>NC_059214.1:41104547-41802750 GCF_020615455.1 Coregonus clupeaformis | reverse complement strand
CCGTCAGCACATTTGGCCCGGCCCTCTGAACAATACCAGAGACGCTATCGGATTTTTTTCCTATTTGGCCTCCAGAAAAAAAAATCCTAGGCCCGGCCCTGTCAAAGAGAGAACGGAATAATGGCGAAAAGGTTAGGTAAGAGAAAAATTGATTCAGAATGCAGGGTATTTAACCTGCAGTGGACAAACGATTATTTTTTTGTTCAATGCAAAGAAAAGGCTGTTTGTCTCATCTGTCAAGAGACGGTGGCGGTATTCAAAGAATAAAATCTTCGCCGACACTATGAATCCCGTCACAAAGACAAGTACGATAGCTTGCAAGGCCAAATACGAGCAGACAAACTCTCAAAGCTAAAAAGTGGACTACTATCTCAGCAGAATACATTTGTACGCCAAGCTCAGCTGAACCAGGCATCCGTTCGGGCCAGCTTTTCGGGGTTGCTAAACTGATAGCAAGCAGCGGTAAGCCTTTCACTGACGGAGAGTTTGTTAAGAAATTTGTGGATGCTGTCGCGGAGGAGGTGTGTCCCGAGAAGAAAGATGCATTTAATGCCGTAAGTCTGTCGGCGAGTACAATCACCAGACGCGTTGAAGAAATCGGAGTAATGTATATGCCCAGCTGCAGCAGAAGACGAAAGAATTTGACTTTTTTTCATTAGCACTGGATGAGAGCACGGACGTGCAAGACACAGCGCCAACTGCTCATTTTATTCGTGGAGTTAGCGCAAACTTTGAGATATGCGAGGAGCTGGCAGCCCTCCAAAGTCTCAAAGGGACTACAACGGGAGAGGATATTTTTGACAAAGTGTGCCAAACCATGGAGAAGTTGGACCTGGACTGGTCAAAGCTAGCTAGCATCACGACTGACGGGGCTCCTAGCATGGTGGGCGAAACTCGCGGTCTAATAGGACGCATGAACCGGGAGTTGGAAAAAGGGGTCTCACCGCCCCGCTACTGAGTCCACTGCCTAATTCACCAGCAAGCACTGTGCTGCAAAAGTGTTGACGTGGGATTCTGTAATGAAGGTTGTGGTGTCGTGCATAAACTTCATCAGAGCAAAGGGACTTAAACACAGGCAGTTCCAAGAATTCCTGTCTGAACTGGAGTCTACGCTACGGAGATGTGCTGTACTACTCAGAGGTCCGATGGCTGAGCCGGGGCAGAGTTTTGAGCAGTGGCGGCTGGTGAAAAATATTCTCGGTGGGGCTGTGCCATACTTTTTTTTCCTGTAACCATCGCGATATATTTTAACACAAACTGCAGGACAGCAGTGCTCAGTGAAACATTCAGTAATTATTTAATGCCAATATTAAAAAGTTGAGGCATTCTTACACAAAAACATATTACACAAACCCAAGCCTTTCATTTGCATTTAAAGTGAACTTTTCACCATTGGTAGTAAACAGGCAACGCAACAGGCATGCTGTCAGAACAGAGTGGAAAGTGGACAATAACATGAAATTATTATAAAGTTTATAGGAAATCTTACACTGTATGAAAGGATGTATAATATAGAAATGGATATCAAGTGGATGAACTCAAACCTTTGACTGGAAGAATAGCATACAGTATTTTATGATCATACTAAATGTGACTAATTGTTAATGTGCTCCAGAACTGCAACAATTAATTGATACAAAACAACATATATACAGTAATATTAGCAAAGACACTATTAAGACTTTCTAGAGTACCATATATAACTGGATTTTTTTATGCTAAGGTCAACTATATACAAAGAAACATGCGGCCAGAGCTGCTCTGTGTGTGTGTGTCTGTCATCTTATTTGTACAGGAATTTTGCCCGTCTGTCCTTCTGAGTGGCAAACCTCTCAATGACCCTTTGATTAAAGTCAGGAATGTCCCTGACAAGTTTCTTCTCCATGGAGAGCATGGCCAGAGCGTTCAGGCGATCCTGTGTCATGCTGTTTCTCAGGAAGGTCTTGATCCTTTTCAGTGTAGAGAAGCACCTTTCTGACTCAGCAGTTGTCATGGGTGTGGTGATGAGGATCTTGAGGAGGCTGGCAGTCTCTGTGAAAGTGCTCTGAAGGTTGTTCTCCATGAAGAACTGGTACAGGGCACTGCACCACTACAAGCCTTGAACTCACTGTTCTCATAGATGAGGGACAGTTTGGTTTTGAGCTTGGCCTTGTTCAACATGGGGTACGCCTCCACGGTTGTTTCAAGCGCTGTATCGGGGAACTTCACACTGTGTTGTGGGAACAACTCTCCGTGCAATAGTGTTGCGCTGATGAGGTGCTGGGTGAAGGAGAACCTCTCTTTGGCATGACTCAGGATGGTATCACATACCTGTAAAAGATACATCATCAGCTTTAATTTGCAATTAAGCTATTTTGATGCAAGTGATCCTGACTGACACATGCCTATGTCCAACTCAAGTATATGATTACCAAGGTGCTGATTGTTCAGGGTTTTGGCTACATACTACCAGGCCTGAAAAAAGTTCTAGGTGGGAAACACTGACAATTACATCACAACTTACCTCTATAGCCAACCTCTGTTGTTCTCCTGGTCCCAGCATCCTCCGTCGCTTGATGGGCTGTTGCTGCTCGTCAGATGCGCTGTCCCCACACAAAGAGGGAATTGAGGCCCTGGGTCCAAAAATAAAGTTTAATTTGATAACTTGCAATCAGACTTCTTAACTCACTGTAATTCCCCCTCAACACACAACCAGTGACTTATATATATATATATAGACAGACAGACAGACAGACAGACAGACAGACAGTGTGTATATACACACAAACTATGTCTAGTAACTGCTTTTAACCTGTGATGTACATAATTAACTGATGTTATTACGTTTTAAAAGCCTTTTTCTATTACATTTGTGAGAGGGATGCAACATAATTTTGTTCTGCTGTTCACTTAGCAATAAAGTTAATATTCAATAACAACTAGGCCTCTTCTAGAAATTGACCTGGTGGACACCTGAATAATTATTACAAACTGTGTAGTACTTTCCTGCATTATTATCAACGTCTGATTGTGTCTTCTCTTTCCTTTTAAAATACTAAAACAAATATAATTGTGACGGCTCTATGATAATCACTCACACAAGCACCAACTGGCAGTGGGTGGAAACGTCAGTCGTCTCGTCAGCTTGAATGGCGATAAAATCAGCACTCTTTACTTCCTCCAGGATGTAATCCTTAAGCATTGACAGCATACAGTCCAACAGCTCGTTCTGTATCGTCTTTGACGTGCCCCTTAAAAACGGTAGCTGTCTTCAGGTGCTCCTCCAGCACACTGTCGAGGGAGGCAACAAAATCCACTAAGCCCCGGAAAATGCCGGGGTTGTCTGAGAGTCAGTCTCCTCGTGCCCACGCAAGGCCAACTCAAAAGCCCCACAGAACTTCACACAATCGATAATTTTGGATAGAATGTGCCTGTTTTTATCCACCTCCTCATTGTGTTTCCTCACCGCAATCCTGTGGCCGTCATCCAGCTGCGTAGCAATGTTCACCCTTCCTAATACAGCTAGCTTTACAGAGTTGTCCATGTGTGCCCTGGTGTTCTCATGTTTCTTTACCTTCTCTGACAGGTGCTTCATATCCCTCACTCCGGTACCTGTCCATGCTGAATCTGACCCCGTCGTTTTAAAAAGCAAGCACGGAAAGCAAAATAAAGCATTAGCATCAGTGCACCCAGCTAGCCAAGCCTTCCTGGTGTACCAGCTACGGGAGAAGCTTGGCGCATATACTGCTTCCCTTTCTCGCTAGCCTGCTGTCTGATTGAGAGGTCAGGTTGATCTGGGCCCAGCTCTTTCACCCGAACTTTCTCTGACAAAGTTCTCCTCTCAAACGGATCTTGGAGGAGAGATTTCACCGAGTTAGGGTTGGGTCTTGGAGGAGTAACGTTTGCGTTCGCCATTGTTGTCTAGTAAAATGGCGTCACTGGACCCCCGGTCCTTATTTTATCAGGGGGCGAGCTTGGGGCGGTAAAATAATCGCCCTCCTTGGATTCGATTTAAGATCGCTTATTGACTACATTTTATGTCATACATTCATATCTTAAATTAGCAATTGGCTTAACTGCTACGTAGACCCGCCTCCTCGGGGCACTTTCTGTATCGCCCAGAGCTGACGAGGCGTTTGACAGGCAGAGGAAAGGTTGCGAATATGATTTTCTATCATATCTTACACATATTACTGTGTGCATTCCATATTTCAAACACACAAATATTGACATACTGATGTTTTATTATTATTATTATTATTATTTTTTTTATTTTTAAAATAATTTTATTTAAGGGGCGGCGCCCTAGCGCCCCCTCTATCGGCCAGCCGCCACTGGTTTTGAGGCGTTTTTACGAGCTGCTACCCGAAATTAACGCATTTCTTCATTTAAAAGACAAAACGGTCCCAGAGCTGATCGACCCAGAATGGAAATGGCACCTCGCATTTTTAACAGACGTGACAGAAATACTTAACAGCCTTAACTTGCAGCTACAAGGCGAGGGGAAACTCATTTGCGACATGTATTCACACATAAAAGCATTTGAGGTGAAATTAGCGCTGCTTTTGGAACAAGTGAAAAAGCGCAACTTCGTCCATCTTCCTGCTACCCAAAACCTGTCGACAGAGAACCCAGCGGTCCCGTTCCCAGCTGAAAAGTGCGTGGAAGCACTGGAAATGCTGAAGGCGGAGTTCGGTGTGCGATTCAGTGAACTACATGTTCATGCAAAAGAAATCCGTCTTTTTCAGAACCCCTTTGTTGCCGACATTGATGAAGCCCAGCCTTCATATCAGTTTGAGTTGGCTGAGTTACAGAACTGTGATGTTCTGAAAGACGCATTCAAGCCCAACAGTCTCATTGACTTCTATGCCGCCCTCCCAAACGACACATATCCAAACATCAAAAAACACGCAATGAAAATGTCCACAGTTTTTGGCAGCACGTATATCTGCGAGAAAACCTTTTCTCGCATGAAACTGCTGAAAACTCCGATGAGATCAAGATTGACAGATGAACATTTGCATCAGTGCTTGAGACTGGCTGTAACTAGAATGGAACCTGATATTCAACTTCTCACCAGCCAGATGCAGGCCCACAGTTCACACTGATGAACATACATAGGTAAGCTCACTTTTCTGACTTGAATGAGTCATTCTGAGCATAAACAAATATAATCATAATAAAATCTACTGGGATAAAATCCATCTTTACAACCATACTGGTAGTGAAATGTATTGTGCTGTGTAGGTGCTGTATCACTTAGTTCAGTTTCTCAACCTGCTTCCTTTGTGGTTTTCACAGGGAAGTTGATGAGAGAGAGCTGCAAACAGCGGTGTCTACAAGCCTACTGGAACCTACAAAAGGATTATAAGGAAGGAACACAAGAACTTTAAGAGACTGCTCATATGTGTCAGAGAGATTCTGCTCTGACAACTGAGCTGAACTTTTATCTGTTAAGATTGTGCATGGCACAACAGAAAGTTAATGTTCCATGGCTTTTTTTTCTATGAAGAACCCAGAGAGAGTTATTTAGTTATTATTTATTTCATAAATAGTGTTATTTATTTCCTGTTTTTTCTGTGAAGAACTCAGAGAGGGTTATTTAGTTATTATTTATTTAATTAATAGTGTTATTATTTGTTTCCTGACTTTTTTCTGTAAAGAACCTGGAAAGGGTTATTTGGTTATGTGTGGCTTTCTGGAAAACAATAAATTTTTTTAAGCTCCCCTACGATCGTCACACTTTTTCTGTTACAAACTGACACCGGCCCCCCATCAGAGAAGGGAAAAGTTATGTGGCCCTCACAGGAAAAAGTTTGGGGACCCCTGCTCTAACCCATTTTTCCTCATGAGCTAAATTAACCCTGCCATGGTCATGACTCAGGGCTTTGATTCCCCTGTCAAGGTCAACATTATTTTGAGGGTTGCATTTATGTAATTGAGAGAGAGAGAGAGCGCGAGCGAAAGGATTTTGCTCCATTCACCACTCTATTGTTGTTTCGGTTCATAAACTCTCTCTTTCCTATCACTCACTGCAGGATGAGAAGGATGGACCATTCATTTATCTCCTGAGTGGCGCAGTGGTCTAAGGCACTGCATCGCAGTGCTAGCTGTGCCACTAGAGATCCTGGTTCGAATCCAGGCTCTGTCGTAGCCGGCCGCAACCGGGAGACCCATGGGACGGCGCACAATTGGCCCAGGGTAGGGGAGGGAATGGCCGGCAGGGATGTAGCATTTGCAACGCCAGGGTTGTGGGTTCGATTCCCACGGGGGGCCAGTATGAATTTTAAAAAAAATACAAATAATGTATGCACTCACTAAACTGTAAGTTGCTCTGGATAAGAGCGTCTGCAAAAAGAAAAGAAAATAAACATTATTAGATTCAGTTAGCTAGGCAGCATAGCTACATGATGTAATACTTCCCAGACACATACATCTATAGATGAGGTGCCAAATAAAATCATGCTATGGCCACTGAATTTACTGTTACATTTTTCAAAGAGAGCAATGTTGTTTTACACAGAACTAAATGTTTGTGTAAAGTATGCTGCTTGGCACTGTTTAATATAATAGTCTTGTTAATTTGAAAGACTATCAGTCAGATATTTTTTTTTTCCTTGCTCCAATTCATTAACTGACATACAGTGGGCTGTACGTGACAAGTCAGTGATATCTGTGAAATGTATAAGTGCTCTTCTGTCAGCTGTAACTGAGATGTGTGTTTATGAAGTGGTGCCATGGAGGAGCTTGAACAGGTTGTTTCAGGTGTGTTTAACTTACCTATGTTCACAGTAATACAGTACATTACCAGTCAGTTATACATACTGCTCTGATCCTGCTCCTTGGACCTGTCTTTCTAGTCCAGAGGAGGAAGGAGGGCAGAGGCTGATCAGAGTGACAGAGACAGGGACATATTACATCTCTGTTTGATGATGTCCCTGTCTCTGTCACTCTGATCAGCCTCTGCCCTCCTTCCTCCTCTGGACTAGAAAGACAGGTCCAAGTATAACTGACTGGTAATGTACTGTATTACTGTGGGGGCTATCGTAGTATATGTATTGGTTGAAACTCAATGTTAAATTAAAATCTCCCTACCATCATATCTAAGCCAATATGACACCAATGTTGATGAACATTTGCAAATCAACTAGACTGGAGGTACACAACACACCCCCCGCCTCTCGTCATGAGCCGTCCGGCCGTTACCGAGAACCACATTCCAGATTTTTTAACAGGATTTTTAACAGGGTCGTTAGCATTATGAAAAAAAATGACAATTTCTTGCCCCGACCTAGCTCAATATCTAGGCGTCGGATAGGAACAACACTACAGCATCCATAAAGTGATCATTAGACTTGCCACTTTTTGCTAACATCTTTTCAGCTGAATCTCAGAGTTCTAAAACCAGACCAAATAACTTGAGATGCGCAGCAACAGCGCTAGTAGCTAGCTAACGCCAGTCGTCTGAGAGGAAATCTACAAGCAAAGGAAGCTAGCTATATTTTGCTATGGAAGGTTTTTCACATGGCTGAAATCATCTGAGTAAACTGTTGGCCTTGACACTAGCTAGCTAAGTAAAGTTCATAGTCAACACCAAACTATTGGAAACTGCCACACTGCTAATGTGTAATGGGCATTGTTCTTCTAACATGAACTAACGTTACTCCTGGATTGCTTAGCAATGTAAACTGAACAAAAATATAAACGCATCAGGTAAAGTGTTGGTCCCATGTTTCATAAACTGAAATAAAAAATCCCAGTAATTGTCCATACGCACAAAAAGCTTATTTCTCTCAAATGTTGTGCACAAATTTGTTTACATCCCTGTTAGTGAGCATTTCTCCTTTGCCAAGATAATCCATCCACCTGACAGGTGTGGCATATCAAAAAGCTGATTAAACAGCATGTTCATTACACAGGTGCACCTTGTGCTGGGGACAATAAAAGGCCACTTTAAATGTGAAGTGTTTTCCCACAACACAATGCCACAGATGTCTCAAGATTTGAGGGAGCGTGCAATTGGCATGCTGACTGCAGGAATGTCCACCAGAGCTGTTGCCAGAGAATTTAATGTTAATTTCTCTACTATAAGCTGCCTCCAATGTCATTTTAGAAAATTTGGCAGTACGTCGCACCGGCGTCACAACCACAGACCACGTGTAACCACGCCAGCCCAGGACCTCCACATCCGGCTCCTTCACCTGCGGGATCGTCTGAGGGAGGTGGGGGGAGTATTTATGTCTGTAATAAAGCCCTTTTGTGGGAAAAAAAATAATTCTGATTGGCAGGGGCTGGCTCCCCAGTGGGTGTGCCTCGCTGCACCCCTGCCCAGTCATGTGAAATCCATAGATTAGGGCCTAATGAATTTATTTCAATTGACTGATTTCCTTATATGAACTGTAACTCAGTAAAATCTTTGAAATTGTTGCATGTTGCGTTTATATTTTTGTTCAGTATAGCTAGCTATCTAACATTAGAGCCCTTACCTTATGCATTGATTTAGTACGCTTCCTCCTCTGTCAATGCAATTTTCTTCTTGTCATTAGAATCCACATTTGTGCTGACTGATTAACACAGTGTAAAATTACTTTTCAATATATTTCCGAAAACCTGAAGACTCCATCCAAGTAAAACGTAGCCAGGGGTGCGGGTGCAACCAGATGAAACAACACCAACATCATTGCTTGCTTGCGCGACATTTGCACAGTCAAAAGAAAATTCCATGCTTGCTAACTTGGTTAGCTATGTGACTGTTTTCAACACCAACTGTTTTAGACTATTTTTTTAACCAAGCAAGATAAATAAATGTTCAATCAGTACTGAGGGAATGAACAACAACAAAAGCTTCCTGTCATTACCAGACTGCCATGGGATCTGAAGGTCCTGGGTTTGCCTCATTCTCTTTCGTGTATAGTTTTGACACCCCCCTCCCAGTCTCGACAAACACACACACGGTGTGTGCTTATTTTCAATTATTAGGTGGCTCTTAACCCTTTAACAGGCTGCTCAACTGGGCGGTTGAGCTAATTTTGACAACCAATAATTTGTTTTTGTCCTTTGGATTTTTATTGATTTTTCCACTAATGTAATTCACCATAGAAAAATGAATACAAAAAATAAATGCAAAAGGCCCGGGGTTCAGGGATATATCACGTACAATACTCACAACACAATATACATACAGTTATGTCATAAGCACATTTAGTAGTTAATGTCCCAATACTGAGCCTCAAACCGTATCTATTTCTCCCATCTGTCGTCAAACTCGTTATCCCTCATTCTTAACAAATAAGTAAACTTTTGACATCCAATTTTTTATGAAATTAAACATATTAAAGAACAAATTGTGAGTGATTGAGGCCCGCAATTCTGGCATTCCTGCATGTTCCTATCGTTAGCTAGCTAGCTATCCAGCCTGCTGTGTACCGTAGTCCTAGTTATCTAGCTAACTGGCTAGCACCCAGTGTCCTTCGCTAACGCCTGCTGAACAACTGTCCTCGCCATCGTTAAGAGAATTGTGGGAAAACAGTGCCCAACAGGCGAGGGCAAAGGACACTGTCTACCATTGTCCCTAGCTAGCTAGCTAGCTGCCGGCGGTGTCGCCCCCTCCTCTTCTTCTGTGGGGTTTATCGGCGGTTGGCATCCAATGTTATGGTGCATTACTGCCACCTACTGTACTGGAGAGATCCCACCTGTGTACCGGAGTCCTACCTTAAAAATGGACCAATAGAAGTATGAAGATGCAGGAATGCCCACATGCAGGAAAGCCCAGAATTGTGTGCTGCAATTGCACCATTCTCCGTCTTGCTACTACGGAGGAGAGAACGGTGGAGACTGGAGAGACCAACTCTCAACTGTCAAGGAATACGTCATTGCCCTCATCCGTCAGATGCCCTCCACCCCTAAGGTACATCCCATGGACACACTGCTTAACTGCAGGGTGGCAGATTGTGTTCCCTGAAATGCGTACACCAGTTGATTGACGGAACCTGTTGATTTTTCAGTTCCCTCTGGAAAATCAGCTGTTAATATTAAATAAATACGTATAACTACATTATTTCAGTTGCCATTGTCATTCTTGTGTATTTTTACTTTACTTGTATTGCTGTCTTATGCTGTATTATATATAATGTTGTATAATAATGTTGCCTAATCACCTTCCGGTGTAAAAACCATGGAAAGTAAAAGCAAAACACTACGTTTTAAGTGAGAAGGCATTGGTTTGAAGGAAATTCACATGAGCACCACAATGCCTACCCCACCCATGCTCTACCAAGGTTTTCCAGCACACAGCTTTGACCTACTACAGTAGCTTTGTTGGTCTATTACTTCAAACAATGTGTATGCAGGTTGCTTAGGATTCAAACCTCCTCAAACAGCCTAATTCATAACTCTTAAGTGGAATAATGGACTTTACAGTGTCCTGCTATTAATGCTATTAAGCTTGTAACTCTACACATGTGTTGGATGCATTTGCTGTTTGTTTTAATTGTGTTTCAGATTATTTTGTGCCCAACAGAAATGAATGGTAAATAATGTATTGTGTCAGTTTGGAGTCAATGTTATTATAAATAAGAATAGAATATGTTTCTAAATACGTCTACATTAATGTGGATGCCACCATGATTACGGATAATCCTGAATGAATTGTGAATAATGATAGTGAGAAAGTTATAGACGCACAAATATCATACCCCCTCATTATTCACAAATCATTCAGGATTATCCATAATCATGGGAGCATCCACATTCATGTAGAAGTGTTTAGAAACATATTCTATTCTTATTTACAATAAAAGTGACCCTAAAAGGTTAATATTAGATTGTGTAGTAATGCAGGAAATGACCTTTAGATGCCCCAAAACATTCTGAGGGAGGACCCCCAGGTTATGTCCCCCCCATTTCTAAAACCAAAGTTGCGCCCCTGCTGACAGGTGTATAAAATCAAGCACACAGCCATGTAATCTCCATAGATAAACATTGGCAGTAGAATGGCCTTACTGAAGAGCTCAGTGACTGTCCATGTGGCACCGTCATAGGATGCCACCTTTCCATCAAGTCAGTTTGTCACATTTCTGGTCTGTGTGCTCGAATAATGGTCTGGGGCTATTTTTCATGGTTCAGGCTCCCCAGTTCAAGTGAAGGGAAATCTTAACGCACAATCCTGTGCTTCCAAATTTGTTGAAACAGTTTGGGGAAGACCCTTTCCGGTTTCAGCATGACAATGCCCCTGTGCACAAAGCGAGGTCCATACAGAAATGGTTTGTCGAGATCAGTGTGGAAGAACTTGACTGGCCTGCACAGAGCCCTGACCTCAACCCCTTCGAACATTTCAATAATTGAAATGACCATTATTCCCAGATCCCAGACTGTACCTTTAAGCTTTGTCATGTAGCTACTGTAGGCCTACCCATCATCTCAAGATGGAACTTTGTTGTTCACTGATTGTTATACAGTGGGGGGAAAAAGTATTTAGTCAGCCACCAATTGTGCAAGTTCTCCCACTTAAAAAGATGAGAGAGGCCTGTAATTTTCATCATAGGTACACGTCAACTATGACAGACAAAATGAGAAAAAATAATCCAGAAAATCACATTGTAGGATTTTTAATTTATTTATTTGCAAATGATGGTGGAAAATAAGTATTTGGTCAATAACAAAAGTTTCTAAATACTTTGTTATATACCCTTTGTTGGCAATGACACAGGTCAAACGTTTTCTGTAAGTCTTCACAAGGTTTTCACACACTGTTGCTGGTATTTTGGCCCATTCCGCCATGCAGATCTCTAGAGCAGTGATGTTTTGGGGCTGTCGCTGGGCAACACAGACTTTCAACTCCCTCCAAAGATTTTCTATAGGGTTGAGATCTGGAGACTGGCTAGGCCACTCCAGGACCTTGAAATGCTTCTTACGAAGCCACTCCTTCGTTGCCCGGGCGGTGTGTTTGGGATCATTGTCATGCTGAAAGACCCAGCCACATTTCATCTTCAATGCCCTTGCTGATGGAAGGAGGTTTTCACTCAAAATCTCACGATACATGGCCCCATTCATTCTTTCCTTTACACGGATCAGTCGTCCTGGTCCCTTTGCAGAAAAACAGCCCCAAAGCATGATGTTTCCACCCCCATGCTTCACAGTAGGTATGGTGTTCTTTGGATGCAACTCAGCATTCTTTGTCCTCCAAACACGACGAGTTGAGTTTTTACCAAAAAGTTATATTTTGGCTTCATCTGACCATATGACATTCTCCCAATCCTCTTCTGGATCATCCAAATGCGCTCTAGCAAACTTCAGACGGGCCTGGACATGTACTGGCTTAAGCAGGGGGACACGTCTGGCACTGCAGGATTTGAGTCCCTGGCGGCATTACTGATGGTAGGCTTTGTTACTTTGGTCCCAGCTCTCTGCAGGTCATTCACTAGGTCCCCCCGTGTGGTTCTGGGATTTTTGCTCACCGTTCTTGTGATCATTTTGACCCCACGGGGTGAGATCTTGCGTGGAGCCCCAGATCGAGGGAGATTATCAGTGGTCTTGTATGTCTTCCATTTCCTAATAATTGCTCCTACAGTTGATTTCTTCAAACCAAGCTGCTTACCTATTGCAGATTCAGTCTTCCCAGCCTGGTGCAGGTCTACAATTTTGTTTCTGGTGTCCTTTGACAGCTCTTTGGTCTTGGCCATAGTGGAGTTTGGAGTGTGACTGTTTGAGGTTGTGGACAGGTGTCTTTTATACTGATAACAAGTTCAAACAGGTACCATTAATACAGGTAACAAGTGGAGGACAGAGGAGCCTCTTAAAGAAGAAGTTACAGGTCTGTGAGAGCCAGAAATCTTGCTTGTTTGTAGGTGACCAAATACTTATTTTCCACCATAATTTGCAAATAAATTCATAAAAAATCCTACAATGTGATTTTCTGGATTTTTTTCCCTCATTTTGTCTGTCATAGTTGACGTGTACCTATGATGAAAATTACAGGCCTCTCTCATCTTTTTAAGTGGGAGAACTTGCACAATTGGTGGCTGACTAAATACTTTTCCCCCCCACTGTATACTGCAAAATTCACGTAGGCTGGTCTTCATTAAAATGCAAATCAATTTATAACATTTTTGACATGCGTTTTTCTGGATTTATTTGTTGTTATTCTGTCTCTCACTCTTCAAATAAACCTACCATTAAAATTATAGACTGATCATTTCTTTGTCAGTGGGCAAACGTACAAAATTAGCAGGGGATCAAATACTTTTTTCCCTCACTGTAACAACTCACACTGCACTGTCAAAAAATGTCAGAATATCGGTCTTTAATCGTTTGGCCGCTGGTTTCATCGTTTGATTCAGGTCTAGTGTGATTGATGCAAAAATAATAGCTAAAGTTTGTGAGCTATCTAGCTAATGTTAGCCAACTTTTGGCTAGCTCTAATGGTACATCAACTGGCGAAAAGTAGCCAAGTTAATGTACTTTTGTTGAAACGGGACAAAACAAAGGCTACAAAACATTTCCATACACACAACAGCTGTTAGATACTGCTACCTGACAGATACGGAGATAGCTAGAGGCTAGATTTTTTACATTACATTTACGTCATTTAGCAGACGCTCTTATCCAGAGCGACTTACAAATAGGTGCATTCACCTTATAGCCAGTGGGATAACCACTTTACAATATTTTATTTATTTATTTTTTTTAAATTTGGGGGGGGTGGGTTGGGGTAAGGGGGGTAGAAGGATTACTTTATCCTATCCCAGGTATTCCTTAAAGAGGTGGGGTTTCAAATGTCTCCGGAAGGTGGTGAGTGACTCCGCTGTCCTGGCGTCGTGAGGGAGCTTGTTCCACCATTGGGGTGCCAGAGCAGCGAACAGTTTTGACTGGGCTGAGCGGGAACTATGCTTCCGCAGAGGTAGGGAGCCAGCAGGCCAGAGGTGGATGAACGCAATGCCCTCGTTTGGGTGTAGGGACTGATCAGAGCCTGAAGGTACGGAGGTGCCGTTCCCCTCACAGCTCCGTAGGCAAGCACCATGGTCTTGTAGCAGATGCGAGCTTCAACTGGAAGCCAGTGGAGTGTGCGGAGGAGCGGGGTGACGTGAGAGAACTTGGGAAGGTTGAACACCAGACGGGCTGTGGCATTCTGGATGAGTTGTAGGGGTTTAATGGCACAGGCAGGGAGCCCAGCCAACAGCGAGTTGCAGTAATCCAGACGGGAGATGACAAGTGCCTGGATTAGGACCTGTGCCGCTTCCTGTGTAAGGCAGGGTCGTACTCTCCGAATGTTGTAGAGCATGAACCTACAGGATCGGGTCACCGCCTTGATGTTAGCGGAGAACGACAGGGTGTTGTCCAGGGTCACGCCAAGGCTCTTCGCACTCTGGGAGGAGGACACAACGGAGTTGTCAACCGTGATGGCGAGATCATGGAACAGGCAGTCCTTCCCCGGGAGGAAGAGCAGCTCCGTCTTGCCAAGGTTCAGCTTGAGGTGGTGATCTGTCATCCATACTGATATGTCTGCCAGACATGCAGAGATGCGATTCGCCACCTGGTTATCAGAAGGGGGAAAGGAGAAGATTAGTTGTGTGTCGTCAGCATAGCAATGATAGGAGAGGCCATGTGAGGATATGACAGAGCCAAGTGACTTGGTGTATAGCGAGAATAGGAGAGGGCCTAGAACTGAGCCCTGGGGGACACCAGTGGTGAGAGCACGTGGTACGGAGACAGCTTCTCGCCACGCCACTTGATAGGAGCGACCGGTAAGGTAGGACGCAATCCAAGAGTGAGCCGCGCTGGAGATGCCCAGCTCGGAGAGGGTGGAGAGGAGGATCTGATGGTTCACAGTATCAAAGGCAGCAGACAGGTCTAGAAGGACAAGAGCAGAGGAGAGAGAGTTAGCTTTAGCAGTGCGGAGAGCCTCCGTGACACAGAGAAGAGCAGTCTCAGTTGAATGACCAGTCTTGAAACCTGACTGGTTTGGATCAAGATGGTCATTCTGAGAGAGATAGCAAGAGAGTTGGCTAAAGACGGCACGCTCAATAGTTTTGGAGAGAAAAGAAAGAAGGGATACTGGTCTGTAGTTGTTGACATCAGAGGGATCGAGTGTTGGTTTTTTGAGAAGGGGTGCAACTCTCGCTCTCTTGAAGACGGAAGGGACATAGCCAGCGGTCAAGGATGAGTTGATCAGCGAGGTGAGGTAAGGGAGAAGGTCACCGGAGATGGTCTGTAGAAGAGAGGAGGGGATAGGGTCAAGCGGCCTACCGTCACAAGTCGCAAGATTTTATCTGGAGAGAGAGGGGAGAAAGAAGTCAAAGCTTAGGGTAGGGCAGTGTGAGCAGGACCAGCAGTGTCATTTGACTTAACAAACGAGGATCGGATGTCGTCAACCTTCTTTTCAAAATGGTTGACGAAGTCATCCACAGAGAGGGAGGATGGGGGGGGATTCAGCAGGGAGGAGAATGTGGCAAAGAGCTTCCTAGGGTTAGAGGCAGATGCTTGGAATTTAGAGTGGTAGAAAGTGGCCTTAGCAGCAGAAACAGATGAAGAAAATGTAGAGAGGAGGGAGTGAAAAGATGCCAGGTCTGCAGGGAGTCTAGTTTTCTTCCATTTCCTCTCAGCTGCCCGGAGCTCTGTTCTGTGAGCTCGCAATGAGTCATCAAGCCACGGAGCTGGAGGGGTGGACCGAGCCGGCCGGGAGGATAGGGGACATAGAGAGTCAAAGGATGCAGAAAGGGAGGAGAGGAGGGTTGAGGAGGCAGAATCAGGAGATTGGAGGGAGAAGGATTGAGCAGAGAGAAGAGATGATAGGATGGAAGAGGAGAGAGTAGCGGGAGAGAGAGAGCGAAGGTTGCGACGGCGCATTACCATCTGTGTAGGGGCAGAGTGAGTAGTGTTGGAGGAGAGGGAGAGAGAAAAGGATACAAAGTAGTGGTCGGAGACTTGGAGGGAGTTGCAGTGAGATTAGTAGAACAACAGCATCTAGTAAAGATGAGGTCAAGCGTATTGCCTGCCTTGTGAGTAGGGGGGACGGTGAGAGGGTGAGGTCAAAAGAGGAGAGGAGTGGAAAGAAGGAGGCAGAGAGAAATGAGTCAAATGTAGACGTAGGGAGGTTGAAATCCCCCAGAACTGTGAGGGGTGAGCCATCCTCAGGAAAGGAACTTATCAAGGCGTCAAGCTCATTGATGAACTCTCCAAGGGAACCTGGAGGGCGATAGATGACAAGGATATTAAGCTTAAATGGGCTAGTGACTGTGACAGCATGGAATTCAAATGAGGAGATAGACAGATGGGTCAGGGGAAAATTGAGAATGTCCATTTGGGAGAGATGATGATTCCTGTGCCACCACCCCGCTGACCAGATGCTCTCGGGGTATGCGAGAACACATGGTCAGACGAGGAGAGAGCAGCAGGAGTAGCAGTGTTTTCAGTGGTAATCCATGTTTCCGTCAGCGCCAAGAAGTCGAGGGACTGGAGGGTAGCATAGGCTGAGATGAACTCTGTCTTGTTGGCAGCAGAACGGCAGTTCCAGAGGCTGCCTGAGACCTGGAACTCCACGTGGGAGGTGCGTGCAGGGACCACCAGGTTAGAGAGGCAGCAGCCACGCGGTGTGAGGCGTTTGTGTAGCCTGTGCGGAGAGGAGAGAACAGGGATAGGCAGAGGCATAGTTGACAGGCTGCAGCAGATGGCTACAATAATGCAGAGGAGATCGGAATGAAATGAACTAAACATCTGGGAAAGGAGAGAGCGGGGCCTCCCTCACCACAACCCCCAAATATAACTCTCCCAACTTCCACCTCAGAAACTATAATTGTTGTAAACTACAGCGGTTCAATGTTTTCTAGGAATAGACTAACTAGTTTATTCAGCTAGCTAACTAGGTGCAGTATTATTCAGTGAAAATCGTCCGGGCACCTCGTCATAAGACGCCACAGCCAGCTAGCATGCCGGCCACAACAAACCACCAGTGTATCAACACGCAAGCAGATCGTTCGTGTCCGTGTCTAACGTTGTGGGTTAGTCCCGACAGCTTGAGCGAGTCCGTCGTCAACTTATTCAGCCAGTTAGTTAGCTAGAATAGTTAGCAAACTAGCTAGCCATTGCTTTCAGACAAAGAAGAACCCCTCCTTTCACGGCACGAACACACAGAGAGTGCCAAACTAACGTTAACTAGTCACCCATGTCCCGAATTCCTTGAACGATTCAGGGCTACCAATATGTAAAAAAACAAAACACAAATGTTGGTTATGACTTACCCCTAGCAGCTACTGTTAGCTAGCCAAGTGCAAAGCTAGCCACTGAATTGACTCAGCCAGTTCGCGTCTGTTCGCTCGGTCGTTCCAGCTATTGTTTACTAGTAGCTATCCAGGTAGCAACAAGCTAGCTAAATTTCAAGCACAGTAGCCACTTGCTACCTAACGTTAGCGGTTCAGACAATGAGGTTAGAAAACAGCTGAATGGTAGGCAATTATTGTATGTAATTATTGTAGGCAGTAAATATATGTCTCGCCCTGGCTCTGGGGACTCTTATATGTTGAGCCAGGGTGTTAGTTTCTATGTTTAGTGTTCTATGTTCATGTTCTAGTTCATGTGTTTCTATGTTGGCCGGGGTGGTTCCCAATCAGAGGCAGCTGTGGCTTGTTGTCTCTGATTGGGAACCATACTTAGGCAGCCTGTTTTGCACTTGTCATTTGTGGGATCTTGTTCCGGAGAGGTTTGTGTTTTGTTAACATTATCGTTTTGTTGTTTTGTATTAGTGTATAAGTACTCATTAAAAGATGTACGCATATCACGCTGCGCCTTGGTCCGTTACTTACGACGATCGGGACAGAAGATCCCACCAAATAAGGACCAAGCAGCGTGTCCAGGAGCAAACGCCGGAGGTAACGCTAGTGGATGTCCTCCTCTGTTGGGGGAAGATCACCGAGGAGGAGGCCGTCCGCTACCGGAGGGCGATGAGGGAGGATGCCCAGGCAGGAGAGGAGAAGCGGCGCCAACCGGGCCGTCGTCGGACAGGCGAGAGGCAACCCCAATACATTTTTTGGGGGGGCACACGGCATGGACGACGGGGCTGCTGGAGGCAGCTACAGGGCGAGTTTGTGGACTAGGAGAGGAGGCCACCAGGTTACGGGGGCCATTGGTCAGGAGGGAGAAGGAGAGTGTAGAGGCACGGCGAGAGGAACTGAGTAGGCAACAGAGGGAGCGGAGGTTTATGAGGAAACCCCGCTCCTCGCACCAAGCAAGTGGTGTGTGTCACCAGTCCGGTCCGGCCCGTTCCTGATTCCCGCACAAGGACAGTGGTGTGTGTTCCCAGTACGGTCAGGCCCGTTCCTGCTCCCCGCACTAAGTTAGTGGTGCGTGTTCCCAGTCCGGCCCGACCCGTACCTGCTCCCCGCACTAAGTTAGTGGTGCGTGTTCCCAGTCCGGCCCGACCCGTTCCTGCTCCCCGCAATAAGTTAGTGGTGCGTGTTCCCAGTCCGGCCCGACCCGTTCCTACTCCCCCGCACTAAGTTAGTGGTGCGTGTTCCCAGTACGGCCCAACCCGTTCCTGCTCCCCGCACTAAGTTAGTGGTGCGTGTTCCCAGTACGGCCCAACCCGTTCCTGCTCCCCGCACTAAGTTAGTGGTGCGTGTTCCCAGTCCGGCCCGACCCGTTCCTGCTCCTCGCACCAAGCCAGTGGTGCGTGTCGCCTGCCCGGCCCGGCCTGTTCCTGCCCCTCGCACCAAGCCAGTGGTGCGCGTCGCCAGCCCGGCCCGGCCTGTTCCTGCCCCTCGCACCAAGCCAGTGGTGCGCGTCGCCAGTCCGGCCCGGCCTGTTCCTGCCCCTCGCACCAAGCCAGTGGTGCGCGTCGCCAGCCCGGCCCGGCCTGTTCCTGCCCCTCGCACCAAGCCTGTGGTGCGCGTCGCCAGCCCGGCCCGGCCTGTTCCTGCCCCTCGCACCAAGCCTGTGGTGCGCGTCGCCAGCCCGGCCCGGCCTGTTCCTGCCCCTCGCACCAAGCCTGTGGTGCGCGTCGCCAGCCCGGCCTGTGCCTGCCTCCCGCACCAAGCCAGTGGTGCGCGTCGCCAGCCCGGTCCGGCCTGTTCCTGCTCCCCGCACCAAGCCAGTGGTGCGCGTCGCCAGCCCAGTCCGGCTTGTTCCTGCTCCCCGCACCAAGTCAGAGGTGCGCGTCGCCAGCCCGGTCCGGCCTGTTCCTGCTCCCCGCATCAAGACAGTGGTGCGCGTCGCCAGCCCGGTCCGGCCTGTTCCTGCTCCCCGCACCAAGCCAGTGGGGCGCGTTGTCAGTCCGGCACAGCCCATGCCTGTTCCACCGGTGCCTGGTCAGGTACCGGTCAGCTGCTCCACACCGGAGCCTAAGCAATCCGCTCCACCGATGTCCAGTCCAGCTCCAGCCAACGGGACCAGACCAGGGGCACTACGGAGGGGTAGCTAGAGAGTGGTGGTCACGCCCGGAGCCGGATCCGCCTCCGAGGCGGAATGCCCACCCGGCCCCTCCCCTGTTGGGTTTAGTTGGCGCGGTCGTAGTCCGCGCCTTTGGGGGGGTACTGTCACGCCCTGGCTCTGGGGACTCTTATATGTTGAGCCAGGGTGTTAGTTTCTATGTTTAGTGTTCTATGTTCATGTTCTAGTTCATGTGTTTCTATGTTGGCCGGGGTGGTTCCCAATCAGAGGCAGCTGTGGCTTGTTGTCTCTGATTGGGAACCATACTTAGGCAGCCTGTTTTGCACTTGTCATTTGTGGGATCTTGTTCCGGAGAGGTTTGTGTTTTGTTAACCTTAGGACTTCACGTATCGTTTTGTTGTTTTGTATTAGTGTATAAGTACTCATTAAAAGATGTACGCATATCACGCTGCGCCTTGGTCCGCTTCATCATGTGACGATCGTGACACTAGAGCTGAACTGGCTGTGGTAGCTACTAGCTAGCTACTGTAGCTCGTTCATTCACTTCAGGCAGAACTTCAGTCGAGAGGGTATGAAACATTAGCTAACGTTACAAGTCAGTTAGCTACACTACTAGCTCAGCACTGGGAATAAATTCTTTTTTTCCTGTTAAGTCGAACAGCAGTTACCTTGCATCAGTCAAATAAAGAGTAGCCAGTTTCTGCTCTGCTGGTTTTTACAACTTGGAGAAAAAGCGCAACACACAGCACCTGCCTCTGTTCATCTCTCCGTGATGGTCCGCTCTGTGGTGTCTGCATGGTCCTAAAGCCCACCGATACCTATTTTTGTATCATAGTGCAATGATAAAACTGGGGATAACAAAAATGCAATTCAGAATGTGTGGGGGTCTTGTCCCCCCCATCCCCAGTGAAAGTTGCACCCCTGCCTGTCAGCAATGGGTGTGGCTGAAATAGCCGAATCTACTAATTTGAAGGGGTGTCCACATACTTTGTATGTTTAGTGTATATATACAGTGGGGAAAAAAGTATTTAGTCAGCCACCAATTGTGCAAGTTCTCCCACTTAAAAAGATGAGAGAGGCCTGTAATTTTCATCATAGGTACACGTCAACTATGACAGACAAATTGAGAAAATAAAATCCAGAAAATCACATTGTAGGATTTTTAATGAATTTATTTGCAAATTATAGTGGAAAATAAGTATTTGGTCACCTACAAACAAGCAAGATTTCTGGCTCTCACAGACCTGTAACTTCTTCTTTAAGAGGCTCCTCTGTGCTCCACTTGTTACCTGTATTAATGGCACCTGTTTGAACTTGTTATCAGTATAAAAGACACCTGTCCACAACCTCAAACAGTCACACTCCAAACTCCACTATGGCCAAGACCAAAGAGCTGTCAAAGGACACCAGAAACAAAATTGTAGACCTGCACCAGGCTGGGAAGACTGAATCTGCAATAGGTAAGCAGCTTGGTTTGAAGAAATCAACTGTGGGAGCAATTATTAGGAAATGGAAGACATACAAGACCACTAATCTCCCTCGATCTGGGGCTCCACGCAAGATCTCACCCCGTGGGGTCAAAATGATCACAAGAACGGTGAGCAAAAATCCCAGAACCACACGGGGGGACCTAGTGAATGACCTGCAGAGAGCTGGGACCAAAGTAACAAAGCCTACCATCAGTAACACACTACGCCGCCAGGGACTCAAATCCTGCAGTGCCAGACGTGTCCCCCCTGCTTAAGCCAGTACATGTCCAGGCCCGTCTGAAGTTTGCTAGAGTGCATTTGGATGATCCAGAAGAGGATTGGGAGAATGTCATATGGTCAGATGAAACCAAAATAGAACTTTTTGGTAAAAACTCAACTCGTCGTGTTTGGAGGACAAAGAATGCTGAGTTGCATCCAAAGAACACCATACCTACTGTGAAGCATGGGGGTGGAAACATCATGCTTTGGGGCTATTTTTCTGCAACGGGACCAGGACGACTGATCCGTGTAAAGGAAAGAATGAATGGGGCCATGTATCGTGAGATTTTGAGTGAAAACCTCCTTCCATCAGCAAGGGCATTGAAGATGAAACGTGGCTGGGTCTTTCAGCATGACAATGATCCCAAACACACCGCCCGGGCAATGAAGGAGTGGCTTCGTAAGAAGCATTTCAAGGTCCTGAAGTGGCCTAGCCAGTCTCCAGATCTCAACCCCATAGAAAATCTTTGGAGGGAGTTGAAAGTCCGTGTTGCCCAGCGACAGCCCCAAAACATCACTGCTCTAGAGGAGATCTGCATGGAGGAATGGCCCAAAATACCAGCAACAGTGTGTGAAAACCTTGTGAAGACTTACAGAAAACGTTTGACCTGTGTCTTTGCCAACAAAGGGTATATAACAAAGTATTGAGAAACTTTTGTTATTGACCAAATACTTATTTTCCACCATAATTTGCAAATAAATTCATTAAAAATCCTACAATGTGATTTTCTGGATTTTTTTCCCTCATTTTGTCTGTCATAGTTGACGTGTACCTATGATGAAAATTACAGGCCTCTCTCATCTTTTTAAGTGGGAGAACTTGCACAATTGGTGGCTGACTAAATACTTTTTTCCCCACTGTACAGTATATATATCATTAGGCTATATGTATTTTTAGATATATACCTATTGTAAATGTGTATTATTGTAGTGTCACCACCAACAGTTACAGAAATCAGGAATGCAGACAAAGACTTCTATATATGAGTGACCGTGTCCAACACACCAAGGGCTGTGGCGGTCATGAAATTTTGTCAGCCGGTGATTGTCAAGCAATTGTTGTTTTGGCGGACGGTTGTTGTGGTTGGTCCTGTGTTTTCCCTGGCGTCCTTTCCCCCTTGCGGCAGGTGTGGGATGCAGGCGCGCGCTCGGCCCCTATCCTCCGCAATCAGCCATGTGGAAATTATCTCAACTGAGATAAATGTCCTCCTGTGTGCTACCTATATCCCCCCACTAGAATCCCCATACTTTAATGAAGACAGTTTCTCCATCCTGGAGGGGGAAATCAATCATTTCCAGACCCAGGGACATGTACTAGTCTGTGGCGACCTAAATGCCAGAACTGGACAAGAACCTGACACCCTCAGCACACAGGGGGACAAACACCTACCTGGAGGTGACAACATAACCAACAAAAACGGGTCACGACTCCTGCAGCTCTGTCGCACACTGGGTATGTACATAGTCAATGGTAGGCTTCAAGGGGACTCCTATGGTAGGTACACCTATAGCTCATCTCTTGGCAGTAGTACTGTAGACTACTTTATCACTGACCTCAACCCAGAGTCTCTCAGAGCGTTCACAGTCAGCCCACTGACACCCCTATCAGACCACAGCAAAATCACAGTCTACTTGAACAGAGCAATACTCAATCATGAGGCATCAAAGCCAAAGGAACTGTCACGCCCTGGCTCTGGGGACTCTTAAATGTTGAGCCAGGGTGTGTAGTGTCTATGTTTTGTTTTCTATGTGTTTCTTTCTAGATCGTTTCTTTCTATGTAGGCCAGGGTGGTTCCCAATTAGAGACAGCTGTGGCTCGTTGTCTCTGATTGGGAACCATACTTAGGCAGCCTGTTTTGCACTTGTCATTTTGTGGGTTCTTGTTCCGGAGAGGTTTGTGTTTGTTAACCTTAGGACTTCACATATCGTTTTGTTGTTTTTGTTATTATTAATAGTACTCATTAAAAGATGTACGCATATCACGCTGCGCCTTGGTCCACTCATTACGACGATCGTGACAGAAGAACCCACCATAACAGGACCAAGCAGCGTGTCCAGGAGCAGACAGCCTGGACTTGGGAGGAGATCCTGGACGGGAAGGGATCCTGGACTTGGGAGGAAATCCAGGCCGGAATGGATCGCCGTCCGTGGGAGGAGACTGTGGAGGCGCGCCATAGAGAGGAGCAGCGGCGCCAACCGTGCCGACGTCGGACACGCAAGAGGCAACCCCAAGACATTTTTTTTGGGGGGGGGGCACACGGCTTGGACGACGGGGCAGCAGGAGGCAGCTACAGGGCGAATCTGCAGAATAGGAGAGGAGGCCACCAGGTTACGGGGGCTATTGGTCATGAGGGAGCAGGAGTTAGTTGGTCAGAGGGAGGAACTACTGGAGGCGATAAGGGAGAAAGAGAGTGTAGAGGCACGGCGAGAGGAACTGGTTAGGCAGCAGAGGGAGCAGAGGTTTATGAGGAAACCCAGTCCCGCTCCTCGCACCAAGGAAGTGGTGTGTGTCACCAGTCCGGTCCGGCCCGTTCCTGATCCCCGCACTAAGTTAGTGGTGCGTGTTCCCAGTACGGCCCGACCCATTCCTGCTTCCCGCACAAGGCCAGTGGTGTGTGTTCCCAGTACGGCCCAACCCGTTCCTGCTCCCCGCACTAAGTTAGTGGTGCGTGTTCCCAGTACGGCCCGCCCGTTCCTGCTCCCCGCACTAAGTTAGTGGTGCGGTGTCCCCAGAACGCCCCAACCCGTTCCTGCTCCCCGCACTAAGTTAGTGGTGCGTGTTCCCAGTACGGCCCAACCCGTTCCTGCTCCCCGCACTAAGTTAGTGGTGCGTGTTCCCAGTACGGCCCGGCCTGTTCCTGCCCCTCGCACCAAGCCTGTGGTGCGCGTCGCCAGCCCGGCCCGGCCTGTTCCTGCCCCTCGCACTAAGTTAGTGGTGCGTGTTCCCAGTCTGGCCCGGCCTGTTCCTGCCCCTCGCACCAAGCCTGTGGCGCGCGTCGCCAGCCCGGCCCGGCCTGTTCCTGCCCCTCGCACCAAGCCAGTGGTGCGCGTCGCCAGCCCGGCCCGGCCTGTTTCTGCTCCCCGCACCAAGCCAGGGGTGCGCGTCGCCAGCCCGGCCCGGCCTGTTCCTGCTCCCCGCACCAAGCCAGTGGTGCGCGTCGCCAGCCCGGTCCGGCCTGTTCCTGCTCCCCGCACCAAGCCAGTGGTGCGCGTCGTCAGCCCGGTCCGACCTGTTCCTGCTCCCCGCACCAAGCCTGTGATGCGCGTCGTCAGCCCGGTCCGGCCTGTTCCTGCTCCCCGCACCAAGCCTGTGGTGCGCGTCGTCAGCCCGGTCCGGCCCATTCCTGCTCCCTGCACCAAGCCAGTGGTGCGCGTCGTCAGTCCGGCACAGCCCGTGCCTGTTCTACCGGTGCCTGGTCAGGTACCGGTCAGCTGCTCCACACCGGAGCCTAAGCAATCCGTTCCACCGATGTCCAGTCCAGCTCCAGCCAGCGGGGCCAGACCAGACCAGGGGCGCTACGGGGGGGTAGCTAGAGAGTGGTGGTCACGCCCGGAGCCGGATCCGCCTCTTGAGTTTGTGTGGCGTGGTCGCAGTCCGCGCCTTTGGGGGGGGGTACTGTCACGCCCTGGCTCTGGGGACTCTTAAATGTTGAGCCAGGGTGTGTAGTGTCTATATTTTGTTTTCTATGTGTTTCTTTCTAGATCGTTTATTTCTATGTTGGCCAGGGTGGTTCCCAATTAGAGACAGCTGTAGCTCGTTGTCTCTGATTGGGAACCATACTTAGGCAGCCTGTTTTGCACTTGTCATTTGTGGGTTCTTGTTCCGGAGAGGTTTGTGTTTGTTAACCTTAGGACTTCACGTATCGTTTTGTTGTTTTTGTTATTATTAATAGTACTCATTAAAAGATGTACGCATATCACGCTGCGCCTTGGTCCACTCATTACGACGTTCGTGACAGGAACTGAATAATATTAAGAAATGCTATAGATGGAAGGAAAGTAGTGTTAAAACCTACCAAAAAACAATTAGGAAACAACTAATTCAATCCATTCTAGACAACTTCCTGGACAAAACGTTCCACTGTAATAGTGAAGGTGTAAACTTGGCAGTAGAAAACCTAAACAGTATATTTGACCTCTCAGCTTCCCTATCAAATCTAATGAAGAATCCAAAAACCTAAGAAAGAAATTGAGAAACCTATCCAACCAAAAACATAGAGACCCAGAAAACCTGAGCCTACGCCTTCACTACGGTGAATCACTAAAACAATACAGAAATACACTACGGAAAAAGAAGGAACAGCATGTCAGAAATCAGCTCAATGTAATTGAAGAATCCATAGACTCTAACCACTTCTGTGAAAATTGAAAAACACTAAACAAACAACAACACGAAGAGCTATCTATCCAAAACGGAGATGTATGGGTAAACCACTTCTCCAATCTTTTTGGCCCTATAACAGAGAACAAACAGCAAAAAAAATATACATGATCAAATGCAAATCTTAGAATCAACTATTAAAGACTACCAGAACCCACTGGATTCTCCAATTACATTGAATGAACTTCAGGACAAAATACAAACCCTCCAACCCAAAAAGTCCTGTGGTGTTGATGGTATCCTCAATGAAATGATAAAATATACAGACCACAAATTTCAATTAGCTATACTTAAACTCTTTAACATCATCCTTAGCTCTGGCATCTTCCCCAATATTTGGAACCAAGGACTGATCACCCCAATCCACAAAAGTGGAGACAAATTTGACCCCAATAACTACCGTGGGATATGCGTCAACAGCAACCTTGGGAAAAT
The DNA here is from genome assembly GCF_020615455.1 of Coregonus clupeaformis. Classification (NCBI taxonomy): domain Eukaryota; kingdom Metazoa; phylum Chordata; class Actinopteri; order Salmoniformes; family Salmonidae; genus Coregonus; species Coregonus clupeaformis. The sequence continues at coordinate 41,776,830 of NC_059214.1, read as the reverse complement.
CCTCTGCATTATCATTAACAGCAGACTAGTTCATTTCCTCAGTGAAAACAATGTACTGAGCAAATGTCAAATTGGCTTTTTACCAAATTACCGTACGGCAGACCACGTATTCACCCTGCACACCCTAATTGACAAACAAACAAACCAAAACAAAGGCAAAGTCTTCTCATGCTTTGTTGATTTCAAAAAAGCTTTTGACTCAATTTGGCATGAGGGTCTGCTATACAAATTGATGGAAAGTGGGGTTGGGGGAAAAACATACGACATTATAAAATCCATGTACACAAACAACAAGTGTGCGGTTAAAATTGGCAAAAAACACACACATTTCTTTCCACAGGGCCGTGGGGTGAGACAGGGATGCAGTTTAAGCCCCACCCTCTTCAACATATATATCAACGAATTGGCGAGGGCACTAGAACAGTCTGCAGCACCCGGCCTCACCCTACTAGAATCTGAAGTAAAATGTATTCTGTTTGCTGATGATCTGGTGCTTCTGTCACCAACCAAGGAGGGCCTACAGCAGCACCTAGATCTTCTGCACAGATTCTGTCAGACCTGGGCCCTGACAGTAAATCTCAGTAAGACAAAAATAATGGTGTTCCAAAAAGGTCCAGTTGCCAGGACCACAAATACAAATTCCATCTAGACACCGTTGCCCTAGAGCACACAAAAACTATACATACCTCGGCCTAAACATCAGCGCCACAGGTAACTTCCACAAAGCTGTGAACGATCTGAGAGACAAGGCAAGAAGGGCCTTCTATGCCATCAAAAGGAACATAAAATTTGACATACCAATTAGGATCTGGCTAAAAATACTTGAATCAGTTATAGAACCCATTGCCCTTTATGGTTCTGAGGTCTGGGGTCCGCTCACCAACCAAGAATTCACAAAATGGGACAAACACCAAATTGAGACTCTGCATGCAGAATTCTGCAAAAACATCCTCAGTGTACAACGTAAAACACCAAATAATGCATGCAGAGCAGAATTCGGCCAATACCCGCTAATTATCAAAATCCAGAAAAGAGCCGTTAAATTCTATAACCACTTAAAAGGAAGTGATTCCCAAACCTTCCATAACAAAGCCATCACCTACAGAGAGATGAACTTGGAGAAGAGTCCCCTAAGTAAGCTTGTCCTGGGGCTCTGTTCACAAACACAAACAGACCCCACACAGCCCCAGGACAACAACAACAACAACAACACAATTAGACCCAACCAAATCATGAGAAAACAAAAAGAGAATTACTTGACACATTGGAAAGAACAAACAAAAAAACAGAGCAAACTAGAATGCTATTTGGCCCTAAACAGAGAGTACACAGTGGCAGAATACCTGACCACTGTGACTGACCCAAATTTAAGGAAAGCTTTGACTATGTACAGACTCAGTGAGCATAGCCTTGCTATTGAGAAAGGCCGCCGTAGGCAGACCTGGCTCTCAAGAGAAGACAGGCTATGTGCACACTGCTCACAAAATGAGGTGGAAACTGAGCTGCACTTCCTAACCTCCTGCCAAATGTATGACCATATTAGAGACACATATTTCCCTCAGATTACAGCGATCCACAAAGAATTCGAAAACAAACCCAATTTTGATAAACTCCCTTATCTACTGGGTGAAAAACCACAGTGTGCCATCACAGCTGCACGATTTGTGACCTGTTGCCACAAGAAAAGGGCAACCAGTGAAGAACAAACACCATTGTAAATACAACCCATATTTATGTTTATTTATTTTCCCATTTGTACTTTAACTATTTGCACATTGTTACAACACTGTATATATACATAATATGACATTTGAAATGTCTTTATTCTTTTGAAACTTCTGAGTGTAATGTTTACTGTTAATATTTATTGTTGATTTCACTTTTGTTTACTATCTACTTCACTTGCTTTGGCAATGTTAACACACGTTTCCCATGCCAATAAAGCCCTTAAATTGAAATTGAATTGAATTGAAATAAATGCAGTCAGAGACCTACTTGAGCAGTACCGCCCCCTCAAGATTCTGAGCCTGCCTGGCAGGGTTGGTCCTACAAAGCCAGAGCCCCCGATGGGGGAGCATAATATACAAGGAAATTCTCAAAGCTGCTAATGAGAACATTGACGACCTTGTAGCTAGCCAGTGGGGATTCCGGTGGGGTACCCCCACCCAGGTAGTGGCAGTGCTGGCAACACTGGCTGCAGTAACCCATGGGGAGGGGGTCACACTCGGACAATCAGAGAGGGGGCTTACTATTGTGGCCCAAGTGGCACAAAATAATCAAAGGTATGACTGCACGGAGATGCTTGGGAAAATGGTTACAACGGGGGACCAGAGTGTTTGTGTCTCAGGTGAAGAGGGTGGATCTGATCTCCATCACCTAGGATTTAACATAGATTAAATAGATTAATCAAATCTCACATTGTTGTTCACTTTTGCTCAATCTTGCATGCTTTCTCAAACGGCTGTAACTGTATATGCATTCGTAAATCAGGTCCTTTCTTGAGTTGGGCTCTGGGTTGTATCAACCATTGAGCATCTGATCTTGTGGCTGGTTGTGGGGGGGGTTGAGTGTGTGAGCGTGTGTGCGTGTGTGTGTGTGTGAGTTTTAGTCCAGCATATGTTGCGGGCGGGGGGGTTGAAAATATTATGTAATACAATGGCAATTTGGGTTATAGGTTAAAATCATACGCATGAATGCCGACATTATTACGCACATTAATTGATAATGATGGAAAAATAAGATATGCAAGATATTTGAATAGATCTTTTTTAAATAGCTATATAAATATATTGAGGTGAGAGCATTGGAAATGCTTTTGGCGGTTGACCTGCTTCTGTTTTGTGGGTGGCACAATGTGATGTTTTCGATGGATGGGTCCTGGCCACTCGGGGGCATAGGGATCCGGGGGGACAGGGGTGGTATCCTGATCACTGGGATTACGGCCCAACTTGGGATGGGGAGGGGTTTTAGCTGGGGAATTAGTAGAGAACAATTGGAGGGTTATTTAGTAACATTGCAAATATCATGGTATAACTATATGGACACTCAATCACTATGGTATTTTCTATTGGTAAATTTACAAACATATATAATGACAAATAGATTTGAAACTTGTATCTCATTATGGTATGTGGTGAAATAAGTATAGCCAGTTATAATTGTAATGTCTTAGCAGATAACAACAAAAGAAGAACAATATTTACATGGCTCAGAGAGAAGGAATATAATATCTATTGTTTACAGGAAACCCATTCAACAATTCTAGATGAAGTTGCGTGGAAAAAGGAATGGGGGGGCGAAATATACTTCTCCCATTGTCACGATCGTCGGATACAGAGGACCAAGGCGCAGCGTGGAAGGCGAACATACTTTTATTTATTAGAATAATCACCCGAACAAAACAACAAATCGATACGTGACGTCCTCGGTTCAAACACAAACCTACACTGGAACAAGATCCCACATAAAACAATGCCAAACGGCTACCTAAGTATGGCTCCCAATCAGAGACAACGAGCTACAGCCGTCTCCGATTGGGAGCCACCCTGGCCAACATAGAAATACAACACTAGAACAAACAAAGAAAACTCACACCCTGGCTCAACATACAAGCGTCCCCAGAGCCAGGGCGTGACAGTACCCCCCCCCCCCAAAGGCGCGGACTCCGACCGCGCCAACCAAACACCACAGGGGAGGGACCGGGTGGGCACTCCGCCTTGGCGGCGGATCCGGCTCCGGGCATGATCCCCACTCCCTCTCTAACCCCCCAAAGTACCCCTGGTCCGGTCTGGCCCTGCTGGCCGGAGCTGGACTGAACACTGGTGGAGCGGATTGCTCTAGCTCCGGCATGGAGCAGCTGACCGGTGCCGGACCAGGCACCGGTGGAACAGGCACGGGCTGTGCCGGACTGACGACGCACACCACTGGCTTGGTGTGGGGAGCAGGAACGGGCCGGACTGGGCTGACGAAGCGCACCACCGGCTTGGTGCGGGGAGCAGGAACGGGCCGGACCGGGCTGACGAAGCACACCACTGACTTGGTGCGGGGAGCAGGAACGGGCCGGACCGGTTGACGGGCGCACCACTGACTTGCGCGGGAGCAGGAGCGGGCCGGACCAGGCTGACGAAGCGCACCACTGACTTGGTGCGGGGAGCAGGAACGGGCCGGACCGGTTGACGAGCGCACCACTGACTTGGTGCGCGGGAGCAGGAACGGGCCGGACCGGGCTGACGAAGCACACCACTGACTTGGTGCGGGGAGCAGGAACGGGCCGGACCGGGCTGACGAAGCGCACCACTGTCTTGGTGCGGGAGCAGGAACGGGCCGGACCGGGCTGACGGCGCACCACTGGTTTGGTGCGAGGGGCAGGAACAGGCCGGACCGGGCTGGCGACGCGACACCACAGGCTCGGTGCGAGGGACAGGAACAAGCCGGACCGTACTGGGAACACACACCACTGGCCCTACGCGGGGATCAGGAACGGGCCGGACCGGACTGGCAACACACCCCAGTACCTCTCGCCGTGCCTCTACATCCTCCTTCCCCCTGGTGACCAGTGACTCCCGTAACCTGGCGGCCTCCTGCTGCCCCGTCGTCCACGGCGTGAGCCCCCCCCTAAAAATGTTCTGGGCGTCTCTCCTCCCCGTGGGCCAGGCCTCCATAGCTCTCGCCAGACTTTCGCTCCTCTGCTTCCAAGTCTAGCCTCTCTCCTCCTCCCGCGGCTTGACCCAGTCGAGGTGGATATCCGCTAGCGATACCTCTGGCGTTGGCTCCTGGACACGCTGCTTGGTCCAGTCTTGGTGGGATCTTCTGTCACGATCGTCGGATACAGAGGACCAAGGCGCAGCGTGGAAGGCGAACATACTTTTATTTATTAGAATAATCACCCGAACAAAACAACAAATCGATACGTGACGTCCTCGGTTCAAACACAAACCTACACTGGAACAAGATCCCACATAAAACAATGCCAAACGGCTACCTAAGTATGGCTCCCAATCAGAGACAACGAGCTACAGCCGTCTCCGATTGGGAGCCACCCTGGCCAACATAGAAATACAAAACTAGAACAAACAAAGAAAACTCACACCCTGGCTCAACATACAAGTGTCCCCAGAGCCAGGGCGTGACACCCATGGGCTAAGAAACTCAAAAGGGGTGATGATATTAATTAACAGTAATTTCGATCCGAATGTGCAAATTGTCCAAACAGATACGCAAGATAGATGGATTATTTTAAATATGTTATTGGACCATAAACAAATATGGCTCATTAACCTTTACGGACCAAATAATGATGATCCACACTTCTTTGAAAATATATATAATAAATTATCGACCTTGCAAGCAATTCAAGACTCTATTATTATGGTGGGAGATTATAATACCGTTTTAAATAGCTCGATGGACTGTAAAGGAAATCACAATACAAACAATTTTTTCTATTGATAATGTAAAATTAACAGCCATACAGAAAGACTCATGTGAAGGTGAAATTACAGAGGAGGAACTTCTGGATGCAATTAAAGACTTTAAGTCCGGGAAAACGCCAGGGTTGGATGGCATACCAGTCGAGGTATACCAAACCTTTTTTGATATACTCAGAGGACCGTTATTAGCATGTTTTAACCACTCCTATGTAAATGGTAGATTATCAGACACTCAAGAAGAAGGCCTGATTTCATTACTGAAACAGGATACAAGTGGAAAATATAACGATCCAGTCCATTAAAAAAATGGCGGCCCCTTAAACTTCAGTGTTGTGATGCAAAAATTCTAGCAAAATATACAGTGGGGAGAACAAGTATTTGATACACTGCCGATTTTGCAGGTTTTCCTACTTACAAAGCATGTAGAGGACTGTAAAAATCCAGAAAATCACATTGTATGATTTTTAAGTAATGAATTTGCATTTTATTGCATGACATAAGTATTTGATACATCAGAAAAGCAGAACTTAATATTTGGTAAAGAAACCTTTGTTTGCAATTACAGAGATCATACGTTTCCTGTAGGTCTTGACCAGGTTTGCACACACTGCAGCAGGGATTTTGGCCCACTCCTCCATACAGACCTTCTCCTGATCCTTCAGGTTTCGGGGCTGTCGCTGGGCAATACGGACTTTCAGCTCCCTCCAAAGATTTTCTATTGGGTTCAGGTCTGGAGACTGGCTAGGCCACTCCAGGACCTTGAGATGCTTCTTACGGAGCCACTCCTTAGTTGCCCTGGCTGTGTGTTTTGGGTCATTGTCATGCTGGAAAACCCAGCCACGACCCATCTTCAATGCTCTTACTGAGGGAAGGAGGATGTTGGCCAAGATCTCGCGATACATGGCCCCATCCACCCTCCCCTAAATATGGTGCAGTCATCCTGTCCCCTTTGCAGAAAAGCATCCCCAAAGAATGATGTTTCCACCTCCATGCTTCACGGTTGGGATGGTGTTCTTGGGGTTGTACTCATCCTTCTTCTTCCTCCAAACACGGCGAGTGGAGTTTAGACCAAAAAGCTCTATTTTTGTCTCATCAGACCACATGACCTTCTCCCATTCCTCTTCTTGATCATCCAGATGGTCATTGGCAAACTTCAGACGGCCTGGACATGCGCTGGCTTGAGCAGGGGGACCTTGCGTGCGCTGGAGGATTTTAATCCATGACGGCGTAGTGTGTTACTAATGGTTTTCTTTGAGACTGTGGTCCCAGCTCTCTTCAGGTCATTGACCAGGTCCTGCCCTGTAGTTCTGGGCTGATCCCTCACCTTCCTCATGATCATTGATGCCCCATGAGGTGAGATCTTGCATGGAGCCCCAGACCGAGGGTGATTGACCGTCATCTTGAACTTCTTAAATTTTCTAATAATTGCGCCAACAGTTGTTGCCTTCTCACCAAGCTGCTTGCCTATTGTCCTGTAGCCCATCCCAGCCTTGTGCAGGTCTACAATTTTATCCCTGATGTCCTTAAACAGCTCTCTGGTCTTGGCCATTGTGGAGAGGTTGGAGTCTGTAGGTTTGAGTGTGTGGACAGGTGTCTTTTATACAGGTAACGAGTTCAAACAGGTGCAGTTAATACAGGTAATGAGTGGAGAACAGGAGGGCTTCTTAAAGAAAAACTAACAGGTCTGTGAGAGCCGGAATTCTTACTGGTTGGTAGGTGATCAAATACTTATGTCATGCAATAAAATGCAAATTAATTACTTAAAAATCATACAATGTGATTTTCTGGATTTTTGTTTTAGATTCCGTCTCTCACAGTTGAAGTGTACCTATAATCAAAATTACAGACCTCTACATGCTTTGTAAGTAGGAAAACCGGCAAAATCGGCAATGTATCAAATACTTGTTCTCCCCACTGTATAGCGCATAGAATTAAAAAGGTATTGTCGGACATTATTCATTCTAATCAGACAGGTTTTTTACATGGGCGATACATTGGAGATAATATAAGGTAAGTACTGGAAACAATAGAACACTATGAAAAATCTGGGAAGCCAGGCCTACTATTCATAGCAGACTTCGAAAAGACATTTGATAAAGTACGACTGGGGTTTATATATAAATGCCTGGAGCATTTCAATTTTGGACAATCTCTTATAAATTGGGTTAAAATCATTTATAGTAACCCTAGGTGTAAAATAGTAAATAATGGCTATTTCTCCGAAAGTTTTAAACTGTCAAGAGGAGTGAAACAAGGTTGTCCACTATCGGCATATCAATTTATTATTGCCATCGAGATGTTAGCTATTAAAATCAGATCCAACAATAATATCAAGGGATTAGAAATCCAGGGCTTAAAAACAAAGGTGTCATTGTACGCTGATGATTCATGTTTTCTTTTAAATCCACAACTTGAATCCCTCCACAGCCTCATAGAGGATCTAGATACATTTTCTAACCTCTCTGGATTACAACCAAATTATGATAAATGTACTATATTACGTATTGGATCACTAAAAAATAAAAATTTTACATTACCATGTAGTTTACCAATAAAATGGTCTGATGGTGATGTGGATGTACTCGGAATACATATCCCAAATTGATAGAAGAATTTGGTAATGACTAATTATTACACCCCGAAACTTTGGGAAATGTGTTAGAATCATAAGACTATAATCTGATAATGTGTGTAGTACAATGAGGCAGTTGTCTTATTTTTGTAGTTAGGCAAGCAGAAGTGCAAAACGATTGAAACCAATAACAGGAGACCGGTTTCAAAAACAGATGTCCCCACACAGGAAAAGGGAGTGAGAGGCTTGCAGAATATTGTGAGAACAGCGATAACTATGTATGGGAATAGAGAAAAAATGCAGCCTGCCCGAGAAAGGAGTAGGCTATGATAAGAACGTGTGTGTGTGTGTGTGTGTGTGTGTGTGTGTGTGTGTGGCCTGATGGTCAGGAGTGCAGAGGATAACCACATGAGCTGAACCCAGGTGTGAGTTTACAAGATGTGTACAGTGGAAAAATACAGCCCGCCTAAAGCGGGGTGGGATTTTTCCTCAGATGTATGTGTATAAAAAGATTGTGCGCTCATTTTGGGACAGAGCGCTCTCTGAATAAACATACTGACCATTGCAGAAAGGAGTCTTTGTTAATTCATTATTTAAACTAGAGATTTACAACCTCTGGGAATTATTCAAAGATTTGAGAAGTAGTTGACCAACCATTGAGATAACAAAATTCTCGTGACAATTGGTCCTTCGAGCTGGATCTCAAGACCCGTTGTTGTCATCCCAGGGAACCCCGAAACCATGCACGGGCGGATCTAGGATCCGTGAGACAAAGACCTGACATCTGAGATTGATGGTTTAATTCAGGCCGGTGGTGACTTGGTTCACGACAGGAATGGTGACGAGATCTAACCAAAATTGAAAATCCCACCCTGCAAGAATAAGGTCAGTAATCTTTATTCATGGATTTTTGGGGAATTGAATCTGTAACCTACAGTAAAAATTAATAGTTTAAATTTGCTGTAGTGAGTTTCCGTCAAATAATCCAAAATGGGATCGACATTGCGGTAGCCCGTTTTAGACGTTTATCTAGAGAAAACCCAATGAGCTAGTATTCTAGATAAATATAAAACGGGGAAAGGCTGGGTGTAAGATCAAAACTGGAGTGGGGGTCCGAAATTGACTCCAGGTAATTGAGGCCATTACCAAAAATAAACTAACCTTGTGTTGTGTTCAATCTGGGATTGTCAATAGTACCCAGGAATGAAGTAAACTTTGGCGTTTTTAGACGTTCATCTAGAGAAAACCCAATGCGCCAGTATTCTAGATAAATATAAAATGGGGGTGAAACTTCAAGGAGGGAAAGAACTATTATCGTGAGAGATAGATACATTAAACAAGTCAAAAGTCATAAACAACTGTAGATTAGCCGTAACGCTATCCATTTCAGTGAAAACTGGAGCCTTACAAACTCCAGGTTACCGATAGTGTTAACTAATAATCATATAAGGTTGTGTACGTGTGAGACCTAATGATCCATCGAAAGTCGCGATAATTAATTGTTTCAAGGAAGGGACTGAAATAGGTCACGTGAGAAAGGTTACTACAATTGAGTATTTTAAGAGAGGTATGGATTCGAGGGGCGTCTGGACGCAGACCAACTCGAATCCATGGTAAAACAGATGCACAAGGTGTGTAAAGGCAGAGCAGAGGGAGAGCAAATGGAAGGGCTAGATACGGCCAGGGTGTGGCTCTCTGAGGCTCGAAAGAGAAAAGAGGGAGAAAGACAGAAAAAAGGAAGTGAAAGAGAAAGAAGTGGAAAGTAAGAAAGAGAAGGCTAAGACAGAACCCACAGCTCCCCCAGTAGAGCGGTCCAGATTCAGAATATATCCCTCCCTGGTAGATCAGGCCTGGAAGGAGAATCCAGACGATGAAGTGGTTGTGGTGGGGGAAGGGTGCCACAGCAGGCTGCTTCCGTGGAGCCTCCATCCCCTTACCAGAACCAATGGGAAGCTGAGGGAGGACAGGGAGTAGGAGAGGATAAGGTAAAGGCAGAAAATACAGTTGAGGTTCTTAAAAAACTTTTGGAACAACAGCAGCAAACCCAATTGGAATTGCAGAAATTAGAGAGAGAGAGAGAGACGGAAAGAGAAGACTAAGAAAGTAACTAGAGTACTAGGGTACAATAGGGGGGTCAAGGGACCGAAGGGTGGAAGACCCAGGTCCCTGAGGAGACTTGAACCCCATAACAAAAGTCCAGTTAGGAGGGAAGAACAGGAGGATTCAGAGCTGAGCTCAGGAGGGAGTCAGGAGATGAGGGAGTAGGAGGGGGCTGGTACCCAATGATAGCCTTACCCAATCCATTGGCAGGGGCTGAGGGATCCCCGGCAACCTTAGATGTATACAGGGCATGGACGCAGAGAGATGTGGTCCGAGCCGTAGAAGGGGTGGTACACCCGAAAACAGGAATAGAGGGATTCAGGAGAGATATGGAAGGGCTCACTGCAAGGTTTAAGTTAAACACGGGGGAATTGGAAAGGGCAGTGAGACAGATAGTGGTAGGAAAGGATTGGGCAGCTGTGAAGGGAGACTGGAACCCAGGAAGGGGGGACAGAGTTATTTTACAGTGGGCGGTAGACGGAGAGTATCGAGATAAACTTAATCAACTATGTAACAATCTCAGAGATTACTACCATAGACATACAGATTTTTCTAAAATCCATGAGTGCAAACAGGTAGCAGATGGGCCGTATCATCAACAATTAAAAATAGCCTTTTTAAGAGGAATAAGGCCTGAAATTTCTCAAACAATGAAAAATACCCTGATTGGCTGGCGCAAAGCAACACTGATTGAGGTTAAAAGGTATGCCGTTCACCAAGAGCAGAACAGGAGAGAAAAGAGGAGTAAGAGAGACCTGAAGGGAGTTGAGTATCTCATGCCAACTCTCGGGGAGATAGGAGGCCAGAACAAAGGGTCTGTTTTTTGTCAGTTCTGCTGGGAGTATATTTGATGAAGGGGATTTGTGTTGAATGAGAGGCTAGAGATTTCATAAAATAATAATTGGAATAATAATAATATATTAACTTGCTCACCCAAATGTAGACATACGTCATGGGTGAGACATAATTAATATGGGTTTTCTGAATCAACTGACCATAAACTCCCGAGTGGCGCAGTGGTCTAAGGCACTGCATCGCTGTGCCACTAGAGATCCTGGTTTGAATCCAGGCTCTGTTGTAGCAGGCAGCGACCGGGAGACCCATGGGGCGGTGCACAATTGGCCAAGGGTAGGGGAGGGGATGGCCGGCAGGGATATAGAGCATGGCGTTTGCAACGGCAGGGTTGTGGGTTCGATTCCCACGGGGGGCCAGTATGATTTTTTAAAAATGTTATAATGTATGCACTCACTAACTGCTAAATGACTAAAATGTAAATGTAATGTATAAGTAATGTGGTTAAAGACGTAAATTATAATATTGTACAAAGCCAATTTAGGGTTTCCATTAAGGAATGTCATTTTGTATCAGATCAAACCATTGTGATAGTAGTGGGATTTATTTGTCATTTTAATCACATAGAGTGAATAAATCTGTCTTTATGAGTGTACATCATCTGCTGGTATGTGTTGCTGGAACGGATACTACAGAGTATCTGGTTTGGGGATGTATAAGGGAAGGTTTGAAACGTTTGCGTGGTAGTCATTTATTTATTTGTTTATTTCGTTGCCTAAGGGTTTGCTAGAGTAATGTCTATAAATAAATTGGATATTGATAATATGGATATGAATTCAATATATGATGGTAAAATACAGCAAGTGTTCGGTGTTACTTGTAGCCTACTTAGAAAGGACAGATGCCTAGATCTGCTGTATTCTAAACAATGACGGATTGGGGGTTTCATAAGAGGTGGCTATTATTTTAGTTGATAACAGAGGTAATAGGATGTAGTTTACGACGCCTAGAGAAGCGAATGTCTTATATTCATGGGTAGTGAAGTAAGGGAACTCAGAGAATAATAGTGTCACGAACGTTAGACGGAGTAGACCAAGGCGCAGCGTGATGAACGAACATCTTTCTTTATTTAATGAATACACGATAAACAAAACAACAAACGATGACGTGACGTCCTAGGTTAACAACCAACACGGAACAAACCAAACGGAACAAGATCCCACAACTATTGTGGGAAAACAGCCTGTATAAATATGGCTCCCAATCAGAGACAACCAGCAACAGCTGACACTCGTTGCCTCTGATTGGGAACCACTCTGGCCAACACAGAAATACAAAACTAGAATCCCGACATAGAAACACAACACATAGAAATATACACACCCTGGCTCAACATATAGAGTCCCAGAGCCAGGGTGTGACAAATAGGAGTATTAAACAAACACTAAGAATAATGAAGCAGTGTTGGAAGAAAGCAGAGTATGTAAGATAACATCGACTAACTGGTCTAATTGATACGTTTATACGAAAGAGATTATCCTAGCAACACATGGTGGATAGTATAACATAGTAGTTTAAGTTGCATCTCTGGGAATAGATGTTTTGTTTGTTTTGACTATAACTTAAAAATAATTGGTTATCTGTTAAAGCAATGTTAGATGGAAAGACAGCGGTAGAGGATAGAGATTGTACAGCAGGGTTCTTCAATCCTGGTCTGGAGGGCCGAAACACCTCTGTTTTTCATCCTCTCCTTCTAATCAGGGGCTAATTCAGACCTGGGAAAACCAGGTGAGTGCAATTAACTACCAGGTAGAAATAAAAAAACAGAAGTGTTTCGGCCCTCCAGGACCAGGATTGAGATTGTACAGGGTTTCCTGTGTAAAAAAAAAAGGTGAGTTATGCAGACAGTTCACATTGAACAATGGGTCACGCCCTGGCTCTGGGGACTTTTATATGTTGAGCCAGGGTGTTAGTTTCTATGTGTTAGTTTCTGGGTGTTAGGTTCTATGTTTCATTTTCTATGTTCTTGTTCTAGTTTATGTGTTTCTATGTTGGCCGGGGTGGTTCCCAATTAGAGACAGCTGTGGCTCGTTGTCTCTGATTGGGAACCATACTTAGGCAGCCTATTGTGCACTTGTCTTTTGGTGGGATCTTGTTCTGTGTAGGTTTGTGTTTATGACCGAGGACACACGGCATGGACGACAGGGCTGCTGGAGGCAGCTGCAGGGCGTATCTGCAGAATAGGAGAGGAGGCCACCAGGTTACGGGGGCTATTGGTCATGAGGGAGCAGGAGTTAGTTGGTCAGAGGGAGGAGCTACTGGAGGCGATAAGGGAGAAGGAGAGAGTAGAGGCACGGCGAGAGGAACTGAGTAGGCAGCAGAGGGAGCGGAGGTTTATGAGGAAACCCAGTCCCGCTCCTCGCACCAAGCAAGTGGTAAGTGTCACCAGTCCGGTCCGGTCTGTTCCTGCTCCACGCACCAAGCCAGTGGTGCGCGTCGTCAGCCCGGTCCGGCCCGTTCCTGCTCCCCGCACCAAGCCAGTGGTGCGCGTCGTCAGCCCGGTCCGGCCCGTTCCTGCTCCCCGCACCAAGCCTGTGGTGCGCGTCGTCAGTCCGGCACAGCCCGTGCCTGTTTCACCGGTGCCTGGTCAGGTACCGGTCAGCTGCTCCACACCGGAGCCTAAGCAATCCGCTCCACCGATGTCCAGTCCAGCTCCAGCCAGCGGGACCAGACCAGGGGCGCTACGGGGGGTTAGTTAGAGGGTGGTGGTCACGCCCGGAGCCGGATCCGCCTCCGAGGCGGAATGCCCACCCGGCCCCTCCCCTGTTGGGTTTAGTTGGCGCGGTCGCAGTCCACGCCTTTGGGGGGTACTGTCACGCCCTGGCTCTGGGGACTTTTATATGTTGAGCCAGGGTGTTAGTTTCTATGTGTTAGTTTCTGGGTGTTAGGTTCTATGTTTCGTTTTCTATGTTCTTGTTCTAGTTTATGTGTTTCTATGTTGGCCGGGGTGGTTCCCAATTAGAGACAGCTGTGGCTCGTTGTCTCTGATTGGGAACCATACTTAGGCAGCCTATTGTGCACTTGTCTTTTGGTGGGATCTTGTTCCGTGTAGGTTTGTGTTTATGACCGAGGACTTCACGTTTCGTTTTGTTGTTTTGTTTCGTGTTTTGTAAGGTACTCATTAAAAGATGGACGCATATCACGCTGCGCCTTGGTCCACTCATTACGACGACCGTGACAGGGAGATCGTTTTTACTATTAGGCTGATGGCATGGTAAACATTTTTCGTAGGTTCTGGATTTATTAAACAATAGGTTTATATTTTAATAAATTAATGCAACAGGTTTAAATCAGTAGATTACCGGAAAATGGTTATGGGTTTGCTATTTATAGGTTTAGTGAATTTAATGAAACGTGGAGTTATCCGATGTGTTCTTGTCACGCTCTGACCTATATAACTCTAGTTAGTTTGGTCAGGGTGTGCATGTTTAGTTCGATGTTATGGTAGATCTATGTTTAGATCTATGTTTTATACGTCTATGTTTGGCCGGGTGTGATTCCCAATCAGAGGCAGCTGTCGCTCGTTGTCTCTGATTGGGGATCATACTTAGGCAGCCAGTTTTCCTGCCTGTGTTGTGGGATCTTGTTTGTGTTCGGTGAGTTTGGGCTTGTGTGTATAGCCTTCCGCCGTCACGTTTCGTTGACTTTTGTTGTTGGTTTAATGTTTATACGGTTTTATAAACATGGATGCATTTCACGCTGCGCCTTGGTCTGACCCGTCCTTCAACGTCCGTGACAGTTCTGAGGGAGTGTTTTTTTGTTTTCCTTTCTTTCCCAGGATTGATGGAAATCCCCTACAGTATATGTTAAGGGACAGTAGGAGACAACGTATCAAACATTTTAAAAAATAGATGCCTGGGATAAAATATCACTGCTTACTTACACGGAGTAAGGGATTATATTGGCAAATGAGTGAAATATGACATTAAGAAGGGTGACTGGAACAATATGGGGAAACAGATATTTCCTATGTTCTTGATCAAGTAAAGAAGACAGGTTAAAGAATTGAACATGTGGAAAAAGAAGGGGCAATCCTACGAGATCTATTAAAGTCACTGTTTTGATATGCGGAAATATTGACACATTGGTAAAGCCATGTGTCAACAGAGGGGATGGTAGAGCAGGTTAGGAAACACTTTGTGGCCTATGGTATAACGAACTACTAAAAGATGTGTCATCTGTGCACAGAATAATCACCAAGTTAGAGAGAGCACCCCAGGGGGAATATCCCCTGGCAAAATATCCAGTCCAGCAATTGGAAATTGATTTTTATAGAGTTATCACGGAGTGAAGGGAAGAAATTGGGTACAATGCCTACCAATAGTGTTGATCACCATTAGAGTAACCCTAGATAAAGATGGTTTATCCCCCATCGAGAAGGTATTTGGGAGACCATACAGAATGCCTGAGTTAGTCGGACCAGAGCAGGCAGAGATAGAAACTGAGCGCACCCTAGCCGAACACATGAGAAGGTTGTTTATTAACCACACCCGTATGTCAAAGGTTTTGTGCCCCACAGGAGAACTAAAGGAGAAGGTAACCCACTCTATCCAACCAGGTGATTGGGTGTGGATCCAATCCCTAAAGACAAAGGACTGGAAGCAGCCCCGTTGGGAAGGTCCATATCAGGTCCTGTTGGTGACGGCCTTCGCTGTAAGAATTGCGGAAAGATCCACCTGGGTGCATGTCACACACTGCAAAAAGGTAAACCCAGCCACACCTGACGAACAAACACAGAGTTAGGAGAAAGAACCGATCACCACTAGGGCTCGGGGGTTGGCTCCTTAATAAAGATTCCCTTACCCTGTCTGATCATCCCTGTGTTAGTTCGATAAAAGGTAAAGCAATGGGTTGGCCTCTTGCGTCTGACATGTTTGCAGGACGAGGGTGGGGATTTACATGTTTCCTGACAGTAGGTGGCTGTCTGATTGTGGGAGCCAGATTCCTAGCACACCCAAACCCGCCTGATCCGCCAGAAGTAGCAGTTAACCTAACTCAATTTAGGAAGGTAATGCCCGGGGAAAGCAAAAGCAGGCAGAAAAGACAACTTGATGTAGGGAAAGTTTCAGTGGTTGAAGGAAAGGACGCCTCATTCGAGTTCTTTATAGACCAAGTGGGGAATCTGGCCGATTGGCAGGCTAAGAGTCTCACAACCTGGGGACGATATGTCTGTATGTCACCATGTAACTCCTGGGATCATGTTGTGGCTCATACAGAGCGTGCAGGGTATGTAAATTTGAACACCCGTTACGGTCCAGATGGACGGTTGTGAAGGCAGGGAAATATATCCCAAGTCATGAGTGTAACCCCAGACGACAGAAATATTGTTTAAAAGTACGGATGAACATAAAAAAGGTACAGCAGATGGATTTTGGTCTATGGTATGTAGGGTTTGACCAAAATGGAGTGGATACCGTAGTGCCCCTATGGGTAAAAGAGCAGCAGGTCAAATCACAATACATCCTTACCACTGATAATACAATAGTGAATTCCTCTAAAGGTCAGGGAATTGAACCATTCAATTCGATGGAAATGATACAGGTAGTGGAGACCAAGGACCTAAAAGAAGTGGTGGAAGTGGAGACTGGGTTCCGGGATCCGAACCTATGGTTGGAATGGATACAGTATACGGTAAGAACTATGTCCAAATAGGACTGTTACGCCTGTGGAACAGCTAAACCTAGGTTAACCACTACTCCGTTCCCCTTGACGGCCTTTAACTCTCCGTCAGGTTTATCCTGCATGGTTAAATTGTTCAAGCCACCTGGGAATGTGGTGAATGAGTCTTGTGTTAACTTGCACTATCTGTATCCCCCGGTAACGAAGTCTCCCCGACCTAGATTACCTCCGTTTGAAGTCTCAGGGGAATCTTATTATTGTTTTTCTAGGATGAATAAGATAGGGTAGGGCATCTTAGCTCCTGCTCCCACACAGAGAATGTCACAACTAAAGAGACCATGGCTAATCTCTCCTCTTTGTTGCAGCCAGAGGATTTTAGGTACCAAAATCAGGCCCGCGCTGACATCTGGTGGTTGTGTGGTGGTAACAGACTGTGGCCCAGACTACATGTAAATTGGACTGGAACCTGTGCGTTAGCTCAGCTGATAATGCCTTTCACTCTCATCAAACAATCTAACAGGTCAAAGACTGGTGGGTTGTCGCGTAGAAAGCGAGACCTCCTCCCGGGATCCTTTGATGAGAGAGTGTATATCGATGGGATAGGAGTACCTTGAGGGGTTCCAGAATAATTCAAAGCTAGGAATCAGATCGCGGCTGGGTTTGAGACAAGTCTTTTAAATTACATCTACTACAACCAGCAAAGATTTATTAACCACACTCGTGATGCGATAAAGGGATTGGCTGAGCAGACAGCGGCAACTAGCTTAATGGCATGGCAGAATAGAATAGCTTTAGATATGCTTTTGGCTGAGAGGGGCGGGGTTTGTGTTATGTTTGGATCTATGTGCTGTACATTCATCCCCAATAAAACAGCACCTGGTGGGTCAGTGACCAAAGCTCTTCAGGGACTCACCACGCTGGCGAACGAACTGGCTGAGAACTCTGGTATTGATAACTCACTAACCGGTTGGTTTGATAACATGTTTGGAAAATGGAAAGCTATTGTTGCAACTTTATTAGGGGGGGGCTCTGACTGGGATGTTCATGTTGATGTTATGTGGATGTTGCTTAATTCCGTGTGTGAGAGGTCTTGTGTTTAGGTCACTGGAGAAAGCAGTGACCCAACAGATGGTGAGGTATGGACCCATTCCAGACTCAGACCAATGGAACGACAACCTATATCCTCCCGCTCTGGTGGACGATGCAGACGATTTCAATCCTGATGAACCTGAATTGGATGAGACAATTATTAATGTTTAGTATACTATCTTTTCAATGAAGATCATATCGAAAATCCTAACAAGAAGTGTCATGATTGGAAGTAAAATTTGGTAGTATGCCAGGCAAATTGTGTTATTATTGTGTGTTTTGTACTAGTGATTCATTTTATATGCAAATCAAGTTATATGCTTCGATGTGTGTGTTTCATTTTATAACAATGTATATTCTGAGTGTATGTGTGTAATATTTAGTCAAAGGGTGGATTGATAGAAGAATTTGGTAATGACTAATTATTACACCCCGAAACTGTGTGAAATGTGTTTCATAAGACTTTAATCTGATAATGTGTGTAGCTTAGATAGAAGTACAATGAGGCAGTTGTCTTATTTTTGTAGTTAGGCAAGCAGAAGTGCAAAACGATTGAAACCGAACAGATTGAAACCGAACAGCGATAACTATGTATGGGAATAGAGAAAAAATGCAGCCTGCCCGAGCAAGGAGTAGGCTATGATAAGAACATGTGTGTGTGATTGTGTTTACTTGATAGCTACCTACACATAATTAGCTACCTGGAATAAAATGTGTTTAAGATAAAAAATTCATTAAAAGTCTTAAAAGCAATACAAATCCATTTGTCCAGTAGGCATCTACAGAGGGAGCTAAGAGCTGTGTTGTCTGTCATTTCCCAGCAGCTTCAGTAGAAAGGCAGAGCCTCGGGAGGACTTAGCAGAGACACGTTGCCAAACTTTGATGGTCAGGAGTGCAGAGGATAACCACATGAGCTGAACCCAGGTGTGAGTTTACAAGATGTGTACAGTGAAAAAATACAGCCCGCCTAAAGCGGGGTGGGATTTTTCCTCTGACGTATGTGTATAAAAAGATTGTGCACCCATTTTGGGACAGAGCGTTCTCTGAATAAACATACTGACCATTGCAGAAAGGGGTCTTTGTTAATTCATTATTTAAACTAGAGATTTACAACCTCTGGGAATTATTCAAAGATTTGAGAAGTAGTTGACTTCAACCATTGAGATAACAAAATTCTAGTGACACAAATGAAATAAATGATCTCACTCCAAAAAAATTTAATAGAAAGTTAGCAAAAATAGATAAGATCTTGCTACCATGGAAAGGTAAATACCTGTCAATTTGCGGGAAAATCACCCTGATTACTTCTTTAGTATTATCCCAGTTTACCTATTTGCTTATGATCTTGCTAACGCCTAGCGAACAGTTTTTTAAATTAAATGAGAAGAAAAAAAATCCATTTTATTTGGAACGGCAAGCCAGACAAAATTAAACGGGCCTATTAATATAATGAATATGAATTAGGAGGACAGAAATTATTAAATATTAAAGCATTAGACCTATCACTAAAAGCTTCAGTCATACAAAAATTATACTTAAATCTGAACTGGTTCTCTAGCAAACTAGTAAGATTGTCTCACCCAATGTTCAAGAAGGGACTTTTTCCCTTTATTCAGATTACAACCCCTCACTTTCAGGTATTTGAAAAGGAAATAATCTCCCAAATATCACTATTTCTAAAACAAGCCATAGAAATTTGGTTGCAATTTCAATTTAATCCTCCAGAAATGACAGAACAAATATTGCAACAAATATTGTGGTTAAACTCAAATATACTAATTGATTAAAAAAACGTTCTTTTTTGAGAAAATGTTCAAAAAAAGGTATAATCTTCTTAAATGATATTATCGGTAGGAATGGTGGAGTTATGTTGCACATGCAGCTAACAAAAACATATGGAAATGTCTGCTCTACCCAAAATTACAACCAAATAATTGCAGCATTACCGCAAAAATGGAAGAGGAAAGTGGAAGGAGGAAAAAGTAAGGAACTTGTCTGTCGGCCTTGCATTAAAGAACATAATTGGTTAAAGAAAATTGTGATAAATAAAAAAGTTTACCAGTTTCATTTAAGGACCAAAAGATTGACAGCCGTCCCATACAGATTGCAAAATAGTTGGGAAGAGATTTTTGACGTACCGATTCCATGGCATAGTGTTTATGAACTGATACGCAAAACGATGCCGGATTCAAAACTTTGAATTTTTCTATTTAAATTATTATATAAAATTCTTGCTACCAATAGAATGTTATTTGTATTGGGGATACAATCTTCCCAGCTCTGCAGATTTGGCTGTGAAGAGACATAATCATTAGTTCATTTGTTTTGGTACTGTCCATTTGTAGCTTGTTTCTGGACACAGGTCCAGGAATGGCTGAAGGATTGCAATATTTGCATGGAGTTGACCCTGCAGATAGCACTACTGGGTGATCTGAAAAGTCATAGTCAATCGATCAATAATATAATAATACTTTTAGCAAAGATGTTTATTTTCAATTCACAAACTGTAGAAACAATGAGAATAGAAAGGTTCAGAACTTTTGTAAAACATCACAGTACAGTTGAAAAATATATGGCAAATAGAAATCCAATATGGATGGTGTTAAGAGATAGATGGGAGGTGTTGAATGGAGCTGAAGGATGGGACTAATAACAACAACTAATAACAACAAGATAACTAGTGTAAGACATGCTGTGTCCATAATAAGTATATAGGGTATATATTGTGAGCTTTTGTGAAAGAGCACAGTTAGAAAGATATGGCATATAGAAGCATACCAGATGGACATCATGAAAATGATCGGAGGAAGTTCAGAAGTAAAAACAAACAAAATATAATTAGTGACTGTGTCCATAAAATGTATATAGTATGTATAAGCATGAAGTAGAGGCCTAAGCATTGTTGTTCACTAGTTTACTCCAATTAGAGAGGGGATGGTGGGGTTGGAAAGTAATAAAGGGAAATATATATATTTTTAAAGGATAAGTATGTATGTATATATGTACAGTGAGGGAAAAAAGTATTTGATCCCCTGCTGATTTTGTACGTTTGCCCACTGACAAAGAAATGATCAGTCTATCATTTTAATGGTAGGTGTATTTGAACAGTGAGAGACAGAATAACAACAAGAAAATCCAGAAAAACGCATGTCAAAAATGTTATTAATTGATTTGCATTTTAATGAGGGAAATAAGTATTTGACCCCCTCTCAATCAGAAAGATTTCTGGCTCCCAGGTGTCTTTATACAGGTAACGAGCTGAGATTAGGAGCACACTCTTAAAGGGAGTGCTTCTAATCTTAGCTTGTTACCTGTATAAAAGACACCTGTCCACAGAAGCAATCAATCAATCAGATTCCAAACTCTCCACCATGGCCAAGACGAAAGAGCTCTCCAAGGATGTCAGGGACAAGATTGTAGACCTACACAAGGCTGGAATGGGCTACAAGACCATCGCCAAGCAGCTTGGTGAGAAGGTGACAACAGTTGGTGCGATTATTTGCAAATGGAAGAAACACAAAATAACTGTCAATCTACCTCGGCCTGGGGCTCCATGGAAGATCTCACCTCGTGGAGTTGCAATGATCATGAGAACGGTGAGGAATCAGCCCAGAACGACACGGGAGGATCTTGTCAATGATCTCAAGGCAGCTGGGACCATAGTCACCAAGAAAACAATTGGTAACACACTACGCCGTGAAGGACTGAAATCCTGCAGCGCCCGCAAGGTCCCCCTGCTCAAGAAAGCACATATACATGCCTGTCTGAAGTTTGCCAATGAACATCTGAATGATTGAGAGGAGAACTGGGTGAAAGTGTTGTGGTCAGATGAGAACAAAATGGAGCTCTTTGGCATCAACTCAACTCGCCGTATTTGGAGGAGGAGGAATGCTGCCTATGACCCCAAGAACACCATCCCCACCGTCAAACATGGTGGTGGAAACATGATGCTTTGGGGGTGTTTTTCTGCTAAGGGGACAGGACAACTTCACCGCATCAAAGGGACGGGGCCATGTACCGTCAAATCTTGGGTGAGAACCTCCTTCCCTTAGCCAGGGCATTGAAAATGGGTCGTGGATGGGTATTCCAGCATGACAATGACCCAAAACACACGGCCAAGGCAACAAAGGAGTGGCTCAAGAAGAAGCACATTAAGGTCCTGGAGTGGCCTAGCCAGTCTCCAGACCTTAATCCCATAGAAAATCTGTGGAGGGAGCTGAAGGTTTGAGTTGCCAAACGTCAGCCTCGAAACCTTAATGACTTGGAGAAGATCTGCAAAGAGGAGTGGGACAAAATCCCTCCTGAGATGTGTGCAAACCTGGTGGCCAACTACAAGAAACGTCTGACCTCTGTGATTGCCAACAAGGGTTTTGCCACCAAGTACTAAGTCATGTTTTGCAGAGGGGTCAAATACTTATTTCCCTCATTAAAATGCAAATTAATTTATAACATTGTTGACATGCGTTTTTCTGGATTTTTTTGTTGTTATTCTGTCTCTCACTGTTCAAATAAACCTACCATTAAAATTATAGATTGATAATTTATTTGTGAGTGGGCAAACGTACAAAATCAGCAGGGGATCAAATACTTTTTTCCCTCACTGTATGTACAGTGGGGAGAACAAGTATTTGATACACTGCCGATTTTGCAGGTTTTCCTACTTACAAAGCATGTAGAGGTCTTATCTATATAATATTTTTATTTGGAATTTGGGAGAAATTTTGTCAGTAGTTTATAGAATAAAACAAAAATGTTAATTTCACCCAAACACATACCTATAAATAGTAAAACCAGAGAAACTTATATTTTTGCAGTGGTCTCTTAATTTCTTCCAGAGCTGTATACAGTGGGGAGAACAGGTATTTGATACACTGCCGATTTTGCAGGTTTTCCTACTTACAAAGCATGTAGAGGTCTGTCATTTTTATCATAGGTACACTTCAACTGTGAGAGATGGAATCTAAAACAAAAATCCAGAAAATCACATTGTATGATTTTTAAGTAATTAATTTGCATTTTATTGCATGACATAAGTATTTGATCACCTACCAACCAGTAAGAATTCCGGCTCTCACAGACCTGTTAGTTTTTCTTTAAGAAGCCCTCCTGTTCTCCACTCATTACCTGTATTAACTGCACCTGTTTGAACTCGTTACCTGTATAAAAGACACCTGTCCACACACTCAATCAAACAGACTCCAACCTCTCCACAATGGCCAAGACCAGAGAGCTGTGTAAGGACATCAGGGATAAAATTGTAGACCTGCACAAGGCTGGGATGGGCTACAGAACAATAGGCAAGCAGCTTGGTGAGAAGGCAACAACTGTTGGCGCAATTATTAGAAAATGGAAGAAGTTCAAGATGACGGTCAATCACCCTCGGTCTGGGGCTCCATGCAAGATCTCACCTCGTAGGGCATCAATGATCATGAGGAAGGTGAGGAAGTTATATGGAATTGTTTTAAAAAGGTAATGCCAGGATTATTTAGCTATTTCATTTAGAATATAAAAAAGTAAGTATATAAAGTATATAAAATACAAATACAAATGTATTTGATGAAACATTATTTTTTTCCTTACTGCTATTAGCACATACAAACCCATTGAATAACAGATTCACTACATGGAACAACAGATAGTCCCAAGATAATATCAAAAGGAAGTTTGTTCTGAAGTGTCTCTCCTACATCTGAGAAATATTTTTTGGCATTAAACAGTCTCCATATGAACTTCCATTAATTTTTTCAACTGGTTTTGGGGACCTTCAGATGAGTCTTGTGAGGCCTGTGGGTATCCTAGAGCAGTGTGTAGCCCAAATGGATCGGACGCTACAGACAGATCGGCTGTACCGACTTAAGAGGAGTCTCCTGACACTTGTCAAAACGGAAAACACCATTGTGTTCTTGAGAGTCTCATCTTTCCAGAGAGGGGTCATAATAGTTTGTATGCCAAACCGTTCAGATGCTACAGATTATTTTGTGAGAAGACTGATTTTCGGGATGTCTCATGGTCTGACAAACACCGCTATAGCGCTGTCACTTTCCACCGCAGATGCGGAAGTGCGACATCGGTGGGGCGGATGCGGCGGATTGAGACGCATCCAATGCAAAACCAGATATCTCTAGCTTAAACTGACAGATTCTTATGGGTATTTTTTTTTAATGCTTATTAGATTTCCATGGGGGCGCAGACATCGACCTTAGGGGGCTAACTTCTATGCGGTCCCAAATCACGTTATTGTAGGAGCACCTACTCTAAGCGTATGAATGACGCTGTTTGAGAAGGTTTGAATCCTAAGCAACCTGCATACACATTGTTTGAAGTAATAGACCCACATAGCTACTGTAGTAGGTCAAAGCTGTGTACTGGAAAACCTTGGTAGAGCATGGGTGGAGTAGGCATTGTGGTGCTCGTGAATGTCCTTTCTTTTTCGGCTTCAGACCAATGCCTACTTCTCACTTAAAATGTAGTTTTTGGTTTTTAATATACTATATACAGAGGGGAGAACAAGTATTTGATACACACTGCCGATTTTGCAGGTTTTCCTACTTACAGAGCATGTAGAGGTCTGTAATTTTTATCATAGGTACACTTCATCTGCGAGAGGCGGAATCTAAAACAAAAATCCAGAAAATCACATATGATTTTTAAGTAATTAATTTGCATTTTATTGCATGACATAAGTATTTGATCACCTACCAACCAGTAAGAATTCTCACAGACCTGTTAGTTTTTCTTTAAGAAGCCCTCCTGTTCTCCACTCATTACCTGTATTAACTGCACCTGTTTGAACTCGTTACCTGTATAAAAGACACCTGTCCACACACTCAATCAAACAGACTCCAACCTCCCCACAATGGCCAAGACCAGAGAGCTGTGTAAGGACATCAGGGATAAAATTGTAGACCTGCACAAGGCTAGGATGGGCTACAGGACAATAGGCAAGCAGCTTGGTGAGAAGGCAACAACTGTTGGCGCAATTATTAGAAAATGGAAGAAGTTCAAGATGACGGTCAATCACCCCTCGGTCTGGGGCTCCATGCAAGATCTCACCTCGTGGGGCATCAATGATCATGAGGAAGGTGAGGGATCAGCCCAGAACTACACGGTAGGACCTGGTCAATGACCTGAAGAGAGCTGGGACCACAGTCTCAAAGAAAACCATTAATAACACACTACGCCGTCATGGATTAAAATCCTGCAGCGCACGCAAGGTCCCCCTGCTCAAGCCAGCGCATGTCCAGGCCCGTCTGAAGTTTGCCAATGACCATCTGGATGATCCAGAGGAGGAATGGGAGAAGGTCATATGGTCTGATGAGACAAAAATAGAGCTTTTTGGTCTAAACTCCACTCGCCGTGTTTGGAGGAAGAAGAAGGATGAGTACAACCCCAAGAACACCATCCCAACCGTGAAGCATGGAGGTGTAAACATCATTCTTTGGGGATGCTTTTCTGCAAAGGGGACAGGACGACTGCACCATATTGAGGGGAGGATGGATGGGGCCATGTATCGCGAGATCTTGGCCAACAACCTCCTTCCCTCAGTAAGAGCATTGAAGATTGGTCGTGGCTGGGTCTTCCAGCATGACAACGACCCGAAACACACAGCCAGGGCAACTAAGGAGTGGCTCCGTAAGAAGCATCTCAAGGTCCTGGATGGCCTAGCCAGTCTCCAGACCTGAACCCAATAGAACATCTTTGGAGGGAGCTGAAAGTCTGTATTGCCCAGCGACACCCCCGAAACCTGAAGGATCTGGAGAAGGTCTGTATGGAGGAGTGGGCCAAAATCCCTGCTGCAGTGTGTGCAAACCTGGTCAAGACCTACAGGAAACGTATGATCTCTGTAATTGCAAACAAAGGTTTCTGTACCAAATATTAAGTTCTGCTTTTCTGATGTATCAAATACTTATGTCATGCAATAAAATGCTAATTAATCACTTAAAAATCATACAATGTGATTTTCTGGATTTTTGTTTTAGATTCCGTCTCTCACAGTTGAAGTGTACCTATGATACAAATTACAGACCTCTACATGCTTTGTAAGTAGGAAAACCTGCAAAATCGGCAGTGTATCAAATACTTGTTCTCTCCACTGTATGTAACTGACTCTCTCCTGTAGTATACTATCCCTGTTTGTGTGCACGAGAGCAATCTGAATGCAAGGACCTAACCCTGCCAACTTCTACAGGCTTGGATTCTCTCTTCCATTATTAAATACAGTATTTCCAATGGCTATTCTCATGTTTCCTTTCAGTCAACAGCCAGACAGAAAAGATAAGGTTACGTTTTTTAACATTTACAATCTGTAGAGAATAGAAAGGTTCAGAACTTTTGTGAAACATCACAGCACAGTTGAAAAATATATGACAAATAGAAATCAAAAACCGGATGGTGTTCAGAGATAGATGGGAGGGGTTGAGTGGAGCTGAAGGTTGGGACTAAAACTAACAAGATAACTAATGTAAAATATACTGTGTCTTTAAAATGTATATAGTATGTAGAAGCTGGAAGTTGAAGCCTAAGTGTTGTTGTCCATTAGTTTACTTCAATTAGGGGAGGGGTGGTAGGGTTAGGGGAAAATAATAAAGGAAAATATGTTTACAAAATACAAAAATATATATATGGGGGATTGGAAATGATTCAGACAATTACATTGATGGAAGCCACAATATATCTGCAATATTACAGCTGTAGGAATTATGTGATGACTTAAGCACAATGACAATGTGTTCATTTAGCATGAATATCCCAAATCAGGATTTCTTTCCTGATCGATTATTATAATTGAATAGGATGTTGATTACCCAGAGTGATTATATGGGGTAGAACATTCCATGACTTCTGATGCAATCTGCTCCATATGTGGGTGTGTTCTGTCATGTTGAGGTACCGTTGAGACATCATACTGTACCTTGTGGACTTGGCCTTGATGTGCTTTGTCAAGGCAGTTCATTATGAGATAAGAGTGCATACCTGTTGGAACGGAATTCTTTAGGTAAAGAACACGGCTGTCACATTTGAAAGACGTCCTCAGGGCTGTTCCCCGACAAACATTGAAAGGTCACATATAACATGTACATTTCTATAGCTGACTCTATGGGTCTTTGTTTATTGAGTAACCTGGAACATTCCAGGTTGAATATACTTTCTCAGTGAAGCGTAATCCTTCTACTCAACATAACATATCATATTCAACATATTAATGTATGATAAGATACTATTTTATTCCAGAGCACTGTAGCAGTGGGGCTCTATATACTACACTAGCCAGGGCCATAGCCTATGTGAAAAGAAAAACTAATGAATAAATATGCTGAGCTACAGGGTATTTAAAGTACCTAGTACAACATACACATTTTCTGGTAGGAGGACTGTCCAACAAAAACAAGCCATTGGTTCCCATTAGGAGCGGACACACACACACACACACACACACACACACATACACACAGGGGCGGCTGAGTGGACACAAGGCCCAGACAGAGGGCCTGGGACCGGCACAGACACTCCACCCCGCATCACTGGGCATGGCCCGCTCCTCTTCTGGCCCTAAGCCTCTGTTGTTTCAGAAATTCCTCCTCTGTTAACCAGTCACCAGCATGCTGCACTGAAGTACATGCACATCAGCCTCCTTAATATCAAGAGCTGTGAAATACAGTATAGCCTATTGGTTTGCCTTTGAGTTAAGTTTTTATTGTGGTATACACCGTCCAATGAAATGCTTACTTGCAGGTTCCTTCTTGACAATGCAACAACAACAAAAAAAACATAGCTGCAAGCAGCAATGCCGAGGTTCAGCTGTGGGACCACTGTGCCACCCTCAGGACAAATTGGACACATCGCCCTATGATGAGTTACTTCTGCACTGTTTACCACACTTGCCAAATATCAGAACTCAGAATCAAACTGATCATGCAATATGCTTATGATGTATTTTGTACAATTTGTATTGATGTTGATAACTTTAAACAGCTTCTCCAGAACTGCTGGACCAATCAGCACCAAATTTGGTATATAGCATCTATGGATGCACAACTTCAACATTTTCCAGCTTGCATTAATGTTTTTAGCGCCACCATGCGGGCAAAACTGAACCATACTTTCAGGTTAGCTAGACTCATCCCTGAGCATGTGTGACCAATTTCATCACTCTAAGTCAAACAGATCAAAAGATACAAACATATGGCCCTTATAGCGCCACCGTGTGGTCGATCTAAATGTGTCCGCATGTGTTGAGTCTTCACAGTGGTTGGAACGTGTACTAAGGTGTTACAATTTGAATATCCGTGATTGATTTATACGTACAGTACCTGTCAAAAGTTTGGACACACCTACTCATTCAAGGGTTTTTCTTTATTTTTTACTATTTTCTACATTGTAAAATAATAGTGAAGATATCAAAACTATGAAATAATACATATGGAATTATGTAGTAACAAAAAAAGTGTTAAACAAATCAAAATATATTTTATATTTGAGATTCTTCAAAGAAGCCACCCTTTGCCTTGATGACAGCTTTGCACACTCTTGGCATTCTCTCAACAAGCTTCATGAGGTAGTCACCTGGAATGCTAACAGGTGTGCCTTGTTAAAAGTTAATTTGTGGAATGACAAGGTAGGGGGGGTATACAGAAGATAGCCCTATTTGGTAAAAGACCAAGTCCATATTATGGCAAGCACAGCTCAAATAAGCAAAGAGAAACAACAGTCCATCATTACTTTAAGACATGAAGGTCAGTCAATACGGAACATTTCAAGAACTTTGAAAGTGCAGTCGCAAAAACCATCAGACTAGCTATGAAACTGGCTCTCATGAGGACCGCCACAGGAATAGAAGACCCAGAGTTACCTCTGCTGTAGAGGATAAGTTCATTAGAGTTACCAGCCTCAGAAATTGCAGCCCAAATAAATGCTTCACAGAGTTCAAGTCACAGACACATCTCAACATCAACTGTTCAGAGGAGACTGTGTGAATCAGGCCTTCATGGTCGAATTGCTGCAAAGAAACCACTACTAAAGGACACCAATAACAAGAAGAGACTTGCTTGGGCCAAGAAACACGAGCAATGGACATTAGACCGGTGGAAATGTGTCCTTTGGTCTGGAGTCCAAATTTGAGATTTTTGGTTCCAACCGCTGTGGCTTTGTGAGACGGTGTGGGTGAACGGATGATCTCTGCATGTGTATTTCCCACCGTAAAGCATGGAGGAGGAGGTGTTAGGGTGTGGGGGTTTGCTGGTGACACTGTCTGTGATTTATTTAGAATTCAAGGCTAACTTAACCAGCATGGCTACCACAGCATTCTGCAGCGATACGCCATCCCATCTGGTTTGGGCTTAGTGGGACTATCATTTGTTTTTCAACAGGACAATGACCCAACATACCTCCAGGCTGTGTAAGTGCTATTTTACCAAGAAGGAGAGTGATGGAGTGCTGCATCAGATGACCTGGCCTCCACAATCCCCCGACCTCAACCCAATTGAGATGGTTTGGGATGAGTCGGACAGCAGAGTGAAGAAGAAACAGCCAACAAGTGCTCAGCATATGTGGGAACTACTTCAAGACTGTTGGAAAAGCATTCCAGGTTAAGCTGGTTGAGGGAATGCCAAGAGTGTGCAAAGCTGTCATCAAGGCAAAGGGTGGCTATTTGAAGAATCTCAAATATAAAATATATTTTGATTTGTTTAACACTTTTTTGGTTACTACATGATTCCATATGTGTTATTTCATAGTATTTATGTCTTCACTATTATTCTACAATGTAGAAAATAGTAAAAATAAAGAAAAACCCTGGAATGAGTAGCTGTGTCCAAACTTTTGACTGGTACTGTATTTATGTGCCAGACCACTCCCGCGTGAATGCTTATTGATCAATAGCGGCCATGTTGTTTTAGGTCTGGAAAATATTGCGTTGGGAGAACTTCGCTGCTGAACCCCTAATAATAAAAGATAATAATACGAACATAAAGTAAATTGCTCAGTAGAATAAAATAAACATTTTGGCATAAATACACTGAACAAAAATATAAACGCAACATGTAAAGTTGACCTTACAGTGAAATGCTTACTTACAAGCCCTTAACCAACAATGCAGTTTTAAGAAAAATAAGTGTTGAGTAAAAAATTTATAAGTAAAAATAAAAAAAATAAGAAAAATAGAAAACGAACATGGAGTGAATACAAAAACAGGAGAAGCGTCGGAAATTGTCCATACGCACAAAAAGCTTATTTCTCTAAAATTTGGTTCACAAATCTGTTTACATCCCTGTTAGTGAGCATTTCTCCTTTGCCAATATAATCCATCCACCTGACAGGTGTGGCAAATTAAGAAGCTGATTAAACATCATGATCATTACACAGGTGCTGGGGACAATAAAAGGACACTCTAAAATGTTCAGTTTTGTCACACAACACACTGTCACAGTTGTCCAAATTTTTGAGGGAGTGAGCAATTGACATGCTGACTGCAAGAATGTCCACCAGAGCTGGTGCCAGAGAATTTAATGTTCATTTGTCTACCATAAGCCGTCGTTTTAGAGATTTTGGCAGTACTTCCAACTGGCTTCACAACCGCAGACCACGTGTAACCACGCCAGCCCAGGACCTCCACATCCAGCTTCTTCACCTGCAGGATCGTCTGAGACCAGCCACCCAGACAGCTGATGAAACTGTGAGTTTGCACAACCAAATAATTTCTGCACAAACTGTCAGAAACCATCTCAGGGAAGTCTTGACCTGACTGCAGTTTGGCATCGTAACCGACTTCAGTGGGGCAAATGCTCACACTGGAGAAGTGTGCTCTTCACGGATTAATCCCGCTTTCAACTGTACTGGGCAGATGGCAGACAGCGTGTATGGCGTCGTGTGGGCGAGCGGTTTGCTGATGTCAACGCTGTGAACAGAGTGCCCCATCATGGCGGTGGGGTTATGGTATGGGCAGGCATAAGCTACATTCAACATTTGACCGTCAAAGGTCGTCAGAGGCGCTACCCCATTGTAGCGAGCTCATTCACGTGCGCATCAACAATTGTTTTTTGTTTGTCTTGCGTATATTAGTTTGTTTTGTAGTTGTACCGACGGCACTAAGAAGATGGAGTACTGGAAGTATTTGTTTACACTGTTGTTAGCTGCAGTGAGTTTAGAGACTGTAGAGTGTACCAAACACTCGGATAATGCAGAGACCTTGATAACATACAGCCGGGATGAACTCCATGCCCTACAGCCAAGTAAAGTTGGCCGACTACAGCTAGAGCTGCCCCCTGAGATTAAACAGTACAGTTGTCCGACTACAGCTAAAGCTGACCCCTGAGGTCCCAGCCACAATGGCTAACCACGTTGCGGGCTGCGTTCAAGCCCACAAGAAAACCCAGCTAGCTTGATAGGCTGCTAGCTAGCAGCTAGGCTAGCTGTTACGCCAAACAGCTCCTCAGACCCGGCCTTGGTCAGCAGGATCACTGGACAGATAGTAGCGGTCCCAGCAACTGATGCCAACCGCGTCGCGGGATCCAAATTCAAAAGGTAGATAGCTAGTAACCAAACTTTTTCAATAGACTTCCCAAAACAACAAACCGAGCTCTCCCTCATTGCATGTTCAAGAGGAAGTGACGAGCACCGCCTCTGGATGTGAAAACCAAAGACGAGGTGGGAAAGATTTTTTTGTCATTCCCATCAAAGAAATGAGTGTTTACAAAATGACAGCCGTGCCGGGTGTATAAATTGAGCATTATTGTTACGGCAGGACAATAGTGCTCAGTGTGTTTTGTTGTGGAGTGCCAGAGTGATTTAAAGCTGCTGACTGCACCAGACGCTTACATCGCGCTCGCTTCTCGCTGGCTCTCTCTCCCTCCGTCATTTGTATGGATGAGCGCAATCTGTCTGCCTGCATGGTCTGGTCACAGCCTGCTGCTGCCTGTCTCCCTGCCAGTCACCCACAATGGGCACATGCTCTCACTCGCTCTCAATTCAATCGTCTATTGCTCTCTCTCTGTACTGTCTATCTCCCCCATAGTCGCTCTCTCTGATTCTCTCTCTATTTCATTCACTCACTTAATCTTCCTCTCTCCTCTCCACAAACACATCCCTCTCTCTCCCTAACTCCTCTCACCATACAGCGTCCCACCTGAGTGTAACAGTCCTGAGTGTAAGAGTCCTGAGGGCCTTCTGGTGTTTTAATTAACTAGCTGGTGTCTGTGACTGAGCAAATTAGTCAGGGATGGGAGGAGGTGAGAGGAGAGTAGAGGAAATAGGATGAGAGGAGAAGAGAAGAGAGAATAGGAGGAGAGGAGTATGTCATGACAACGATAGTCAGAGAAGTTGGCCAAACAAAGCACATTCAGATGGTACCAGACTATCTGCTGTTATACACTAAGACATTCCCAACAACAGGTAGGTCTGGTCTCCATGGCAGCCCACACTGATAAAACAGAAGGCACCAGAATACAGGGAGGTGGAGGTACAGTGTACACATCCAGAACACACTTCCTGGCGACGGGAGGGGTTTTTGACCTGGAGTACCCACCACAATAAACACACACACACACAATACATGCATGTAGAATAATCGTCAGTGCAGTGAACACGTCTGGCCGCTCCATTCTGTCTGCAGAATAGTCCAGTACCTCTCTGCATGCCTTTGTTTCACAATAAAAACACACAACTGATCTTGTTGTTTGTGTTGTTAGAGTTTTGTTCAGACCAAAACATTTCATTTTGTTGTTTTTGTTAGAAGTTAAAGGTAAAACAGAACTCTGAGGCCCTATGAAAACGACATAACAATATGGCTGATGGAACATACACTTTTTGAGTGATTTATCGCACCATGTTGATACTCTTGTCTACTGTTCATGAAAATTATGTGATTGGCATTATGACACCCATAACACATTTCCCTATCCATCTCTCATAAGCCTATTTGAAATCATGACAAGCTGCAAGCACATGATTTTATCCAGTTGAGTTGCACAAGGGTAAAGGAATGGGAATATGCTGTAAGAGTCGTTTTGCCCCACTGTCTCTGTCCCTTGGTATTTTAGGCCTACTGAAACTCTTTTTTTGTCCGTTGCCTGCCTCTCCCCTGTTGTTCCTCATCCTCTTCTCTCCAGACTGCTTTTTGTCTAGCTTGTCTGGGCGTCAGAGAGCATGCGCGGTCGCCATGTTAGCAAGTTCTCTCCTCCTCGGTCGTCACTAGTTACCACAGCCACAAATTCATAAACCACGCCCATTTCTACAAATTGTCTTCCGATTTTAAACCTAACCCTAACTTCAACCACACTGCTAATATTATGCCTAACCCTAACCTTAAATTAAGACCAAAAAGCTTTTTTGTTTTCATGAATTTTTACGATATAGCCAATTTTAACGTTGTGGCTGTGGTAACTATGTAGAAAGCCTCCTCCCGTCACACTCCAACGGCTCGAGCCACAGTGCAAGAACAAGAAGGCGGACTGGCTGTGGATAGCTTTTGGAAGAGGGAGTGATACAGCAAACATTGGACTAGCTAGCTATAACAAAGACTTTTCAGAATGGATTAACCCGTTTTGCGAGACAATTAAGTGGATATATTCTCCTAAGGACAACATTATATCGGTAAAGGATTGCTTGTTTTCATTTTTTGCTTCTGAGAAATTCAATAATGCAACTCACCACAGTGTGTGGATAGTGATGGAGTTAACGTTGCACTTCTGTATCAGCTCTCGTTTTGGATGTGTACTGCTTACTCAGTTTGTGTTATAACAATTTATTTTACCTATTGAGATAATATATTAAACGACGAAATGTTGGCTTGTATGTGAGAACATACGCGTCTGTAACTGGCTAGCAAGCCCAAACGCGGATGTTAGACTAGCTAACTAGCTAGTTAGCTTGTTAGCATTTCGGCTCGTCAACTGATTGTCAAACGCGAGCATTCTCCGTCACGAGGGGAGACGTTTAGATAATCCAAAAAGCTAAATAATTTGACCTTGTCTTTCAGACGGATTATTTATTGTCGGTTGATATATTGTTAAATATCAGTCTTTGTCAAAACGGCGGCCCTAACGAAGTGTAACGTAAACCCTGGAATCTTTCAAAATGCACCATCCTCATTCTGCAGGAGACTCTGGCAGCGTCAGAAAGATGGCGCACCCGGCGAATTTTCCTAGAAGGGGTAACGTTAGTAACATTAACACCGGCGCCGGGAGTGTTCCCACGTTGTCAACACCGACTAGTTCTGCTGTTAGCAAAAGCCACGTTCCCATTGAAGACTACCAATCCCCCCTCTTGATGCAGTCTCAACCCCCTGTTGGATCATCCTCCCCCGGGCCTCAGCACCCTCCCCACAGCCTGAACCTGCACTCCCAGCCCCCGCCACAGCCCCAGCCCCAGGCTCCCTCCTCTGGGTCTCAGCTGATGAAGAAGAAGAGCGGTTTCCAGATCACCAGTGTGACTCCAGCCCAGATCTCTGTGAGCACCAACAACAGCATAGCAGAGGACACAGAGAGCTATGATGATCTGGATGAGTCTCATACAGAGGATCTGTCCTCTTCAGAGATCCTGGATGTCTCCCTCTCCAGGGCCAATGACATGGCCGGGGGCGCAAGGAGCTCCTCGGAGGAGACGCTGAATAACTTCCATGAGGCGGACACCCCCGGGGCCATCTCCCCCAACCAGCCCCCCCACTCCTTACCCCAGGGACCCCAGCCCGGAGGGATGGTGAACGGAAATGTGCACCACTACCATCATCACCAGGGGCAACATAATCATCCTCAGCAGGCCCTGGCTCAGCCTCCTTCCTCTGCCCCCCACTCTACCCCCACCCCTGGAGGGGCTGGGGGTGCCCTAAAGATACCTTCTACCATGGATGTCCCTCTAGAGAATGTTTCAGTGGGTTCTGCCAGTGTTGCTACTCAGCCTGTAGCAGCTGTCTCTCTCCCTGGAATGCACAGCTCTGCTGTGGTAGCTACCGTTAGCATAGCTAATCCCCTGACCAGCAATGTTTGTAATGTGAATATGTACAGTTCTTCCAATGTGCCTGTGATGGGAGGTGTTAGCACCAGTGCTAGCAGCAGTGGTGGTGGCTTCCCCCCTAGTGTGATGAGTAGCGGTGGGGGGGTTGGAGGTTCGATGGGGAGTAACTTTGGCAACACCAATGTCAATCCGATCCAACACCAAAGCTCTGGAACTGTGAACTCGAGCGTCACTATGCCTTCTGCTGCTGCCAGTGCCTCTGTGGTGTTGGGGCCCTCCAGTGGCACACAGGGTGGAGGAGCTGCCATGCCCCAGCCAGGGATGAGCTCCTCGGGCATGGCTCTAGCCTCTGTCCCCTCCTCTCAGCCAGCCCCAACCCCAGCTCCTGCCACCACCAGCTCCCGTTTCAGAGTGGTCAAGCTTGACTCCAGCTCAGAGCCATTTAAAAAGGGCAGATGGACATGTGCTGAGTACTATGACAAGGAGACCCCAGCTTCGGCCCCTGCCCCCATGTCCTCTGAGGCTACTGCCCCTAGTGGCCGGGTTGTGGAGAGCATGCGGCCGTGTGGGCCTGAGAGTGTGAAAGGGGGGTCGGAGAGGGAGGGCACCAGTGGGAGTTCAGTGACCAGCACACTGAGTCACTACATAGAGAGTGTGGGCAGTGGAGAGGCTGGAGGCCCCCCATTACTCCAGCCCCACCCTCACTACCAGGACTACGCCAACCCCCCTCAGGCCTTCCAGACCTCCCACCCAGGTTTCCCCATGGGGTTGTCCCACCCCCAGTCTCACCTGCTGACCACCGTGGCTCCCTCAGTCCCTGCCAGCATTCACCAGCCTGCCCCCATCAACATGGCAGGCCTCCAGACCACCATAGGCCACCCTACCACTCCTATGCCCCAGCAGCCGCTCACCTACGCCCAGGCAGCCTCGATCCCGGCCCCAGGCTCAGCTCAGGGCCTAGTGGGGGTGTCCCAGCAGCAGATGGGCTATGCTCTTACCCAGCAGGCTTCTGCGCCTCCCGAGGTAGCCCTAGCGCACAGGCTGAGCGAGGGAGGGGGCATGCCTCCAGACTACCCCCAGCCCCAGGCAGGCCTACCCCAACCTGCTGTCCCGCAGACCCTGCCTGGACCCGGGCAGATGATGGGAGTCTCGCAGCAGCAGGTGGTTGGCTCCGTGCCCCAGCTCCAACCCCAGGGTCTCGTCCAACAGCAGCCCCAGCAGTCCTCAATCCAGGCCTCTGCTATAGGAGGGGGGTTAATGCCTCAGATGGGCCCAGGAGGAGTGACCGGGTTTGGGCAGCAGCCACAAGGACATACTCTCCCCCTGGACCACCAACATCAGCAACAACAGCAGTCATTCCCAAGCCAAGCCCAAGGACTTGCCACCCAGCTGTCCAACACTTTCCCCCCTAATCAGGGCTGCCTAGTCTCCAATGTGCTTCCTCCTAACCCCCAGAGCGACCCCCAGCCCCAGAACGGCGGTGGACTGGCCCAGTCTCATCCCCAGGTCAGCATGCTCCAGGACTTCAGCAGTGCCCAAGCCCACACCCAGGCTGTGGCTTCCCAGGCCAGTGCCCTATACGCCAGCCTGCCCTCCTTCACCACCACCCAGCTGGAGGATGCCCAGCGCCTGCTTTTCCAGCACCAGTCTGCCCTGCTGGCCCAGGCCCTGCCCAAGCTGGCTGTGGAGGGTGGCTCTGCGACGGGCACAGGCCTGGGGCTGGGGACCGAAAGTAACGCTGCCGCCGCCACGGCGGTCAGTGCCTTAACCTCCTCCGCTGGACTCTTCAAAGCCATGGACAGCGACGATGATGGGTGAGTCCCAAATCAGTGCCTTTTAGTATATGTTTTTGATCTATTTATTGATTTTTGGGGTATAAAAGTGACAGTAGGCCCTACACTAGTAGGTCTGCTGATAGACAATATCACTGAAGAGATGGTCCCATTTTGTCTCCTTTCTACCTTCAGCATACTGCTTTTAAAATTCCTTCCCTAATGTTGGATCTGATGTGCTGAATGGCATTTAGACCATGAAATGTTTAGTCAGCGTTGGCCTTAAAACACAGTGTCCTGAACATGACCTTGCATTCTAGCCTTCGAGGGGGCGGGGGGGTTTCTTCCTAGTGGAGTGATGCAGCCTGCTGAGTGCCTGGTGGTTGTTTGGTTTGGGTAAATCCAGGTCGCCACGGCAGCACCGTGTGTGGGTGAGTGGGATGCCAGACAGTGTGTATGTGAGATGGCAGACAAAACCATGTGTGCACTCTCACTGTCTGAGAGCGCTCTATGCTACTCTGCCTCTCCTCCTCCTTAGACACTAGACAGGGCATGCTTAGCTGGAAGTGACATTTTGTTTACTTCAGACTGCAGTGACTCTGCATTTAAAACACACAGACTAGGGATGTGACAAATTGACAATTTTGCTTGATGTAAAAAAAACCCCACCAATTTCAGTTTTTCTATTCACAGTGCAGAATAATGGTCCTATTAGGTATGTACGAACGCTAGGGCCGGGCAGTCATGTACCCTTGAAAGCGCCTCAGCTACGGCATGTTTGTCTGTAAGGGTACACTACTGCTTTTTAAATGCCGACACAAAACCTTCTCTGGAGATAGTTTAGAAGCGCCACTGAACGGCATTTAACTTATCTGTAAAGGATTCTGCTTCTGAAGCGGGACTAACGTCCATCACTAGGCGGCCAGAATTTTCAATCAAATAATCTCGACCACTCTATCCTAAAAAAGTACTTTTAAAGTTTGTTAAATACCGTAACTTACCAAGACATTTAGTATAAAGAAAACGCATCTTCTGCTAGGAATCGACTCTTAAGATTCAGTATTTTTGGAACGGAGGAGACTGATTAATTGCAGTACTTCAGAGAACACAAACACTCGCATCTTTCATAGTGAGCTAGCGAGGGATGGAGAGAGAGGGTTCGGCCACCAGGAATGCTGTATTTCGCAGTTTCTTGGCTTGCGTTGTCTCAACTTCAATAAAGCATAGCCTATCATCAATTAATAGGCTAGGATATTTTACATGCAACAGACTGAAGGCTGAACACACACTCACTCATTAGCGAAGAGAGAGCAGGCGAGCCAGCTGCACTGTGATTTTAATTTTGTGGTGGAAAACCACCACAAAATGTTTCTTAATGTTAAGGATCCCAATTTAGTTTAAACGTTCACACCCCTAACACACACATAGGTACACACACACACAAACTGCCCAAGTCGTGTCAGCTTTTGACAGACATGCATCACAGACAGATTGATCCATCCCTGTCTGCTGCACAGAGCAGTATTTCTTCTTCTACCATGTTGTTTTCACCTTTTCCGATCTGTGCAGATGAGGAGGGGAAAAATAGAGAGGCTGGATTGCCCTATACACTCAGCACTTTGTTTTACTGCACTGGAAAGGGGGTTTAGGTTTCATACACATTTAATGATCTGACACAGGCCTAGAGGTGGTATAATGCAGGTGGATGCAGCAGTACTATAGGAAACTTCTTATGTTATGCTGAAGAATGAACTGTTAAATTGTTGAGACGGATGTAATGCTTTGGCAGTGCTATGAATGTAAGGGAAAGCCAATGGAATTTCACTCTAATATGTTTAGAAATCAGTATTTGAGGTTAGTGGGGAAGGAATTGTAATGTGCTTGCCTTTGCAGCAGAAAGTTATCAGCGTTTAGGTTACTAACCTTCTTAAACCTCTATTTTGTCTAGAACTGGCTCTCATGTGATGGTGTTGGAATATGGTGCCACCATGTGATCTTAAAGCCAGCGTGTAGAGCATGTTTTAGACAAAGTGTAGTGAACCAGGGATATGGACCAACAAGAACTTTGTTTCTCATTTTGAATATTCTACAGCCAGCTAGACGTGGTCATATGGCGGTCTTTGCCACTTAGCCGTAGCGATATTGGAGCTGAGGGATGGCTGCTGTTGTCACATGATGATGTACTCTGAGGAATGTATAATCTAGGAGGATAATGTGGATTACAGTCTTTAATAAATGCAGTGTTTGAGCTCGCAGCCCAAAGCCCTTCACAAATGAGCAGATCATCTTGGTGAATTAGCCTCCTAGCCAGTGGTTTACCTTCTGTATGACATTGACTTGTATTGAGTTTAGCCTTAGCCACCTCAGGATAATCTATTAGTTTGTGACAAGAAGTACAATTAAATGTTCTGCAAATGGGGGTAGTATGATAATTGATGTTTGTAACATGTAGATGTATAGACCTAGTTTTTTCAGTACCTGACAGAGCGTGCTGTAGCAGATGTCAGTAGGATATGATGATGATGATGATGAGTGGCTGTGTCAGTGACACACCTAAACAGCCCAGGCAGCTCCACTGTCAGAGTTCATCAGCACAGGCAGGCAGCAGGAATTAATGAATGCTTACTCTGTGTTAACCCCTCATTACACACGCCGCTATGCTGCACACTCAACCAGGGTGTTACACCTCGATCACACTGACAGCTTCATTGCGTTTTGGTACAAAAGAAGTACATTCATTTCCAATTGAACTCTGAATTTGCCTTGCAGCATTACGTTGCAGAGGCAGTTACAGTGCGTTCTGTGTGGTGCATACGTTGGATTTATCGAACGTGTGCATTAAACTGTATGTGTAGACAGCTTGACAGAAATGTTGAACTTTTGTTGCACACATATCCAGATGCGGTTACCATTTTGCGCAATGACGCTGTCGGTGTGATCGAGACCTTAGTGTTAGGAGATGGATAACTAATGACTGCCTTCTGAAGTTGGGCCTCTATTGTACTAGGCTAATTGACATCATGCCTTGCATCGTTTTACCTTTCGTTCTTGTAATGCTGATAGCGGTCAGATTTTTTCAGCCCTGAAATGCAAGGTATATTGAGTCATATTGCTGACGTCGTTTTCTGTTTAGTTGGATCCCCAAAACACATAGGCCTAAGGTTTCATCACGTTAGCATCTTCGTTTGCAAACCCTGCAAGAACCCACTGCTCTGGTCCCTTGCCAATAATTCTCCTTGTGCTGGCAGATTTCTCAATTTCACTGATTTGCATCTCTTTATTAGGGCCAGGAGGTTTTTTTTCACATTAACAGCCCAAACTCTGATGATGTAGGACATAATGATAAAAACTCACTGAATTGTAATGTTGTTAGTTTGGACAGGCATTTTTGGGAGAACAGACACATCGACAAAAGTCTGTATCTCAAAGTCTTAGGGTAAAATATGAATAGCCACTTTGAAAGGAAGGCTTGGCTACACACAAAAACAACAATAAGGAAAATATTCACATTTTCAAATATACCATGTATTCAGACCCCTTGACTTTTTCCACATTTTGTTACTTTACAGCCTTATTCTAAAATGGATTAAATTGTTTATTTTCCCCTTATCAATCTACACACAATACCCCATAATGACAAATCAAAAACAGGTTTTTAGAAATGTATTTTTTTATTTGGTATTTAATTTTTTTGTAAATTGTATTATTTTTTTTTGTCAGATATTTTTTTTATTTTTTTTTATTTTTTTAATCGGGGGGATGGATCAGCTTAATATTGCAGATAGATTGTATCTTCTATCAATGTAATTGTCTGCATCACTTCCAATCCCCCATGTTTTATATATATATATACTCCCCTTTATTACTTTTCAACCCCGCCATCCTTTCCCTACTTGGAGTAAATTAGTGAACAACAATGCCCAGGCCTCTACTTCCGATCTATACTTACTATCTACACCTTATAGACAGAGTTAATTTTACATTAATTCTATTATATATATATATATATATATATATATATATATATACTTTTTTATTTATTATTTTTTGCTCCTGAACAACTTCTACTCTCAACCTCTCCGATGATGTCCATCCGGTTTGCTTCTATATGCCATATCTTTCTAACTGTGCTCTTTCCCATAAGCTCCCAACATACAACGTATATACTTATTATGGACACAGTATGCTTACATTATTAGCTATCTTTGTTATTATTTGTTGTTATTGGTTATTAGTCCCATCCTTCAACTCTATTCAATACCTCCCATCTATCTCTTAACACCATCCATATAGGATTTCTATTTGCCATATATATTTCAACCGTACTGTGATGTTTTACAAAAGTTCTGAACCTTTCTATTCTCATTGCTTCTACAGATTGTGAATTAAAAATAAACATTTTTGCTAAAAGTATTATTATATTATTGATTGATTGACTATGACTTTTCAGATCACCCAGTAATGCTATCTGCAAGGTTAGCTCCAGGTAAATATTGCAATCCTTTAGCCATTCCTGGACCTGTGTCCAAAAACAAGCTACAGATGGACAGAACCAAAACAAATGATCTAATGATTCTGTCTCTTCACAGCAAAATCTGCAGAGCTGGGAAGATTGTATCCCCCATATAAATAACATTCTATTGGTAGCAAGAATTTTATATAATAATTTAAATTGAAAGATTCTCATTTTTGAATCCGGTGTCGTTTTGCGTGTCAGTTCATAAACACTATGGGATCGGTACGTCAAAGATCTCTTCCCAACTATTTTGCAATCTATATGGGACGGCTGTCAATCCTTTGGTCCTTAAGTGAAACTGATAAATAAAAAAGTATATCACAGTTTTCCTTAACCAATTATGTTCTTTAATGCAAGGACGACAGACAAGTTCCTTACTTTCTCCCCCTTCCACTTTCCTCTTCCACTTTTGCGGGAAGGCTGCAATTATTTGGTTGTAATTTTGGATAGAGCAGACATTTCCATATGTTTTTGTTAGCTGCATGTGCGACAACTCCACCAGTCCTACCGATGATATCATTTATGAAGATTATACCTTTTTTTGTCAATTAGAATATTTGAATTTAACCACAATATTGGTTGCATTATTTGTTCTGTCGTTTCTGGAGGATTAAATTGAAATTGCAACCAACTTTATATGGCTTGTTTTAGAAATAGTGATATTTGGGAGATGATTTCCTTTTCAAATAACTGCAAATGAGTTGTTGTAATCTGAATAAAGGGAAAAAGGCCTTTCTTGAACAGTGGGTGAGACAATCTTACTAATTTGCTTGAGAACCAGTTCGGGTTTAAGTATAACTTTTGTATGACCTGAAGCTTTTAGTGATAGGTCTAATGCTTTAATATTTAATAATTTCTGTCCTCATTCAAATTCATTATATAAATATGCCCTTTTAATTTTGTCTGGCTTGCCGTTCCAAATAAAATTGAATATTTTTTTCTCATATAATTTAAAAAACTGTTCGCTAGGCGTAGACAAGACCATAAGCAAATAGGTAAACTGGGATAATACTAAAGAGTTAATCAGGGTGATTTTTCCACAAATTGACAGGTATTTTCCTTTCCATGGTAGTAAGATCTTATCTATTTTTGCTAACTTTCTATAAAAATGTATTGAAGTGAGATCATTTATTTCCTTTGGGATATGTATTCCGAGTATATCCACATCACCATCAGACCATTTTATTGGTAAACTACATGGTAATGTAAAAAGTGTATTTTTTTAGTGATCCAATATGTAATATAGTACATTTGTCATAATTTGGTTGTAATCCAGAGAGGTTAGAAAATATATCTAGATCCTCTATGAGGCTGTGGAGGGATTCTAGTTGTGGATTTAAAAGATAACATGAATCATCAGCGTACAATGACACCTTTGTTTTTAAGCCCTGTATTTCTAATCCTCTGATATTATTATTGGATCTGATTTTAATAGCTAACATCTCGATGGCCACAATAAATAGATATGCCGATAGTGGACAACCTTGTTTCACTCCTCTTGACAGTTTAAAACTTTCTGAGAAATAGCCATTATTTACTATTTTACACCTAGGGTTACTATACATGATTTTGACCCATTTTATAAGAGATTCTCCAAAATTGAAATGCTCCAGGCATTTATATATAAACCCCAGTCGAATTTTATCAAATACCTTTTTGAAGTCTGCTAAGAATAGCAGGCCTGGTTTCCCATATTTTCAATAGTGTTCTATTGTTTCCAATACTTGCCTTATATTATCTCCAATGTATCTTCCATGTAAAAAACCTGTCTGATTAGAATTAATAATATCCGACAATACCTTTTTAATTCTATGCGCTATACATTTTGCTAGGATTTTTGCAACACTGAAGTGTAAGGGGCCTCCAATTTTGTAAATGGACTGGATCTTTATATTTTCCACTTGTATCCTGTTTCAGTAATAATGAGATCTTCTTCTTCAGTGTCAGATAATCTACCGCAGTGGTCTAAGGCACTGCAGGGAATGGCCGGCAGGGATGTAGCTCAGTTGATAGAGCATGGCGTTTGCAACGCCAGGGTTGTGGGTTCGTTTCCCACGGGGGACCAGTATGAAAAAAAAAAATATATATATATATATATATATATATACAGTGCCCTCCACAATTATTGGCACCCCTGTTTAAGATGTGGTCGAGGACTTCCAAAAATTCTCCTTTTTTTTAAAACAACATAGAACCCAAATGCAAAAAAAGAGAAAAATCCAACCTTTTATTTAAGTACATTACTTTGGTGTAAAAAAAAAATCACACATTTAGAAAAAAAAAAACCGTGAAATCATGTGTCCCACAATTATTGGCACCCCTGATGTTAATACTTTGTACAACCCCCTTTTGCCAACAAGACAGCACTTAATCTCCTCC
Organism: Coregonus clupeaformis; assembly: GCF_020615455.1. NCBI lineage: Eukaryota > Metazoa > Chordata > Actinopteri > Salmoniformes > Salmonidae > Coregonus > Coregonus clupeaformis. The sequence continues at coordinate 41,733,558 of NC_059214.1, read as the reverse complement.
TATAACATTTCACGAGATTGGAGAACACAGAGAGAGGGATCTTTGACCATTCTTCTTTGCACAATCTTTCTAGATCATCCAGTGTCCTGGGTCCTCTCTTATGCACTCTCCTCTTTAGCTTGCCCCACAGGTTTTCGATTGGGTTGAAGTCTGGGGACTGAGATGGCCATGGGAGGACCTTGAGTTTGTGACTGCTGAACCATTTTTGTGTAGATTTTGCCACATGTTTTGGATCATTATCCTGCTGAAAGACCCAATGACGACCCATCTTCAGCTTTCTGGCAGAGGCCATCAGGTTTTTATTTAAAATGTCCTGGTAGTTCAAAGCGTTCATAATGCCATGCACCCTAACAAGGTTCCCAGGGCCTTTGGAAGAGAAACAGGCCCACAGCATCACAGATCCTCCACCATACTTCACGGTGGGCATGAGGTGCTTTTCGGCATACTCATCTTTTGTTTTACGCCAGACCCACTTAGAGTGTTTGTTGCCAAAAAGCTCAATCTTAGTCTCATCTGACCAAAGCACACGATCCCAGTTGAAGTCCCAGTGCCGCTTAGCAAACTCCAGACGTTTACGTTTGTGAGTGTTAGTGAGAAAAATGCTTTTTCCTTGCATGCCTCCCAAACAGCTTGTTGGCATGTAGAGAGCGTCTGATGGTTGTTTTGGAGACTTTGTGACCCCAAGATGCCACTCTTTGATGCAATTCTGTGACAGTGAGCTTAGGACTTTTTTTTACTTCTCTTACCATCCTCCTCACTGTGTGTTGTGGCAAGATAAACTTGGGACCTCTTCCAGCCTTGTTTGTCACTGTTCCAGTTGTTTTAAACTTCTTAATGATTCCTCTGACTGTAGATACGGGCAAGTTAAGGCGAGTGGCTATTTTCTTGTAGCCATTGCCTGACTTATGAAGGTCGACACAAATCTGCCTTACTTGAATGGTGTGTTCTCTTGTCTTTGCCATGTTGACAAATGGGTAAGAGAATTAGGCCTCTGTGTCACGTCATATTTATACCCCAGGGAAACAGGAAGTCATGAATTACTAATTAAAAGTTCCTAGATACCCTGACCAACTTTAGCAACTACAGAAAAATATATATTTTTAAAAATCAATTAACATTTTCAGCGGAATTGTTAGGGGTGCCAATAATTGTGGGACACATGATTTCAAGTTATTTTTTTTCTAAATGTGTGATTTTATTTTTTTTACCACCAAAGTAATGTACTTAAATAAAAGGTTGGATTTTTCTCTTTTTTTGCATTTGGGTTCTATGTTGTTTAAAAAAAAATGAGAATTTTTGGAAGTCCTCGACCACATCTTAAACAGGGGTGCCAATAATAGTGGAGGGCACTGTATATATATATATATATATATATATATATATATATGTATTCACTAACTGTAAGTCGCTCTGGATAAGAGCGTCTGCTAAATGACTTAAATGTAAATGTTTACATAGGAGTGGTTAAAACATGCTAATAACGGTCCTCTTAGTATATCAAAAAAGGTTTGGTATACCTCGACTGGTATGCCATCCAACCCTGGAGTTTTCCCAGACTTAAAGTCTTTAATTGCATCCAGAAGTTCATCCTCTGTAATTTCACCTTCACATGAGTCTTTCTGTGTGGCTGTTAATTTGACATTATCAATAGAAAAAAAATCTCTACAATTAGCTTCAGTTAGAGGAGATGGAGGCGACTGAAAAGAAAACATATGCTTAAAGTACTTTGTTTCTTCCGTCAAAATATCATTTGGTGATTTATGGGTGACTCCGTCAATTGTAACCAGTTTCATTAAGTTCTTTTTGGTAGCATTCCTATGTTGAAGATTAAAAAATAATTTTGTGCATTTTTCCCCATATTCCATCCAGTTTGCTTTATTTTTATAATATATTACACTTGATCTTTCTTGAATAAGTTTCTCCATTTCTTTTTGTTTTTCCTCTAATTTATTCTGAGCCTCTATGTTACACTTTTTATTGCCATTTATCTGTTCTGTTAGACTTTCAATTTTTTTTTAGAAATGTTTGCAAATTGTTTAAAAATAAAAAACAGAAATAATACATTTACATAAGTATTCAGACCTTTTACTCAGTACTTTGTTGAAGCACCTTTGGCAGCAATTCCAGCCTCGAGTTTTCTTGGGTATGACGCTACAAACTTGGCACACCTGTATTTTGGGAGTTTCTCCCATTCTTCTCTGCAGATCCTCTCTCGCTCTGTCAGGTTGGCTGGGGAGCGTTGCTGCACAGCTATTTTCAGGTCTCTCCAGAGATGTTAGATCGGGTTCAAGTCCGGGATCTGGCTGGGCCACTCAAGGACATTAAGAGACTTGTCCTGAAGCAACTCCTGCGTTGTCTTGGCTGTGTGCTTAGGGTCGTTGTCCTGTTGGAAGGGGAAGCTTCACCCCAGTCTGAGGTCCTGAGCGCTCTGAAGCAGGTTTTCATCAAGGATCTCTCTGTACTTTGATCCGTTCATCTTTCCCTCGATCCTGACTAGTCTCCCAGTCCCTGACGCTGATAAACATCCCCACAGCATGATGCTGCCACCACCATGCTTCACTGTAGGGATGGTGCCAGGTTTCCTCCAGATGTGATGCTTGGCATTCAGGCCAAAGATTTCAAGCTTGGTTTCAGCAGACCAGAGAATCTTGTTTCTCATGGTCTGAGAGTCCTTTAGGTGCCTTTTGGCAAACTCCAAGCGGGCTGTTGTGCCTTTTACTGAGGAGTGGCTTCCATCTGGCCACTCTACCATAAAGGCCTGATTGGTGGAGTGCTGCAGAGATCGATGTCCTTCTGGAAGGATCTCCACAGAGGAACTCTGGAGCTCTGTCAGATTGACCATCGGGTTCTTGGTCACCTCCCTGACCAAGGCCCTTCTGCCCTGATTGCTCAGTTTGGCCGGGCGGCCAGATCTAGGACGAGTCTTGGTGATTTCAAACTTCTTCCATTTAAGAATGATGGAGGCCACTGTGTTCTTGGATCTTCATTGCTGCAGAAATGTTTTGGTACCCTTCCCCAGATCTGTGCCTCAACACAATCCTGTCTCGGAGCTCTATGGACAATTCCTTCGACCTCATGGCTTGGTTTATGCTCTGACATGCACTGTCAACTGTGGGACTTAATATAGTCAGATGTGTGCCTTTCCAAATCATGTCCAATCAATTGAATTTAACACAGGTGCACTCCAATCAACTTGTAGAAACATCTCACGGATGATCAATGGAAACAGGATGCACCTGAGCTTAATTTCAAGTCTCATAGTAAAGGGTCTGAGTACTTACTTAAATAAGGTATTTTTTTATTTATTTATTTGTAATACAGATGGAAAAAAAATTAATAACCTGTTTTCACTTTGTCATTATGGGGTATTGTGTGTAGATTGATGAGGGAAAAACGTTTATTTAATCAATTTTAGAATAAGTCTGTAGCGTAACAAAATGTGGAAAGAGTCAAGGGGTCTGAATACTTTCCAAATGCACTGTATATCCTTAACTAGGCTTGTCACGATACCAACATCTTTACAAACTATATACCAGGCCAAGCATCCTGTCAGCCCCGTCCCCCGGACGCTTGTTCGTGTTTTCTAAACATTCTCCACAAACTTGTCACTGGAATTCATACTTCTACGCAATACGACACATTGAATTTAACTTCAGTGTACAATAGAATACTGTATAGAATGGCTGATTTGCAAATGTTTGCAAAGGCCTACCTGTGATTTGGCTGGAGGAAGGACTATACATCAGTGGAGGCTGCTGAAGGGAGGATGGCTCGTAATAATAGCTGGAACGGAACAAATGAAATGGCATCAAACACATAGAAACACACACACTGCTCACAACTTTTTAAAATGTTAGGCACCAAACAGAATTTAAGGAGCATCAGAAATAAATAGATTTTTGATAGTTAAGAATTACATTAGGCCTATATGAATCCTACCTTTTGAACAACGTTGTTTGTTATCAAACCGATAATTAGCGACACGGGATTAGTTTAAAACAGCCCGCGACATGGTTTGTGAAATTATATAAAATGCGTGCGAATTCCGATTATTAAAAAAATAAAAAAGGGCTTCTCCGGTAATATGGGTCTTTTTTTTTTTTTACTGTTTAGGCTAGAGACAAACTGGTTTCTTTGCTGTAAAGCTGCAAACATGCCTGTCGCGAAGCGGTGCTCCATTGTCCCTCTGACACTCAGAGGCTGCATGACAGTGAACTTGCAAAGTCTACTCAGACTGGTCTGTGCTCTTGGTTATAACAGGCGCTGAAATGATACAATGTTTCAATATTGCTTGCTTTGCGCACTGCTCCAATGTAACAAATATACAAATCTAACAACAGACTCATCAGGTTGTGGGTCTGCATCCCCACTTGCCATCACAGCTAAATTATATAATTGTTTTACTGACTGAGTAATAGCGTGAGGAGCGAAAGGAGAGAAGCAGGTGAGAGGAGCGGGCTGGTAGGGGTACAGCTGCCACAAGTGATATGTGCATGAAAGTGAAGTGGATATTATTGGACCTGCCATACGAGACTAGTGACTGTTGCTTAAATTCAACTGAATTTATAAACAAAACTGAATTTCTAAACATTCTAAACAGGCACCAGCAGGTTCTTTAGATCGGTAGGGCTGAAAAACTTGGTAGTATCATATGAAACGGTACTACAGTATTCTCAAATTCTGGTATCATAAGTATCATGACATTTTGGTACCGTGATATTTCCGTGGTACCGGTATACCGTGCAACACTACCCCTAACCCTAGACTCAGGAATTGATACACCCATTTAATTTCCATGTTTATTTTGAGCTAGCTGCTCTCATTCCTCACTCATTCCTTACAGTGGAGAAAAAAAGTATTTAGTCAGCCACCAATTGTGCAAGTTCTCCCACTTTAAAAGATGAGAGGCCTGTAATTTTCATCATAGGTACACGTCAACTATGACAGACAAATTGAGGAAAAAAAATCCAGAAAGTCACATTGTAGGATTTTTTATTAATTTATTTGCAAATTATGGTGGAAAATAAGTATTTGGTCACCTACAAACAAGCAAGATTTCTGGCTCTCACAGACCTGTAACTTCTTCTTTAAGAGGCTCCTCTGTCCTCCACTCGTTACCTGTATTAATGGCACCTGTTTGAACTTGTTATCAGTATAAAAGACACCTGTCCACAACCTCAAACAGTCACACTCCAAACTCCACTATGGCCAAGACCAAAGAGCTGTCAAAGGACACCAGAAACAAAATTGTAGACCTGCACCAGGCTGGGAAGACTGAATCTGCAATAGGTAAGCAGCTTGGTTTGAAGAAATCAACTGTAGGAGCAATTATTAGGAAATGGAAGACATACAAGACCACTGATAATCTCCCTCGATCTGGGGCTCCACGCAATATCTCACCCCGTGGGGTCAAAATGATCACAAGAACGGTGAGCAAAAATCCCAGAACCACACGGGGGGACCTAGTGAATGACCTGCAGAGAGCTGGGACCAAAGTAACAAAGCCTACCATCAGTAATACACTACGCCGCCAGGGACTCAAATCCTGCAGTGCCAGACGTGTCCCCCTGCTTAAGCCAGTACATGTCCAGGCCCGTCTGAAGTTTGCTAGAGCGCATTTGGATGATTCAGAAGAGGATTGGGAGAATGTCATATGGTCAGATGAAACCAAAATAGAACTTTTTGGTAAAAACTCAACTCGTCGTGTTTGGAGGACAAGGAATGCTGAGTTGCATCCAAAGAACACCATACCTACTGTGAAGCATGGGGGTGGAAACATCATGCTTTGGGGCTGTTTTTCTGCAAAGGGACCAGGACCACTGATCCGTGTAAAGGAAAGAATGAATGGGGCCATGTATCGTGAGATTTTGAGTGAAAACCTCCTTCCATCAGCAAGGGCATTGAAGATGAAACGTAGCTGGGTCTTTCAGCATGACAATGATCCCAAACACACCGCCCGGGCAACGAAGGAGTGGCTTCGTAAGAAGCATTTCAAGGTCCTGGAGTGGCCTAGCCAGTCTCCAGATCTCAACCCCATAGAAAATCTTTGGAGGGAGTTGAAAGTCCGTGTTGCCCAGCGACTGCCCCAAAACATCACTGCTCTAGAGGAGATCTGCATGGAGGAATGGGCCAAAATACCAGCAACAGTGTGTGAAAACCTTGTGAAGACTTACAGAAAACGTTTGACCTGTGTCATTGCCAACAAAGGGTATATAACAAAGTATTGAGAAACTTTTGTTATTGACCAAATACTTATTTTCCACCATAATTTGCAAATAAATTCATTAAAAATCCTACAATGTGATTTTCTGGAATTTTTTCTCTCAATTTGTCTGTCATAGTTGACGTGTACCTATGATGAAAATTACAGGCCTCTCTCATCTTTTTAAGTGGGAGAACTTGCACAATTGGTGGCTGACTAAATACTTTTTCCCCCACTGTATCTCTACACTGTAAACCCCAAGGCATTTTTAACTCAAATACTTCTAGTAAGTTGAACTCAGTCAGTCATTATTACTTAATGTTTGTGGTACTGACTCAACTAAATGAGAAGTCACATCAACTAAAATTAACTTTTTACCCAGCATGCTCTACTGCAGTACGTTTTTGGGGGAATTGTTTTTATCTGTGTTTTAGCGTGTACATTGAGTGATTTGATTTAATCTTATGCTACATAAAGATAAATAACATAAATTTTCCTAAACTAATCCAATCATTTGTTAGATTTTCTGCACCTGTTACTGAAATTGTTGTTCCAGTTTAAATGGCTTAGGTAGTTTCCTCACACTGTTCCTAACCCTGGCATTCATTATGAATCCAGGTTGCGGATGAATAAAAATTCCATCTGTTGGATATCCTGACTCTGGCTGGATTCCAATAGGAATTACACATCACTTTGCAAGCCAGCAAAATGTGGGTTGCAAAATTCGGGTAAATTTTCCAGGTTTTCCAGAAATCTCGGTTGGAAGATTCCTGGAAATCCTCCAACGAAGATTAATTTTTGAATCTGCGGATTTTGGCAAAGTTAGTGGAATTTTGTAACCCTACTTGCAGGCCTGATGTGGCCTTTAAACCATGACTTTCGTGCCACTGTATGAGGTTAAAGCTAGGCCTCAATTCACTCAAATGCAAGGCACACTGGGAAATGATTTTGGAGGCGTGGCTTAGTGGGGGCGTTACTGAAGAGTTTCAAACTGATACAACTCAGGATCACAGTGACTTGGTTTGAGTAATGACTACAAAATCACTTTATGTAACTGTACTCAGATATATTAAGTGCAACGGGTTTCCTCAGAAGTTTTGAGTAATGACCATACATGAAGGGTTAAACTGTTCTTAATTTTCATTACCTGAAATGGTTAAATAAATACGTTTCATTGAATTATAACCTACCAGAGCGCAGGGTTCTCACTTTCTCCAACATTTCTTGTCAGATCGTAAATCACCTCAGGCTTGACAGCTGCAGTTCACAAGTGCCTCTAGCGCCGCAGGGCCGACCACACAGATACAGACCAATATTGTCACTGGGGGGTCCCCGTACTTACTCAAGGAAGTAAACAGACTAGGGCTGTCCCCGACAAAAAAAGAAAGTTATTTTGACCAATCGATTGGTCGAAATGGTAAAACGTGTATTGTTCCATATATAGACACACCCTATGTGTTTTAATAAAATCATCTATATTTGTATTGACCTTGTCTGATGCTTTAAGCGCAATGTTTGATGAAATAAGACACAAATGACTCAAGAGGGAGCCAGAGATCAAGATAACCAGAAAACCTAACCCGACCATCCTCCTCCCACTCCTACTGGCTTTCGCAGATTCTGCCGTTACTGTCCTGAAGTTGCCGGTAATGGGCTACACAAGGAATCGGCAACCTTTCTCATGTGGAGTGCCAAATTATCTTACAATTTCACCAATCTGCCAGTTATGGTTTTAATATGCACATTTTCGTGGAGCCGTTTCATTTCATTTATAATAATGTCTTCGTATCTCAAATTCATTGTCATGTGGTTAATCAAATTTCAATCCAAATATACATTTAAATGATACTGTCTAGGTTTGTAACTTCTATTGCCATTGTCAACTACAGTAGGTAAAAATAGCTTATAAAGCCAACAAATAAAAACATTGCAGCCTGCAGGTACAAAATATCCTGATTTTAATATAAATATCCTATACAATTATTCTGGGCCCTCAGTTTCCGGTAGGCCTATTTTATGATGTTTTTATTTATTTTTATTTCACCTTTATTTAACCAGGTAAGCCAGTTGAGAACAAGTTCTCATTTACAACTGCGACCTGGCCAAGATAAAGCAAAGCAGTGCGATTTAAAAACAACAACACAGTTACATATGGGGTAAACAAAACAGTCAAAAATACAACAGAAAATATATATACAGTGTGTGCGAATGTAGTAAGTTATGGAGGTAAGGCAATAAATAGGCCATAGTGCAAAATAGTTAAAATTTCGTATTAACACTGGAATGATAGATGTGCAAAAGATGATGTGCAAATAGAGATACTGGGGTGCAAATTAGCAAAATAAATAACAATATGGGGATGAGGTAGTTGGGTGGGCAAATTTCAGAATGGCTGTGTACAGGTGCAGTGATCGGTAAGCTGCTCTGACAACTGACGCTTAAAGTTAGTGAGGGAGATAAGTCTCCACTGGATCAGAGCATGACATTTTTTTCCCTTTCACGCTGAGTGGTTATTGAAAGGGAGAGAGCTGGAAATATTTTTCAACTACATTGAGGAACTATTTTCAGTCTCAATGGATGTAAAAACAGACTTCGCTTGCTGTTTGAGGTGAAGAAAACATTACTTTGAGAAGCTCCACAGCTCATTAGTTGTGGTGCGTTAAGCCAATCAGAAATACTATCAGGTCTCCAAATTGCACATTTATATGCCTACATTTGCGCGCAGGCCAGGTAGCCTATAGACCTATTTCAATGCATAATCAGGTGCGCATGCTTTTTTAAGTCTTTGCTATGCTATAATTAAAGGCTTTACACTTTTTGTTTTGTTAGAACGGCCTCTGGTATTGTTTAATTTATTTAGTGTTTACACTGTTCCAAATTGTCAGAAATTATATTCATAATAATAACCCTCCTTTTTCTTGATCATCATGTTGTTGTTGTTGTTATTATTATTATAATTATTATTATTATGATCATCATTATAATAACAAGTAATGTCATTATAATTAGGAGGCAGTAGGCTTAGTATAGCAGCCTTGTATAAACACCATTGAGCTGTAGGCTCAAGAGTGCATCCTGTTTAGTTTTAATACCGTAACTTACTTAGGCCTATATTTCAATAGTTACAGTGCATTCGGAAAGTATTCAGACCCCTTGACTTTTTCCACATTTTGTTACTTTACAGCCTTATTCTAAAATTGATACAATTATTTTTTCCCTCATCAATCTACACACAATACACCACAATGACAGTGGAAACAGGTTTTTACATTTCTTTTGTACATTTATTTAAAATAAAACACAGAAATAACTTATTTACATAAGTATTCAGACCCTTTGCTATGAGACTCAGAATTGAGCTCAGGTGCATCCTGTTTCCATTGATCATCCTTGATGTTTCTACAACTTGATTGGAGTCCACCTGTGGTAAATTCAATTGATTGGACATGATTTGGAAAGGCACACATCTGTGTATATATAAGGTCCCACAGTTGACAGTGCACGTCAGAGGAAAAACCAAGCCATGAGGTCGAAGGAAAGGAATTGTCCGTCGAGCTCCGAGACAGGATTGTGTCGAGGCACACATCTGGGGAAGGGTACCGAAAAATGTCTGCAGCATTGATGGTCCCCAAGAACACAGTGGCCTCCATCATTCTTAAATGGAAGAAGTTTGGAACGACCAAGACTCTTCCTAGAGCTGGCCGCCTGGCCAAACTGAGCAATTGGGGGAGAAGGGCCTTGGTCAGGGAGGTGACCAAGAACCCGATGGTCACTCTGACAGAGCTGTAGAGTTCCTCTGTGGAGATAGCAGAACCTTCCAGAACGACAACCAAGATTGAACTCTTTGGCCTGAATGCTAAGCGTCACGTCTGGAGTAAACCTGGCACCATCCCTACGGTGAAGCATGGTGGTGGTAGCATCATGCTGTGGGGATGTTTTTCAGAGGCAGGGATTGGGAGACTAGTCAGGATCGAGGGAAAGATGAACGGAGCAAAGTACAGAGAAATCCTTGATGAAAACCTGCTCTAGAGCGCTATGGACTCAGACTGGGGTGAAGATTCCCCTTCCAACAGGACAATGACCCTAATCCCACAGCCAAGACAACGCAAGAGTAGCTTTGGGTCAAGTCTCTTAATGTCCTTGAGTGGACCAGCCAGAGTCCGGACTCAAACCCGATTGAACATCTCTGGAGGGAACTGAAAATAGCAGTGCAGCAACGCTCCCCATCCAACCTGATAGAGCTTGAGAGGTTCTACAGAGGAGAATGGGAGAAACTCCCCAAATACAGATGTGCCAAGCTTGAGGCAGTAATCGCTGCCAAAGGTGCTTCAACAAAGTACTGAGTAAAGGGTCTGAATAATTATGTAAATTTGATATTTCAGGATGATTTTTTTATATATACATTTGCAAAAATGTGTATAAATCTGTGTTTGCGTTGTCATTATTGGGGTATTGTGTGTAGATTGATGAGGAAAAAAAACAATTTACTCATTTTTAGAGTAAGGCTGTAACTTAAGAAAATGTGGAAAAAGTCAAGGGGTCTGAATACTTTCCGAATGCTCTGTATATAGGCTACTGTATCAATCAATCATTAATTTGTTCATGTCGTCACAAAGCATACGAGTCATTCATGATTTGAAATGCAATCAAGCATTTTAGTTTCAAAATAAAATAACAAAGCTATCCTTGAATAATTTAGCGTAAACCACAAATAAACCGTTCAATTTTGGAAATTGCATTCCCGAATGAATGGGACTGTTTTTAGCCTTTGCTGTAATAAAGGCTTGACATTTTGTTTTACAACAGACTCTGGTACGCTTAAAGTTTTAGTGTTTACATTGTTCCAAACGGTTAGAAAAATGATATTGTAATCTAACTGTACATGTTTGGCACACATAATATGCATGCAGTGCTTGCTCCTTACCTTCTTTTTCTTGACCTCCAATATTTTCCACAACTACATTTTACATTTTAGTCATTTTAGCAGACGCTCTTATCCAGAGCGACTTACAGTTAGTGAGTGCATAAATCTTTTAATACTGGCCCCCCGTGGGAATCGAACCCACAACCCTGGCGTTGCAAACGCCATGCTCTACCAACTGAGCTACATCCCTGCTGGCCATTCCCTCCCCTACCCTGGACGACGCTGGGCCAATTGTGCGCCGCCCCATGGGTCTCCCGGTCACGGCCAGCTACGACAGAGCCTGGATTCGAACCAGGATCTCTAGTGGCACAGCTAGCACTAGCACTGCGATGCAGTGCCTTAGACCACTGCGCCACTAGTCAAATTTATTCCACACATCTGACTTCCCCTTTACCTCCTGAGCAACCAGTAAACATTCCGCCGTTTGGAGTTTATTTGTCACGTCCTCTGCATCCATTTAGCTGTCAATGTGTTCTGAGTTTGTTTTAACCAATTTATTCATGTGATTATGATAGGCTTTAGGTCAAGCCCTATTGGTAACGTGCATGCGATGCATACATGTCATGTAAAGAGGGCAAGGGTTGAGGGAATAGGGAATATTTTTCCTAAACAAATGCGATTTTTTGGTAACAGAACTTTTCAGTCAGATGGCTGTAATTATGTTGCAGCTTCAGCAACGCGGACAGTGTGATAAACACTGATGTTCTGCGGTGGTCGCTGCAGCAGGGAGGAGAGAGCGAGACAATGGGTGCTAGTCACAGTCACTCGCTGTCATTTATTTATTCATTTATTTAACACCACGCAGCAAGTCTGAGCCTGGCACAATCGAATCAATTGCGGTATTACCCCCTCTAGTCATTTGTCAGTCTTAGTTATTTCATCATTATTTTCATCACTGCATATAGTTGATTTGATTAAAACACATAGGATGTGTCTATTTACACTACCGTTCAAAAGTTTGGGGTAACTTAGAAATGTCCTTGTTTTCAAAAGAAAAGCAATTTTTTGTCCATTTTAAAATAACATCAAATTGATCAGAAATACAGTGTACACATTGTTAATGTTGTAAATGGCTATTGTAGCTGGAAACGGCTGATAAATTATTTTTTTTTTGAATATCTACATAGGCGTACAGAGGTCCATTATCAGCAACCATCAGTCCTGTGTTCCAATGGCACGTTGTGTTTGCTAATCCAAGTTTATCATTTTAAACAGCTAATTGATCATTAGAAAACCCTTTTGCAATTATGTTAGCACAGCTGAAAACTGTTGTGCTGACTAAAGAAGCAATAAAACGGGCCTTCTTGAGACTATTTGAGTATCTGAAGCGTCAGCAATTGTGGGTTTGATTACAGGCTCAAAATGGCCAGAAACAAATAACTTTCTTCTGAAACTCGTCAGTCTGTTCTTGTTTGAGAAATGAAGGCTATTCCATGCGAGAAATGAAGATCTCGTACAATGCTGTGTACTACTCCCTTCACATAACAGCGCAAACTGGCTCTAACCTGAATAGAAAGAGGAGTGGGAGGCCCCGGTGCACAACTGAGCAAGAGGACAAATACATTAGTGACTAGTTTGAGAAAGACACCTCACAGGTCCTCAACTGGCAGCTTCATTAAATAGTACCCGCAAAACACCAGTCTCAACGTCAACAGTGAAGAGGCGACTCCGGGATGCTGACCTTCTAGGCAGAGTTGCAAAGAAAAAGCCATATCTCAGATTGGCCAATAAAAAGAAAAGATTAAGATGGGCAAAAGATCACAGACATTGGACAGAGGAAGATTGGAAAAAAGTTATGGACAGACGTATCGAAGTTTGAAGTGTTCGGATCACAAAGAGAACATTTGTGAGACGCAGACCAAATGAAAAGATGCTGAAGGAGTGCTTGATGCCATCTGTCAAGCATGGTGGAGGCAATGTAATGGTCTGGGGGTGCTTTGGTGGTGGTAAAGTGGGAGATTTGTACAGGGTAAAAGGGATCTTGAAGAAGGAAGGCTATCACTCCATTTTGCAAAGCCTTGCCATACCCTGTGGACGGCGCTTGATTGGACCCAATTTCCTCCTACAACAGGACAATGACCCAAAGCACAGCTCCAAACTATGCAAGAACTATTTAGGGAAGAAGCAGTCAGCTGGTATTCTGTCTATAATGGAGTGGCCAGCACAGTCACCGGATCTCAACCCTATTGAGCTGTTGTGGGAGCAGCTTGACTGTATGGTACGTAAGAAGTGCCCATCAAGCCAATCCAACTTGTGGGAGGTGCTTCAGGAAGCATGGGGTGAAATCTCTTCAGATTACCTCAACTAATTGACAACTAGAATGCCAAAGGTCTGCAAGACTGTAATTGCTGCAAATGGAGGTTCCTTTGACGAAAGCTAAGTTTGAAGGACACAATTGTTATTTCTATAAAAAATCGTTATTTCTAACCTTGTCAATGACTACATTTCCAATGCATTTTGCTATATTTCCTATTCAAACTCATTTCATGTATGTTTTCATGGAAAACAAGGACATTTCTAAGTGACCCCAAACTTTTGAACGGTAGTGTGTGTGTGTGTGTGTGTGCACACACACACACACACACACACACACCAGTACCAGTCAAAAGTTTGGACACGCCTACTCATTCAAGGGTTTTCTTTATTTTTACTATTTTCTACATTGTAGAATAACAGTGAAGACATCAAAACTATGAAATTACACATATGGAATCATGTAGTAACCAAAGAAGTGTTAAACAAATCAAAATAGATTTTAGATTTTAGATTCTTCAAAGTAGCCCCCCTTTGCCTTGATGACAGCTTTGCACACTCTTGGCATTCTCTCAACCAGCTTCACCTGGAATGCTTTTCCCACAGTCTTGACGGAGTTCCCACATATGCTGAGCACTTGTTGGCTGCTTTTCCTTCACTCTGCGGTCCAACTCATCCCAAACCATCTCAATTGGGTTGAGGTCCGGTGATTGTGGAGGCCAGGTCATCTGATTCAGCACTCCATCACTCTCTTTCTTGGTCAAATAGCCCTTGCACAGGCTGGAGGTGTGTTGGGTCATTGTCCTGTTGAAAAACAAATGATAGTCCCACTAAGCGCAAACCAGATGGGATGGTGTATCGCTGCAGAATGCTGTGGTAGCCATGCTGGTTAAGTGTGCCTTGTATTCTAAATAAATCAGTGTCACCAGCAAAGCACCATCACACCGCCTCCTCCATGCTTCACGGTGGGAACCACACATGCAGAGATCATCCGTTCACCTACTCTGCGTCTCACAAAGACACGGCGGTTGGAACCAAAAAGCTCAAATTTGGACTCATCAGACCAAAGGACAGATTTCCACCGGTCTAATGTCCATTGCTCGTGTTTCTTGGCCCAAGCAAGTCTCTTCTTCTACTTATTGTCCTTTAGTAGTGGTTTCTTTGCAGCAATTCAACCATGAAGGCCTGATTCACGCGGTCTCCTCTGAACAGTTGATATTGAGATGTGTCTGTTACTTGAACTCTGTGAAGCATTTATTTATTTGGGCTGCAAACTGAGGTGCAGTTAACTCTAATGAACTTATCCTCTGCAGCAGAGGTAACTCTGGGTCTTCCTTTCCTGTGGCGGTCCTCATGAGAGCCAGTTTCATCATAGCACTTGATTGTTTTTGCGACTGCACTTGAAAAAACTTTCAAAGTACTTGAAATGTTCCAGATTGACTGACCTTCAATTCTTAAAGTACCGTAACTTTCGGACTATATGCCGCACCTTTTTTCCCATTTTTCGACCCTGCGGCTTATATAACTGTGCGGCTAATCTATGGATTTTTACAGCTAACGGCCACTAGAAGACCTCCTAAATCTATGGATTTTACAGGTTACAGTCCACCAACTTTAACTCTATGGGCTCTATGACCGGTCCGCGCCCCCCACCTTTAAGCGGCGGGCTCCAGCAGGAAAAGCTGGAGGCCGGAAAAGAGTGAGACAGGTAGCGCGCAAAAGTAAAAGTGGAACCGAGAGTGGTACGAGCGACAGAACGAGAGACAGAACGAGAGCAAGACAGACAGACATTACGAGAGCGAGACAGTTTGTCTCTTTCCCGACAATCCCCTCTGTGCACGAACCCTTACATATGGTAATTAAACATTAAAACACCTGCGGCTTATAGTCCAGTGCGGCTTATATATGTACACATCATTCAATATCATTCAATTTAGCTGCTGCGGCTTATACTCCGGTGCGCCTTATAGTGCGGAAAATACGGTAATGATGGACTGTCTTTTGTCTTTGCTTATTTGAGCTGTTCTTGCCACAATATGGACTTAGCCCTATTTGGTAAAATACTATATTCTGTATACCAACCCTACCTTGTCACAACACAACTGATTGGCTCAAATGCATTAAGAAGGAAAGAAATTCCACTAATTAACTTTTAAGAAGGCACACCTGTTAATTGAAATGCATTCCAGGTGACTACCTCATGAAGCTGGTTGAGAGAATGCCAAGAGTGTGCGAAGCTGTCATCAAAGCAAAGGATGGCTATTTGAAGAATCTCAAATATAAAATATATTTTGATTTGTTTAACACTTTTGGTTACTACATGATTCCATGTGTTAGTTCATAGTTTTGATGTCTTAACTATTATTCTACAATGTAGAAAATAGTAAAAATAAAGAAAAACCCTGGAATGAGTAGGTGTGTCCAATCTTTTGACTGGTACTGTATATGGAAAAGTGCACCTCTTTAAAACTTTGACCAATCGATTGAACAGTCTACTCTCGGTCTACCAAGATTTTCGGGACAGCCCTAATATATTTGCTGCTGCTCTACAAAAAAAATCTTGGTCGACCAACAGCTTATCGACCAATCAATCGACCAGTCGAATATTTGCGGTCAGTCCTAAAAAAAACTTAGCATGCCGGTGAAAGTTTCTTATGGATTTTTAAGACCTTTTAATTATGTTTATGTATTTAAGATATTTTATTATGCCATGTGATGTGATCACATGCAATGCTCCAGTTAGCAGAACAACGTGTGATTGCAGTTCATATGAGAACGTGAGTAATACCAGAAATGGATCACAATCACACAGAGTAAGATTGCCTGCTATCTAGTTTGCTAACATAAGCACACTTCAGAAGCAGTAGGAAAGGCATGAACATTTATCATGATCGCGTTATGCAATGATGCTGACTAGTCCATGATCATGCTGTGAAGTGTCCGTAACGGTCACAGACTAACAAAATTACAATTCACTGTGAGAGGTTTTTATCATAATGTTCAACAAAATCAGAGTTAGTGAATGTGAAAAAGTTAACTTTGCACAGAAAGTTTGCATACAATCATACTTGAAACGAATCTACAATAACAACTTTTACTCAAAAACGTTATGGACTTGAAACACTGCCTGTCCAAATCATAGTTTAATCTTTACTAGCTTGTATAATTCTGTACTAACACTCAATGGACTAAAATTAGTTGGATATTGTTTCATTAACCTTCCAACTTGGTCAGAAACACGGGGACAGATGTGAGTACCTAAAAAAGTTATGTAAGCCATTGCCAAAGGCTATGAAATATGGTTGACTGAAAAGCCTTATTTTGAGACTTTGTATCCTACTTTATGTTAAAAATAACATTCAATTTGGCAAATATAAAGGCCAAATGTAGCCTGTACTTCAAAATATAAAAGTAGTTTAATTTTAATGTTTTTTTCATGCTCAGGTTGACCTAACTATGGAATTGCTCCTCTGTGATGGAAGCGTTGTTTTTCTCCATGTAGACTGTAAATGAAAGTCATATAGCAGCCAGAAACACTGTGTCGTAGGCTGGGATTCCTCTTTGATCTAATGGCCAGAGCCATGCCATTCTAGCAGGCCATTAGGTATTTGTCCGATTTACCTCATTAATGCTAGACATGTTGTAGACTGAAGGGGGCGTGGTGGTGTGTATGTCACACACACTGATTGATTGACTGCAATGCTAAAAGGCTTTTAATGTCAACATGGTTACTTTCGTTTAGCAGATTGAGAGGCGCTGCATGGTGTGCTGACTGTGTATGTATGCATGCATGTATGTACAGTGGGGGAAAAAAGTATTTAGTCAGCCACCAATTGTGCAAGTTCTCCCACTTAAAAAGATGAGAGGCCTGTAATTTTCATCATAGGTACACGTCAACTATGACAGACAAAATGAGAAAAAAAAATCCAGAAAATCACATTGTAGGATTTTTTAATGAATTTATTTGCAAATTATGGTGGAAAATAAGTATTTGGTCAATAACAAAAGTTTCTCAATACTTTGTTATATACCCTTTGTTGGCAATGACACAGGTCAAACGTTTTCTGTAAGTCTTCACAAGGTTTTCACACACTGTTGCTGGTATTTTGGCCCATTCCTCCATGCAGATCTCCTCTAGAGCAGTGATGTTTTGGGGCTGTCGCTGGGCAACACGGACTTTCAACTCCCCTCCAAAGATTTTCTATGGGGTTGAGATCTGGAGACTGGCTAGGCCACTCCAGGACCTTGAAATGCTTCTTACGAAGCCACTCCTTCGTTGCCCGGGCGGTGTGTTTGGGATCATTGTCATGCTGAAAGACCCAGCCACATTTCATCTTCAATGCCCTTGCTGATGGAAGGAGGTTTTCACTCAAAATCTCACGATACATGGCCCCATTCATTCTTTCCTTTACATGGATCAGTCGTGCTGGTCCCTTTGCAGAAAAACAGCCCCAAAGCATGATGTTTCCACCCCCATGCTTCACAGTAGGTATGGTGTTCTTTGGATGCAACTCAGCATTCCTTGTCCTCCAAACACGACGAGTTGAGTTTTTACCAAAAAGTTCTATTTTGGTTTCATCTGACCATATGACATTCTCCCAATCCTCTTCTGGATCATCCAAATGCACTCTAGCAAACTTCAGACGGGCCTGGACATGTACTGGCTTAAGCAGGGGGACACGTCTGGCACTGCAGGATTTGAGTCCCTGGCTGCGTAGTGTGTTACTGATGGTAGGCTTTGTTACTTTGGTCCCAGCTCTCTGCAGGTCATTCACTAGGTCCCCCCGTGTGGTTCTGGGATTTTTGCTCACCGTTCTTGTGATCATTTTGACCCCACGGGGTGAGATATTGCATGGAGCCCCAGATCGAGGGAGATTATCAGTGGTCTTGTATGTCTTCCATTTCCTAATAATTGCTCCCACAGTTGATTTCTTCAAACCAAGCTGCTTACCTATTGCAGATTCAGTCTTCCCAGCCTGGTGCAGGTCTACAATTTTGTTTCTGGTGTCCTTTGACAGCTCTTTGACAGTATGAAAAATGTATGCACTCACTAACTGTAAGTCGCTCTGGATAAGAGCGTCTGCTAAATGACTAAAATGTAAATGTAAACGGGTTTAGAACCTCTAACCCTGGCAATTTGACACCTACCATCTTGCTCTGTTTAATTAAACAGTTTAGTGTTTGGTGCTTAAGGTACACGCGTGACTGTTTGTGCGCGCATACCTGCCTGTGTGTGTGACTGTGGAGTGCCTTCATTAAGTATTCTACCCCATGATTTATTCTACATTTTGCTCTCGACCTTCGCCTCTCCCAAGTCATCTGTACGGGAGTTGCAGCGATGGGACAAGACTAACTACCAATTGGAAATCACGAAATTGTGGAGAAAAAGTAATAATTATTAATTAAAAAAACAAATATATATATATATATATATATAAATAAAATAAAGACATGGTAAAAAAAAATTTGGGGACCTAATGGTTCCTCATTGCATTTTTTTAAATTGTATTTTAAATGTAGCCTATATTAAAATCCAGATGCATCTTATTCAAAAGACAGCCTATAGGATAGGCTAAAATGTTCTGTCAAACCTTGAAAGACTTTGCACTTTTTCTTTCACTAATTTAGGTTATTTTGGTACTTATTTTGTTTGGGCTACTTTATTTATTTTATAACTTGTATGCCTATATTTAGGATTTCTACAGTTCGATAGGCAAAAGCCATATTCCAATAGGCCCAGGCTGTTATAAAGAATGTTAAAACACATTTATTTAGCTAATATCTTATTGTTGACTTTTATATAAATATAAAAATAAAGTTGTTTGTGTGACAACTACGACACCCTGCTGATTGAACGTGCTGCTATGGGAGCTTTTATGCCATATTGCCCGTTGCGCAATTCAAGGACATTAATAAACACTTAGTAAATATTAGTTTAACTTGTCAAAGTAATGTTTAGTCTACTGCAACTTTTATTGACAGTAGCCTATATGTAGGTCTATAGCCTATTATTGGCTTTTTGGTTTGCCAGGAGGAATTTTCCGACTCTTTTACACTTTTCTCAAGTGGAGCATTAGGGTATCAGGTTAGTTTAAACTTCCTATTCTATTAGTCTATCTTGCAATTGTTTGTTCTCTCGTTATTACTATACTATGTTTTTATTTAGGCTATTCGCAAACAACTTTCTGAGATGGAACTCCGTAAGGCCTATAGATTCATTTGATGTTTAATCATGAAAGACTAGGCTATGCGTAGGCCAACAAGTCACATTCAAATCGAATGGGGATTGGGGAGAAAAAGGGGAAATTTAAGATTTTAAAATGATAAGCCAGACAACGGAGTGTCCGCTGTAAAAGGCCTATGATCATCCGACATTGGAGAGGAGAGAGGAAAAAACACGTTAGGCCCTATCGGACATTTTGCGCTGCTTTGGTGCTCTCCGTTCTTTATACAATCTACATTGTTCTCTTGCATTAGCCTATGTTAGTAGTCGAAGTGCCACATATGTATTGAACATTTAGGCTATGGCAAATGGGGAATAGGCCATTTGGCATGTCTCCCTGCTGTGTGCTCACTGCACTGCACTGCAGTGCTCTGCCAGACTCAAATATGCTAAAACATAGTTTGTGACATCATGATGACGTCACCATCGATGATGGCTATCAAACATCGTTGATAGACGATGCAATCGTAAAATCGCCCAACCCTAGTATGTACACTGAACAAAAATATAAATGCAACATGCAACAATTTCATATAAGGAAATCAGTCAATTGAAATAAATTCATTAGGCCCTAATCTATGGATTTTACATGACTGGGAATACAGATATGCATTAAAAAAAGGTAGGGACGTGGATCAGAAAACCAGTCAGTGTTTGGTGTGACCACCATTTGTCTCATGCAGCGCAACACATCTCCTTGGCATAAAGTTGCAGGCTGTTGAATGTGGCCTGTGGAATATTGTCCCACTCCTCTTCAATGACTGTGCAAAGTTGCTGGATATTGGCGGGAACTTGAACACGCTGTCATACACGTCAATCCAGAGCATCCCAAACATGGGTGACATGTCTGGTGAGTATGCAGTAAGTAAGTAGCCTTGCACAAGCCTTGGCTTGTGCGAGCCGGAACGACTCACAGGGCAGGAGCCTATCTCCTGTTTCTGTAGCGTGAGGCAGCTTGATGTACAAGTACACCCCCTGGACAGGACGCGTGTCTATCGCAGGGCCTTAGCCCCAATCTATCTCCTTAATGCTGAGTGCCAAGCAGATTTGTACAGTCTTTGGTATGACTGGGCCAGGGATGGATCTCACAACCTTTTAATCTCAGGGCAGACACTCTAACCACAAGGCCACTGAGTTGTTCTTGAGTATGCAGGCCATGGAAGAACTGGGACATTTCAGCTTCCAGGAATTGTGTACAGATCCTTGCGACATTGGGCGGTGCATTATCATGCTGAAACATGAGTTAATGGTGGCAGATGAATGGCACAACAATGGGCCTAAGGGTCTCATCACGGTATCTCTGTGCATTCAAATTGTCATCCATAAAATGCAAGTGTGTTCATTGTCTGTAGCTTATGCCTGCCCATACCATAACCCCACTGCCACCATGGAACACTCTGTTCACAACGTTGACATCAGCAAACTGCTCGCCCACATTACACCATAAACACTGTCTGCCATCTGCCCGGTACAGTTGCAACCGGGATTCATCCTTGAAGAGCACACTTCTCCAGCGTGCCAGTGGCCATCGAAGGTGAGCATTTGCCCACTGAAGTTGGTTACGACGTCGAGCTGCAATCAGGTCAAGACCCTGGTGAGGACGACATGCATGCAGATGAGCTTCCCTGAGACGGTTCCTGACATTTTGTGCAGAAATCTTCAGTTGTGGAAACCCACAGTTTCATCAGCTGTCCGGGTGGCTGGTCTCAGACGATCCCGCAGGTGAAGAAGCCGGATATGGAGGTCTTGGGCTGGTGTGGTTACACGTGGTCTGCGGTTGTGAGGCCGGTTGGACTTACTGCCAAATTCTCTGGTAACACCTCTGGTGGACATTCCTGCAGTCAACATGCCAATTGCACGCTCCCGCAAATCTGTGGCATTGTGTTGTGACAAAACTGCACATTTTAGAGCAGCCTTTTATTGCCCCGGTACAAGGTGCATCTGTGTAATGATCATGCTGTTTAATCAGCTTCTTGATATGCCACACCTGTCAGGTGGATGTATTATCTTGGAAAAGGAGAAATGCTCACTAACAGGGAGACATTTGTGCATAAAATTAGAGAGAAATTAGCTTTTTGTGCGTATGAAACATTTCTAGGATATTTTATTTCAGCTCGTGAAACATGGGACCAACACTTAAAATGTGCATTTTATATTTTTGTTCAGTGTATATATTGTTTATGTATGTGTTGGGCTTTATGAATTGTTTATTTTTATGTGTTTGGGCTTTGGCTGAGATTATTCTTTACGGAGTCAAGTATATTTGTCCAGGCCTGAATTGTTCCTTGACTAGCACCGTAACTTCTAATAGTAACTGTATCCACTGACTAATTGGGAGAGAGTAAGGTGATTGCCATCTAAGAGCCAACATCTTTTTTGCTGCAGTGCTTTCTGCCAGAAGTAATCATCTCTGATTGCTTGAGAGATTCAAGGATCTATCATCCTTAAGTAACATAATAGATGCAAAACATTGAATATTTACATTTATGCACTTCTAAACAAATTTGGTAATTTTGTGCCAGAAGCATCTAACTGCAGGGCGCTCCCACATCATATGGCGGAATGTGCCTAGCTGATTTAGGGGACACAGTGAAGAGTTGGGGCAAATTTCATCTTAAAAACGTTTCCTTGGTGTTAAATACAGTCCGTGAACAAACTTCAAATGTATAAATTGATGGTTTGCATTATAGGATGCCAAGGTCATATTTTTCCATGTTCTGTACCAGTTAAAGGTTAGTTCAGATTCAGTTAGATCTCTGCACCATACTTTTTTAATGGCTAGCTCAGAATATGAGCTTTCCAAAAGCTGTTTATATATTATTGAGATCAGTCCTTTTGGGAGCCCTCCAGATCGCATAGCGTTATTGTGAAATATTGGAGTATGGGCATGCCATTTTGATTCCCAGTTACATTGTTTTTAAATTTTGCGCCAAATATAAATTGTGTGAGAAATAATAGGACCAAAGCGTAGTTTACATTGTTTAAGGGATATATCAGTGAACACCACCTCTTCCAGGGCAATAGGAGACACCATATTTCTCTCTATACTCAGCCAGTGGGTGCATGAATCATGCCTAAACCAATTTAGGATGGGAGGAAATGCAAGTGCCTGGAAATACAATTTAACGTTTGGTACGGATAGTCCCCCTACGGCTTTCCTTCTTTACATGTTTGTTACCTTGCCATATACATTTTTAAACCGCACTATGGATTTTATCCCAATAGCCAGAAGGGTGATACAAGGGAAGCATTGAACTACAGAAATTCAGCCGTGGCAATATATTCATTCTGCTGGTTAAAGCAACTGGGATATTAGTCCATCTACTGAGGTCGGCTTGATCTGAAGGTTCTTGCAATGGTTTTGTCTAAGGAATCAAATATCTATTCCCAAATATTTAAAATGGGAAATGACTGGGATTCCATAAGTAGAGATGGAGTCCTCCATCGTGTCTTGAGAGGCAGTAGGGCAGATTTAGTTAGATTTATTTTATAGCTTGAGATGGAGCTGAATTTGTCTATGATCTTCAAAGCCTTTGGGAGGGATTGAGATACATTGGTGAGATGGGATCACCTTGCCTGCTACTTCTAGTTATTCTGAACAAGGGGCTTATTTAATCATGAATTAAGACCCATTGAAGTATAAAAATAAATATATATATATATATATATATATATATATATAACTTTGCTATATTATTTTTGGCCTTACTGCTATTAGCCTGTACAAAAGCATTGAATAACAGATTCACTACATGGATCAACAGATCGTCCCTCAAAAAAATCTAAAGGAAGTTTGTTCTGAAGTGTTTGTCCTATATCTGAGAGATGTAAGAAAGATCAGGAAAACATTTTTTGTATTTAACCCCATATTTTGGCAAGGATTGTTTGTAATCTGTAGCCTCATTAAATCAGCTAAAACAATTTCAATAACTCAATGCATGCACACACTCCTATTGAAATAATATGTATTCACTTGATTTGTGAACAGACCTAGGCTACATATTGATTTACCCAGTTTATCAATAGAGATTTACCATTCAAATAAATGATTAACATTGTTGTTTTGTAGTTAGTTTGGTAAAAAAAAAAACGATTGTATAATTGATTCAATTAATGCATACATGGCTGTAAAAAAAGAAATGGACATAAAAACGTTTAAATTTAAAGATATTGAACTCAAAGATTCCCAAAGATTAAACACAACAGTAGCTGAGTTTATCTGTCTGGATCAAGTGCCGTTCTGTAACTGGCTGTTTTTTTGGGGGGGGGGGTATTTAGTATCATGATGGTATCGAGTATTGTGGTACTAAACCTGGTATCTGTATCGGTCAAAATTCTTGTATCGTGACAACACTAGTGTGTCTGTGTGTCTCTTTGTTCCTGGAGCGCTAAGATAAATGGCTCCTTTAGCAGGACTGAAACACGATTTAGTACTAAATTGTACTATTATGTGTGTTTTTTTTGCGTTATTTGTAATTTATTCTGTACATAATGTTTCTGCCATCGTCTCTTATAACCAAAAAGAGCTCTGGATATCAGGACAGCGATTACTCACCTCGTATTGGACGAAGATTTTTTCTTCAACGAGGCAGCCGCGAAGGATATCCTACAGACACCCGACAAGGCCCAAATCCCCGTCATTCACAGGAGAAAGAGACAGAGATATCGTGGACGTAGGTCGGGGTGCCTCGTAAGGATCCGACGGCGAGCGAGTAAACTGCCTCTTCCATCAATCCTATTAGTCAATCTTCAAACATTGGAAAATAAATTAGATTACCTACGATTATGCTTATCCTACCAACGGGACATTAAAAACTGTAATTTCTTATGTTTCACCGAGTCGTGGCTGAACGACGACATGGACAACATACAGCTAGCGGGCTATACGCTACATCGGCAGGATAGAACGGCTGACTCCGATAAGACAAGGGGTGGCGGTCTGTGTATATTTGTAAACAACAGCTGGTGCACAAAATCAAATACTAAGGAAGTCTCGAGGTTTTGCTCGCCTGAGGTAGAGTACCTTATGATAAGCTATAGACCACAATATTTACCAAGAGTTTCCATCTATATTTTTCATAGCTGTCAATTTACCACCACAAACCAATGCTGGCATTAAGATTGCACTCAATGAGCTGTATAAGGCCATAAGTAAACAGGAAAATGCTCATCCAGAGGCAGCGCTCCAAGTGGCCGGGGACTTTAATGCAGGGAAACTTAAATCCGTTCTACCTCATTTCTACCAGCATGTTAAATGTGCAACCAGTGGGAAAACAAACTCTAGACCACCTTTACTCCACACACAGAGACGCATACAAAGCTCTCCCTCGCCCTCCATTTGGCAAATCTGACCATAACACTCTCCTCCTGATTCCTGCTTATAAGCAAAAACTAAAGCAGGAAGCATCAGTGACTCGGTTAATAAAAAAAAGTGGTCAGATGACGCAGATGCTAAGCTACAGGACTGTTTTGCTAGCACAGACTAGAACATGTTCCGGGATTCTTCAGATAGCATTGAGGAGTACAACTACATCAGTCACTGGCTTCATCAATAAGTGCATCGATGATGTCGTCCCCACAGTGACCATACGTACATACCCCAACTAGAAGCCTTGGATTACAGGCAACATCCGCACTGAGCTAAAGGGTAGAGCTGCCGCTTTCAAGGAGCGGGACTCTAACCCGGACGCTTATAAGAAATCCCGCTATGCCCTCCAACGAACCATCAAACAGAGAAAGAGTCAATACAGAACTAAGATTGAATCGTACTACACCGGCTCTGGTGCTCGTCAGATGTGGCAGGGCTTGAAAACTATTAGACTACAAAGGGAAGCACAGCTGCGAGCTGCCCAGTGACACAAGCCTACCAGATGAGCTAAACCACTTCTATGCTTGCTTCGAGGCAAGCAACACTGAAGCATGCATGAGAGCACCAGCTGTTCCGGATGACTATGTGATCACGCTCTCCGTAGCCGATGTGAGTAAGACTATTAAGCAGGTCAACATTCACAAGGCCCCAGGGCCAGACGGATTACCAGGACGTGTACTCCGAGCATGTGCTGACCAACTGGCAAGTGTCTTCACCAACATTTTCAACATGTTCCTGACTGAGTCTGTAATACCAACATGTTTCAAGCAGACCACCATAGTCCCCGTTCCCAAGGACACTAAGAGAACCTGCCTAAATGACTACCGACCCGTAGAACTGACGTCTGTAGCCATGAAGTGCTTTGAAAGGCTGGTCATTGCTCACATCAACACCATTATCCCAGAAACCCTAGACCCACTCCAATTTGCACACCGTCCCAACAGATCCACAGATGATGCAATCTCTATTGCACTCCACACTGCCCTTTCCCACCTGGACAAGAGGAACACCTGTGTAAGAATGCTATTCATTGACTACAGCTCAGCGTTCAACACCATAGTGCCCTCAAAGCTCATCACTAATCTAAGGATCCTGGGACTAAACACCTCCCTCTGCAACTGGATCCTGGACTTCCTGACGGGCCGCCCCCAGGTGGTAAGGGTAGGTAACAACACATCTGCCATGTTGATCCTCAACACGGGGGCCCCTCAGGGGTGCGTGCTCAGTCCCCTCCTGTACTCCCTGTTCACCCATGACTGCATGTCCAGGCACGACTCCAACACCATCATTAAGTTTGCCGACGACACAACAGTGGTAGGCCTGATCACCGACAACGATGAGACAGCCTATAGGGAGGAGGTCAGAGACCTGGCCGTGTGGTGCCAGCATAACAAGCTCTCCCTCAATGTGACCAAGACAAAGGAGATGATTTGTGGACTACAGGAAAAAAAAGAGGACTGAGCACGCCCCCATTCTCATCGACGGGGCTGTAGTGGAACAGGTTGAGAGCTTCAAGTTCCTTGGTGTCCACATCACCAACGAACTATCATGGTCCAAACACACCAAGACAGTCGTGAAGAGGGCACGACAAAACCTATTCCCCCTCAGGAGACTGAAAAGATTTGGCATGGGTCCTCAGATCCTCAAAAAGTTATACAGCTGCACCATCGAGAGCATCCTGACTGGTTGCATCACCGCCTGGTATGGCAACTGCTCGGCCTCCGACCGCAAGGCACTACAGAGGGTAGTGCGTGCGGCCCAGTACATCACTGGGGCCAAGCTTCCTGCCATCCAGGACCTCTATACCAGGCGGTGTCAGAGGAAGGCCCTCAAAATTGTCAAATTCTCCAGCCACCCTAGTCATAGACTGTTCTCTCTGCTACCGCACGGCAAGCGGTACCGCAGTGCCAAGTCTAGGTCCAAAAGGCTTCTCAACAGCTTCTACCCCTAAGCCATAAGACTCCTAAACAGCTAATCATGGCTACCCGGACTATTTGCACCCCCACCCCATCTTTTTACGCTGCTACTCTGTTAATTATTTATGCATAGTCACTTTAACTCTACCCACATGTACATATTACCTCAACTAGCCGGTGCCCCCGCACATTGACTCTGCACCGGTACCCCCCTGTATATAGCCTCCCTACTGTTATTTTATTTTACTTCTGCTCTTTTTTTCCTCAACACTTTTTTGTTGTTTTATTTAACTTTTTTATTAAAAAATAAATGCATTGTTGGTTAAGGGCTGTATGTAAGCATTTCACGGTAATGTCTACACCTGTTGTATTCGGCGCATGTGGCAAATAAAATTTGATTTGATCTGGGAGCCAAAACAGCATCAGCAGAGACGGTCTCACTGTCACCTGCCCTGCCTGTCTTGTCCTGTCCTTTCCTTACACAACCTCAGCTGTCTGTGTGGACAGCAGTATTGGATTTATTCAGCTGACGTATGTGGTTAGCTACCTCTTGTGTTTAGATCCCTGGCTTGCTGGATACTAAAATACTTGTCATGGTCTGCAAGCATTGATTATAGGCCTCCCTATTAGACTACCATAGCAGCATACACATTGAGCTTAGTCATAAATTGCAACAGGGTGGAGAGCGACACAATGATGCTATATTTAAGGTATTAGTTGGGATCCATTAATTCTGGAATATGTATCTTCATGTAGCGTATGTGTTGCTCTCTCTGTTATTATACTACCAGTGTTGGAACCCAGACAACATACTTAGACTCTAGTATTTCCATTTAGCAGTCAGTGTAGGCATAAATTAATACTTAAGTACTGTTGCAATACTCCACTGTCTGTGCTCCAGAGGGATCAATGAGTTAGCCAGCTAACTTTGATAAACAGACAGAAGTAACTATTGATTTTCTGATTATTTAAGAAAGCTTAAGTTAGATACAGTGGGGAGAACAAGTATTTGATACACTGCCGATTTTGCAGGTTTTCCTACTTACAAAGCATGTAGAGGTCTGTAATTTTTTATCATAGGTACACTTCAACTGTGAGAGACGGAATCTAAAACAAAATAGCAGAAAATCACATTGTATGATTTTTAAGTAATTAATTTGCATTTTATTGCATGACATAAGTATTTGATCAAATCAAATCAAATTTTATTGGTCACATGCGCCGAATACAACAGGTGCAGACATTACAGTGAAATGCTTACTTACAGCCCTTAACCAACAGTGCATTTATTTTAAACAAAAAAAAGTAAGAATAAAACAACAACAAAAAAGTGTTGAGAAAAAAGAGCAGAAGTAAAATAAAGTGACAGTAGGGAGGCTATATATACAGTAAAATAAAGTGACAGTAGGGAGGCTATATATACAGGGGGGTACTGTTGCATAGTCAATGTGCGGGGGCACCGGCTAGTTGAGGTAGTTGAGGTAATATGTACATGTGGGTAGAGTTAAAGTGACTATGCATAAATAGTTAACAGAGTAGCAGCAGCTTCCTTTTCACCTACCAACCAGTAAGAATTCCGGCTCTCACAGACCTGTTAGTTTTTCTTTAAGAAGCCCTCCTGTTCTCCACTCATTACCTATATTAACTGCACCTGTTTGAACTTGTTACCTGTATAAAAGACACCTGTCCACACACTCAATCAAACAGACTCCGACCTCTCCACAATGGCCAAGACCAGAGAGCTGTGTAAAGACATCAGGGATAAAATTGTAGACCTGCACAAGGCTGGGATGGGCTACAGGACAATAGGCAAGCAGCTTGGTGAGAAGGCAACAACTGTTGGCGCAATTATTAGAAAATGGAAGAAGTTCAAGATGACGGTCAAACACCCTCGGTCTGGGGCTCCATGCAAGATCTCACCTCGTGGGGCATCAATGATCATGAGGAAGGTGAGGGATCAGCCCAGAACTACACGGCAGGACCTGGTCAATGACCTGAAGAGAGCTGGGACCACAGTCTCAAAGAAAACCATTAGTAACACACTACGCCGTCATGGATTAAAATCCTGCAGCGCACGCAAGGTCCCCCTGCTCAAGCCAGCGCATGTCCAGGCCCGTCTGAAGTTTGCCAATGACCATGTGGATGATCCAGAGGAGGAATGGGAGAAGGTCATGTGGTCTGATGAGACAAAAATATAGCTTTTTGGTCTAAACTCCACTCGCCGTGTTTGGAGGAAGAAGAAGGATGAGTACAACCCCAAGAACACCATCCCAACCGTGAAGCATTGAGGTGGAAACATCATTCTTTGGGGATGCTTTTCTGCAAAGGGGACAGGACGACTGCACCATATTGAGGGGAGGATGGATGGGGCCATGTATCGCAAGATCTTGGCCAACAACCTCCTTCCCTCAGTAAGAGCATTGAAGATGGGTCGTGGCTGGGTCTTCCAGCATGAAAACGACCCGAAACACACAGCCAGGGCAACTAAGGAGTGGCTCCGTAAGAAGCATCTCAAGGTCCTGGAGTGGCCTAGCCAGTCTCCAGACCTGAACCCAATAGAACATCTTTGGAGGGAGCTGAAAGTCCGTATTGCCCAGCGACAGCCCCGAAACCTGAAGGATCTGGAGAAGGTCTGTATGGAGGAGTGGGCCAAAATCCCTGCTGCAGTGTGTGCAAACCTGGTCAAGACCTACAGGAAACGTATGATCTCTGTAATTGCAAACAAAGGTTTCTGTACCAAATATTAAGTTCTGCTTTTCTGATGTATCAAATACTTATGTCATGCAATAAAATGTAAATTAATTACTTAAAAATCATACAATGTGATTTTCTGGATTTTTGTTTTAGATTCCGTCTCTCACAGTTGAAGTGTACCTATGATAAAAATTACAGACCTCTACATGCTTTGTAAGTAGGAAAACCTGCAAAATCGGCAGTGTATCAAATACTTGTTCTCCCCACTGTATGTGTTTTTAGTTTAGTCAATTAGATCATGCCCACTGATATTTAGTCATGTATAGAGTAACTTTGATCGCCAATGACATTGTTGTGAATTGCGAAACACGACGTTCATAAATTCAGAGCGTTATGTTCCTCAATTAATCTATCTATCTGCTCCCATACAACACAGCCCAGAGAACACCAGAACACAGCAGAGCAGCAACGTGTGTGTGTTGCATTGTATGAGAGGCCAATTATTACCACTCTTTGATCCAGGTGCAGATGTGCCTTTTCTTTCGGACTTTTTATTTCTCTCTGTTTTGATGATTTCTGTTATTCAAGCCGTAAAGGGAATCGATTGGTGCATGTGCGTGTGTGTAGGCCTAGTTATTGCTAATAGGTTATAATGGACTGTTTGTAGTCTACCTTTCATCTCAGAGGCCTTAGAACTTTAGATAACATAACATCCTCTTTCACCAATAGATAGGAGTAGGAGGAACCACCTTTATATAAAGCAGATGTGGGATGCCATTTTAGGCTACACATTTTCAACAGGCACAGCTCCTCCTTTTAGGCCTTTTATCTCTTTGAAGGGGTATGACATTGTATTGGAACTCTTCTAATTTGAGCAGCGTTTAATTTAAACTTCAGTCATTGAATGAAACGTAGGGGTAAGTCTCTCTCGGTCTCTGTCTCTGTGTGTGTCCCTGTATTAGTATTGAATGGTGTTGATAGAGGTCGTCTACTAGTCTGTTAGCTCTCTGAACACTGTAATGTGCTGAATCATGCCTGGAATTCCTGTGACCAATACGCTGTTGGGTCCTGGACACAGGAATGTACTCGTGCACATAGGCACACGCACTTGCAATGGATTACTTTGCACATCACACACTGTCTGCCTCAACTTACCCCACCCCCCCTCTCTCTAATGCTCTCTCTCTGTGAGCATGCTGCTGCCTTGAGTGAAGGCCCATGTGTCTCTTCTGCTCTGGTGAGCAGGCACAATTACATTTCCCCTCCTTGTGTCACCGGCTGAACAGCCCCAGTCTAACCAAGCCATGGAGCCCTCCCTAACCCAGCCTGCCCGGCCCATGTCAAATGAGGTCACGGGGGGAGACAATAGCTTGGCACAAAAATAATTTCTCCCCCTCCTTTCTTTTTCTCTTGCTCGCTCTCTCGCTGCAGTCTCTCACTTTATTACCTGAACCTAAAATCCAAGAATGAAGTTCTTCTGAACTCAAACTCTCACTCCTAAATGAGCTGCCTCAAATCTCCACTTTCCTGCTCAGTAGTACGTAGTCTCACATTTCTGAAGGACCTGAGGCACATCATGTTTGGGTTTTAACTGCCATTAGATATTGATGTTGGAGCCTGGCGCAGGTTAAATTACAGCCTTGGGCTCTAAAACAATGTCTATTTAAATGTATCCATATCATTTGATAGGATTATACCCCACATATGACCTGTCTCAATGGATTTGATAGCTGCTCCCCCTCACTTTGTGTGAGCTAATCCCCTTTTCTATGGTGACAGAGCTGAATGCGAGCCCAGGGGTTTTGTGACTCTGTGGCTAGCATGTTAGCATTAGCATACAGCATGACCCTTCTCTGTTAGCCTTTAGTGTAGCCTTTAGCTTAACCTTTAGATTACCAATAGAAATAGCTCCTCTGTAGCATGCTCATCCCCTGTGCTAGCCTTCAGCACTGAGTAGCCCTTGTTTTAGCCCTTAGCTTAGCAGTGAGTCATTTTTTAGCATCAATGCCAGAGCTTGCGTGGCTGCCTGCCTGCCATGTTCTCACCCCTCACCACACCTCTGACTGCCTCTTTTCTCTGGCTGGTCAATGATTCATTCCTTTCGATTCATTCTATTTCTATGCATTTAATCCTATCCGATTCTAGATAGATAACTTTTGAAAACTGGGCCCCAGCGATTGAGCCTTCAGTCAGCCATGTAACCCCCATCTAAACCCGAGCCCCTCAGAAGCCTGTTCAGGCAGTCAGCTGGGTTAACCAACCTATGATGATGACGACAGGGCTGTTCTGTCTGTATATGTCTGACATGTTGTATTTACTGCGGTGTTGCCCCGGATACATCTTACCGTACCTGCTTATCTGGGCTCCTTGCCCAATTTTTTCCTCCTATAATTAATTAGAATTTGTTTGTTTATTCTTTCACTCAGGTTTTTTTCACCACTGCAACCAGGTGCGTGTGTCTGTGCGTGTGTTTGGTGTGGTAGGTGCTTTGAGTTTTTATCTAAATTTAAGAGGCTGGTGACTGCTTCTGAATAACAGGCAGGCATGACAGTCAATCTGATCTTTGCACTGCAGGTTGTGTGCTTGGGTGCGTGTGCCAGGTCATAAATTGGGAACTTGTCAATCAGTTCTAATCGTTGCTGGTTCCATAGCAAGTGTTGTCTGACTGTACCCAGGTTCTGAGCTCTTCATATTTATAACGTATACAATCACAGATTATTTTAAGAGTTCTGTTATTTTACAAGCAGTTTGTGTTATGATGACACGTTTTCATGGTACCCAGTCTGTTGTGCCACATTGTACACATGCATAAGCAGACACACTCACACATTGAGCTCCAGTGTTAGTATCATGCAGTATTGATGAATAACTTTTCCTGTGGACACGCATACTAACACACACACAGGCTTGCACTGTGAGCTGTAATAGGTAACGTGTGAGGTAGGTTGGTTGGGGGGGTTCAGGCATGGCTGTTTGATGTTGCCGTCCTGTTGATAGATGAATATATCACGTGCATCAACACAGTTCTGCTCTGTCACAACTGTTTATTGTTGCATCAGAAACACATGACTCACAACAGGGTGAATGTCCTGCAATAACCACAAAACAGTTTGTTTTATTAAACCTCCTGTTTAGTCTCAAACGCACACTGAGGTCATGGGCAGTGAGTCATGCTGATCTCAGTGAGTCAGACCTTTGTTAAAGCCCTAATATTACACAGATTCATTTGCAGAGATCATATTTTCCACCTGGTTCCTACATGGTGAAATGCGTGTGTGTGTGAGAGAGAGAATCGGTTTGATCATGTCTTGTCAACTGACATAACACACCCACAGGCAGAGAGGGCACTGAAGGCACTGTGTTATTTTCTAAAGCTGCATGGATTGGACACTCACACTCACCCACCTAGCTTCACCCATGCAGTCCTGTGGCGATAGAGGTGTAGGTATATCTCTGATGGATGTGTTGTGTTCAGAACAAGAGAGTCGTTTTAACATTACTTACTTTGTGCTGTTTGTTTTTGGGCCAGCTAGTTACATTAAACCAACCTTTACATGCTCATGCACACATACTCAAATAGTCAGTGAAATGATAGCTCTGTAAAACATTCATGCATCACCTATATGCACAACACCTCTCATGGACTATTTATTGAAACATATTTTTTTAAGGCACACTGATGCTTTACCTTGACACTCTTTCTAGGTCTTTGTTACCATAAAGGTTGGGCAAAATGGAGGAATGGTTTACAAAGTTTCTGTTTCAAGAGGAGCATTTTGCTGCAGTGTAGAGGCCTGGGTGAGCAGAGCTGTTAGTTACAGGGTTAGTATTATCTGCAGACTGGACAGAACTCAGGAGGTAATATCTATGACGGGGCAGAACTGAGGAGAGAGAGGTAATGGGTCTATTGTATTGATTCAGCCATTACTGTCACTGAGTAGTGTTTGTTAGTCTCTTGCTCCATCTAGTGCCTATTGGCTGTCAGGAAGTTGTTTTATATTCAGTTTTCATATTTCACAAATATTTCATCTACATTCCGTTGTATACAATATCAGATCACGTCATATATTCAGATGGGTCATGCACAGTCAAGGACATTGTTGGAGGGAAATGCTTCCCAACTCCTGGCCCTGGGAACCCAAAGTGGTGCACACTCTCACATTTTTTCTAGTTTAAAAAAGTGAATCAAATCGTGCAGCCATCGACTGTGCAATGGAGGGAGGCCATTTTTATACTCAAGAACTATACGTCTCTTCGAGGATAGTAGAGAAAGCAAGAGCATCCTGCATTGGTCTGGACACAATTAACCCAGTAGGTGGTAGACCAAAAAGGGCCACCAGAGAACTCAATTCTACATTAACTTGAAAAATTTGATATTGATGCAAAAACACTGGACCAAAACATAACCATCTTGGGACCAAAACATATGAGTAAGAGCTGCAGAAGCATCTCTACATCAGTCACATAGAGGGTCTAGGTTTGGATATGTTTATTTAGCCTGGACTTAGTCCAATAGATTCGATGTAGCAGCTTGAACTGAACAAGTGCATGTCTAGCACAAATATACGATGAATGAACCCCCTCAACAATACTTGCTTCCATTCCTCATCTGAGAATTCAGAGTTCAGATCTTCCCATTTTGTTTTAATGTTCAGAATAGGGGAGGGTTGTACCAATATGATGGAGGCATATATTGTTGCAATTTTCACCTTTTCAGGCCCTGGATTAAAATTGTATCTAATAGTGAAGCTGGGGGGAGTAAAAGAAAGGTAGTGAAGGTCCTACTCACAAAGTTGCGTATCTGAAAATAACGAAATAAATGATGTTTTGGAAGATCAACTTTTTTGACCAGTTGGTCAAACGAGGCAAAATTATTGTCCAGAAAAATATCAATACATGAATGAACACCTTTCTTCTGCCATACATCAAATGCTCTGTCTTCACATGATGGAGGGAACATATGGTTGTTGTGTAGTGACATGCCGAGTGAAGCAGAAAATGTTTTCGAAATTTGATCCATATTATCATACATTGTTTAACAATGGGATTAGATGTGTACCTGGATATCGGCAGAGGTATGGGTGAACATAACAGTGTGTCACAGGCTGAGTATTCAATTTACACCCAAGAGGGATGACGTGAATAATTGAGAGTCAAGCCAGTATATAATATTTCTGATGTTTGCAGACCAGTAGTAGAACTATAAAATGAATGAGGTAATAACTTGATCTAGATTGTTGAAGGGTTTAGAAAGGGAAAAACTGGAACACATTGAAATAGGTGAATAAACCTTGGAAAGACATTCAATTTCACAGTATTTATGCGTCCAGATAGCGAAAGGGGGAGAAGCGACCAGCGCTCAAAGACAAGTTTAGTATGTTCTTGTAGTTTTGAAAGTTTGCCTTTAGGAGGTCTTTAAAATGGCGGTTAACTGAAACACCCAGATATGTGAATTTGTTTGTGACCCTTTTGAATGTTAGTGTAGCCAAACTGGTGCATCCATCATGCTGGAGAATACAAAACATTTCACATTTATGCAGATTCAGTTTATACCCAGATATTTTCCCCAAGATTTCAAGAGTATTCAAAACCATTGGTGCAGATAACATTGGATCAGAGATAAATAAAAGTATATAATCAGCATGAAGTGAGATTTTGTGTTCGAGACGACCTCTTATCACCCCTTTCACTACCTCACCGCTACGTAGAGCGATGGCTAGTGGCTCTATGGCTATAGAAAAAAGGAGTGGAGACATCGAACAGCCCTGCCCAGTGGAACGTTGTAAAGGAAAGTATTCAGAAAGGATGCCATTAGTTCGAACTGAAGCCAGTGTAGATTTGTATATTATTTTAACCCATGAAATAAATGCATCTCCAAAACCAAAGCCTTTTAATGCTTGGAATAAATAATCCCATTCTATACGGTCAAATGCTTTTTCTGCATCCATCGAAGTAACTGTTTCTGAGTTTGCAGAGGGTGGAGTATTCCATGCCTTCAAAAAGTATTCAGACCCCTTGACCTTTTCCGCATTTTTTTTTATGTTACAGCCTTATTCTGAAATTGATTAAATCGTTTTTTCCCTCAATCTACACACAATACCCCATAATAAGTTTTTAGATTTTTTTTGCAAATGTATTACAAAAAAAAAACGGAAATATCACATTTACATAAGTATTTAGACCCTTTACTCAGTACTTTGTTGAAGCACCTTTGGCAGCGATTACTTCTTGGGTATGACGCTACAAGCTTTGCACACCTGTATTTGGGGAGTTTCTCCCATTCTTCTCTGCAGATCCTCTCAAGCTCTGTCAGGTTGGATGGGGAGCATTGCTGTACAGCTATTTTCAGGTCTGTCCAGAAATGATCGATCGGGTTCAAGTCCGGGCTCTGGCTGGGCCACTCAAGGACATTCAGAGACTTGTCCCAAAGCCACTCCTGCGTTGTCTTGGCTGTGTGCTTAGGGTCGTTGTCCTGTTGGAAGGTGAACGTTCGCCCCAGTCTGAGAACCTGCTCCAGAGCGCTCAGGACTTCATCAAGGATCTCTCTGTACTTTGCTCCTTTCATCGTTGCCTCGATCCTCACTAGTTTCCCAGTCCCTGCCACTGATAAACATCCCCACAGCATGATGCTGCCACCACCATGCTTCACCGTAGGGATGGTGCCAGGTTTACTCCAGACGTGATGCTTGGCATTCAGGCCAAAGAGTTCAATCTTGGTTTCATCAGACCAGAGAATCTTGTTTCTCATGGTCTGAGAGTCCTTTAGGTGCCTTTTGGAAAACTCCAAGCGGGCTGTCATGTGCCTTTCACTGAGGAGTGGCTTCGGTCTGGCCACTCTACCATAAAGACCTGATTTGGTGGAGTGCTGCAGAGATGGTTGTCCTTCTGGAAGTTTCTCCCATCTCCACAGAGGAACTCTAGAGCTCTGTCAGAGTGACCATCGGGTTCTTGGTCACCTCCCTGACCAAGGCCCTTCTCCCCCGATTGCTCAGTTTGGCCGGGCGGCCAGCTCTAGGAAGAGCCTTGGTGGTTCCAAACTTCGTCCATTTAAGAATTATGGAGGCCACTGTGTTATTGGTGACCTTCAATGCTGCAGACACTTCCCCAGATCGGTGCCTCGACACAATCCTGTCTCTGAGCTCTACGGACAATTCCTTTGACCTCATGGCTTGGTTTTTGCTCTGACATGCACTGTCAACTGTGGGACCTTATGTAGACAGGTGTGTGCCTTTTCCAAATCATGTCCAATCAATTGAATTTACCACAGGTGAACTCCAATCAAGTTGTGGAAACATCTCAAGGATGATCAATGGAAACGGGATGCACCTGAGCTCAATTTCGAGTCTCATAGATCAGGCAGTATAGACACCACATTTTTTCAAGAAGTTTTTATATATCTCGTCCACATTGGGGGCATTCCAGATCCTCTTCTGACTGATCAAAAAAGAGTAGCTAATGTTTCTAGTCAAAGCTTGAAGCAATAAATGACTCACCACCTGACTGAATCAGTGGCTGGTGTTCAGACGCTATCACTGTTTGTATAAGTGATGGGTATTGTTACCCTAGGAACGTTTGTCATTTTAATGTGAATTGGTAATGTTAACTTAGATAACTATGTACTAAATTTAATATTTCACAGATCTGGTACTGAAGTATACTGAACAAAAATATAAATGCAACAATTTCAAAGATTTTACTGAGTTACAGTTCATATAAGGAAATCAGTCAATTGAAATACATTCATTAGGCCCTAATCTATGGATTTCACATGACTGGACTGGGGTGCATCCATGGGTGGGCCTTGGAGGGCATAGGCCCAACCACTGGGGAGCCAGGCCCAGCCAATCAGAATGAGTTTTTCCACACAAAAGGGCTTTATTACAGACAGAAATAGTCCTCAGCACCCCCACTCAGACGATCCCGCAGGTGAAGAAGCTGGATGTGGAGGTCCTGAGCTGGTATGATTACACGTGGTCTCCGGTTGTGAGGCCGGTTGGATGTACTGCCAAATTCTGTATAATGACGTTGGAGACAGCTTATGGTAGAGAAATGAACATTCAATTTTCTGGCAACCGCTCTGGTGGACATTCCTGCAGTCAGCATGCCAATTGCACGCTCCATCAAAACTTGAGACATCTGTGGCATTGTGTTGTGTGACAACTGCACATTTTAAAGTGGCCTTTTATTGTCCCCAGCACAAGGTGCACCTGTGTAATTATCATGCTGTTTAATCAGCTTCTTGATATGCCACACCTGTCAGGTGGATTCAGCTCATGAAATGTGGGACCAACACTTTAGATGTTGCATTTATATTTTTGTTCAGTGCATGTCAGTGCTTTCAGAAATTATTCATACCTCTTGACTTTTTCCACATTCTGTTGTGTTATTCTGAATTTAAAATGGATTAAATTGAGATTGTCACTGTCCTACACACACAACCCTATAATGTCAAAGTGGAATTGTTTTTTTTAGACATTTTTACAAATTATTAAAATATGAAAAGCTGAAATGTCTTAGTATTCAACCCCTTTATTATGGCAAGCCTAAATAAGTTCTGGAGTTAAAATATGCTTAATAAGTTGCATGTTTGTCATGATTTTTGAATGACTACCTCATCTCTGTAACCCACACATAAAATTATCTGTTAGGTCCCTCAGTCGAGCAGTGAATTTCAAACACAGGTTCAATCAGAAAGACCAGGGAGGTTTTCCAGTACCTTACAAAGAAGGGCACCTATTGGTAGATGGGTAGAAATAAAAAAGCAGAATATCCCTTTGAGCATGGTGAAGATATTAATTACACTTTGGATGGTGTATCAATACACCTAGTCACTACAAAGATACAGGAGTCCTTCCTAACTCAGTTGCCAGAAAGGACGGAAACTGGATAGGGATTTCACCACGAGGCCAATGGTGACTTTAAAACAGTTAGTTTAATGGCTGTGATAGGAGAAAACTGAGGACAGATCAACATTTTAGTTACTCCACAATACTAACCTAATTCAAAGAGTGAAAAGAAGGAAGCCTGTACAGAATGAAAATATTCCAAAACATGCACCCTATTCGCAATAAAGCACTAAAGTAAAACTGCAAAAGATGAATACAAAGCATATGTTTGGGGCAAATCCACCACAGCACATCACTGAATACCACTTTTCATATTTTCAAGCTGGTGGTGGGTGCATCATGTTATGGGTATGCTTGTCATCGGCATGGACTATGGAGTTTTTAAAGATATAAATAAACTAAATAGAGCTAAGCACAGGCAAATCCTAGAGGAAAACCTGGTTCAGTCTGCTTTCCAACAGACACTGGGAGACATTCAGCTTTCAGCAGGACAATAACCTAAAACACAAGGCCAAATATACACAGGAGTTGCTTACCAAGATGACGTTTAATCTTCCTGAGTGGCCTAGTTACAGTTTTGACTTAAATCTGCTTGAAAATCTATGCCAAGACTTGAAAATGGCTGTCTAGGGGCCTGAGGGCACACACTTAATGTGTTGGGAAATCTGTTGTGAATGTATTGTAATGTTTAAAAAAATTGTATAACTGCCTTGATTTTGCTGGACCCCAGGAAGAGTAAATCCATTACAAATGCAAGTACAACAACCAACTTGACAGAGCCTGAATAATGTTAAGAATAGTGTGCAAATATTGTACAATCCAGCTGTGCAAAGCTCTTAGAGACTTACCCAGAAAGACTCAGTTATAATCACTGCCAAAGGTGATCTTTTGACATCTTCTATCGATTTGAATGGGCTTAATTTGGGACTACAGGGGAGGGATAAAATGGTTTGTGCAGTTTGTTATAGAGACTTATCCGCAAAAGCTAGTCAACTGAGATATGCCATGCATAAAAGGTTTATATGTGTAACAAAACAAGACAGAGAAAATATCAAAATGATATTGAAATAGAAAATAGAACAGAATATGATGCTGGTCAACTGATATGCCATGCATAAAATGTTTGTTTCCTATGTGTAAAAAAAAAAAAAAAAAAAAGATGAGGCTATGTATGTAAAACGGACAGGAAGTTGAAATGAATTAATGTGATGCAGGTCAACTGTGTTCCATTATTTAATGAACTGAATTAGGCTAATCTTAAAGCACTTAAAATGAACTTTTAGCAACATTTAATTTGAATAAAATTACGTTATAAGATTATAATTGTTGCGCATTGTTTTTTATACCGATTTTAGGAAGAGTAATGAAAATGTCTGGCTCCCCTGTAAATAACCTTTTTCCAATCTGGCCCTTGCCTAAAATATCATTATTTTGTTTGCCATTGTCCTCTAAAACCTCGATTTGTATAATTGGCAGTAATCTGGAAGCATAGGGCCCTAGACTATTTCTGGCATTTAGCTAGAGATCAAATTCATGTTGGCAAGACAACCAATGTGTTGCATACATCTGAGACCTGTGAACTATGCTGTTACCTCTGATGTCCACCAGTTGTCAGTGTCACTCCTCTAATCAGCCTCCTCCCTCTACTGCTCACTGGATAATCTCCCTGATGGGTTGAGTTTGTCTGCTAGTTTTGGAGGAAGAGGAGAGAGAGAGAGATGGCATGGGTGGAGAGAGACCTAGAGAGAAAGGACAAAACGTAGCCCTATACGTGTAAATATTCCCCACGGGGTATATTGAAGTGGTCGGTAAAGATGTGCTGTACTGGTGTGAACTGGGAGGAGGCCAGTGGACAGTTACGTAATGATGTCAGCACATGGACTTTGAGCTAGGGCTGGGCGATATGGCCTAAAACTAATCTCACATTTTTCAAATGTATGGGCGATTCACGAGATGGATATATATATATATATCTTGATCGATCAATTATTATTATTTTTTAATCTAATTAAGCTTTGTTGTACAATTTAAAGGTCAAATACACTGCATTTAAAACAGTCAGCAATAATCCTAATGAATTCAGAGCTTATGAAATTATACCTAGGTTGAATATATGCCTTCCACAACCATAAGACCTACTACATTTTTTTTATTTTTTTTATTACAATGATCACTGATCTGGATTTCAGGTCTGTCTATAAAAATGCCCTTTTTTGTTACAAATTTAACCAGAACCATGCATAATGCACATTCACTAATAATGTAGCAGGCATAAACAATCTCTCAATACAAGCCCACGTGCTAGTGAGTAGCCAGCTAATATTTATATTTCAAGTTTAGCCAGCTTGGATCTAGGTATAATTTCACAAGCTCTGAATTCAGATAACAAGGCAAAACAGTTGAATTTTTATGAACACAACTTTCTTAACTTCTCCAACTGTTTGAACAGCATGCTAGCCTGTCCACTTTGGTCAGATGTTGAAATCAAGTAGCCTACCTTATCAGAATGAGAACGTGTTGGCAATTCCTTTATATAATTGTTTTATGCATATTGCACATTTATAAAACAGACTAAACAGCTAGTATAACAATCTTTATTTGACTAAAATGCTGCTAGCGATACGTGGTACTGTAATGCGTGCGCGACAAACTGAGCATTAACTTTCCAGAATGAATGTTCATTGGTACATCCGTTTTAGTAGTGTCTGCTCTTCTCGAAATTTGAGGAGTTGAAACATAAACAGGGTATGGTTCGAAAGGTTAATTTCTCTGGTGTAAATGGGAAGGTGCACAGCACAGAAGGAGCGAACGAGACGAGACCAAAAAGACTCATAAAAAAAAAAAGCTCATAAAAACAAAAGATACAAAAAACCTAGATTCTGCAATACAGGCATTTGAAATATTGCGCAAAACA
The DNA here is from genome assembly GCF_020615455.1 of Coregonus clupeaformis. Taxonomy (NCBI): domain Eukaryota; kingdom Metazoa; phylum Chordata; class Actinopteri; order Salmoniformes; family Salmonidae; genus Coregonus; species Coregonus clupeaformis. Next base: position 41,692,218 of record NC_059214.1, on the reverse strand, counting down.
TACATTTGAATTAATTAGTTATCGCCTAACCCTACTTTGAGCCCGGGAAACACCAGCAAGGTGACTGTTTGATTGATTGATTGATTGATTGATTGATTGATTGATTTGAGAATGAGTAACCATGACAAAACTACACCCTGGCCTCAGTCTGCCTTTGAATGTATGGAACACAAAGCCTTAAACCTAGTCATGGCCTATAGATGTAATGTATGCCTATTTATGGTCATGATGTAGTGTTGATTTAGATTAGGCTGAGTGAGGATAGGCCCTGTGGCTCTGGGTTGAACGAGTCTACAGGCTTAGGGACTAAAGAAAGGAAGAGTGAGCAAGAGGGTGTGTGCATGTGTGGGGTGACTCACAGGTGGCAGGGGTATCTATACTATGTGGGAATTTATTAAGAAGTGATTTTCTGTGGTGTAACTGTGTGTAGCCTACACACAGAACTACCATTATTTGTTTTGCTCTACCCTCCCCTTTTAGCCTAGTCACTGGTCCTGTCCTGCCCTAACCTTAACCTTGCCTAACACAAAACCCCTCATACATCAACACCTACACACTATTTGCCTGTGTATTATACACACATATTTACTGTAAACCTATGGGCAATTCCGTAGCAACGGAATTACGCTGAAACTCCGATTTTTCACTTTAAAATGTATACCAAACAAAAACCATTGATTTCAAAGTTTAACAAACCATACAACTCTATGCACAAGGAATACTTTTAACAATTTTCGCTGAACATTTTACAAAAACACATTTACATGAAGAACTGTGCAGATATACATTTTGATAACAGAATGAAACAAATTTTACCGTAATTTTTCCAGTAAATGTGTTTTTGTGAAATTTTCAGTAGAAATTGTTGAAAGTAGTCCTTGTTCATAGAGTTGTATGATTTGTTAGACTTTGAAATCAATGGTTTTTGTTTGGCATACCTTTTTAATGTGAAAAGTCTGAGTCTGCATAATTCCGTTGTTCAGAAGTGACTCGTGGCATGGTCGCACAATTGTAGAACCGTGTGTGTGTACTATATGTTAATCTGTTTGTCTCCCTCTCTTTTTTCCATGTTCTCTCCTGACCTGCCCTTTCGCTAACCATCTGCAGGTAAGAGTTATCTTTCTCTGCCATTACATAAAATTGTGAAGTGTGTTAGAAATGTTAACTTAAGACTTCACTTTGACCACTTGACAGCAGTTTGGCAGGGTTGACCAGTAATGGCATCAGGTGGTGGACCCCAAATGGCCCCAGGCCCTATGTTTACCAGTCAGCCCTGTGCTTTTACTTACTACTGCAGGCCTCTGGCTAAAGCATTCTAACTGTCCTGCAGGGATGTAATGTTGTAAAAGGGGCTGTCCTTTCAACTCTCAGTAAGAGTCACAGCCGACCGGTTCAAACCGGCCGCATCCACCCACGCACCACAGCTACTCTTTCTCTCGCTCCATCACTCTGGCTTTCTCTTAATTTGTTATTCTCTCTTTCTCTTTCCCGCTGACCTCTGCTTTCTCAATATCATAATATAAACACACTCTCAAATGCTCACAGCAACTCCATTGGCCTCAACAGTAGTAGATAGGCTATAGGTTGTATCTGTGAGTGTGTTACAACCCAGGACATAGGACTCAGGCCAGTGTCTTTTGAGTTAACTAGCATATAAATACCTTTTGTGATTTCCTGTGAAAAGTAGCATACCGGGAGATGGACTCTCTCTCTCACTGTGTTGGTGGTCCATAAATACACACTCAAGGTATATATACCAGTCCATGAATGGAGCTGCAGCCACTGAGCCGTGTGTGTGTATGTAGGATCAAGCACTGCTTATGTTAGCCCTCTGTTGTCACTGCCTTTGGCCTGACGCAGTCTCTAGTTAGTCCACTCGCTTCTTCCTCTCTCTCTGGACATCTAATAAGATGCAGCGCACACACGGAGGAAGGACGGAAGGAATGGGTCAGATCCTATAGTTCTACAGGCCAGGGTTTAAGCTGGACAGCCTCCCAGAATGAACTGCAGAGTACAGATCAACAAAGCTCAGGTGTTGATCAACTCATCTCTTTAAGTCAATACCAGATTCAGAGCAGGAGAGAAATGATAGTGGTCTGTAGTACACACAGACCTTTTCTAGCTAGCATCAGTCATCCAATTTACTGAAAGGGCTATTCAAGAGTTAATCTAGTTGGTGTTTAAGTGATAGTGTACCAGTTTTCACTCTTCCACCTGCTCTTTAGGCTTTCTACAGGTCCAGTTTCACACACAGTGAACACTGGTGGATTTGAGAAGGAGCAGTGACTACTCTAATGGGTGCATCTTACAATGTGGAAATGATGTAATTTCTCCTATATTCTGGCCTGACAGACAGACCTATGGGGACTGGGTATTGGAGCATGTAATCAGGAGCTTCAGTAGGCTCGTTCAGGGAGCTAAGCACTATTATTATATAGACCTTTTCAACTGTCAAAACAATAGCACGTTCTATATGCACGCGCAACCAAGAGGTTCCCCAGTAAACATCCGGTGCTGCAGCGCTCCATAATTGCTAGCTAGCTAGTTATTTCTTGATCCAACCAAAAAACGGAACGAACGAGTTATATACACACATTGACTTGTTGCTATCAGATCTACTAAACAAAATCATCAAACAATGTTTATTTCCTGTTTTATCTGTTTGCTCTGGTGGTGTTGTCTACATTTGGCTAGCACAGCAAATAGCCTCGTTAGCCAGCTAGATAGATGAATTTCTCTCACGACAGCCAACAAAATAACTAATTGTTTACATCAAAAGTTGGCTAGCAGCAGTACTATCAACCTTTCTCCCCCCTCACCAATCTGTCTCTCCTAGCTCTTAATTTGCTTCCTCCAAAACGCAACTATATTTTACCCAGGTGTATTGCCCACTTAGTTTCAATTAACAAACATACTGTAGTTTTTATTAACTGCTAGCTTGTGCTAGGCATGTATTATCAACCTCATGTTACGAGACCTAGCTAATTGTGGTGATAATTGTGAACTGCATATTAATTAAACATAACATGAAGCAAACAAATTGCAACTTTATTTCAAGCAACATGTATTTTGAAATTAAATCAAATTAACCTTAACATATTCCTTTCTGCACACCCTCATGATAGTGATATTTGCTAATAATGTCTCTCCTGTGCATGTCATCCTTAAGGCCTACCTTCATTACAAGGGTGGGGCTTGCACTAATCCGTTTCATGACTGCATGTACAGTAGCTATAGAACTCTGGTATCCTTCAACATGGTTAGCCTCATTAATTGTCTAATGAAAAAGAAAAACCCACACACTGATCTTGCTAGTATCAGCCTTTTCTTTTCTTTCAAGTTATTAGCAAATTATTCCCACACACAAGTGCTCAGATGTGCAAGTGCTTTTCCTATTTCTAATTGTATCATTTAAAATGGAGAAAACATCTCAACAAAATGTAAACAATGTTTGAGGATTTGTTAATCCTGTTTCAGTATAGAAATGACAAGCCACATGTACAAGTGCATTGGACATGCCCACGAGACCAATACTAATCCCATTATATGTCTGCATTGGGCATGCATGCCATAAATAATCTCACATTCACTGTAACCAAGAGGGTAGAGCAAGGATAGTGGAAGCAAGAGAAAAATATCCTGGAGAGTGACTACAATGAAGGGTCACTTTTACATGGGCTGCAAAGTAGCCATGTAATGTATGAGTTCCATCCCTGTATGGTTGGCCGGGACACAAACCCTAATCAAATTACACTTGTAGCTAGCATGCCAACCACTGGAGAGTGTAGCAGAATGAAGCAAATCGGCTCAAAATTGCAGGAAGAGATCCTCCTGCAGCAGAGATGCTTACGGTATTAAAATATGCTGTAGATACATTCATGATAGACAGGAGGAGACACTACTTCAAGTTTCAGGGGGTATCACATCAGTGGCTACTAGAACTCACCTGCAGCTTACCTCTGTGTGCAGTCACACCCCTTTCACCACCTCCTACGCCACCGACAGTATAACTCAGCCACCGACTGTGTGATCTGAGTCAATGTAGCAGAATGAAATACCCAATGTATTATGTGGGTGCTAGATTGACTCAGTTCATACAGTCTGCTCTGCTGGCTACTGAGGTTGAAGCAGAGAAGGAGGTCAGTGATCATAGCAGAGGGCTGAGTGTATAGTACATGTGAGCTAGTTGACAGGCGAGTGCTAGGCTCTTTCTCAATTCATCCTTCCTCGATTCCTCTCCTCGCCTCATTGGAGAAGAAGAGTAGAAGGAAGGGACCTTGTACCTTCTCCATCAATACAGTTGCGATACAATACAGGTGAGGAGATAGGATGCGAGTAATCAAGGAAAGACAAAGTGAGACAACCCTAGGAGCCAGCGTGTGGTGATGTCACCCTCCCTGAGACCTAAAGTACTGTTATCCTAGCCCAACCAAGGCCATTGTTTTGGTAGGATAATGGACGCTGCTTTGTGGGTATGAAGTGCTGTTGTGGACAGGGGTTGCATTCTAGGTCAGCCATACAGGGATTGTCACACCCACACCAGTGATCAAGGACATCAGCTGCAAATCTGTGCAATATCACCAGACAAAATGAAAGTGAATGACAACCGAGTAAAACAGACACACGGAATGTTCAATGACTAAAAAATACACTATACTTAAATCAAAGAATCAACACTTTATTTAATATCATACAAAGAATGCCTGTGTAAATGGTTAGTGGGTTTAGACATTCATCTTACTCCAAAACAAGAGATAATTGAATAGTTAAATTATTATTTTCTAATACAAATAATAAGCAGAATGTCAGGGTTGGGCTGGAACAGAAACATGTGCACCAAGTAGCCAGTTTGGCCATGCATGTTCTAGGTCTATGCATTGTTACTTTTAACAGTATTTTTGTAGTCTTACAGCCAATTCTAACAGTAAACCAATAGCATATAAACCCATTGGAGATATACCCACTCCAGGACTTGGGACTTTCTTTGGGACCTTTATCCGCAGACAGGGTTTAACAGCTTTCACAGGTCTCTGTATCTGAGGTTAGGAAACATAGAAATTAGACTAGGACTTGCTTCATTATTCTCAAGCGATATAACATTTTTATATTTTGTTGCCATTGTGTTTTTATATTGTCATAGTTCTCTCTTATGGACTGGAAGTGTGTTCATTAGATAGCTAGTTTAGCTACTAGCTAGGTAGCTAGCAATGTTGTTTTTAGCAGATCATGCTAACGTTTGCGTCATTAAAAAAACCGAATATTGGATGGCTGTCTATCCTATTTATATCTAGCTAGCTGACGTTACCTAGAATAGATGGTTAACTTGATAAAAAAGCGTACCTGTGTGCTGCACATCATCCTGGCGCCGCCACCTCCTGCTGCTAAAGTTACTATCCATGCAGGCAATGCAGCCCCCTGCGATGCTTCTTTGGGAAATCTATTAACTTTAATTTTCAAAAATAGATTTGTCCTCGGACATGAGGACCATCCCACCCACGCATACTATGGTCAAAACCTTGAGAAAACAACTAGACTAAGTTACCTAATTTAGCTAGCTAGCTGTTTGCAACCGCGACATAACAGCTGTTGTTTACAAACGCACCGGAAGTGTTTGGGGTTCCACGGTTCACTTCCGCTGCTCTTCAAACAGCTGTTAAAAAGGTCTATAACATGGACCACCGCTTATTACACTATGTGCTGATTGTATTAGTCCCTTAGTTAAACCACTTTATGTAACGTCCTCGTCCAATAATGTGCAGATGGATACATATTATTAGGCTATACTGTAGCATTTCAGAGAAGCGGTGAGGAAAAGCCATATTGAGACCCTCTGGCTCAGAAAATGTTTGAGGCTCCGTTAGGTGTGTATGTGTGTTTGTGGCTCTTGGTAGTAGCCTATCTGTGTTTTCTCTGTGTGTACATGAGTATAGAGCCTGATAGAGTGAATGATGAGGGGGTTATATCACTGAGCCCCAGTAGTTAATGTGTCTCTGTGGGAGGGCATGGATGGGCAGGGCTGGGTGATAAGCTGGCAGTGGGCAGCAGCTATGTCCTCTCTATACCCTCTACCCTCCTCTACTATCAGTTATCTGCTGTGTCATGGAGCTGTATGTTGGAAAGCTATTTGGCTGTGTCCTTCTCTCCCTCCCCTTCTCTCTCTCCATCCAAACCGGATTGTAGGACAGAGCAGGGCAATTCCACGGTAACGGAATTACGCTTTGACTCATTTTATTCACTTTAAAATGTATGCCAAACAAAAAACATTGATTTAGAAGTTTAACAAACCATACAAATCTATGCACAAGGACTACGTTTAACAATCTCCAATGAAAAATGTACAAAAACGAATTTAGTGTAAGAACTGTACAGATGCAAACTTTGATAACGGAATTACGGTAAAATCTCCCTCAGGTATTTTATGCGACCACATTTTCCAAAAACTCTTAAATATCTACTCCAAATTAAGATTCAAAGATGTCTGCAGAAAGAATGGGATGTCAGCTATGACATGCCACCTTGAGTTTGAAGAAATCTCTTTTGGTTATTGAACTAGAGCAAGTGAAGTGGATTTACACCTGGTACAGTAACGGATTACATCATGGATCCCTGATCTCTACTACACAGAAATGCATAATTATGGATATGAATGTCATTCTCCTCATGTTTCACAAGTTTGGACATCACAGCAGAACACAGTAGACTACAGTGCAGTACAATACAGCACAGAATAGCAAAGCAGAGTAGGGTAGAGTTCAGTGCAGTGCAGTAGAGTGCAGTGCAGTAGAGTACAGTACAATATACTATACTCTACTGTACTATACTCTACTTTTCTGTACAGTATTGCACTATATTTTGCTGTACTATTGTACTGTACTCTACTGTGCTCTACTCACTGTACTGTAATGTACTGTGCTATCAAACTTGTGAAACATACTTCTATGATGGGTACAGATTTGGTCCAATCCGGTTCGTCTGTGGACGTTAACATCAAGGCCAGGGTGGAGTGACCAAATTTCAACTACTTTTCAACGTCCATGGACGTCCTGTGTCGGTCGGTGCTCAGTGGGTGAGGATGCTGGTTACAGTAAATGGAAAGAGAGGGGGCTCATGGGTAGGTGTCAGTAGGAGCTGGGAGAGGTGACATTAACTATAGAGTGAGAGGGAGGGAGGGGTTGTCCAATCTCTGACTGTTTTTAACTCTCTTGGTTTGACAACCAGACAACAGAAATACAAAGAAAACCGTTATGAGCTGAACATAACAGTATGCCAGTGGAAGGGAGGACATTAGCAGGTGACCCAACTGTGGTTTGTGACTATTATGATTTCCCATTGTAGCCAATTCAGTTGCAGTAATTCCGTAACAGATTTTTGGGTAATGGTAACGGAATTACGAGTTTTAATCACGTAATAATTCATGAACAAAATTGATATCAGTAAAATCACTGTAATTGGTAGGTCTCATCATGAGGGAGAGAAATTAGAAAATATTTTGAAGATATGTGGTTTTTTGGTAACAGAATTACAAGGCACAAGGCAATATTTCTTAAACTTAAAGAAGGCAATCAATTTAACTAAATATAAGTGTTGATATTACGTCAACATTATTGTGTTTTGATGCATTTCTGATACCTGTTAAGACTTTTTCTGGTAGTTGTTTTCTAAAACCCCTTTTCCATCTGTTTATCCAGAAATCAAAGCCTTTACTTATGCCTCATTTTTCAGATGGAAAATGGTTAAAAAATGTATATGCCTAAATTTCTCCAAAATCTATACTCTTAGCTTTCATTTGACACCCAATTTTATATGCTTCTATGAACTTCACATGTTGGTGCTCATGGGTCGTTTTCGTTGGAAATGCCCATCAGTCATCAGCCTGACCAGACAGATGGACAGATGAAGAGGGGGAAGGGGGAGAGGGTGGGCAGGAGGAGTTTGTTGAGCCGTAAATCTGGTAGTGTAGTAAGTGTTATTTTGGGGGATCTCCATTAGCTGTTGTGATAGCAGCAGCTACACATCCTGGGGTCCACACAAAACATGAAACATGACATAATACAGAACATTAATAGACCAGAACAGCTCAAGGATAGAACTACATAAAGATGAAATCCCCTAGTTAGGACAGAGAGAGGCTATATTGTGGAGAATAGGGATTAGAATGGGGATGTTCTATTTGAAGAGGTTAGAGATAAACACTAAAACATTCTGTATGGAGGGATTTGGCCTTGCTTTTCTGAAATATCACACAGAGTTCTGACTACGCTCTGTGTACTTCACACTATATTCTCTCTTGTGTATGTGAGTGGGGGATGGGTTGTGTGTTTTATTGCAGTATTTGTGTTCTGAAGTCTCCTTGCCGATGCCAGGTAAAAGCTGCTCAGTAGAACATGAGCTGCACAGGAGTACACAGCACATCACACAAACATGCACACAAATGCATCCACAGACACGCATGCATGAACACACTGACCTCCTCTAACAGAGCAACAGTCCACAAGAACACAATGTCCCCAACTTATAGTACACTTGACACGTGTGTGTCAGCTGCTCTAGTTCCGAAGAATCTTTGGGAAAAGCACAAACACATAATCTCACACACATAGCCTGTCCAATGCATTTAAAAGCAGGTGGCTAGTTTACACTCTACATGAACTGTACACATCTGCCCTCAGCTTAACCCTTCTGTCATCGGTGGCAGTATGAATGTAAGGGAATATGGCTGCGTTCACACAGGCAGCCCAATTCTGATATTTTTTCACATCAAATCTTTTCACATCAGATCTTTTTCATAGCTGATCTGGTTGGCCAAAATACCAATTAGAATTGGGCTTCCTGTCTAAACGCAGCCTAATTGTGTGAGAGCGCTTGTATGTGGTGCATTTGGCATTGTTGATTACTGACAGTCTGTTCATTTAGATAGCTAGTTTATACTGACAGTATATATTGATGAGGACCTGTACTAGGTTACTTCACATGTATACTGTATGATTTTTTTTTTTAATGCATTTTTATCTAGACTTATCAGCTCTAATTTCCCAGAAAATAAAAACAATTGGTATGTAATAGATTACGGATTATGATCTATTATCTGGTTCAAACCAGCAGGTAGTGTGAAGCCCTGGTCTGGAGTTACAATCACAAACAACCCATCTGCCCCATCTGTGTTTATGTCTTGTGTGTCCTGAGGTTAATAGTGTGGAAGGGCCAACCAATCCTGTTTTGATTAAGCTATCACGCAGGGTGGTCCATATAATGCACTATATAACATGTGACTGACCCTAACACTTGATGAGTGTGCAGTATTATACATCCAGCTCAGCTTAGCCCTCCCAATCCCCTCAGCTGCTGCAGTGGAAGTAATGTTCTGGTTTGACTAGCCGTCTGGAGCTAGAACATCATGTTCTAGGCCAATATATAGATCCCCCTCCTCTCTTTTTTCTTTCCCGCTCCTCCTCTTCCCTCTATCGTCATCGCCCCCTCTTTCTCTCCCATCGCCCCAAATCGGACAGCTCTGCCATTGTCTCTGTGGATAAGCCCCAGTTCACACCGCACATACACACACAAACATTGAAGTGGCCTAGCCGTGTTGGTGATTGCGTGTGGAGGGGAGCAGCATTTGGTTCTAGGCTATAGTAAAGGCCTCTTACATCACCCCTCGTGTCACTTCTCATCAACAGCCCAGTGGCACCACACAAAGACTGACTGGAGGGACGCTACTGTTACAGATGCAGGCACGACTGACTGTCTCTGTCCCCCTCTCCCTGTCTGTCCCCCTCTCCCTGTCTGTCCCCCTCTCTCTGTCTGTCCCCCTCTCTCTGTTTCTCTGTCCCTCTCTCCCTTTGTCCCCCTCTCTCTGTTTCTCTGTCCCTCTCTCTCTGTCTGCTTTCTCTGTCTCTGACTTCTCTGTCTTCCCTCTCTCTGTTGCCCCTCCTCTCTCTTCATGGTTCATGTAAGAATCACCAGCTTTTCCGCCCCAGGTCTTTCTCGTTGAGCGCTGTGTTCAACAGGTCTTTGAGCAGTGCATCGTGTGTGTTTGTTTTCTGAGTGTTAGTCCTGCTAATACCAGGTTTCACGCCACATTAGTCATACCTGCTGCCCTTGTTTTTCTTACAAACACCTATGTAATGACCGCTGTGTGGATCAGCACGCACTTTCAATCAGACACCTCTCCAGTGATCTCTATCAGACCATACATGCGCATAGCAGAGCACCTATGTGATAGCTCAGCTTAGTAGACCTGTACTGATCTTAGTAATGTTTGGGAATACTTGTTGAATGGTGGGCTTAAAGCTCCATCTGAACTTATCAAGATGTATTGGATCCAGTTGACCACATGATGTTTAGTGATGGGGGGAAAAAACTATACAGGAACATATCACAATATTATTTTGGACGATATTATATCAATACTTGACTCCATACTTGTTTATTTTACTAGGTAGCGTTATCTAGCGCTAGTAGGGTGTACCTGCGTCATAACTCTGGTATTTTTCATCATATAGCTTGTTCCCCATCTTCTTTTTAAATAGTGAGCCAACATGTTTTCAGCACTTTTATTTCCGTGACTGATCAACTCATTTTATCATGCTCTCTCGTCTCTCTGCAGCAAACATATAGTGAGCAATATGTTCGGACATCAAATCGCAGTAATATTGCAGTATCAAATCGCAATACATATAGAATCATGAGAATCGCAATACATATCATATCGGCACCTAAGTATCGTGATAATACCGTATCGTGAGGTCCCTGGCAATTCCTATCTCTCGCTCTCTGAGACAGAGCAACGTGCTGAGGCAGTGTATCTGGTTCATTCTCCCCTGGTGAGAGCTGGAGAGAGCAGGACTCAGCTCTGTTGTTTGACCTGCTGCTGTCAGCCCAAATGTTCAAATGGAACCTCTCACCCTCTCCCTTTCTACCTCTCTCACGCCACCACGTAATGCCAACATGGCTACTCATCATTTTGCCACAGTGAATTACTCTATCCATAGTTGTCCTATCCAGGCCTGAAACTTCCGGTATAGTCTGCATTTTTGGGCTATGGAAATGAGAGCCTAGATATCCCATTGGTGATATGACCGTACTCTGTATAAACTGGGGGATATTCTTAAAATGGCGTCTCATTCTTAAAATAGACCTACATGGAATCACCATCAGACAGTGAATGTTACGACTTGCTATTTATAAACTGGTGGTTACGTAAGAAGTAGGCTACACATTCATAAACATTGGGCACACACACACACACATATATGGTAGGGATTAGACTGAAAGGACAGGGGCAGCATCTTTAACACGCTGTTTCCAAAATCCCAAATTTCCCAAAATAATACAATATGACTGGATCAATCCCCTCAGGGTTAATTTGGGGGGGGGGGAGGCCAGGGGTCTGTCCTAAACACAGAGAGGGCTCCAAATGTACCCCACCCTGGAGGGAGGGAGACCCAGGACTCACCGGAAAGGAGAGAGAGAGAGAGGGAGAAGAGGAGGAGAAGCGGTGCTCATCAGGGCAGAAGCTAATCTGTGTTGATGCTTTATGTAAGACTAGGTCACATGACCTCGCAGTGCTGTGATGTCACGGCTGCCCTACACTTGTTTTTGCTCAATCAGTCGCTAGTTCTCCTGCCTTGGCGATCCATGCAGAGGATAGAGAGACACACACACTCCAACTGACACACGCAGCCCTGGCTTGTCCCCTCATCTCTACCAATGCTCTCCACACTCCGGTGGGACTCAGAGAAGAGAAAAAGAAAGGGAGCGAGGGACTAGAAAATAGGAATATCTGATTCTATTGAAGGAGAGTGAACGGACAGCCCGATGAGAGAGCGGGTGGTCCGGGTGCAAGGCCAGGACGAGATGGCCATGAAGCTGTTGTTCTGGGAACTGGAGCAGCACCTCAAGAGGTAAACTAAGACTTAAACTGGAGATAAACAATACCGACCTAGTCCTCCCTTACTGGAGCTAGTCTACTGTTGACAATGCCTAGTCCTCCCTTAGTGGAGCTAGTCTACTGTTGACAATACCGACCTAGTCCTCCCTTAGTGGAGCTAGTCTACTGTTGACAATTCCGACCTAGTCCTCCCTTACTGGAGCTAGTCTACTGTTGACAATACCAAGCTAGTCCCCCCTTAGTGGAGCTAGTCTACTGTTGACAATACCGACCTAGTCCTCCCCTACCATGTCTGCTAACAACAGGGTTAGTGTCTTAATACTGTAGCTGAAGAGGTATAGGCTCTGTCTGTCTGCTCTTACTGTACAGGAGTCTGGAAACAAACCAAGGAAGGGACGGACTAAGCTGCATTGTCTCTTTCTTTTGGCTTGGTCAGACTAATGATTGGTCTGACGATTGGTGTTAAGTGTAGAGATGGGCATTTGAAAAGATTTCAGAATTTGAATAATAACATTTTTTTCAGGATATCCAGATAGTCTAAATAAATGTTTTAAAGAAAAACGTTATTTTAAAAAGTCAATGGAGACCTGATCATGTGACTCGAGAGAGCGCTGGTGCGCTGCGCTCTGCTTGTTTTAGCAGAAGGGTGGGGGAGGAGCAAGAGAGGAGCAGGGGCCGGTGTGTGTGACAGTTTGTGTCTGGCTGTGTGTGGCGCGGAGGAAGAGAGCGAAAGTAGCCAAACAAACTCGTGCTAGTTAGACACACTTGTTGATGCCATAGGTAATCTATCATACCATCTGGTAGTGCCTGTCTTGACTGCATCAAATCATTGTAAAGAAGCTAGCTAGCTACAGTAGCCAGCTAGCTAGCTAAAGTAGCAAGCATAGCCGCGGGAAGTAGTTTGGGGGTGGGGGTGCAACTTTTTTCACGGGGGGACAGGTGCTGGAGCAACGTTTTGCCAACGCTGCAGACTGCTATATCGGTCCGCTATTAAAGGACTATAAAATCCCAGTGCACTATTGTGGAATAAAATATATCAATATTGTTTGATTTTCAGGGGGTGCTGCAGCACCCTCAGCACCCCTACTTCCAGCAGCTATGGTAGCCAGGCTGATTGAGGCTATTTTGTTGGCCTAAATGTGTCAACATGTTTGAGGTGTTTGCAGCTTCATACGCTATTCTCGTTGAGCAGTGGCAACATACTCTCTCTGTCCATCTCCATTGTAATCTACTGGGAAACCAAAATGTTCCAAAACTGGAGATTTAACCCAAAAATAGTCTAAGCCAGGGGGGTTTACTACTAAGCTATATGGAATTGTTTTAAGAAGGTCATACCAAGGATCATTTTGCTATTTGATTTTGAATTGTAAGACCCCTTGAAGTATAATTTTGGCCTTACTGCTATTAGCCCATATAAATGCATTGATTAACAGATCCACTACAATGGATAGTCCCCCCCCCCCCAAAAAAAAATGAAAGGAAGTTTGTTCTGAAGTGTCTATCCTATATCTGAGAGATATAAGAAAGATCAGAAAACATATATTTTTCAAACATGTATTTAACCCCTTATTTTTGTCAATAAACAGTCTCCTCCATATATACTTCATTACGTTTTTCGACTGGGGCGTCCAAGAGGCCTGTGGGCGTCCAAGAGCAAAACGTGTTTGTGAGAGTCTCACCTTTACACAGAGGGGTCTTATTAGTGTCTAGCCCAAACTGTTCGGACGCTACAGACAGAAGTTGGCAGATCGGCCCAAACCGTCTGTACGGTTTGGCTCTACAACCAAGGGTTGTAGAGCCAAACCGTACAGACGATTTTGTGAGAAGAGATGTCTCATGGTCTGACAAACACTGCTCTAGCTCTGTCACCTTTCACCGCAGATGCGGAAGTGTTACATAGGCGATTCTTTATTATTATGCTAATTAGATTTCCGCGCGGGCATCGACCTTAGGGTAGTTAAACGATGATGGAGAATCCTTCTGGTTTATCGACACTACCACTCGCCATAATACAGAACTAGTTCCTGGCTGCATATCACAAAAGGACAGTTTGAAATGCGCCAATTAAGATTTGAATTGTGATTACAACATGCAAATAGGCTCTTTCTTTTTTAACGGAATAGGGTCAATAATAATTTCAGCTCAGATTTACTCGAGGCATACAAAATCAGTGTAGGTAAGGCCTATAGGCCTAGTAATATAATAATAATAATAATAATAATAATAATAATAATAATAATAATAATACAAAAATGTATTCATTCGGGTTCACAGTGCAGACCGAACCCAAAGTCCCCATACCATTCGGTACGAATACATGTACCATTACACCCCTACAAGTAATCGAATATTGACGCCTGTTTGGATATTCGAATAACCATCCCTAGTTACGCGTTTCATTTTAATCTTGGTAGGTGATTAGTTTAGAGCATAGACATTGAATTGGAATGTGCATTTCAGTATTTAAAAATGGACTGTACAATAGTGTTGTCTGTCATGGAAAAAAAATCATTATGAATGATACTTAGTAAAGATATTATGTAGTGTAAGGGTTAATTGTTTGTGTTTATTACAGAAAAACATTTAATTTTTAGTTTGTCTCATTTTGTTATCAAATTTAACCAGGGCAGATACTGTATGTAAACTTTTTTGTGTTGATAGTTGTGTGACTGTTCAGTTGTTTTAATAGCTGCATGGTTTAGGGCAGGGGTTCTAGGGCTGTCCCAGACCAACAAAAAAAACGACAATCTTGGTTGACCGAAAGTTGCCTGTTCTTTCGACCAATCGTTTGGTCTAAATGTTTAAACATGTTTTTAATGAAATCAACTATATGCATTGAGCTTGTCTGATGCTTAAAGCTTACGGTTTTATGAAATAAGACAAATGCCTCGAGGGTGCCAGAGATCTAGAAAACCAGAAGAAAAAATAAATTAACCTGAACCAACTATTCTCGTCCCGATCCTGCTGGCTTTTGCAGATTCTGCCATTACTCTCCTGAAGTTGCCGGTAATAGGCTACACGAGGAGTCTGCAACCTTTCTCATGTGGAATGCCATTTTATCTTACCATTTCTACCGATCTGCCTGCCAGTTATGGTTTTCATATGCACATTTTCGTGAAAGTTTCATTTAATTTATAATAGTCTTCATATCTCAAAATCATTGTCATGTGGTTAATCAAAATGATATCCATTGCCAATTATGTAAAAATAGCCTACATAATGCCAACAAATAAAAACATTGCAGCCTGCAGGTAGAAAATATTCTGATAAAATAAATATCCTATAAATAACATTGGCTACACATGGCCTGTCTGCAACAAACTTGAAACATTGTATCAACTATTAACTTGGGTCTGGGCCCTCAGCGCCAGTGAGCTCGGGACAGACACAGCTGTAGGCTATTTGCGCAAGGGATAAGAAGCAGCGCTTGACTTGGGCAGGAGCTCACCGGAGCCGACTACCGGCACCTCAAGTTTTGTACTGCTTGAGCTCCTGTTCCTCTTTTTATAGAATATTAGCTCAAAACTATTGTGGAGCTCCTGCACCTAAATATAAACAGTACCAGCACCCAAAATGAGTACCGGAACCTATTTCAGTCCAAGTCAAGCACTGATTAGATGTAATCAGGTATGCCTATTTGATGACATTTCCACTGGGTCCGAGCATCACATTTTTCCCTTTCACGCTGATTGGTTATTGAAAGGGAGAGCGCTGAAAATATTTTTCAAATACATTGATAAACTATTGTAATTCTCAATGGATGTAAAAACAGACTTCGTTTGCTTCCTGTTTGAGGTGAAGAAAACATTACTTTGAGAAGCTCCACAGGTGGTGGTTCATTAAGCCAATCAGAAATACTATCAGATCCCCAAATGAGCACATTTATATGCCTACATTTGCGCGCAGGCCAGGTAGCCTATAGGCCTACTTCTATACGTGCGCGTCCTTACTCAACATTGACAGGAGCACTCCAAACAAAAGACAAAGACTAAATTGACAAAACTCGTAAATGGAATGAAATAAACCTAAACTTGTTTCTCACAAGTGGCGAAAGTATTCACCCCCATTGGCATTTTTCCTATTTTGTTGCCTTACAACCTGGAATTAAAATTGATTTACACAACATGCCTACCACTTTGAAGATGCAGAATATTTTTCTTGTGAAACAAACAAGAAATAAGACAAAAAAACAGAACTTGAGCGTGCATAACTATTCACCCCCCCAAAGTCAATACTTTGTAGAGCCACCTTTTGTACCAATTACAGTTGCAAGTCTCTTGGGGTATGTCTCTACAGGGAGGGGAAAAAAGTATTTGATCCCCTGCTGATTTTGTACGTTTGCCCACTGACAAAGAAATTATCAGTCTATAATTTTAATGGTAGGTTTATTTGAACAGTGAGAGACAGAATAACAACAAAAAAATCCAGATAAACGCATGTCAAAAATGTTATAAATTGATTTGCATTTTAATGAGGGAAATAAGTATTTGACCCCCTCTCAATCAGAAAGAT
Source organism: Coregonus clupeaformis (assembly GCF_020615455.1). Taxonomy (NCBI): domain Eukaryota; kingdom Metazoa; phylum Chordata; class Actinopteri; order Salmoniformes; family Salmonidae; genus Coregonus; species Coregonus clupeaformis. Next base: position 41,675,819 of record NC_059214.1, on the reverse strand, counting down.
TTCTGGCTCCCAGGTGTCTTTTATACAGGTAACGAGCTGAGATTAGGAGCACACTCTTAAAGGGAGTGCTCCTAATCTCAGTTTGTTACCTGTATAAAAGACACCTGTCCACAGAAGCAATCAATCAATCAGATTCCAAACTCTCCACCATGGCCAAGACCAAAGAGCTCTCCAATGATGTCAGGGACAAGATTGTAGACCTACACAAGGCTGGAATGGGCTACAAGACCATCGCCAAGCAGCTTGGTGAGAAGGTGACAGCAGTTGGTGCGATTATTCGCAAATGGAAGAAACACAAAATAACTGTCAATCTCCCTCGGCCTGGGGCTCCATGCAAGATCTCACCTCGTGGAGTTGCAATGATCATGAGAACGGTGAGGAATCAGCCCAGAACTACACTGGAGGATCGTGTCAATGATCTCAAGGCAGCTGGGACCATGGTCACCAAGAAAACAGTTGGTAACACACTACGCCGTGAAGGGCTGAAATCCTGCAGTGCCCGCAAGATCCCCCTGCTCAAGAAAGCACATATACAGTGGGGAGAACAAGTATTTGATACACTGCCGATTTTGCAGGTTTTCCTACTTACAAAGCATGTAGAGGTCTGTAATTTTTATCATAGGTACACTTCAACTGTGAGAGATGGAATCTAAAACAAAAATCCAGAAAATCACATTGTATGATTTTTAAGTAATTAATTTGCATTTTATTGCATGACATAAGTATTTGATCACCTACCAACCAGTAAGAATTCCGGCTCTCACAGACCTGTTAGTTTTTCTTTAAGAAGCCCTCCTGTTCTCCACTCATTACCTGTATTATCTGCACCTGTTTGAACTCGTTACCTGTATAAAAGACACTTGTCCACACACTCAATCAAACAGACTCCATCCTCTCCACAATGGCCAAGACCAGAGAGCTGTGTAAGGACATCAGGGATAAAATTGTAGACCTGCACAAGGCTGGGATGGGCTACAGGACAATAGACAAGCAGCTTGGTGAGAAGGCAACAACTGTTGGCGCAATTATTAGAAAATGGAAGAAGTTCAAGATGACGGTCAAACACCCTCGGTCTGGGGCTCCATGCAAGATCTCACCTCGTGGGGCATCAATGATCATGAGGAAGGTGAGGGATCAGCCCAGAACTACACGGCAGGACCTGGTCAATGACCTGAAGAGAGCTGGGTCCACAGTCTCAAAGAAAACCATTAGTAACACACTACGCCGTCATGGATTAAAATCCTGCAGCGCACGCAAGGTCCCCCTGCTCAAGCCAGCGCATGTCCAGGCCCGTCTGAAGTTTGCCAATGACCATCTGGATGATCCAGAGGAGGAATGGGAGAAGGTCATGTGGTCTGATGAGACAAAAATATAGCTTTTTGGTCTAAACTCCACTCGCCGTGTTTGGAGGAAGAAGAAGGATGAGTACAACCCCAAGAACACCATCCCAATCGTGAAGCATGGAGGTGGAAACATCATTCTTTGGGGATGCTTTTCTGCAAAATGGGACAGGACGACTGCACCGTATTGAGGGGAGGATGGATGGGGCCATGTATCGCAAGATCTTGGCCAACAACCTCCTTCCCTCAGTAAGAGCATTGAAGATGGGTCGTGGCTGGGTCTTCCAGCATGACAATGACCCAAAACACACAGCCAGGGCAACAAAGGAGTGGCTCCGTAAGAAGCATCTCAAGGTCCTGGAGTGGCCTAGCCAGTCTCCAGACCTGAACCCAATAGAAAATATTTGGAGGGAGCTGAAAGTCCGTATTGCCCAGCGACAGCCCCGAAACCTGGAGGATCTGGAGAAGGTCTGTATGGAGGAGTGGGCCAAAATCCCTGCTGCAGTGTGTGCAAACCTGGTCAAGACCTACAGAAAACATATGATCTCTGTAATTGCAAACAAAGGTTTCTGTACCAAATATTAAGTTCTGCTTTTCTGATGTATCAAATACTTATGTCATGCAATAAAATGCAAATTCATTACTTAAAAATCATACAATGTGATTTTCTGGATTTTTTATTTAGATTCCGTCTCACAGGTGAAGTGTACTCATGATAAAAATTACAGACCTCTACATGCTTTGTAAGTAGGAAAACCTGCAAAATCGGCAGTGTATCAAATACTTGTTCTCCCCACTGTATGTATATATATATATATATATGTGTATATATATATGTGTATATATATATATATATGTGTGTATATATATATATATGTGTGTGTATATATATATGTGTATATATATATATGTATGTGTGTGTATATATATATATATATATATATATATATGTATATATATATATATGTATGTGTGTGTATATATATATATATATATATATATATATGTATGTGTGTGTGTATATATATATATATATATATATATACGTATGTGTATATATATATATACGTATGTGTATATATATATACGTATGTGTATATATATATACGTATATATATATACGTATGTATATATACGTATGTATATATATATATACGTATGTATATATATACGTGTATGTATATATATGTCGCTCTGGACAAGAGCGTCTGCTAAATGACGTAAATGTAAAAGTAAATGTATATACATACATACATACAGTTGAAGTCGGAAGTTTACATACACTTAGGTTGGAGTCATTAAAACTCGTTTTTCAACCACATATTTCTTGTTAACAAACTATAGTTTTGGCAAGTCGGTTAGGACATCTACTTTGTGCATGACACAAGTAATTTTTCCAACAATTGTTTACTGACAGATTATTTCACTTATAATTCACTGTATCACAATTCCAGTGGGTCAGAAGTTTACATACTGTTGACTGTGCCTTTAAACAGCTTGGACAATTCCATAAAATGATGTCATGGCTTTAGAAAATTCTGATAGGCTAATTGACATCATTTTAGTCAATTGGAGGTGTACCTTTGGATGTATTTCAAGGCCTACCTTCAAACTCAGTGCTTCTTTGCTTGACATCATGGGAAAATCAAAAGAAATCAGCCAAGACCTCAGAAAAAAATGGTAGACATCCACAAGTCTGGTTGATCCTTGGGAGCAATTTCCAAACGCCTGAAGGTACCACGTTCATCTGTACAAACAATAGTATGCAAGTATAAACACAATGGGACCACGCAGCCGTCATACCGCTCAGGAAGGAGACGCGTTCTATCTCCTAAAGATTAACGTACTTTGGTGTGAAAAGTGCAACAATCCCAGAACAACAGCAAAGGACCTTGTGAAGATGCTGGAGGAAACAGGTACAAAAGTATCTATAACCACAGTAAAACGAGTCCTATATCGACATAACCTGAAAGGCCGCTCAGCAAGGAAGAAGCCAATGCTCCAAAACAGCCATAAAAAAGCCAGACTACGGTTTGCAACTGCACATGGGGACGAAGATCGTACTTTTTGGAGAAATGTCTTCTGGTCTGATGAAACAAAAATAGAACTGTTTGGCCATAATGACCATCGTTATGTTTGGAGGAAAAAGGGGGTTGCTTGCAAGCCGAAGAACACCATCCCAACCGTGAAGCACGGGGGTGGCAGCATTATGCTGTGGGGGTGCTTTGCTGCAGGAGGGTCTGGTGCACTTCACAAAATAGATGGCATCATGAGGAAGGAAAATTATGTGGATTTTTTTAAGCCACATCTGAAGACATCAGTCAGGAAGTTAAAGCTTGGTCGTAAATGGGTCTTCCAAATGGACAATGACACCAAGCATACTTCCAAAGTTGTGGCAAAATGGCTTAAGGACAAACAAAGTCAAGGTATTGGAGTGGCCATCACAATAGGCTTTGTTGTGCCCTCTTCACGACTGTCTTGGTGTGTTTGGACCATGATATGGACACCAAGGAACTTGAAGCTCTCAACCTGTTCCACTACAGCCCCGTTGAATAGAATGGGAGCGTGCTCAGTCCTCTTTTATTTCCTGTAGTCCACAATCATCTCCTTTGTCTTGGTCACGTTGAGGGAGAGGTTGTTATCCTGGCACCACACAGTCAGGTCTTTGTCCTCCTCCCTATAGGCTGGCTCATCGTTGTCGGTGATCAGGCCTACCACTTTTGTGTCGTTGGCAAACTTAATGATGGTGTTGGAGTTGTGCCTGGCCATGCAGTCATGGGTGAACAGGGAGTACAGGAGGGGTATTTTCAGACTCAGTCAGGGACATGTTGAAAATGTCAGTGAAGACACTTGCCAGTTGGTCAGCGCATGCTCGGAGTACACGTCCTTGTAATCTGTCTGGCCCTGCAGCCTTGTGAATGTTGACCTGCTTAAAAGTCTTATTCACATCGGCTACGGAGAGCGTGATCACATAGTCATCCGGAACAGCTGATGCTCTCATGCATGCTTCAGTGTTGCTTGCCTCGAAGCGAGCATAGAAGTGATTTAGCTCGTCTGGTAGGCTTGTCACTGGGCAGCTTGTGGCTGTGCTTCCCTTTGTAGTCTGTAATAGTTTTCAAGCCCTGCCACATCCGACGAGCGTCAGAGCCGGTGTAGTACGATTCAATCTTAGTCCTGTATTGACTCTTTGCCTGTTTGATGGTTCGTCGGAGGGCATAGCGGGATTTCTTATAAGCGTCCGGGTTAGAGTCCCGCTCCTTGAAAGCGGCAGCTCTACCCTTTAGCTCAGTGCGGATGTTGCCTGTAATCCATGGCTTCTAGTTGGGGTATGTACGTACGGTCACTGTGGGGACGACGTCATCAATGCACTTATTGATGAAGCCAGTGACTGATGTGGTTGTACTCCTCAATGATATCGGAAGAATCCCGGAACATATTCCAGTCTGTGCTAGCAAAACAGTGCTGTAGCTTAGCATCTGCGTCATCTGACCACTTTTTTATTAACCGAGTCACTGGTGCTTCCTGCTTTAGTTTTTGCTTATAAGCAGGAATCAGGAGGATAGAGTTATGTTCAGATTTGCCAAATGGAGGGTGAGGGAGAGCTTTGTACGCGTCTCTGTGTGTAGAGTAAAGGTGGTCTAGTGTTTTTTTCCTTCTGGTTGCACATTTAACATGCTGGTAGAAATTAGGTAGAACGGATTTAAGTTTCCCTGCATTAAAGTCCCCGGCCACTAGGAGCGCTGCCTCTGGATGAGCGTTTTCCTGTTTACTTATGGCCTTATACAGCTCATTGAGTGCAATCTTAGTGCCAGCATCGGTTTGTGGTGGTAAATAGACCAAATATAGATAAAAACTATCTTGGTAAATAGTGTGGTTTACAGCTTATCATGAGATACTCTACCTCAGGCGAGCAAAACCTTGAGACTTCCTTAGTATTAGATTTTATGCACCAGCTGTTGTTTACAAATATACACAGACCGCCACCCCTTGTCTTACCGGAGTCAGCCGTTCTAACCTGCCGATGTAGCGTATATATCCCGCCAGCTGTATGTTATCCATGTCATCGTTCAGCCACGCCTCGGTGAAACGTAAGATATTACAGTTTTTAATGTCCCGTTGGTAGGATAACCTTAATCTTAGGTCGTCCAATTTATTTTCAAATTATTGAACATTGGCTAATAGGATTGATGGAAGAGGCAGGTTACTCGCTCACCGTCGGATCCTTACAAGGCACCCCGACGTACGTCCACGATATCTCTGTCTCTTTCTCATGCGAATGACGGGGATTTGAGCCTTGTCGGGTGTCTGTACTCGTGTCGTCCGACTCGTTGAAGAAAAACTCTTCGTCCAATACGAGGTGAGTAATCGCTGTCCTGATATCCAGAAGCTCTTTTTGGGCATAAGAGACGGTAGCAGAAACATTATGTACAGAATAAATTACAAATAACGCGAAAAAACACACATAATAGTACAATTGGTTAGAGGGCTGTATAACGGCAGCCATCTTCTCCGGCACCATTCTGCGCCTTGATGACAGCTTTGCACACTTTATATTATATATATATATATATATATATATATATATATATATATATATATATATATATATATATAGTGGGGGAAAAAAAGTATTTAGTCAGCCACCAATTGTGCAAGTTCTCCCAGTTAAAAAGATTAGAGAGGCCTGTAATTTTCATCATAGGTACACGTCAACTATGACAGACAAAATTAGGGGAAAAAACCCAGAAAATCACATTGTAGGATTTTTTATGAATCTATTTGCAAATTATGGTGGAAAATAAGTATTTGGTCACCTACAAACAAGCAAGATTTCTGGCTCTCACAGACCTGTAACTTCTTCTTTAAGAGGCTCCTCTGTCCTCCAATCGTTACCTGTATTAATGGCACCTGTTTGAACTTGTTATCAGTATAAAAGACACCTGTCCACAACTTCAAACAGTCACACTCCAAACTCCACTATGGCCAAGACCAAAGAGCTGTCAAAGGACACCAGAAACAAAATTGTAGACCTGCACCAGGCTGGGAAGACTGAATCTGCAATAGGTAAGCAGCTTGGTTTGAAGAAATCAACTGTGGGAGCAATTATTAGGAAATGGAAGACATACAAGACCACTGATAATCTCCCTCGATCTGGGGCTCCACGCAAGATCTCACCCCGTGGGGTCAAAATGATCACAAGAACGGTGAGCAAAAATCCCAGAACCACACGGGAGGACCTAGTGAATGACCTGCAGAGAGCTGGGACCAAAGTAACAAAGCCTACCATCAGTAACACACTACGCCGCCAGGGACTCAAATCCTGCTGTGCCAGACGTGTCCCCCTGCTTAAGCCAAGTACATGTCCAGGCCCGTCTGAAGTTTGCTAGAGTGCATTTGGATGATCCAGAAGAGGATTGGGAGAATGTCATATGGTCAGATGAAACCAAAATAGAACTTTTTGGTAAAAACTCAACTCGTCGTGTTTGGAGGACAAAGAATGCTGAGTTGCATCCAAAGAACACCATACCTACTGTGAAGCATGGGGCTGGAAACATCATACTTTGGGGCTGTTTTTCTGCAAAGGGACCAGGACGACTGATCCATGTACAGGAAAGAATGAATGGGGCCATGTATCGTGAGATTTTGAGTGAAAACCTCCTTCCATCAGCAAGGGCATTGAAGATGAAACGTAGCTGGGTCTTTCAGCATGACAATGATCCCAAACACACCGCCCGGGCAACGAAGGAGTGGCTTCGTAAGAAGCATTTCAAGGTCCTGGAGTGGCCTAGCCAGTCTCCAGATCTCAACCCCATAGAAAATCTTTGGAGGGAGTTGAAAGTCTGTGTTGCCCAGCGACAGCCCCAAAACATCACTGCTCTAGAGGAGATCTGCATGGAGGAATGGGCCAAAATACCAGCAACAGTGTGTGAAAACCTTGTGAAGACTTACAGAAAACGTTTGACCTGTGTCATTGCCAACAAAGGGTATATAACAAAGTATTGAGAAACTTTTGTTATTGACCAAATACTTATTTTCCACCATAATTTGCAAATAAATTCATTAAAAATCCTACAATGTGATTTTCTGGAGAGAAAAAATTCTCAATTTGTCTGTCATAGTTGACGTGTACCTATGATGAAAATTACAGGCCACTTTCATCTTTTTAAGTGGGAGAACTTGCACAATTGGTGGCTGACTAAATACTTTTTTTCCCCACTGTGTGTGTGTGTGTGTGTGTGTGTGTGTGTGTGTGTGTGTGTAATATATATATATATATATATATATATATATATATATATATATATATATATATATATATATATATATATATATATATATAATATTTTTACAATTTTCATGCGACTAAAACCGTCTTGGTCGACCAACAGCCTAACGACCAAACAATCGACCAGTCGACTAATTGGGGTCAGCCCTAAGGGGTTCCCAAACCTTTTCACTCGGGGGCCCACCTTTCCAGCATTGGGGAACATCCTGCGCCCCCCCCCCTGCACGCATGCCATATCTATTTCTATGGGCACAAGCACTGTTCATGACACAAACTGTTCACACCCCTCTTGTTGGTGGAGAGAATTTAGCAGGTTTAAAGCTTATTTCCTGCAATTCTACACATTTTGTCATGGGGCGCAAAAGAAATGTGGTTTTAAAGCTCATTTTCTTGCAATTCTATACATTTTGCCATATCTAATGTGTATTCATGTGATATTTGAGTGACAAAAAAATTACAACAATATCTATGGGGTAAAAAACCTAAATAGAAAAACGTTAGCTGACATGTTCTAGTTGATCTGGACATTTCTGACAAGTTATAAATAGCTCTCTAAGGTATGCAGTAACTAACATGACAAGAGGAACGGAGGATGCACTACCCAGTTTCGAAATTGCACCTTGTGCATTCTGCTATTACAACTTTCAAGAGTACGTTTTACAGCCGGACTGAGTTCCTTTAAAAAATAAATAATGTTTTGGAACCACTGGTTTAAAGGATTGATGGTGTCACTTCATTTGTCAGTTTACAGTTGTGTGATGGTTGCGTAGTGGTTGCATGCTGGTTGCATGGCATCGGTCAGTATGTGGTTGTTGCATGCATGATGTAGGTGAGTGTTTTCCTGAAATTAGTGTTGGATTGGGATCAGAGCATCACTGTGACTTCAGTAGGTCTCCAACCTAACCATGTATGGCACAGCAATGTGGCACAAAAGGCCCTGCTACATAGTGGTCAAAATGTTAGACTACATGGAGCCTTTAATAGAGTGTATCTTAGATCTGTGTTTAAGGAACCTCTACATCTACCTATTGAGCCCATACTCCATGCCATCATACCATAAACTGCTTGTCAGAAAATCACACATTGAATGGACAATGTGCGCAAATACATGAACTAAGTAAGCCTGGGTCCGAGCCAGAATGGCCCATGTACATTAACTACTTATTTTTTTATTAGAATACGTTTTTATTTAGGGTTCGGGTTAAGAGTAAGGGTTAAGGGTAGGGTTGATAAAAATCCCTTCTATGATTGGAAAATGCTGTTCTTCCAACCTTTCCATCATTCCAGATAGTGACCTCCGACCTCAGCTATATGCTGCTTGTCATTGGCTGCGTACGTACAGGTCAGTGACACTGAGAAGGTACAGAACATTGGTTAAGCACAGCTTCCTGAAAGCCTGTCCCAGTATGGCCCTGGGTGCTTTATGAATGGAGCCCAGGATAGCTCAGGGCTAAGTAGCTTTGGTCACAGTGTCACTGTTGTGTTAGGTAGACTGAGGTTAGGTTGTGCGCTTCCCAGGTGTATATTTGGGTGTGTCTAATAGGTTAAAGACACCTCCAGTCAAAGAGGACAGGAAGAGATAACAGCACATTGTGCTGCTCTGTTTAATTAATTAATTAGGATCACTGCTCTACACAGAGTGTACAAAACATTAGGAACACCTGCTCTTTCCATGACATAGGCTGACCAGGTGAATTCAGGTGATAGCTGTGATCACTTATTGATGTCCCCTGTTAAATCCACTTAAATCAGTGTAGATGAAGGGGAGGGGACAGGTTAAAGAAGGATTTTTAAGACTTGAGACATGGATTGTGTATGTGTGCCATTCAGAGGGTGAATGGGCAAGACAAAATATTTCAGTGCCTTTGGACAAGGTATGGTAGTAGGTGCCAGGCGCACCGGTTTGAGTGTGTCAAGAACTGCAACCCTGCTTGGTTTTTAACGTTGAACAGTTTCCTGTGTGTATCAAGAATGGTCCACCACCCAAGGACATCCAGCCAACTTGACACAACTGTGGGAAGCATTGGACTCAATATGGGCCAGCATCCCTGTGGAACGCTTTCAACACCTTGTAGAGTCCATGCCCTGACGAATTGAGGCTATTCTGAGAGTGAAAGGGGGTGCAACTCAATATTAGGAAGGTGTTCCTAATGTTTTGTACACTCAGTGTATATTCACTGTTACTGTTGGATGGACTCCGTAGAGTACTGAGCACTGGGCTATGTTTGAACCTCAGGCTAACGCCAAGCCAAGTTCTGCAGAATTAGATAACTTGCTGTGAATTGTGTGTAAAGATGGATGCCTTTCCTATGACTGATAGATCTGTGAATAACGAAATGGTGGCCTTAATTACTATGTAGTAGCCTATTTTGTGTTTATCGTTAATAATGCGTAGTATGCAGTTAGTATCGGATCTTAATATCATGTGGTGAGCCTTTTTGTCTTTCCTATGAAACCACACACCCCTACTTCATATTCTATTTTTCTCAATGTGTAAGGCTCTAGTGTGTCTCTCTCTAACTTTCTATCTCTGTTTGGTATTAATCCCTACACCCTGCTGGCAGGATTAAGACATTCTTTAACAGTGGCCTCCACCCTCTCTCTCCCTCTTTCCCTCCATGTATCCAACCCTATCTCTTTCCCTCTATGTATCCCACCCTTCCTCTCTCCCTCCTTTCCTCCCAGGTAGGGTGTGTAAAAGAGGGCACACGCATAAATCACCCCAGCTCAGCACACAGCCTGTACACAGCGGGGGTCAGATTTCTGTCGTCTGTGACTGTGTGTGGAATATAAGATGTGGGGTGGGTCGAGGTGTGTGAATGAAATCAGTGTGTGAAGCGTTATGGCTGCATGTAGGGGTAAAGTCTGTTTTTGAGTTGTTTGAGATCTGTGTGTATATGATGTCTTGGATATGTGGATGAGTGTTGACCAGACAACACTGTTCCATTCTTCCCCCAGAAGTACTGAGACTGCAACACTCAATCCCCTGTATGTGTGAAGGCCTTTTCTGCTGCACATAGTAGGCCAGCCAGAGTGCTCATCCACATCCTTGTTGTGTTATGGTTTGGTTTGCATTCAAATGAATATAGAAACTAGGATGTCTATGGTTATATAGTTCATGTTCTGGATTTCAACAAGAACGAAACCCTCCCTAGGCCTTGTGTCTTCTTATGAGATAAACTGTGCTCTCATAGCTTTAGGCCTACTTTAGGGACTCATAAGGAGAATGTGCAATCCTCTCTCCCCTGGAATGTCAAGTCCATATTCACAGATTCTAGGTCCCTGAGGCAAGCCTGCGCAGCCAAAACTTTTCCAACAGTCTTGAAGGAGTTCCCACATATGCTGAGCACTTGTTGGCTGCTTTTCCTTCACTCTGCGGTCCAACTCATCCCTAACCATCTCAATTTGGTTGAGGTCGGGGGATTGTGAAGGCCAGGTCATCTGATGCAGCATTACATCATTATTCTTCTTGGTAAAATAGCCTTTACACAGCCTGGAGGTGTGTTGGGTCATTGTCCTGTTGAAAAACAAATGATAGTCCCACTAAGCCCACACCAGATGGGATGGAGTATCGCTGCAGAATGCTGTGGTAGCCATGTTGGTTAAGTGTGCCTTGAATTCTAAATAAATCACAGAGAGTGTCACCAGCAAAGCATCCCCACACCCTAATACCACCTCCTCCATGCTTTACGGTGGGAAATACACATGTAGAGATCATCCGTTCACCCACACCGCGTCTCACAAACAAAAACTTTTGACCGGTAGTGTATATTTATTTGATTTCAAGCTATAGTTTGGTATAGTTAAGACGCCAATGTTTCAGCAGCACTGAACAAATATCAGCCTGTGATGGCTGATGCGTGTGACGAGCTTATCTCTGGTGCAAAATGGCTGCCATGGCATCACCCAGTTGCTTGCTACACACGGATAATGGATATGGTGTGTTTCTTTGTCCCATACAATAGAAAGTGCTTGGAGCATCTGGAAAAGCGCTATTTAAAATGAACCCCTTAATTGAGTTGATGGATATCTCCTACTTCAGACTCAAAAAATCTAAAGGTTCTCCTTCCAGCTCTTATTTCAGAGGAGGTGTAGTTTTGGGTCAGGGAGAAGCCACCTCACCAGGCACTAGCCTATAGTATCGTTTCTAAGTCTGTGAATACGAGGAAGTGATCAGTTGAATCCGTGCTCTGGGTCTGATGGTGTGTTTGTGCTGTCTTTGATAGAAAGGGTGGTAATGTTATCTTGGTTTATCATGGTGGCATGAGTAGAAAAAACCCTATCTCCAGTAATGGTTGTCATAAGGTGTGTAGGGCACAGGGCAGGCTAATGTCTGACTTAGTGTAAACAAGTCAAGGACTCTGGATGGACAGTCTACGGCAGTTTCCCAAACCTCTCCTCAGCTGATTTGACTCATGAGAGGCTTGATGATTAGGTGACCATTTGAATCAGCTGTGCTAGTTATGGAATACATCAAGTACTGGCTGAGGATACTGAAGGAGGTTTGGTAAATACCGGTCTACGGTCTCTGATTTGATTTTTCTAACATTATTTTCATGAGGACATTAACGAAACAAGTACATGTTATTATCCATCTTGCCCGTCAATTCACTTACCCACTCCTTAGTGTTTTGCTTACAGTCAACAGGAATTTTGTGAGGATACACACAACAGGTCTTCTCCTAATTCCTGGAGCACTAATCAAATGAGCAAATGCATCTCTATCAAAAATGGTTTGAGGCATGGTGCAAGGAGCACTTCCCTCATGTGAAATGGGTTAGTGTCTGACTCATCTATGGTCTGAGGGGCCTGTGTTCCTGGGACATATACAAAACATGTGCTGGAAGAGCGCTGAATGCATCTGTTTACTTTTTGTAATTGTGTATTCTTAACTGGTTTGGGTAAACCCTGTGTGGACTGGAGCGTTATTCTTGTCTTGTGTGGGGCTGTGCTAATAGTAACCGCCAGGGGGCGGCATGTTGACGTGCAGACTTTGTATACAATTCAAATATGTTCAGTTTTTGCACCTACAACGGTCTTGAAATGATTTTTTCTACTATGTGAATGATTTAATTCGTTTTTGTTCATAATATCCACTTTCATCGCGTTTACAGTCATTTTGGTAGTTGTAAATGTACCAAATACGTCAGTTTGCATTGTCATCTTTCTCGTGTATAATTCCTGGCATTCAGACAATTCTTGGTAGCCTGATTCTCGATAAGTAAACATGTCTCTTCTTTGTGTCTTTGAAGTACTGTTGTGTTCCTCCCCATCTCATCCGGTTTTTCCCAGTTTCGGCAGAGGGTGCATACTCTAAATAATTTATGAAAATTAAGTCGGCTGAGCGGTAGGTAGGGGCGTTCCTACATAGATTATGCAAATATCAGTATCCCTCCACCAATGGGGTGCATCGGAGTGCTGTTTTTCTTAGATGCATTATGCAAATCTCCCCGGGCTGCAGGTTTTCAACCGAGCGTAGATGAGTTGACCTTGGAGATTCTTTGTGCTGCAGCGGTAGATAGATGTTCAGGCTTCCAGGGATACGAGGCTTTTCTGAAGGGATACAAAGTGCCTGCTAACGCCTCCGAACCACGGAACTAAAGAATGTGATTTGTGAAACACGATAATCGTCGAGAGAGGAGTTTTTCGTTGCTTAAAGCTTGGTTTATATCTGTGAAATAGCATGAATAGTCCGTACTATACAACAGTGGCGATGGATCTCGGTGTTTGCCAGTTAAGGAATTTTTCTATCTCGTTTTTATCTTCGTTACTGAGCACGGATAGTTCACCTGTCAGGCTCGACAATAGGTAAATATATTTTCTGAGAAGGACATTGTGCTGCAAGGAGGATGACTATTGTTGGCAGCTAATATTCTTTCTTTATTCCCGAAAGAAGCACTGCTTTATACACTGATCATTCAACACTGAGTCTATGTATTATAGAGAACTTGATTATTAAATGTATAGCCAAATGCCTTTGTATGACATTAATGCTGAGGCTGCCATTTTGATTGGGCTCAGTGAGAGAGAAAATGCACTTGTCGTGATGGGGCATCACTAGGTTGGCATTGCTTACTGCTGGCCCAGGAAATGCTGTAGCTGAACCCCTTAGTTGATTTACACTGATGACAGTAAAATTACATGTACGGCTTATTTGTGGCATTTGAGAGGAATATTGTCTACGGTCTTTTTAATACACCCTGAACACTTGGCTCTAGAATGGTCTTTAGTCGAAGTGACGTCACCTGTATAAGGATATTTATACTGTATTTCATTGTATTGAAATGGCTGGTGTTAGACCTGCAACATCGACAGTACATTCTTACCGATGCAGTGTATTAAGACTTTTTTCTTTTCATTCTTCCAGTTCGTCAGGAGCCAGTGTGGTGGCCATAGACAACAAAATCGAACAGGCAATGGTAAGTTTATACATTCTAAAACTCACTTTTCTTATCTGCAATCTATACTACACAAATCACATGCAAATATAACTTATTTCGAAGAATACATTCGGAGAATGATCAGTTAAAAGAAAAGGTTGCTTCAGTTTGCTCAATGAATGGATTACATAACCACGTAACCACCTAGAACTGGGAAGTCACGCAATATACTGCCTTTTGCTGATTCTCTTTCTAAACGCTACTGGAGTTGAAAAACCTCGGATCACTCTCGATTTGCTCGTTACTTTGTAACCAATTTAATTTGGTGTTACATAGATCGAGAATAGCTTGATGCTCTGGCAACAATGTAGCAGCATATGGTGTTATTATGCGCCCAGATGTCAATGTAATATTTAGTTTGCCAAAGTGTATTTATGGGGGCCTAGGCCTTAGCCAAGTTTGTCATCACTCAGTCGTATCATAATTACATGCAATTTCACATCCATATTACCATGGTAGCACATGGGCCATATGTAAATAATAATATGCCATTTAGCAGACGCTTTTATCCAAAGCGACTTAGTCATGTGTGCATACATTTTTACGTTTGGGTGGTCCCGGGGATCGAACCCACTACCCTGGCGTTACAAGCGCCATGCTCTACCAATTGAGCTACAGAGGACCACATAAATGTATGTAATAATATTACTATAATAATACATGTATGTCATGTGTAGTATCCACTTTTGTAAAACATTGTTTCGATTTCTACCTGAAGCTACCGTTTATTTAAATAGACACGTTGACACAGGGAAAACGAGATGAGCGTGCGTGCGTGCAGGATTTTATTTTCATATCCTGTGTTCTAGTGTTTTATTGTCCCTGGATCCCTTCCCGCTCAGGACGCTCTCTCACTCGCGCCATACTGTGCTTGCCTTTGTTGCTAGGCAAACAGAACATCTTTGACGCCTGGATATAGGATATAAATATCTCAGGCTCTGATAGGCTAAAACGTATATGTGGGCCGGCCATTTTGTCTGTTTGGTGACGTTGCGTCCTCGGCATGGCTTTAAGAGGAAGGGGAGTTTTAGACCCTGGGAATATTTGGCTCAGAATCTACAGAATCTTTCTTTTGATTTTAACCAAATGCTCAGCAGATTATGTGTTTAAGATCCACTTCTTATATTAAAACAAACAGAAGCTAGCTACAATAATAAACATATGTTGTATTACATTGTAATAGTAATTCCCACAGAAAGAGCAGTAGTAATGCTATGCTTACATTATTATCATTGTATCAAGAGTATAATGTATATTTATGGTCTTTTAAAAACATTGTTTTTGTATGTCATTGTTGTCATTTGAGAAGCAGAACACTATCTTTGTCTTCTTTCATATTATATATTTAATTATTGTCATGTTAAAAAAACTCAGCACTAATGTCTCTGTGTTCTGTTTGTTCATCTCTCTGTCCCTTTAGGACCTGGTAAAGAGCCACCTGATGTACGCGGTGAGGGAGGAGGTGGAGGTTCTGAAGGAGCAGATCAAGGAGCTGATTGAGAGGAACTCCCAGCTTGAGCAGGAGAACAGCCTTTTGAAGACACTGGCCAGCCCAGAGCAGATGGCTCAGTTCCAGGCCCAGACCCAGACAGGCTCCCCTCCCACCTCCACACAGCCTCCAGCCCAGGCACCAGCCCTACCCCCGACCCAACCCCAGCCATCACACAACTCTGGACCCTCTGCGTAGCATCACCTCCTACCCCCGGAGAGGGGTAGATGAGGAAGCCTATCAACCAACCAGGGCCTGACTGACTGACAGTCCACAGACAGACTCCTGTTCTAATGCTGCAGAACAAACAGGCCTCCACTGCAGGGGGCTACGCTGTTAAGACAAGAATTTGCACATATTTAACTTTGAGAGCGGCGACGGGTGGTGTCGTCGTTTCAAGACTATTAAAACACACTATCAAAGACAATCTGCATAGGAGAGGAGGGAAAGGGGCTGTAATAGGAGAATTAACATTGCCAAAAAAATGCATGGACTTAGGAGAAAATAAACAAGATTGTCTGACTAAGAAAAACAAAACCAACATAAAAGTGGACATGACTTAGTCACTGTGCCTGTGTCAATGGATTTCAAGTGATGTCGACTTCAGTGGTAACGATGATGGAGGGAGATAGTAACGGCCATGCTTTGCTGAATCCTGATAATGTAAATAAATACAGCGGTTCTCTTCTGCCTGCGCGCTACAGAGCGAGAGAGACAGACAGAGAATAGAGCACCTCTCATGGTGACACTGTGAAAAATCGGAGGATTATCATGGTGTGATAGTCCCCATCTGGCAAGGGGCGAGTGGAGTGGAGGAGGTCAAGAGGGAGAACACAACAACACTTCCTTGGACGTCATCAAACTGTGGGGTTGAAGGGAGTATAGTAGCCTACACTTGCTTATTAAAAGAGAGATGATGATTATGAAATTCTTTCATTATTTAAGTTTCAGCCCCTCAGACTTGCGCCCTGTTAAACCTATCATGGCGGCTTCTCTTCTCATGTAAAGGAGCACAGGGGCTGAGATGTTGGGCTAAGCTGCATTTTCAAAGAGAAGTTGATGGGCGTTCTACATTATGTATATTTCTGTATATTTAGTGTAAGTACTGTGTAATATAGTGACATAAGGAGAGAAGACGGGATGCTATTTAGATTATGTACAAATGGAGAGTGATCTAGGCCTAGTAATGGGCTGGTCTGAAGATTTGTGCCGTCTCTTTAATGCTGTAATTCAGGACTATAGAGAGCTGTGGAGGTTATTTAACTGACAGACAAAAATCCAGTATCCATATCCTCGGCTGCAACATTAACACCTACTGTAAACCATCGTTCACTTTATTTGAAGTATTGCACCCCTTGTGAATTTTTTTTTCTTTTCTTTTCATTTTTTGAAGGTGAATACTTCCGTATGATCAGCTCTTAAACATAACAAACACGTTACTCTGAATATCATAAAGAAAAACTGAAATGGAATTTTTTGCATTCTATGTATAAGTTGTATGCTCATGTTCCATGCATGTTTCCTCAAACCAGATGAGATATTGTAAACATACTTAACACAATTGCACTTGACAGTTTCACTTCACAACTTTCAATAAAAATGTTAAAGGAATAATAATTATCTTGTTCATGCCTCTTCTTGCTCTTCATGCTTACTTCCATATTTCAATAATTCATCTTCATTTACTTCTGTAGTGTAAATAATTAACCTTATTTAACCTGTAGGCCATTTAACATCAACTTCTTACTTACAATGATGACCTGCCAAGTGAACAAAAGTTGAGGTGTTATGAATGAACTTGTGGTCCTCCTTGGCCTACTGGTTGCATGGATACCACATGCCTGTGGGTGAGGTTTATGAAAATAACAAACCAGCCCCTGGTCCCTGATTGGAGGCATGTTATAGCTGCAGGGCGGGATGAGCTCTGCCACATATTGCCATGGCTAGGTTATATTTCAGGAGTGAGTTAGGGAAACCCTGTTGTATAGGATAGGAAACACACACACAGATCTGTGTAGGACAGGCCCAGGCAGTGTTTGCGTTCTCTATCTCCCCGAGACAGAGAAATGCCAGGCCGAGCATTGACCTCATGGTGTTCAGCAGACACTTTGCTGTGGGTTACTGTTGTAATAATCAGACCTGTCTGTCTGCTGGTTACTTATTGCAGAGTCTCTCTCTGTCCTCATACTGTAGCATGCTTCAACACCGCTGTGCCAGGGATGTCAGCAGAATTAAGCAGCAGTTTAACCTTAGTCCCAACCTTAACCATTATGGAGGGGAAATGTAAAACTGACCTTAGTTCAGTGTCTGGGCCAACATCTTCCTACTGTGTACTGAAGAGAGAACATATGAAACAGACAGCAACAGAGCACTGCCTGAGCTCTTCCTCTCTCTCTGCTTTTCACCAGGGTCAGCCTTAGCTAACAGCTGCATAGATTACATGGTCCACAAATCACCCCAACTGAGCATGAACACACCTTGCTCAGGCCGATGATTTCAAGTGAACAAACAGCGATTGTATAACTCCACAACTCACCGCACTGGATAAATGTGTGAACAGCATTCCATTCCTTGAAGAAGGATGGTTAAGGGGAGACAATGTTGAGAGGCTGAGTAACAAGACATTCCCCCTGGTGTCATACAGGTATGTTGGAGAAAGGACATGACAGAATCCTGGTAAATAGTCGATGCTTTAGCACGTGGAATTGAGACATTAAGACGCCTGACATTCCATGAAGGCGTGGTTCTTTAGTGATAAGTTAACACGCACACACATACACACACACATACCAGGAAACAAAGAGCTAGGAAGCCCCAAATGAACCACACTGTTAGCAAGCTGAATTTGTGCACAACATGCGCTGGGATAGGAGCAGCCAAAGTGGAACTGAAAGCAGACAAACAGACATGTCCCAGACAAGTCACATTTATTTGAAAAAGGTTCTCACACAACACAGATATACACTCACCGGCCTGTTTATTAGGTACTTCCATCTAGTACCGGGTCGGAACCCTGTTCCATCTCATCCAAAATATACTTTATTGGGTTGAGGTCTGGGGACTGTGCAGGCCACTCAAGTAAACTGAACTCGCTGTCATGTTCCAGGCAATGTTTTTCCACTCCTCAATTGTCCAGTGTTGGTGATCGCGTGCCCACTGGAGTCGTTTCTTAATGTTTTTAGCTGATAGGAGTGGAACCCAGTTTGGTCGTCTGCTGCAATAGCCCATCCGTGACAAGGATCGACGAGTTGTGCATTCCGAGATGCCATTCTGCACACACCATTCTCGGTAAACCCTAGACACTGTCATGCGTAAAAAGCCCAGGAGGGCGGCCATTTCTGAGATACTGGATCCGGCGCGCCTGGCACCGACGATCATACCACGCTCAAAGTCGCTTAGATCACTCATTTTGCCCATTCTAACGTTCAATCGAACAGTAACTGAATGCCTAGATGCCTGTCTGCCTGCTTTATATAGCAAGCCACGGTCACTGTCTGTAGGAGAGATCCATTTTCGTGAACAGGGTGGTGTACCTAATAAACGGTCTGGTGAGTGTATATAGAAACACAGCAGTATTGCACAACAGCCAGTCACATCATCGACTTCACAAACACACACATACATTCACAGTCTCACACACATATATGAGCAGGTGTAAAACACACTGTACGGGGTTGAGCCAGCCAGTGGTTGTGGTTTAGACTGTCAGTAGAAAAGCTGTCATCTCCACGGCCTGGAACTCTGTAAACGTGATGGAAAACAGAGAGGGGGGAAGGGGGGTGGTCCACTCATCTCTCAGGCCTTCCCTGATGGACACAGAGCTGTCCGGACCTCCAGGCCTCCTGGAGGTGTTAGGGAGGTACGTAGGTTGGTGAGCAGCCCCAGGTCTGATGAGGGAGTGTAGGGAGAGAGGGCAGAGTCTGGTGGGGCCTATGGATCACATTCCCATCCTGATGCTCTGGATGATCTGAAAGATGGCTGAGAGAGAAAGTGGCTGTTGTTACACAAGACAACATCCAGTTAAGCAAAGTAATTTAGCAGAAAACTGAAGTGGTAAACCAATGTTCCCTAGGTGAGTAATATCAAGGCTAATGTGAAACAGAATGTTGAACACTGGATGTTTGGGCCTTACCTGATCCACAAACGACGAAGACGAACAGAGCCAGGAGCCACGGCCCCACAGGGTACTTCTCCTCCTGAGGTCGCTGAGAGGAAGTGGGGAGAGAAAACAACAACAATGTTCAACCCCTGAGACATACAGGTCAAACGTCATTCAAATGTCACTATTTATGTAATATGTCTTGTCTTAGGACCCCTTTCGAAACAACAGGATCCTTCGGAATTAAACAGTTGTGATAGGAGTTCTTCCGTTAGTTAACTATTTTAGTTGTAGAGATATGTCATTTTAGGACCTGATAGGGCCTGAACCCCCAGTGAGCAAGTTTAGTGTTAACAATGGCCAGGAAACCTCCACTGTAGGAGGAGGAAATCTTGAGAGGCATCCTCCTCTGACTGGCCACACACACCAGACATAAGGTCGGACATAAGGTCAGAGTTACTATGAAGGTCAAGGTCGGACAGTTGTTGTTCAAGGGCAGTCAAAACTGGCCAGAATATGCGACTACAGGACACACAGCTTGGTGGAGGAAGACCAACCAGGTTGAACAAACATCCATTGGATGAAGTTTCATACAGTGTTATGACCTTTAGGCCTACATCAACAATACGTGCTGAATAGGACACGTTTCCAACCAGATAAGAGGTTAGTCCAGTCTCAGTCTGACTGTTTTAAACCCTGTCCTCATTACGGTGTGGATGTTTTGTACCCAGTTACACCAGAATAGACTGGATCTAATAATAAACTGAGTTCTGCAGAGTTAGCATTTAGCCCCTCAGACTCAGCTATGAACACATCTAGTTCTTATGGAAAACAGGAGTGGAAACCAAACCACTGATGTAAAAACATTTGATATACAATATGTCTCTGGAAACCCTCAGCCTGCCTGGCTGTCTAGACCAGCAGCATGAGACTCACCATCATAAACTATCACAACCACAAGATGTGGTCTGGTGTGGGTGATGTCATAATACAGTTGGATAGCACCCATGTGCTTTCTGATGGTGTTATGGTATTATTGTGAATGACACAATAGCTATCTAGAATATACAGTGCAAACCCCAAGGATTCCTTTATTCTAATACACACAATGACAACAATCTCTATCCCACAGTGAGCTATTCCATTCAGTGTCACCTTGCACAATGCAGTCATGTTGAAGGCCTGTAAAGATTTCTGGTATAGTTTCATAATTCAAGGTTGTCAGAAGAAAAACGGACATCTTAAGGAACACCAAGAGAACAAATCAGCCAGCCGTAAAAAGGAATCTGTTGGAGGGTGGATAGATTGGGAATCAAATGCTATAACATTACATTCAGCAGTTATGATAATTTAATAAATTATGAACACCTCCCATTTCCCTAAGGCTATACGCTATTACAGCACAATCATACAAGTGCTTAGTGTACACTATCTAAACCAATACAGGCCAGTGTAACCAATCCACATGAGGAAGTGAAACCTACATTCCAGCGTTACTTAATAATCAGTATCACTACCTGTCCTATATCATCTGTGTGTGTGTGTGTGTGTGTGTGTGTGTGTGTGTGTGTGTGTGTGTGTGTGTGTGTGTGTGTGTGATTTGTTTAACTATCCTTGTGGGTACCAGAAGTCCTCACATGGATAGTAAAACAAGGAAAATGCTGGGGACATTTTGCTGGTCCCTACAAGGAAAAATGCTATTTTAGGCTTAGGGGTTAGGTTTAGGGTTAGAATTAAGGTTAGGGGTTACGGTTAGGTTTAGGGTTAGAGTTAGGGTTAAGATTTAGGGTTAGGGGTTATTAGGGAAAATTGGATTTTGGATGGGAATCAATTATTTGGTCCCCACAAGGATTGCAATACAAAACTGTGTGTGTGTGTGTGTTTGTGTTTGTGACCTGGTCAGGATAGAGATGGACCATAGAGTTCATCAACAACCTTATGCTTTCTTTATGGACTGAACAACCAGATGATGATGCCATCCTTGTTGACAATCTCCACCGTTATCTACGTGGCATTGATCTCTCATTAATTATTGATCAGGAGAATACCGGGCTGTAAACCCTGTGGCAAACCGCGGGTTCAAGATAATAGACCATAAAGGAAACATACAGCCATCAGTAGTGATAAACCAACCAACCAACGGCCCATGAATTACAATGGCCCATGAATTACAATGAATGGAGAATAACTTGAAAACTCATTCATTGCGGCTTGTACGTGTCCTGTGATTGATCAGAATGATTATAAATGAATCATATTAGATAGGCTACAACATGCGGGTTTTTTTATGTGATGAGAGAGATGAGCTGCGTTATCGATACCCAATTAGAACCATAACATTAGATAGGCCTACACAATCAATAATTTATCATTATGAAATGGATGTGTCACATTTATTGAAATCATGCAATTCTTAGTGATGATTAACTGAATCGGTGTCATCATGCTTGCATCTCCTTTCGTCTGATGATGGAACACACACAGCCTGAAGAAAAGCTTCGCCTCACCAGGGTCTTTGCAACGTTGCCTCTCTGCGTGATGTTTTTGCTGTGCTTTTCGTTTGCCATACGGATCCTTTGTTTTGCTACCATTTTCTGAGAATGTTATATTGATGTAAAATTGTTATATGCCGGCGTAATTTTGATGCAGTGATGATGAAGCCGCGAAACCCCACACTCCTCTCTGCACCTGCTGACGTGCGCGCGGACGGAAGTGCGCTTCCATGGTGCGTGGCGCGCGCGAGCCGGTAAAGAGCTTTTTTTCTGCCTCACCTCTCAATCTAACCAGCCATTGGCATTTAGTCAAACTATTTATTCTTTAACATGAAATGCATAAATAGTTCTGCCATTTGCCATAGAAACAGACTTTTAAACTGTAGCCTAACCCTCAGTTGTCACCAATACTCAATCAGTAGGCTAAAGTTCTTCTACCTTTCTCAAACAGAAGCTGTTGCCAGGGCCTTGCCTGTGTGCTGCACATGCCTGGAATGTCTGGAGAAACAGCATTATGTGTTTATCTGAAAAATAGCTTACATACAGGACATTGAGTGTGGTGGCCTAGAAAATGGTGCAAAATTAGGTTAGAAACATTTGAGTGACCTGTTTTTTTTTATTTTAAAGACAAAAGTTTAAGTTAGAATTACAACCACCTACGCCACTCATAACTATCAGCTTCTGGGGTTTCTAATACTCACAAAATGATATAATATCTTCAAATGTGATTAGCTTAAGTACCGATAAAGAGAGGAGAGAGAGAGAATAAGAATAAGATGAGAGAGGAGAAGAGAACAGCACTGTAGTCAGCAGTGCTGCACTTGGACCCATGGTGCTGATAAGAGTGGTTGCCTAGCAACTGCATCTAGGGGTGGGCCACCCAGGGTTTCACAGCAGCACTGTGCCTTGGCAGGGAAGACTTCAGACATAGCTGGCCCACCACTTGATTCAGTTGATAGGCAACCGCTCTTTTCAGCACCATGGGTACAATAGCTCAACCCATGGATGGATTCCATTCGCTTTACTTTATTTACATACAATTAATAAACGTCTAATAACATTGTCTTTATCTATTAAAAGTCTGTTACTGTATGTAAGATTTCCAGTAATTTCAACCAATGAAAAATGTGTTCTGTGTGCACAGTGTGTAATGCTGACTTCATGCTCTGTTTTACTAATTGGGTTGTTCTGGTGTTGCACAGCACTGAACATTGTGAGCCCAAACACATGTCATCCAGACAGTTCACTTTGCAACAACCGTTTGGCTCCTCTTGCCCACAGTATCTAGATTCTAGGCCTATATTCAGCCAAACTGCATGCAGTGCAACAACCTCCAATACGAAAACTCAGCTTGGACACGCACAGATGTGTTTGTGTTTATTGTGACTATTCGGTGAGTGTGTGTGGTCTACCTTGCTCCTGTATGTGTTTCACAGCTTTACACCATGTGGAGGGCAGTCTCAGCCCAGCCCAAGGACACACTAGAGGAGGGGAAAAGGACAGGACAGGACAGGGGAAGATGAGAGGAGGGGACAGGGGAAGAGGAGAGGAGGGGACAGGGGAAGAGGAGAGGAGGGGACAGGGGAAGAGGAGAGGAGGGGACAGGGGAAGATGAGAGGAGGGGACAGGGGAAGATGAGAGGAGGGGACAGGGGAAGGTGAGAGGAGGGGACAGGGGAAGATGAGAGGAGAGGAGGGGATAGCGGAAGGGGAGGGGACAGGGGAAGAGAAGAGCAGGGGACAGGGGAAGATGAGAGGAGGGGGACAGGGAAAGATGAGAGGAGGGGACAGGGGAAGAGAAGGGGGACAGGGAAAGAGAAGAGCAGGGGACAGGGGAAGATGAGAGGAGGGGACAGGGAAGAGGAGAGGAGATCAGGGAATAGGGGAAGGGAAGGGGACAGGGGAAGAGAAGAGCAGGGGACAGGGGAAGGGGACAGGAGAGCAGGGGACAGGGAAGAGGAGAGGAGAGCAGGGGATATGGGAAGGGGAGGGGACAGAGGAAGGGGACAGGGGAAGAGGAGGGGACAGGGGAAAGGAGGTATGGGAAGAGAGAGAGGGTAGGAGAGGAGGGAGCAAGGGAAGATAGAGGAGAAAAGGCAGCAAGGGGAGATGAGAGAGAGAGAGATTGGAGATTGGGGTCCTTCATGCCTGCTCCTATGGGGATCCACTGACAGTAAATCCCTGTCCACTGTAAAACAACTTCACCCTCTGCACTACACCATTTATTTCTAGAGAGAAACAGAGAGAATATCTGACCTAGTTTCAGACCTGTTTATCTCCAACTTACATCTAAACAGGCCATATCTCACTCTCTCTCTCTCTCTCTCTCTCTCTCTCTCTCTCTCTCTCTCTCTCTCTCTCTCTCTCTCTCTCTCTCTCTCTCTCTCTCTCTGCGTTTAAGTATTCTGTGTATTTCAGTATTTTCAAATACACAGCCTAAAACAAGTAATTTTATTTCAGTATTTGAATGGTTATTTGTAAAAACCAAATAATCTACCCAATTGTATTGGAGTGTCTTCAAATACATATTTCAAATACTAATTTCAAATACCGGGGTTAAATGCATAGGAGTGTATTTGAGTATTTTCAAATACTTTTTAAGTGTATTTCCAAATACATGGAACAGCAATACATACATCAAATTGGGGTAAGTGCGTGAATTGGACCATTGTTCTGTCCTGCTAGCCATTCAAAATGTAACGAGTAAAAAGTGCATTATTTTCTTTAGGAATGTAGTGAAGTAAAAGTAAAAGCTGTCAAAATAGTACAGATACCCCAAAAAACTACTTAAGTAGTACTTTAAAGTATTTTTTACTTACACTACTGGTCAAAAGTTTTAGAACACCAACTCATTCATGGATTTTTCTTTCTTTTTACTATTTTCTACATTGTAGAATAATAGTGAAGACATCAAAACTATGAAATAACACATATGGAATCATGTAGTAACCAAAAAAGTGTGAAACAAATCAAAATATATTTTATATTTGAGATTCTTCAAATAGCCACCTTTTGCTTTGATGACAGCTTTGCACAATCTTGGCATTCTCTCAACCAGCTTCATGAGGTAGTCACCTGGAATGCATTTCAATTAACAGGTGTGCCTTCTTAAAAGTTAATTAGTGGAATTTATTTCCTTCTTAATGCGTTTGAGCCAATCAGTTGTGTTGTGACAAGGTAGGGGGGTATACAGAAGATAGCCCTATTTGGTAAAAGAATAAGTCCATATTATGGCAAGAACAGCTCAAATAAGCAAAGAGAAACGACAGTCAATCATTACTTTAAGACATGAAGGTCAGTCAATACGGAACATTTCAAGAACTTTAAAAGTTTCTTCAAGTGCAGTCACAAAAACCATCAAGCACTATGAGGAAACTGGCTCTCATGAGGACTGCCACAGGAATGGAAGACCCAGAGTTACCTCTGCTGCAGAGGATAAGTTCATTAGAGTTACCAGCCTCAGAAATTGCAGCCCAAATAAATGCTTCACAGAGTTCAAGTAACAGACACAACATCAACTGTTCAGAGGAGACTGTGTGAATCAGGCCTTCATGGTTGAATTGCTGCAAAGAAACCACTACTAAAGGACACCAATAACAAGAAGAGACTTACTTGGGCCAAGAAACACAAGTAATGGACATTAGAACGGTGGAAATGTGTCCTTTGGTCTGGAGTCCAAATTTGAGATTTTTGGTTTCAACGGCTGTGTCTTTGTGAGACACGATGTGGGTTAACGGATGATCTCCGCATGTGTATTTCCCACTGTGAAGCATGGAGGAGGAGGCGTTATGGTGTTGGGGTGCTTTGCTGGTGACACTGTCTGTGATTTATTTAGAATTCTTAACCAGCATGGCTACCACCGCATTCTGCAGCAATACGCCATCCCATCTGGTTTGGGCTTAATGGGACTATCATTTGTTTTTCAACAGGACAATGATCCAACACACCTCCAGGCTGTGTAAGGGCTATTTTACCAAGAAGGAGAGTGATGGAGTGCTGAATCAGATGACCTGGCCTCCACAATCCCCCAACCTCAACCAAATTGAGATGGTTTGGGATGAGTCAGACCGCAGAGTGAAGGAAAAGCAGCCAACAAGTGCTCAGCATATGTGGGAACTCCTTCAAGACTGTTGGAAAAGCATTCCAGGTGAAGCTGGTTGAGAAAATGGCAAGAGTGTGCAAAGCTGTCATCAAGGCAAAGTGTGGCTATTTGAAGAATCTCAAATATAAAATGTATTTTGATTTGTTAACACTTTTTTTGGTTACTACATGATTCCATATGTGTTATTTCATAGTTTTGATGTCTTCACTGTTATTCTACAATGTAGAAAATAGTAAAAATAAAGAAAAACCCTTGAATGAGTAGGTGTTCTAAAACTTTTGACTGGTAGTGTAAGTCCTTTACACCACTGGTAAGATGTGTGTCAGGTATGATAGACACTATTGATTGTTGTGGTTCTGGCGTGGGCCTGCATTTGAATTCCTACAGCTCTCTTCATGTACAGTCCTTCTCAACAGGACACAACTTGTTATTGTCCCTCTTCACAAGTAACTCAACCACATCCTGAGCTAGGGCACCACTTCTAAACTCTCTGCACCTGCAGGCACAGCCATCCACTGTGGCAACATCCTTGTTTGATACAATATTAATCTAACTGGAAAACCAGCAACCTTTCTGCACAGCCAGATATCCAGAGCGAATCCACAGTCTTTCTCCCACCGTCTCTTGACAGATACAGCTGGGATGCAGCAGGTTAGTAAAGAGAGGGAAGCAGCAGCAGCAGCAGATACAGTGGGGAAAAACATTATTTAGTCAGCCACCAATTGTGCAAGTTCTCCCACTTAAAAAGATGAGAGAGGCCTGTAATTTTCATCATATGTACACGTCAACTATGACAGACAAATTGAGAAAAAAAATCCAGAAAATCACATTGTAGGATTTTTTATGAATTTATTTGCAAATTATGGTGGAAATAAGTATTTGGTCACCTACAAACAAGCAAGATTTCTGGCTCTCACGGACCTGTAACTTCTTCTTTAAGAGGCTCCTCTGTCCTCCACTCGTTACCTGTATTAATGGCACCTGTTTGAACTTGTTATCAGTATAAAAGACACCTGTCCACAACCTCAAACAGTCACACTCCAAACTCCACTATGGCCAAGACCAAAGAGCTGTCAAAGGACACCAGAAACAAAATTGTAGACCTGCACCAGGCTGGGAAGACTGAATCTGCAATAGGTAAGCAGCTTGGTTTGAAGAAATCAACTGTGGGAGCAATTATTAGGAAATGGAAGACATACAAGACCACTGATAATCTCCCTAATCTGGGGCTCCACGCAAGATCTCACCCCGTGGGGTCAAAATGATCACAAGAACGGTGAGCAAAAATCCAGAAGAGGATTGGGAGAATGTCATATGGTCAGATGAAACCAAAATAGAACTTTTTGGTAAAAACTCAACTCGTCGTGTTTGGAGGACAAAGAATGCTGAGTTGCATCCAAAGAACACCATACTTACTGTGAAGCATGGGGGTGGAAACATCATGCTTTGCGGCTGTTTTTCTGCAAAGGGACCAGGACGACTGATCCGTGTAAAGGAAAGAATGAATGGGGCCATGTATCGTGAGATTTTGAGTGAAAACCTCCTTCCATCAGCAAGGGCATTGAAGATGAAACGTGGCTGGGTCTTTCAGCATGACAATGATCCCAAACACACCGCCCGGGCAATGAAGGAGTGGCTTCGTAAGAAGCATTTCAAGGTCCTGGAGTGGCCTAGCCAGTCTCCAGGTCTCAACCCCATAGAAAATCTTTGGAGGGAGTTTAAAGTCTGTGTTGCCCAGTGACAGCCCCAAAACATCACTGCTCTAGAAGAGATCTGCATGGAGGAATGGGCCAAAATACCAGCAACAGTGTGTGAAAACCTTGTGAAGACTTACAGAAAACGTTTGACCTGTGTCATTGCCAACAAAGGTTATATAACAAAGTATTGAGAAACTTTTGTTATTGACCAAATACTTATTTTCCACCATAATTTGCAAATAAATTCATTAAAAATCCTACAATGTGATTATCTGGATTTTTTTCCCTCATTTTGTCTGTCATAGTTGACGTGTACCTATGATGAAAATTACAGGCCTCTCTCATCTTTTTAAGTGGGAGAACTTGCACAATTGGTGGCTGACTAAATACTTTTTTTCCCCACTGTATGTAGGTCAGAAGTGGAAAGTGGTCCAAGCGTTTCCATCAGACCCCCTCCCCTCCCCACCCCACCAGCCTTCTCCCTGGGGTGTCTCTCCAATGTGGATTGTTCCCTCTAATGGGCTGGGCTGGCTGGGGCTGACTGACTGGACTAGAGCTGGGGCTGTGGCTGGAGATGAAGCTGGGGCTGCAACCACACACACACACAATTTTCTACACTCACGTGCATACACGCTAGCACGCACGTTGTTAACAATAACGCACTTAAGCACACAAACACGTACAGTATGCCAGCTGACAGACAAGACAGGCAATCCTAGTTAATAGAGGGCTGCTAGTGACAGAGTGACACTTTAAGAATGTCATTGTTATGATAGCTGAAGCCATCGATGATAAGCCTATACTGTTGCTGAGCCTGTCTGGATGACAGAGAGGAATGCGGCTAATCTTAAAAGAGAGCACATGTGGACTCATACACAGGCATGCATGCACACCTTTGTCCAAGTGGCCCCAGACGTTTTGACTGACACCAGTCACACAAGGACATGAGGGGCGAGAAAGGGAGAGAGGAAAAGAGGGTAGGAGAAAAAAACACTCTCAGAAAGGAAAACAGGATATTGGCCAAAGATGAAAGAGGGTAGAGGCAGCAAGGCTTTTACAACACAAGTTTTAAACAAGTGTCTGTAGGGCAGGTGACAGGGTGGGTAGGGGGGTCACAGGCTGAGAGAGAGAGAGAGATAATTTCACTTGCTTTGGCAATGTAAACAGATGTTCCCAATGCCAATAAAGCCCTTTGAATTGAATTGAATTGAGATAAAGACAGACTAGCCCCTCTGGTTGTGGCTGCAGCAGACACCTGTCTCTCTCTCTTTCTCTCTCCCTTCACATGTAACTTATGAAATCACATTTGATTTGTCACATGCTTCGTAAACAACAGTTGTAGACTAACAGTGAAATGTTTACTTACGAGCCCTTCCCAACAATGCAGAGAGAAAAATATAAAATGAATATAAAATAATAACACAAGGAATAAATAGACAATGAGTAATGATAACTTGGCTATATACACGTGGTAACAGTACCGAGTCGATGTGCAGGGGTACGAGGTAATTGAGATAGATATGTATATATAGGCAGAGGTAGAGTGACTAGGCAACAGGATAGATAATAAACAGTATCAGCAGCGTATGTGATGAGTCAAAAGAGTTAGTGCAAAAAGGGTCAATGCAGATAGTCTGGGTAGCTATTTGGTTAACTATTTAATAGTCTTATGGCTTGGGGGTAGAAGCTGTTCATGGTCCTGTTGGTTCCAGACTTGGTGCATCCGTACCGCTTGAGTAATACAGGCTTGTAATGAAACCCCAGTTCAGTTGAATGTAGTTTAGATCCCAAAGAACACAGTGTACCAGACAGGACACACACATCATGCAGGCACGTGCACACTGATGGAAACAAACACACACACACACACAGAGAGAGAAAGAGAAAGAGAGAAGAGAAGAGAGAGGGGTGGGGTTTGGAGGGTGATCGTGGGCAGAGATATGGAGGCAGGGTAGAGGAGATCGGTGTAATATTAGTAGTCAGCTACTTATTCACTGGTTACTGATTCACTATATTCCCCCAGCCAGAGGCTGAATCAACAGGTGTCTACTGCAGCCACAACCAGAGTGGCTAGTCTGTCTCTCTAACAGCTGGAATCAATATTTAATAACAGGAGAGAACACTGCCTCAGTCCACAGCTACTCCTCAGAATAACTGCCTGTTTTTAGACTGCCACTAAAAGAGTGAGAGAGAGAAAGAGGGAGAGAGAGAGAGCGAGAGAGAGAGAGGAGGAGAGATGAGGGTAAGAGAAAGTGATTAGCAGCAGCAGCAGCACTTCGCCATGTGAGCAGCACCAGGGGCTCAGAGACTATAATCAGCTAATGGAGAGAGGGAGAGAGAGAGAGAGTGGGAGGGAGAGAGGGACAGAGAGTGGGAGGGAGAGAGAGAGACAGAGAGGGGGGGGTGATAGAGAGAGATGGGGGAGAGAGGAAGAGGGAGAGAGATGTACAACACTGATGTACAACACTGTACATAGGCAATAATATAACATTTTAAATGTCTATACTTCTTTTAAGTGTAATGTTTACTGTTAATTTCTGATTGTTTATTTCCTTATTTTTTCATTTTTTTTAAATAGTCTGTTCCCCTTACCAATAAAGCCCTTGAATTTAATTGAGAGATAGACAGAGACGGGGGGGGGGGTTTAACTCTCTTTATCCAGTGATTAACCGTCTTCTCTATTTGTCCAGAATTTGTAGTGGTTCTGTAGGGTATTTTGAGCTCATACGAATCCCCGAGCCAAGTAGGTGAAAAATCTGTCGATGTGCCCTTGAGCAAGGCACTTAACCCTAATTTGTCCCGTAATTCGCTCTGGATAAGATCTTCTGCTAAATTACTATAAATGTCAATATAAATATGCACACACACACACACACAGCTATGTCTTACTATACTTGTGGAGGACTTTTTGGGGACCAACAATTGATTCCCATTTTCCCTAACCCCTAACCTAACACTAACCCATACCCTAAACCTAACCTTAACCCCTGACCCTAAACCTCTAAACATAATTATAACCCTAACCCTAATTATAACCCTAAAATTAGATTAGATTTGATTTGAAACATGCACGCGCACACACACACACACACACACACACACACACACACACAGCTCAGTTCATATTGTCCACACTGCAGTGCATTACAAAACCCCAGCGCTGCGGTCACTGTTTTAGCTGCTAACCTTTACGGGGACAAAGCAGCACTTGACAATAGAACCACAATGACCACAGGCCTGAAAAACCCAGAGAACGCAAGAATGAGGTACACATAGGCTGATGCACACACACAGACACACACACACACACACAAACACACACACACAGGGATTTCTGAGTTCAGCAAGATGTGACACGCACTCAAATGCTGACACACATGCACAAAAGCACACAGCACTATATGGAAGCATGAAGCTTGCACTTGCTGTGTGCCTCTCTCCCCCTCTCTTTCTCTCCCTCTATCGCTCTATCCAGGGTGTGTGTCAGTATAATGCTGTATAACTCTCTGCTACTTTGATGTTCCTCCCTCAGTAAGACAAGACATGACCTCCTTTGTACCTGTGTTTACAAAATCATTCCTCTCTCTGTATCTCTCCTCCCTTCTCTCTCTCTCTGTATCTCGCCTCCCTTTTCTCTCTGTATCTCTCCTCCCTTCTCTCTCTCTCTGTATCTCTCCTCCCTTCTCTCTCTGTATCTCTCCTCCCTTCTCTCTCTCTCTGTATCTCTCCTCCCTTCTCTCTCTGTATCTCTCCTCCCTTCTCTCTCTGTATCTCTCCTCCCTTCTCTCTCTCTCTGTATCTCTCCTCCCTTCTCTCTCTCTGTATCTCTACTCCGCCCATTTCTCTCCTGTAGTAGCATCCAACCACTGAGTTCACCGTAACATTCCTTCTCTTGTATCAAATATGCTTAATTGGCATGGCTGGTAAAGGAACAAGCTTTGTTTGAGATATTACAGTGCCCTCCTGTAATGGAAGGTTTTAACTGTATAAAGGCCTACTCTAGTTTTAGAGACTGTTGATTTATTGGTGTTTTTAGAATGGAGGCTTTGATGATGATGTCCCGTCTCCCTTATGAATATGTAACAGCTCAACACAGACTCCCCTCCCTGCTGTCTGCAATAACATCATTATTTCTGCAATGCTATCCTGTCACATTGTGTGTATGTGTCTCTGTGTGTATATGTATGTGTGAGTGAATCTCTGCGTGTGTGTGTTTTCAAAGACCCTGCTCATCACACATGAGGCAGTACACACAAATAAACTATATAATGAGACACCTAGATTCGCTCATGTTTTAGCAGATAAACAGACAACCCTGCTCTCTCTCTCTGACAGACTGGCAGGAATAGCAGCAAAAACTAAATTAGCATCAGATTGGAGCAATGGAATTACAATCAGTCCCAGTGTGTGTGTGTGCGTGTCGGTGTGTTTTAGGTAAACAAGTTGGTAAATGAGTTCCCTCCGTGGCCCGGCCCTGCTGTAAAACGTTGAGGCCTGTTCAAAGGCAGCTGGATCACTTACACGCAGCCAAGGTCAACACACACATAAGCCAGGTTTCCGCACGCACACACGCACACACACGCACACACACACGGCACGCAGTGTTTCCACAACACACGCATGCCTTGGTGAATGACCCACTGTACGTCTGTTAGCGCTGACCCTTGCTGCCAACCTACAGCAGGGAAACTGGGTTGAGCTCTGATAGGCCAAACACACACACACACACATTTTTCTTGCACGGGTGAGGTGACAAAATTCTCCCTGTTTTATGTGTAGAGTGATGTCCATCCAGTAAAGTTGTTATGAAGAGATTATGTATTTATTTCAAAGTCCCATTTACTACCCACCATTGTGACCTGTACGCTCTCGTTGGCTGGCCCTCACTACATATTCATCGCCAAACCCACTGGCTCTAAGTCATCTATAAATCTCTGCTAGGAAAATCCCCTCCTTATCTTAGCTCATTGGTCACCATAGCAACACCCACCCATAGTATGCGCTCCAGCAGATATATCTCACTGGTCATCCCCAAAGCCAACACCTCCTTTGGCCGCCATTTCTTCCAGTTCTTTGCTGCTAATGACTGGAACGAACTGCAAAAATCTCTGAAGCTGGACACTCTTATCTCCCTCACTAACTTTAAGCATCAGTTGTCAGAGCAGCTTACCGATCACTGCACCTGTACACAGCCCATCTGTAATTAGCCCACCCACCCAACTACCTCATCCCCATAGTGTTATTTATTTTGCTCATTTGCACCCCAGTATCTCTATTTGCACATCATCTTCTGCACACCTCCCGAGTGGCGCAGCGGTCTAAGGCACTGCATCTCAGTGCTAGAGGCGTCACTACAGACCCTGGTTCGATTCCAGGCTGTATCACAACCTGGCTGTGATTGGGAGTCCCATAGGGCGGCGCACAATTTGGCCGGGGTAGGCCTTCATTGTAAATAAGAATTTGTTCTTAACTGACTTGCCTAGTTAAATAAATAAATAAACATCTATCACTCCAGTGTTAATACTAAATTGTCATTATTTTGCACTATGGCCTATTTATTGCCTTACCTCCATAACTTACTGCATTTGCACACACCGTATATAGATTTTCTATTGTGTTATTGACTGTATGTATTGTTTATCCCATGTGTAACTCTGTGTTGTTGTTGTTTTTATCGCACTGCTTTGCTTTATCTTGGCCAGGCCGCAATTGTAAATGAGAACTTGTTCTCAACTGGCCTACCTGTTTAAATAAAGGTGAAATAATAAATAATACATGTATTTAGCCTTTTATGGGCGAATGGAGCACACATTAATGCCACCCCACTGGGCAGAGACATCAATTCAATGTCTATTCCACGTTGGTTCCACGTCATTTCATTAAAATGACGTGGAAACAACGTTGATTCAACCAGTGTGTGTATGTTGCAGCATGTGAGGCCAATGTAAGAAGGCCACTGTCTCCTCTCATGGCCTGTCTTTCTCGCCGGTGTCATATACTGTGATTGCCTACGTTTTTTAAAATAAAGAACACACCCAGAGGGCAGCTGATTCCAGGTATGCCCCTAATTAAACCGCATCCAAGGATTCTATGGAACACACAGACTCAACTTCCTCACTTCACAGACTTCTTAAAAATCACACACCATCCTATCTGCTGAACCAGTCAATCAGATCGACTTTCATGCCTGGGTGCCCTGGGTAGAAGTTGCCTGTAGTTGCAGGGCCAGATCTAGGATCAGCTTACCTTCCCTGAATCAAGTCTTAAATAAACCCAAAACTGACCTTAGATCAGCATCTGGTAGCAACGTCATCCCACTCCCTGATGTGCCTTCTGTCTGAAACGTTTCCAACGTTCGCCCACTATGACATTGTATTTATAGGAAAACATTACCATTTCCATCTGATAAACATGTTTTGAATAATAATTGGTGTGAAAACAGTCTCCAGGAGAAACAGCGTCTCGTCTTGATGATGTTATGAGACAGTTTGGATGGATGAGGTCATGGAGCTGGCTTATTCATACCAGACAGGCTCTGTCACGCTCTCCACGACACCAGCGTGTGGTGAACATGCAGGCACACACACACACACACACACTTTCTCAGCTAACAGACACTTTGAAGTTATCAACATTCTCTCTGCCAACAGTACCTAGTGCCTGGCCATAGGACTCTGCCAAGGTATGTCAGCAGTGAGTTAGGAGTTGCCGTTTGGGAACGTTGGTTTGACCCTAACCCTGTAAGACACACACATCTGTACCCTCACGAGTGACATCCATGAGGTAATGTTTGAGGTGACCATTTGTTTGTGTGTGTGTTTTTGAAATGTTTGAACTGGACATTCCTCATTGTGGTGTGAGAGCGGAGCCCTACACGATGTGCCAGTGTGTGTGTGTATGGTACATTACAAAGGTATGTGACACCCTCCCCACTCCTGCCTGCCAGCTCCTGTGATGCTACACAGATAGGAAAGCAATGATGGGCTGTGATTTACAGTATTTCCACATGAACAGAAATGGAATGTACTAGAATATGAATGGTCTGGTAGTGCTCACCAGGCAGGGACTGATATGGCTGCAAGGAGAGACAGAGTGAGTTGGCAGAGAGGCTCCGGCTATCGCCACTGGTTTCCCTGAGAAGGAATCATCATCCACTGTAACTGCAACAGACTTCAGTATCAGGCAGAGCCAGAACAGAACACATGGACACACACACACACACACAGCCACCTGTGGATTTGATGGTAATTGTATGTGAGCCAAAAGATTGCTCAGAACATTCTATTCTCTGCTCAGTCATCTGAGAGGCTTTTCACACAGCCCCCTCTTTCAGACACTACAATACTAACCCTATTGCCCTAACCCTAAAGCTTGTCACTTAAATCTCGCTGCATTGATTCCTTTGATTTTACTCCTGCGACTCTTTCATACTCTTGCTTGTACCTGTCGTTTTTCCTCGTTAACATTATGTCCGCGGAAATGTTTGTAATTACCTGTTAAACGAACCCCGGTAATGGCTGAAATGGGCTCAATGGAATACATTGTCTTGCCATTGTCTCTATAAGAACGCTAAAGCTTCGTCTGGGATTTAACGCACCGTCTCGACACTTACAGTGCCTTTTGAAAGTATTCACACCCCTTTACTTTTTCCACATTTTGTTGTGTTACAGCCTGAATTTAAAATGGATGAAATTGAGATTTTGTGTCACTGGCCTAGACACAATACCCCAAAAGTCAAAATGGACTTATGTTTTTAGTAAATGGTAAACAAATGTATTGAAAATTAAAAGCTGAAATGTCTTGCCCTTTGTTATGGCAAGCCTAAATAAGTTCAGGAGTGAACATTTGCATAACAAGTCACATAATAAGTTGCATGGACTCACTCTGTGCAATAATAGTGTTTGACATGATTTTTGAATGACTACCTCATCTTTGTTCCCCAGACATACAATTATCTGTAAAGTCAGTGAATTTCAAACACAGATTAATTTAAGGCAGTGAATTTCAAACAAAGATTCAACCACAAAGACCTGGGAGGTTTTCCAATGCCTCGCAAAGAAGGGCACCTATTGGTAGGTAAAAAAGCAGACATTGAATATCCCTTTGAGCATGGTGAAGTTATTAATTACACTTTGGATGGTGTATCAATACACCCAGTCACCACAAAGATACAGGCGTCCTTCCTAACTCAGTTTCCGAA
Organism: Coregonus clupeaformis; assembly: GCF_020615455.1. Lineage (NCBI taxonomy): Eukaryota > Metazoa > Chordata > Actinopteri > Salmoniformes > Salmonidae > Coregonus > Coregonus clupeaformis. The sequence continues at coordinate 41,639,675 of NC_059214.1, read as the reverse complement.
GAGGAAGGAAACCACTTAGGGATTTCACCATGAGGCCAATGGTGACTTTAAAATAGTTATAGAGTTTAATGGCCGTGATAAGAGCAAACTGAGGATGTATCAACAACATTGTAGTTACTCCACAATATTAACCTAAATGACAGAGTGAAAAGAAGGAAGCCTGTACAGAATAAAAACAAAAGTATGCGGACCCCTGCTCGTTGAACATCTCATTCCAAAATCATGGGCATTAATATGGAGTTGGTCCCCCCTTTGCTGCTATAACAGCCTCCACTAGATGTTATAACATTGCTGTGGGGACTTGCTTCCATTCAGCCACAAGAGCATTCGTGAGGTGCACATAGGCTGATGCACACACACACACACACAAACACACACACACACAGGGATTTCTGAGTTCAGCAAGATGTGACACGCACTCAAATGCTGACACACATGCACAAAAGCTTGCACTTGCTGTGTGCCTCTCTCCCCCTCTCTTTCTCTCCCTCTATCGCTCTATCCAGGGTGTGTGTCAGTATAATGCTGTATAACTATCTGCTACTAGTTCCTCCCTCAGTAAGACAAGACATGACCTCCTTTGTACCTGTGTTTACAAAATAATTCCTCTCTCTGTTTTCACTGTATCTCTCCTCCCTTCTCTCTCTCTCTGTATCTCTCCTTAACCCGGAAGCCAGCCGCACCCCTGGCATCCGCCAAACCCAGATTGACATTGCGCATGGTGTTCTTAGACTTGTGTGCGGCTGCTCGGCTATGGAAACCCATTTCATGAAGCTCCCGACGAACAGTTCTTGTGCTGACGTTGCTTCCAGAGGCAGTTTGGAACACGGTAGTGAGCATTGCACTCAGCGGTCCCATTCTGTGACCTTGTGTGGCCTACCACTTCGTGGCTGAGCCGTTGTTGCTCCTAGACGTTTCCACTTCACAATAACAGCACTTTGAGTTGACCGGGGCAGGTCTAGCAGGTCAGAAATTTGACATTGGCATCCTCTGATAGTGCCACGTTAACTGTCACTGAGCTCTTCAGTAAGGCCATTCTACTGCCAATGTTTGTCTATGGAGATTGCATGGCGGTGTGCTCGATTTTATACACCTGTCAGCAACAGGTGTGGCTGAAATAGCCAAATCCACTAATTTGAAGAGGCGTCCACGTACTTTTGTATATGTAGTGTATATTAGTGTTTTCTTTTTCTTTTCTTTTTTTTTTTACAAATTTAAGAATTGTTGTTCCACTTTGACATTAGAGAATTTTGTGTAGATCGTTAACAAAAGAATTACAATTAAATCCATTTTAATCCCACCTTGTAACACAACAAAATGTGGAAGAAGTCAACACGTGAATACTTTCTGCAGGCGCTGTACATCACAAGGAAAGAGAAGAAAGATCACTTTATTTTGATGGGTTTTCATTTTTTGTGCAATTAAAAAAAGTAATCATTTAGTTCAGTTGAAATGTTTACAAATTAGAACCGCTGAAATTAAAGCAACTTCCGAAAATGAACACTCGGATTACAGTGATTTTATGTCTGATTTCGCAAACAATGTAAAGTATGTTTAGATAGATGTAATCTAGAGCCAACCGTGTAGATTTTTAATCTGAGGGTATCCTGCTTATTGACACACTTGTTGAATTGTGCAAGAGAACGTGACAACAACAGTAACTAATGAGGAAGTCTAGACAGCACAGGTGAGTACAGGTAGGTAGGGCGGCAGGTAGTTTAGTGGTTAAGAGCGTTGTGCCAGTAACCGAAAGGTCGCTGGTTCTAATCCCCGAGCCGACTAGGTGAAAAATCTGTCGATGTGCCCTTGAGCAAGGCAATTAACCCTAATTGCTCCTGTAAGTCGCTCTGGATAAGAGCGTCTGCTAAATGACTTATTATAATTATAGGTAGGGTAGACAGAGCAAGTGTTTGGTGGTTGCAGCCCTGTTCCACCCCTTTATGTTAATGTGCAAATTAGGCACATATAATATAAAATACCTGATACAATAAGAACATGTATGTATGGGTGCATTCTAAGATTTGTATTTATTTATTTGACAATAAATTGAATACCTGAATTCCCACCAAAATCCCTGAACTCCATTCATTATTTGTCCGTGCCAGTAAAATGTTTTATGTTCTATAATTCTGTAAATATCTGATGGATTATAACAATTCTAAAAGATGGAGTATCTTCATCCATTGTCCAACTTGCATTTATTAGAATTGTTTTTAAAACATTTGAACAATTTCGATGACCGTTGCTACTTACAAGAATGCAAGTATATCAATTTGAACATGTGGCATGTATGCACTATTCCATATCAGGATTACCGTTTTCTAAACAAAACAAACAAAGATTCTAGAGAGTAAGAAACTAGTTTGTCTTTCTAGGAGTGACAGTTGAGTCAATAGGAAAGTGATGTCACTCACAGTGCTAGACAACCAGCTTGACAACCAACTACAAACAAACAAACCTTTTTTCCCGCTATTTATATTCCCAGAGGTCAAACAGACCTACCTCCCCTGTAGCTGTTTGTGTAGCTGTGCTGTGCTCAGCCCTCTCGCTCCTCCTTCTTCAACCCTGCTGAAGCACCTTGGTTTCACTTTAAGAGACAAATGATAGATACGGGGAGTCCAATGGGGAAAGATTAGGGACCATATAGTCAGACAGTCTGTATGTGTCTCTGGGAGGGACAGAATGCTGAAGGCATTGAGTTATCATTAATGTAGGTGACAAAACACACTGCTCTTATCATGTAGCACTACTGACAACTGAGTCCAAAGGTTAGGTAACACTGTGTGTATAGATAGGATAATGTGTGTGTGTGACCAGTCTGTTGTAGGTTTATGTGTATAGTTGTGTGTAAGGGAAAATGTGTGTATGCGTTCCCTGGGGATTGACCCTGTGTATAGTGACACCAGACACTGTCACTGATTACCCTACCAAGTGCATCGTGTGGGAATAGCTAATTAACTAACACTAACACACACACACCTGTCCTGCTTACAACAACCCTCTCTTCTTACATTTACATTTTAGTCATTCAGCAGACGCTCTTATCCAGAGCGACTTACAGTTAGTGAGTGCATACATTTTTTTTTTTTCATACCCCCCGTGGGAATTGAACCCACAACCCTGGCGTTGCAAACGCCATGCTCTACCAACTGAGCTACATCCCTGCCGGCCATTCCCTCCCCTACCCTAGACGACACTGGGCCAATTGTGCGCCGCCCCATGGGTCTCCCGGTCGCAGCCGGCTACTTCTTCATGTCTCTGAGTCACACAAACACTCTCTCAAACACTTTCTCTCTCGTCCTTTCTCTCTCTCCCTCTATTCCACTGATTTAAAAAACAATTGATTTCAAAGTTTAACAAACCATAGAACTCTATGAACAATGACTACTTTGAACAATTTACATAAACAATAAATACAAATAACATTTACTGGAAAAACTGTGCAGATGCAGTTTGGTAACAGAATTACAGTAACATCTCCCTCTGTTTTTTTCTGCTACCAAACTTTGTATCTTCACAGTTCTTCCTGTAAATGTTCAGTGGAAATTGTTAAAAGTTGTCATTATGCATAGTGTTCTATGTTTTGTTAAACTTTGAAATCAATGTGTTTTTTGTAAAATAAAACATTTGAATCTTAGCGTAATTCCGTTACCGTGGAATTGCCTCTATCTTTCTTTCTTTCTTTCTTTCTTTCTTTCTTCCTTCCGTCCTTCCTTCCCCTCTTTATCTCTTTCTCTCTCTCTGATAACATTTAAATGAGGGCCTGTGTGTCATTGGAGATTATGACATCATATAGTGTATCTGCACATTGAAAGTCAAATTCCTCTGTACAGTTTTGAATTTGGTTGCATAGATACAATCTCCCTCTCACAAACATAGACACACACACAAGTACATTATTGTCCTCCACACCCAAATGAATCCTGATGTCACTTTGTTTTCCTCTCTGCGTCAGACTGCGGAGTTCCCTCCCAGTGCTGCATACAGACAAACACCAACAAGGTAATAATAGTGATTAATGTGATGTAGAATCAAATCAATCTGATTGGTCGTCTTATCAGATAGGTTCTCCCTCTAATACACTCTCTGTCCTTACAGTAGTTGACATTGATATAGACCCACCCAGGAATGTACACACACACGAGTGCACACACACAAAGTAACAGATGCCATAAAGAGGTAGTTGTAAAACCTAATTGCCTCATGAGAGAGAAATGTAACTTTGGACTGTAGTGCCTGTGGTTAGTTGTGTGTTGTGTGTGTTGAGTTCTGTGTGTTTGTGTGTAGGTGTGTGTGTGTTGAGTTCTGTGTGTGTGTGTGTGTGTGTGTGAGTAGAGATCATCCATCAGTGACAGACTGGACACAGGACAGATCCAAGACAAATAGTGCAATTCACTTCACACACATCCTTACAGGAAAGAGAAGAGTGGACCCCCACACTGAATATGGAGGATCAAGTTGTTTTACCTTCCCTTCCCAAAATAAAACATCACCTGTAGTAAAAATACAGTGTGTGGGTCTGCTTTCCACATGAAGTTTGTTTTTGGGTTTACAGCACACGTGCCAGTGTGAAGGTTTTACTGTGAAGATGCATCAGCAGTTTGAATTGAGATGAAGACCATACAGAAGTATATCATATTTAGATTGTAGGGCAAGGGTGTAATAGTTACATAGTTATAGTTGGGTCTATCCATGCAATGAAAATCATGGAAAGAATAAGATTGCCTTCTATTCATAAATATATTGCAGAGTAGTTATAGTTGGTGAAAGTGTTGAGAAGAAAGGAGATGGGGGAGAAGGGAGAGAGATAGGGGGAGAAGGGAGAGAGACAGGAGGATAAGTGGGGGGAAAGGAGAAGGGGGGAGATGCACATGGAAGAGAGGAGGGGAAAAGGGGTAGACATGATGAGAGGGTGTGCTGGCCAGATGGGCAAACCCAAAATGTGGCCATGCCAGGTAGCTGGGTCACAGAGATGGAACACCGTGGTGCCTTCATCTCTTCCTCCATGCCACATTTTTACATTTACATTTTAGTCATTTAGCAGCTCTTATCCAGAGCGACTTTCAGTAGTGAGTGCATACATTTTCATACTTTTTTCATACTGGTCCCCCATGGGAATCGACTGACAGAGAGAGAGAGAGAGAGAGAGAAGAAGAGGTAGGAGAGAGGAAGAGAGGAAAAGGAGAGAGATAAAAACATCCCTGGTGTGTTTGTTTACCCTGATCCGAGAGCTGGTGTGTGACGTGAGCCCTGCTACTGAGTCAGACCAGACGCTCTCTCTCTCTCTTACACATGCAGGTTCTCACAACAGAGCATGGTACTGTTTAAAGCCCTGGAAGCATCCAGACACACACATCACCTCAGCATTCCCTCTCTCCCTACACATTTCACCTCTCTCTCTCTCTCTCTCTCTCTCTCTCTCTCTCTCTCTCCTATCTTCAGTCTAGAGAGAGGAGACACGGCTGAGTTATTGTGCTTATGACCAAACTGTCTGCCAAAACGAACTTGATGACCTGCACCTCCTCTCTCCTTCCTTCTCTCCTCTAGAGGACAGTCAGCAGTGTCTCTGGGACCAGAGCCAGAATAGAGTCAGAGAAACAGAGGAGGCAGAGTGTCTGTTTTATCCTCAATTCTACTTACTAGAGACGGCACTCCATCACTTTAATTAGATAGACAGTATGACATGCAGGGAAAAGACAAATATGGTTTCTTATATGTGCCAGTAAAATTCTAATTCTCCATCAGCCACCTATAGCTATACATTCAGTCTGTGTGTGTGTGTGTGTGTGTGTGTGTGTCTGTGTCGCTAGGGCAGCTCCTCTCCTGCAGGTGTGTGTTAAAGCTGCTAGCTGCTGCCTCAGCATTAGTTAGAGAGAGGGGAAGTTGAAAGACCCACACTGCAGCCCAGCCAACAGATCCATACCACTGTACCACTGTACCACTGTACCACTGTACTATTGTGCCACTGTACCCGCTCCACACTGCAGTGTTATCCTAGACTCTCCTCTCTGTAGCCAGGCCAAGCCCAGGGTATGATGCCTAGCCAGGGTATAGAGTCAGGGCTGCAGACAGTATGTTCTATACAAGAGGTAGTTTAAAGTCTAACAATACCTAAAGCTCTACAGACACTCTCTGTTTCCTGGCTACTCTGTGCAGACAGACAGAATGTTGAGGAATTTAGAACTTCATCTAAGAGTTCTAACTCCTCTAATCTGTCTCAGCATCGGGACGACTTCTTTCTTCAGACCATTTTTTGAACACTGCTTTGTTTGAATACACAGATCCAAACATGCAATATTAACGCAGTGTAGTGCAGAGTAGTGGTTTTGACTGATCCCAGGAAACCGGGTGACGGAGTTAGATTGAATGGTGAGTGTTAGGTGGTTGTGAGTGTGACTGCAGTGGGAGGTTGGAGAGGAGATGGAGGTATTTATATAAAGCTGTACAATAAGAACACTCTGAAGGGGTGGGAGGGAGCAGAGTACTATCAGGGTACTATCAGGATACTAGGAACAGAGCCTTAAAAACACATGTGCTTCTGGGTATGTCGGAGTGTACCGGTATCTTTACGCAACTAACTCATGCCACGTCGGTATGTTGGTTATATGATATATCCATAAATGTAGTACTTTCTGTGTATGCACCCTGCTGCCATCCTCATGCAACTGATCCTGGAGACAGAGAGAAACATCAACAGACTCAAACAGAGAGAAAGGAGGGATGAACGGAGAGAAGAAGACTCTTATATAAGACTTGGCATGTCTGTTTCATTCCAGAGGTTAGGGCAAGGACACACACATCTCGATCCTGATAATGACTCAGATATCACCCTTACTGTAGGGTAGACTGCTTGTTCCACTAGTTATTTTGTTGCTTTCACAAAGTCATTTCTGAAGATTATTATTTATTTAATGTGATTAGTGATTAATTTGAAGAATAATATAACATATAAATGCCTCATGAGCTTAGTTCAACTGTCCTACCCCATTAGAAACCAAAATATAAGCTTGTTTTACTCCACTGTTTGTAAACAATGTAATTGTCAACGAACATTGAAAACATGGTTAAAAGATAGCTTTGATCTCATGGATGGTCAGTCTTTGCATCCATAGTGCCATCTATGAATTTTTACTTTTTTCACCAAGTTACACTACTCAAAAAAGCACCTAATGGTGGAACGACACAGACTTATTTTGGAACCCCCTGTGCTGAGTTCCATTTCAATTACCCTGACTTTCTATTCCTTGAACCTCTGTCTAGGCCGGGCCTCGACCTTCTCCCTGGCTGTTTGCAGTAAAACATATATGAATATTGTGTTGCGTCACAATGAGATATGTGTGTGTGTGTGTCTGTGTGTGTGTGTGTTTGGCGTTGCCTTGCGTGCCACAGGCCGGTGCTGTGAAATGCTGGCTTTGTGGGATTGTGTATCCTAACCTCCTTAACCACATTCTTTCCAAAACAAAAGCAGTCAGGTTGGTGTTTAGGAAACACTTTGTGGTTTTCCAAGTCCTCTCACACCACACACTGAAATCTGTCATGGCCAGGGTCAGGAGGCCTGTCTGGGGGGTACACAGAGACAGTGTAAACAGTTACTGTATAGCAGAGTGTATATGTGGTTATGATTATTATATGAGGAGAGAGAGGCGAGGCAGTTATGAAACATAGTGTGGGTAGGTAAATGTCTGTGTGTATGTGTGTGCACTATGAATGTATGGAGTAACAGAGGAGAGTATGTGTTTGCATGTGGTGGTTATGAAACAGAGAGATTTATAGTTATAGTTACTCAACAGAAGACTCTGACCGTCTCACTACTGCCATTCTAAACTAGATAAAACCAGATAGAGAGATAGATAGCGTGGGAGAAAACAAAAGATTAAGAGAAGGCAAAAGAGAAAAAGCTAAAGAAAGTGAGAGAAAGAGAAAGTAAAACAGAGAGAGTGGGAGAAGAAGTGAAAGAGAAGAAGGGAAAAGCAAACGAGGGAGGGAGAGTGCTGTCTGGAATGTTGAGAGAACCATCCATTTGCAGACACAACAACTTGGTGATTAGTTTCGGATTTGTCTTGAACTTGCTGCTCTCTGGCTGTGACTAGACTGAGACTGATCATTCAGACTGACTGTGTTTAGATTATCAATCAAATCAAAAGTGGTTAGAAGTGGTATTAGTATAGTTCATAGTCCTTTTCCCTCCCCTCCTCTTCACTCCTCTGCTCCTTTTGTATTTATTTCTCCCCCTTCTCCATTCTATCTCTGCTCTCCTTTCTTTCCCCTCCCCTCCTCGTCACGTGTGACAGCCAGAGCCAGTTCCCCTCAGTCTCATGATGGTCTGCAGACCCAGAGGAAAAGAGAGAGAGACAGAGAAATCTGCAGACAGAGAGAGACCCAAAACGCCCTAGATCATAGATTTAACATCTTTACAGCTAGTTAATTTCTCAGAACTGTTTACTAAAGACAGACAGAGTAGTGAGGTTAGGTGTATATCCTCACTCTCACATGTCTGTAATAAATAGAGAAAACAGTTGCTTTGTTGCTGGATCAAATTGGACCAAATCTTTATCTCAAAACAATTTACATTTACGCCATTTAGCAAACACTCTTATCCAAAGCGATTTACAGTAGCAATTAGGGTTAAGTGACTTGCTCAAGGGAACAGACAGATTTTCGGGGATTACGAACCAGAAACCTTTCGGTTACTGGCCCATCTCTGTTAACCGCGAGGCCACCCTGCTGCCTCCCCAAAAACAATGGTTTAATTTGTTGGTCAGTGCTTGTTTCCTACGTACTATTGGGAGGGTAAGTTCAGTCAGAAGGAAGAAGATTGGGGACACAAGGACAGGGGAATCCCTAACAGAGGCTTCCATTAATTTGAACGCAAACAATCAAATATGCAACACCGATGTCTGCAAAATACTGCAGCAATGTGTTCTTTCCTACGGTACTGACACATTCACATACACATGCAACAAACACACATACATGTACATGTCACACTAGTCCAGTCAGTCAGACAGAGGTGATGCAGTCTGTAATTACACTGGCAGATGAATGATTAAAGATCTCGACAGGTTCTATTACACCACAGGTGCTAAAGCCTGATCGGGTCACACAGACACACCAGCTGACCCCAGGAAGGGTGTACAGTGGCTTGCGAAAGTATTCACCCCTCTTGGCATTTTTACTATTTTGTTGCCTTACAACCTGGAATTAAAATAGATTTTTTGGGGTTTGTATCATTTCATTTACACAACATGCCTACCACTTTGGAGATGCAAAATATGTTTTATTGTTAAACAAACAAGAAATAACACAAAAAAACTGAAAACTTGAGCGTGCATAACTATTCACCCCCCCCAAAGTCAATACTTTGTAGAGCCACCTTTTGCAGCAATTACAGCTGCAAGTCTCTTGGGGTATGTCTCTATAAGCTTGGCACATCTAGCCGGGATCTTTGCCCATTCCTCAAGGCCAAACTGCTCCAGCTCCTTCAAGTTGGATGGGTTCCGCTGGTGTACAGCAATCTTTAAATCATACCACAGATTCTCAATTGGATTGAGGTCTGGGCTTTGACGAGGCCATTCCAAGACATTTAAATGTTTCCCTTAAACCACTCAAGTGTTGCTTTAGCAGTATGCTTAGGGTCATTGTCCTGCTGGAAGGTGAACCTCCGTCCCAGTCTCAAATCTCTGGAAGACTGAAACAGGTTTCCCTCAGGAATTTCCCTGTATTTAGCGCCATCCATCATTCCTTCAATTCTGACCAGTTTCCCAGTCCCTGCCGATGAAAAACATTCCCACAGCATGATGTTGCTACCACCATGCTTCACTGTGGGGATGGTGTTCTCGGGGTGATGAGAGGTGTTGGGTTTGCGCCAAACATAGCGTTTTTCTTGATGGCCAAAAAGCTCAATTTTAGTCTCATCTGACCAGAGTACCTTCTTCCGTATGTTTGGGGAACACCAAACGTGTTTGCTTATTTATTTTTTTAAGCAATGGCTTTTTCTGGCCACTCTTCAGTAAAGCCCAGCTCTGTGGAATGTACGGCTTAATGTGGTCCTATGGACGGATACTCCAATCTCCACTGTGGAGCTTTGCAGCTCCTTCAGGGTTATCTTTGATCTCTTTGTTGCCTCTCTGATGAATGCCCTCCTTGCCTGGTCCGTGAGTTTTGGTGGGCGGCCCTTTCTTGGCAGGTTTGTTGTGGTGCCATATCTTTCCATTTTATTATAATGGATTTAATGGTGCTCCGTGGGATGTTCAAAGTTTCGGATATTGTTTTATAACCCAAACCTGATCTGTACTTCTTCACAACTTAGTCCCTGACCTGTTTGGAGAGCTCCTTGGTCTTCATGGTGCCGCTTGCTTGGTGGTGCCCCTTGCTTAGTGGTGTTGCAGACTCTGGGGCCTTTCAGAACAGGTGTATATATACTGAGATCATGTGACACTTAGATTGCACACAGGTGGACTATATTTAACTAATTATGTGACTTCTAAAGGTAATTGGTTGCACCAGATCTTATTCAGGGACTTCATAGCAAAGGGGGTGAATACATATGCACGCGTCACTTTTCCGTTATTTTTTTGTTTGTTATTTTTTTCATTTCACTTCACCAATTTGGACTATTTTGTGTATGTCCATTAAATGAAATCCAAATAAAAATCAATTTCAGTTACAGGTTGTAATGCAACAAAATAGGAAAAATGCCAAGGGGGATGAATACTTTTGCAAGGCACTGTATATGTCTCACCCTCTCAGGCCGTGGCTTCCTGTGTTGTTCTGGCAAGATGATGGGGTGGTAGACTCTGATATCATTAACACTGACACACCTAAAGTCACACACTGTCATCCGAGTTCTGCCAGCTCCAATATGTCTGAGTGTGTATGTGTATTTTCAGAGCCTATTTTTTATTTTTATTTTACTAGGCAAGTCAGTTAAGAACAAATTCGCCAACACCGGACGACGCTGGGCCAATTGTGCGCCGCCCTATGGGACTCCCATTCACGGCCGGTTGTTATACAGCCTGGAATTGAACCAGGGGGTCTGTAGTGACGCCTCAAGCACTGAGATGCAGTGCCTTAGACCGCTGCGCCACTCGGGAGCCCTATTAGAGATCCCATGGCACGTTGTCCTGGCTAAACTCTCAACCTTACATAGATCAGTCTAGCACCTAAGCCATTAAGTCCAGAGGTCTGAACCTGTTCATAGGGTTGCTGATATTTGAGGACACTACCGTGTTTAGAGGCCTATATCCCCCAGTGTCTTGACTCATTCTCCCAGCAAAATATACCTACTACTTATAACAAAGCTAATACTGCCCCTTAGCGTCCACTGTCTGCAACAACACTACCTATAGCATCTACACTGCAATCCGTCCACTCTCTGTCCTTTCTCTTTCTCTCCCTCAGTCTCCACCCCCCCTCTCTGTGTCTGTCTCCCCTCCTCTCTGTCTGTCTCCCCCTCTCTCTCACCCCCCTCTCTGTGTCTGTCCCCCTATCTCTCTCCCTGTCCCCCTCTCTCTCTCCCTGTCTCTCTCCCCCTCTCTCTCTCTGTCTCCCCCCTCTCTGTCTGTCTCCCCCTCTCGCTCTCCCCCTCTCGCATCTGTCTCCCCCTCTCTCTCTCCCCCCTCTGTCTGTCTCCCCCCCTCTCTCCCCCTCTCGCTCTCCCCCTCTGTGTCTGTCTCCCCCTCTCTGTCTGTCTCCCCCCCTCTGTCTGTCTCCCCCCTCTCTGTGTCTGTATCCCCCCCTCTCTCTCTCCCCCTCTCCGTGTGGTTAGGTTATTATAGTAGGCCAGATTAAGCACAGCTGTTGGTCTTAATTAGTCAGGTTTAATTGAAGTAGCTGGTGTGGAATTTATACAATGCAGTTAAGAAGTGTTTAACAGTAGCTTTAATAGACCATGGCCGCATAAAACACTAAAATACAAGATAATACAAGATATATTGAATTTATTTGAATCAAACTTTCAATATTGGGCTTTCATTTACGTGCACCCCACATGGCCTATTCATACTGACAGGATTCCTGAGATCTTTAAAATAAAGAGACTGAGACTAAGATAAACACTACTGTATTCCACAGAAACATTAAGTGTATGAATATGAAGTGAATATCCATGGTAAAGATTAATCATATCTGGAATGTACCGCTTTTATGTTGCGTGCAACTTTCCCACAGACAGACATGGTTATATATGCATTTAATATACACTACCGTTCAAAAGTTTGGGGTCACTTAGAAATTCCCTTGTTTTTGAAAGAAAAGCCATTTTTTTGTCCATTATAATAACATCAAATTGATCAGAAATACAATGTAGACATTGTTAATGTTGTAAATGGCCATTGTAGCTGGAAACGGCTGATTTGTAATGGAATATCTACATAGGCATACAGAGGCCCATTATCAACAACCATCAGTCCTGTGTTCCAATGGCACGTTGTGTTTGCTAATCCAAGTTTATCATTTTAAAAGGCTAATTGATCATTAGAAAACCCTTTTGCAATTATGTTAGCACAGCTGAAAACTGTTGTGCTGACTCAAGAAGCAATAAAACTGGCCTTCTTGAGACTAGTTGAGTATTTGGAGCATCAACAATTGTGGGTTCGATTACAGGCTCAAAATGGCCAGAAACAAATAACTTTCTTCTGAAACTCGTCAGTCTATTCTTGTTCGGAGAAATGAAGGCTATTCCATGCGAGAATTTATTTATTATTATTTATTTTTTTTGGTTGGGGGATGGATCAGCTTAATATTGCAGATAGATTGTATCTTCTATCAATGTAATTGTCTGCATCACTTCCAATCCCCCATGTTTTTTTTATTTTTTATATATATATTCCCCTTTATTACTTTTTAACCCCACCATCCTTTCCCTACTTGGAGTAAATTAGTGAACAACAACGCCCAGGCCTCTACTTCCGGTCTATACTTACTATCTACACCTTATGGACAGAGTTAATTTTACAATAATTCTATATATATATATATATATATATATATATATATATATATATATATATATATATATATTATTTTTTGCTCCTGAACCTCTTCTACTCTCAACCTCTCCGATCATTTTCATGATGTCCATCCGGTTTGCTTCTAAATGCCATATCTTGCGAGAAATTGCCAAGAAACTGAAGATCTCGTACAACGCTGTGTACTACTCCCTTCACAGAACAGCGCAAACTGGCTCTAACCAGAATAGAAAGAGGAGTGGGAGGCCCTGGTGCACATCTGAGCAAGAGGACAAATACATTAGAGTGTCTAGTTTGAGAAACAGACGCCTCACTAGTCCCCAACTTGCAGCTTCATTAAATAGTACCCGCAAAACACCAGTCTCAACGTCAACAGTGAAGAGGCGACTCCGGGATGCTGACCTAGGCAGAGTTGCAAAGAAAAAGTCATATCTCAGAATGGCCAATAAAAATAAAATATTTTCTTTGCAACTCTGCCTAGAAGGTCAGCATCCCGGAGTCGCCTCTTCACTGTTGACGTTGAGACTAGTGTTTTGTGGGTACTATTTAATGAGGCTGCCGGTTGAGGACCTGTGAGGCGTCTGTTTCTCAAACTAGACACTAATGTATTTGTCCTCTTGCTGAGCTGTGCTAACATAATTGCAAAAGGGTTTTCTAATGATCAATTAGCCTTTTAAAATGATAAACTTGGATTAGCAAACACAATGTGCCATTGGAACACAGGACTGATAGTTGCTGATAATGGGCCTCTGTACGCCTATGTAGATATTTCATTACAAATCAAAATAATTGCTTTTCTTTCGAAAACAAGGACATTTCTAAGTGACTCCAAACTTTTGAACGGTAGTGTACATAAATTAATTCAGTGTTGTGAACTACTGAAACAGTCAGTAGTTCCTGTTTCGTCCATCCACAGGAAGCCCATCTGTGTTCCGAAGTCAAGCCCGTCCCTGACGTGGGAGAAGAAGGCCTCAGGGTGACAGGAGGTGCACAGGGTCACACTCGGCCTGTCAGTCACTGTGTCATCATGGATACGCTCAGGCAGGACCCCACCCCTCTGGAGAAGTATTCTGGAATGGAGAACGTGAAGGTTTAAAAACATGGGAGGAGAGGAGACCCTGATCTAAACAATGTAGATTGTATTCCATGGTCAGCATGCCCCTGGGTGAACTATGTGTTCAGAAGAAATACTGCCGCTTTAGTTTGACTCCATCATTCTGCTGGTTAGATTGGTAATCCATTGACCTGATGGGACTAATGATCATTTCAACAGTATCACCCCATACAACCAGTATCCAATCAAAGACATCACTCCCAGGGCATGACCTTTGTGTTTGCAATCAGATGAGTGGCTGGGGTGGGTGGGGGGGGGGGGGGTAACCCAGTAACAGCCCATAGGAAATCAATCAGGTGACTCCAGTCTAGCAGCACCCATCATAAAAACCCCATCATAGTTTGACCTCATTATTGACCCTGTGGTGTTATTTCAACTGGGAGTCAATGCTTTAAAAAAAAAATTAAGTCAGTGATTTAATGACAGTACGTCAGAGAAAGACCATAAAGTCATTGGGCGCGCCTGAGTGGTAAGGCTCAAGCAACTGACTGTCGGGTGAGGTGCAACTCCTACAGCCGAAAGTCGGATATTAATGTGGTTTTCCAACAGCAAGGCTCAGAGCAACATGGCAGTGTTGCCATTGTTTATAAAAGGTTTTCTTTCTATGTCTCCAACCCCCATATCACACACTCACAAACTGAAATAATATACAGTGTATTTGGAAAGTATTCAGACCCCTTGACTTTTTCCACATTTTGTTACGTTACAGCCTTATTCTAAAATTGATTAAATTGTTTTTCCCCCCTCTTCAATCTACACACAATATCCCATAATGACAAAGCAAAAAAAGGGTTTTAGAATTTTTTTCAAATTTATAAAAAGATAAACGGAAATATCACATTTACATAAGTATTCAGACCCTTTACTCAGTACTTTGTTGAAGCACCTTTGAGTCTTCTTGGGTAGGATGCTACAAGCTTGGCACACCTGTATTTGGGGAGTTTCTCCCATTCTTCTCTGCAGATCCTCTCAAACTCTGTTAGGTTGGATGGGGAGCATTGCTGCACAGCTATTTTCAGGTCTCTCCAGAGATGTTCGCTAGGGTTCAAGTCTGGGCTCTGACTTGGCCACTCAAGGACATTCAGAGACTTGTCCCGAAGCCACTCCTGCGTTGTCTTGGCTGTATCCTTAGGGTTGTTGTCCTGTTGGAAGGTGAACCTTCGCCCCAGTCTGAGGTCCTTTCATCAAGGATCTCTGTACTTTGCTCCGTTCATCCTTCTCTCGATCCTGACTAGTCTCCCAGTCCCTGACGCTAAAAAACATCCCCACAGCATAATGCTGCAACCACCATGCTTCACCGTAGGGATGGTGCCAGGTTTCCTCCAGACGTGACGCTTGGCATTCAGGCTAAAGAGTTCAATCTTGGTTTCATCAGACCAGAGAATCTTGTTTCTCATGGTCTGACTCCTTTAGGTGCCTTTTGGCAAACTCCAAGCGGGCTGTCATGTGCATTTTATTGAGGATTGGCTTCCGTCTGGCCACTCTACCATAAAGGCCTGATTAGTGGAGTACTGCAGAGATGGTTGTCCTTCTGGAAGGTTCTCCCATATCCACAGAGGAACTGGAGCTCTGTCAGAGTGACCATTGGGTTCTTGGTCACCTCTCTGACCAAGGCCCTTCTCCACCAATTGCTCAGTTTGGCCGGGTGGCCAGCTCTAAGAAGAATCTTGGTGGTTCCAAACTTCTTCCATTTAAGAATGATGGAGGCCACTGTGTTCTCATGGCTTGGTTTTTGCTCTGACATGCACTTTCAACTGTGGACAGGTGTGTGCCTTTCCAAATCAAGTTCAATCAATTGAATATACCACAGGTGGACTCCAATCAAGTTGTAGATACATCACAAGGATGATCAATGGAAACAGGATGCACCTGAGCTAAATTTCGAGTCTCATAGCAAAGGGTCTGAATACTTATGTAAATAAGGTATATGTTTTAAAACATTTATACATTTGCAAAGATTTATAAAAACCAGTTTTCGCTTTGTCATTATGAGGTATTGTGTGTAGATTGATGAGAAAAAATATATTTCATCCATTTTAGAATAAGGCTGTAACGTAACAAAATGCGGAAAAAGTAAATGGGTCTGAATACTTTCCGAATGCACTGTATGTGTACATTGTACAATCAATTAGTGAGAGAGAGACTCAAATATCACATTCATTTGTATATATATCCACTGTATACACAAATCGCGGGAAAAGATAGTTCCTGTTTCAGTCATGTCTTTTGACACGTTCGCGCGGGTCCAAAAAAAAATACGAATGATTGGTTGACAATAGAGCCTCCCACAATGCAGGCGATGGCTGCAGGATGAAGTTGGTGAAGAGGAACTGCAGAAACTTGGTCACATGATTTTTGTAAAGTTCATGCAGTTGACATATAGGCGCAAGTCGGACAATTTTTATCCCCATAATGCAACACTTTGAAAGGCAGTGACCAACGATGTTCAACGGCTTGAGAAAAGGGATCCGCTTGAACGCGCTATTTGTCTATATGTTGCATAGTTGGCCAAACTAACCTGGTGGCTAGTCGTATGTTGACGTGAGGCCTGGTCTCGGCCATGTCAGGAACACAGTCAGGGTGTATAGAGTAGAACTCTGCAGCCTGCTCTCTCTCCAGTGTAAAGCAACAGGCCCCCACCGACGGCCCGATCACCACGGTGACATCACATGCCCTGCTGCCGAACCCCATCACCATGGCGTTGACTGTAGCCATGGCAACACCCATCAGGGTTCCTTTCCATCCTGAGAGAGGGAAACACAAAGGAACACTTTATAATGATGCACCAGAAGACATCTTTCTGCAGAATATGAATACTGTCTTGTACCTAAAGTGTGTGTGTCTCACCAGCGTGAGCTACTCCGATGACCCTGGTCACGGGGTCAGTGAAGAGGAGTGGCATGCAGTCAGCTCCTGGAGCAGCTATGACAACACCTCTCTGATTGGTTACGATACCATCATAGTCCTGTGGCTCCTCCTCCTTTCCCATCACCCATACGTCACTGCCGTGGTTCACCTGGCAGGAACAGCTAATCAGCATTAACCACTCAATGATGTCAGTGATGTTTTCTACAACCTACTGGAGTGAGTGTTATACGCTGTACAGAACAAGTGCACTACCTCCCTGTGCCATAACGGTCTAGACCTCAATCAATCAAATGTATTTTATAAAGCCCTTTTTACATCAGCAGTTGTCACAGTGTTTTACAGATACCCAGCCTAAAACCCCAAAGAGCAAGCTTTGCAGAAGCAGAAGCACAGTGGCTAGGAAACACTCCCTAAAAAGGCAGGAACCTAGGAAAAAACCTAGAGAGGAACAAGGTTAAGAGGCGTGGCCAGTCAGAGTGCGAAATACGGGGGGCCCAGGGGGGTCTCAGACCCCCTGAATGAGACATGAGTGCCCCTAAATGCAACAAAGTCAAACTTTGGGGGGTCTCTAATTAATTATAATTGAACCATTCTCCTATTAGTTTAAAATGCCATTTGTTCTGTTACATTGGTACTTTTTCCTATGTCTGAAGTAAATCTCTATTTTTGATGTAAATGGCTTGTTATAGAAGGGTCCAGACCAATGTTCCCTCTAAAAAAATGTCCTCACGTCAGCAAATTTCAGGTCTGCTGAGTGCAAACTTGAACGTTGTGAAAATTCTATGCAACTTCCGGTGCGTGTTTACTGTGAACAATGAGGCTGCACCCGCTTTAAGTTAGTTTTAATAGTGGTTAAGTAGGCTACTGTGGCTCTTTGATCATAAGCTGCGATTCACTTCCTCATTGCTTGTTGTGTAGTATCAGGGCACGCAAAATATATTAATAAAAGCTACAAAAACACGCAAATACGTCCTTTTAGAAACGGACACGCTCTCAGTACAGTGATGTAGGTCTTTAGATGTTGTACACATGACATTGTGTCATTTCGAACTTTATCCGCAATGTTATATTCCCTTTTGTGCAACTCGAGACGTTTCTTCTACCTACCAGCAGTGCTGCGTGGGCTGTGTTCGTGTACTATAGGGACACGCTCGGCCTGCACAACTGTGTGGGGGAAACTCGACCAAAATGGATTATAACGTTGCGGATACAGTTCGGAATGACACAATTTAATGTGTACAACATCTAAAGACCTACATCACTATACTGAGAGCGTGTCCGTTTCTAAAAGTCACTATATAATTCAACCTCTGTTGCTAGTCTTCTTCTGGTTGACCTCTTGGCAGAGGCCGTGCTACACTTACATTCAGGGAGTCTACAATAATGTTATTTGCTGTACTGTCGTACCTTGACCAGGTGCAGTAGTCGGGGGTAGAACCCAGCCTTTTGGGCTAGTCGGCGGATGTTCTCGGCTACGAGGGTCCTGGAGTCTCTGCGTCTGGAGCTACTGAACAGGTTGAGAGAGGAGAGGGTGGAGATGGAGGAAATACCTCCTGTACGCGTGGTGAACCCATGGGAGAAACAGTCTACAGAGAGAGAGATGGATGGACTGTTCACTGGTTGCTGAATGATAGTTCAGCCTAATATTACACTACAGTAATTGATAGTGTATTACACACACCTACCTGAAATTAAAGTGGACCTCAGTATAGTGATGTCTCCTTTAGCGTGTAACTGCTGCAGAAAGCTTCTGACCTCCTCTCTGACCTCACTGACAGGTGGAGCGAAAGGTGAGTCGCATTGCATGTGACCAGGGCACGGGAGATCATTGGATGTGACGTACTCAAACGTGTACACCTCCGTGAAAAGTTGCTCATGGTATGCTTCAAACATCTGCCTCCTGTTTTTTGAGGTGAAGACCCGAACCGTTCGCAAGTCTAGTTGGTCCACGGCTAGTTTGAAACGGTACCAAGACTCCGTAACAGTGGTGTAGTCCAATACGTGGACGTTTGTCTTCTGACTGGAAAACGTTTCCAGCAAAGACACCGTGTTCTCGCCGTTTGCATTACAACGTTGACCGTGTGGTTGAAATAGTAGATAGATTTGAAAGCCGACATCGCTCCTACCTGTGACGCTTTTTATTTGCCTCTCCACGCACGAGCTGTGCTGCGGACACCGACAGTGAATTATATCTATAATGAAGACTTCTGACATGTTGTCAGGTAAATGCAATGAGATCCAAACGGAAATAACTTAACTACTGGACAAAAGCTTCTCTAAAAGTGTGTTATGAATGCCGAATTTCCAGAGGCGATGTGCCTTTTTATGCAGAGAGGAACATGTTTCATGCGTCAACATGCCGCTTTCAGAAACTCCAGCGGAGAGTTTGAACTTCCTCCTTGCATAACACTGTTCCCGCCCTCAGGGGTTATTACTAGTTACCACAGCCACAAAGTCAAAATGGTCTATGTCGTAAAAATTCATGAAAACTAAAATTTGCTTTTTGTCTTAATTTAAGGTCAGGGTTAGGCATAATGTTAGCAGCGTGGTTAGGGTTAGGTTTCAAATCAGATTTTAAGAAGATACATTTTAGAAATAGGCGGGGGTTTAGCCATTTCTATGACTTTGTAGCTGTGGTAACTAGTTACGTTTGCCTCCGGGGAAATTCCAGGGTGGGGTTTCTGCGACGGACTGTACACAGGTAAACAGCGGTAATCTAATCTTTTACCTTTCTGACTGTTCCTCTTCAATCCCTTTTATTGTTTTGAAGACCCATAACTTCCTCATAGCCATGTCCTATCATTCATACTTTATAAATAATGTCTGGCCATTTTTGTGCTGGTTTGGTTAGATGAAGAGGAAGTAGGCTACTGTAAATACAAACAAGACAACAGACAGGCTTGCTCAAGGGTGTGCTGTGTCAGGTGATTATGACAAACCTCCTCTGTCCTCTCCAGGTCTCAATTGCAGGATGTCAAATTGAATCGAAAGTTAATGTACAGTGCAGTGCCTATGGAAAGTCTACACCCCCCTAGGATTTATTCACATTTTATTGTGTTACAAAGTCGGATTCAAATGGATTTAATTGTCGTTTTATTGTACACGCTACACAAAATACTCAAAGTGGAAGAAAAAGTATCTATTTTTTTGTATTAATGAAAAAAAAAACACTAATATACCTTGATTAGATAAGTATTCACCCCCCTGAGTCAATACATGTTAGAAACACCTTTGGCAGCGATTACAGCTGTGAGTCTCATAAGAGGTGGGTACAGCACGAGTACATTTTTAAACCTGCATCAGGAAATGTAGTCTATCATAGTTCATGTGAGATTCCATGACATTATGAAGGGCAGCTCAGAACAGCTGAAGATGGATTTTAAAGAACTGATTGGGTCTCTGCTTGACACCAACAAACGCCCCATATTATCTGGCCCTGTGCCATCCCTAAATCGTGGCATTGAACATTTCAGCAGACGTTTAGCCCTCCATAATCTCCTGAGTGGCGCAGTGGTCTAAGGCGCCGCATCGCAGTGCTAACTGTGCCACTAGAGATCCTGGTTCGAATCCAGGCTCTGTCGCAGCCGGCCGCGACCGGGAGACTCATGGGCGACGCACAATTGGCCCAGCGTCGTCCAGGGTAGGGGAGGGAATGGCCGGCAGGGATGTAGCTCAGTTGATAGAGCATGGCGTTTGCAACGCCAGGGTTGTGGGTTCGATTCCCATGGGGGGCCAGTATTACAAAAAAAATACAAAAATATGTATTCACTAACTGTAAGTCGCTCTGGATAAGAGCGTCTGCTAAATGACTAAAATGTAAAATGTAAATGTAAGAGCAATATTTGCCCATTATTCTTTTCAAAATTCTTCAAGCTCTGTCAAGGTGTTGGGGATCATGGCTAGACAGCAATTTTAAAGTCTTGACATAGATTTTCAAGCAGATTTAAATCAAAACTGAAACTTGGCCACGTAGGAACGTTCACTGACTTCTTGGCAAGTAACTCCAGTGAAGATTTGGCTTTGTGTTGTAGGTTAAAAAGATGCTGAAAGATGAATTCCTCTCTCAGTGTCTGTTGTGAAGCAGGTTTTCCTCTAGGATTTTGCCTGTGCTTAGCTCCATGCTGTTTCTTTTCATCCTGAATAACTACCCATCCTTTGCCGATGTCAAGCATACCCATACCATGATGCAGCCACCACCATGCTTAAAAATAAGGAGGGAGGCAGTTACTAATTACTTTAGTTTTTGACTTTTTATTCTGTATATTTATATTCTTCTTTTCATTCTGTCATTTAGACCATTATTGTGGAGCCACTACAATGTTGTTGATCCATCCTCCGTTTTCTCCCATCACAGCCATTGAACTCTAGCTGTTTTAAAATCACTTCATTGTGACATCCCTAAGCAGTTTCCTTCCTGTCCTGCAGCTCAGTTCAGAAGGAAGACAGCATCTTTGATGTGTCTGGATGGTTTAATACATCATCCACAGCATAATTATTAACTTGACCATGCTTAAAGATAATATTCAACGTCTGATTTGTTATTGTTACCCATCTACCAATCACTGCCCTTCTTTATGAGGCTTTCGAAAAGCTCCCTGGTCTTTGTAGTTCAATCTGTTTGACTGAGGGACCTTACAGATGTTGTATGTATGGGGGACAGAGGAAGGGGGTAGTTATAAAAAAATTATGTCAACCCCTATTATTTCACACAGTGTCCATATAATTTATTAGCAGATCGACATGAAGAATAGATTCGCCGCCCTGGTGCCTGATCTACCTGCGCCTTCATCGTTGGGACTGCTTGTGTCTGCGACAGCTGTGCTGACTCCAACTGCTCTGACTCCAACAGCGGCTTTGTCGTTGAGTTCAGCTCCTTTCCCTCTCTCTGGATCTAACAGGGCTCTTCCTGCTGTGGGAGGTCTGGACCTATCGCCGGGAACTGCGGGCGTACGCTATCCTGCTTCTCATGGGCCCGTGAAAGGTTCCACTAATTGTGTGAGCAGTAGGAATGGGTGAATTTCTCCATCCCCTTGTCCGGCCGTTGTATTGGGCAGTTCAATGGTGAGAAATGTCTGAGGCCCTGGAGCAAAAACATTGTGCTATCCTGGAGCACGAGTACAGGACATCAATAAGCTGCTCCCAAACATTTTTAAACCTGCATCAGGAAATGTAGTCTATCATAGTTCATGTGAGATTCCATGACATTATGAAGGGCAGCTCAGAACAGCTGAAGATGGATTTTAAAGAACTGATTGGGTCTCTGGTTGACACCAACAAACGCCCCATATTATCTGGCCCTGTGCCATCCCTAAATCGTGGCATTGAACATTTCAGCAGACGTTTAGCCCTCCATAACTGGCTACGTGACTATTGCAGCTCTGTGCGTGAAACATTTATTGACAATTTTGACACCTTCTGGAAACAAAGCTCGGTTTATAATGATAGGATCCACCCAAATCATTTGAGTTCCTGGATCCTTTCACAGCATTATAAGGCTGTGTTGAGACAAGGACTTATCAATGACCCAAACCCAGCTCAGTTAATCCCTATCATTGTGTCGCTGAGTTGTCATAATGCTTCCGCAAATGAACATTATCCCAGGGGCGTTGGTAGACAATGTAAGTAACCTAATTTATGTCCCTCTAACTGCCCTGAATGCCTCTGCTGATCCTACAGCTATTGTATGCTGTAATCATGTGCCTATGAACCAGAGTTATACTGTTAGCACTGAGGCGGTGTGCCCTAGTAGGAAGTCCACTGTGTGCAGCTCACCCTACACTAACATAAATAACATGAGCATGTCTACTTCTGCTAAGCTTCCCAGTAAAGCAATGATAACAATCAAGCATCCTAGAAAAGTGCTAAAAATAGACCACGTTAACAAATGTAGCTTAAGAATCACGTTTCATGAAATCAATAGCTTGCTAGTAACCGATGCCATTCATATTTTGACAATCTCTGAAACTCACTTATATAATACCTTTGATACAGTGGTAGCAATACAAGGTTATAACATCTACAGAAAATACAGAAATACCAATGGTGGAGGTGTTGCTGTTTATATTCAGAACCACATTCCTGTGAAGATTAGAGAGGATCTCATGTTAAATATTGTTGAAGTAATATGGCTACAGGTTAATCTGCATCACCTAAAGCCCATTCTTTTGGGAAGCTGCTATAGACCACCAAGTGCTAACAGTCAGTATCTGGATAACGTGTGAAATGCTTGATAATGTATGTGATATCAACAGAGGTATATTTTCTGGGTGATTTTAAATATTGACTGGTTTTCATCAAACTGCCCACTCAAGAAAAAGCTTCAAACTGTAACCAGTGCCTGCAACCTGGTTCAGGTTATCAGTGAACCTACCAGGGTAGTTACAAACAGCACAGGAATTAAATCATCAACATGTATTGATCACATCTTTACTAATGCTGCAGAAATTTGATTTAAAGCAATATCCAAATCCATCGGATGTAGCGATCACAATATAGTAGACATATCTAGGAAAACCAAAGGTCCAAAGCCTGGGCCTAATATGGTGTATAAGAGGACACCCAATAAGTTTTGTAGTGATTCATATGTTGTTGATGTAAAGAATGTTTGTTGGTCTGTGGTGTGTAATGAGGAGCAACCAGACGCTGCATGCTTATTCCAGCATGCTTATTCCAGTTACTAATAAGCATGCACCCATTAAGAAAATGACTGTCAACTATTAAATCCCTGTGGATTGATGAGGAATTTAAACATTTTATGGTTGAGAGGGATGAGGCAAAAGGAATGGCAAATAAGTCACAACCGATTGGCAAACGTACTGCAAATTGAGAAATCGTGACTAAACTGAATAAAAAAAAGAATAAACTATACTATGAAACAAAGATAAATGATATAAAGAATGGTAGTAAAAAGCTTTGGAGAACCTTAAATTAAATTTTGGGCAAAAAGGCAAACTCAACTCCATTATTCATTGACTCAGATGGCTCGTTCATCACGAAACCCACTGATTGTCACACCCTGATCTGTTTCACCTGTCTTGTGCTTGTCTCCACTCCCCACCAGGTGTCTCCCATTTATCCCCATTATCTCCTGTGTATTTATACCTGCGTTTTCTGTTGCCAGTTCGTCTGGTTCCGTCAAGTCCTACCACCGTGTTTCCTGTGCTCTAGTTTGTGGTTTTCCTAGTCTTCCCAGTTCTGAACTTTCTGCCTGTCCTGACCCTGATCCTGCCTGCCGTCCTGTACCTGCCTGACTCTGATTTGGATTACGACTCTTTGCCTGCCTTGACCTAAAGATTGCCTGCCGTCCTGTACCTGCCTGACTCTGATTTGGATTATAGCTCTTTGCCTGCCTTGACTTACCTTTTGCCTGCCCGTTGTACTATAGTAAACTCTGAGACTTGTACTATCCGCCTCCTGTGTCTGCATCTGGGTCTTAGCCTGAGCATGATACTGATATTGCCAATTTACTTTAATAATTTTTTCATTGGCAAGATAAGCAAACTTAGGCATGACATACCAGTAACAAATGCTGACACTACACATCCAAGTATAACTGATCAAATTATGAAAGACAAGCATTGTAATGTAGAATTCCATAAAGTGAGTGTGGAAGAGGTGGAAAATTATTGTTGTCTATCAACAATGACAAGCCACCGGAGTGGCAATAGCGGATGATATTGCCACTCCTATTTGCCATATCCTCAATCTAAGCCTACTAGAACGTGTGTGCCCTCAGGCCTGGAGGGAAGCAAAAGTCATTCCGCTAACCAAGAATAGTAAAGCCCCCTTTACTGGCTCAAATAGCCAACCAATCAGCCAGATACAATGCTATTTTACAGTTAACAGACTTTCAGCACGCTTATAGGGAAGGACATTTTAACAAGCACGGCACCTACGCAAATGACTGATTGGCTGAGAGAAATTTATGATAAAAAGATTGTGGGAGCTGTTTCGCTAGACTTCAGTGCAGTTTTTGACATTATCGATGTATAGCCTGCTGATGGAAAAATGTATGTATTATGGCTTTACACCCCCTGCTATATTGTGGATAAAGAGTTACCTGTCTAACTGTCACGCCCTGATCTAGAGAACTCTTGTTGTTTGGGTCAGGGTGTGAGTTTCTGTTGAGATCTAGGTTATTGTATTTCTATGTTGTAGATCTAGGTTGATATTTCAATGTTTGGCCAGGTGTGATTCCCAATCAGAGGCAGCTGTCGCTCGTTGTCTCTGATTGGGGATCATACTTAGGTAGCCTGGTTGCCTACCTTAGTTGTGGGATCTTGTTTGTGTTCCTGTTAGGCTTGTTGTGTGTATAGCCCATAAGACTTCACGTTTTCGTTGTTTTGTTATTTTGTCTAGTGTTTATTCGTCTTAATAAACATGTACGCATACCACGCTGCACCTTGGTCTGACCCGTCTCTCAATGATCATGACACTAACAGAACACAGAGGGTGTTCTTTAATGGAAGCCTCTCCAACATAATCCAAGTAGAATCAGGAAATCCCCAGGGCAGCTGTCTAGGACCCTTACTTTTTTCAATCTTTACTAATGACATGCCACTGGCTTTGAGTAAAGCCAGTGTGTCTATGTATGCGGATGACTCAACACTATACACATCAGCTACTACAGGGAGTGAAATCACTGCAACACTGCAAGAGCTGCAGTTAGTTTCAGAATGGGTGGCAAGGAACAAGTTAGTCCTAAATATTTCAAAAACTAAAAGCATTGTATTTGAGACAAATCATTCACTAAACCCTAAACCTCAACTAAATCTTGTAATAAATAATTTGGAAGTTGAGCAAGTTGAGGTGACTAAACTGCTTGGAGTAACTCTGGATTGTAAACTGTCATGGTCAAAACATGTTGATACAACAGTAGCTAAGCTGGGGAGAAGTCTGTCCATAAGAAAACACTGATCTGCCTTTTTAACAACACTATGAACAAGGCAGGTCCTACAGGCCCTAGTTTTGTCGCACCTGGACTACTGTTCAGTTGTGTGGTCAGGTGCCACAAAGAGGGACATCGGAAAATTACAATTGGCTTAGAACAGGGCAGTAGGGCTGGACCTTAAATGTACATAGAGAGCTAACATTAATAATATGCATGTAAATCTCTCATGGCTCAAAGTGGTGGAGAGATTGACTTCATCACTACTTGTTTTTGTAAGAAGACATGCTGAATGCACCGAGGTGTCTGTTTTTAAACTACTAGCACACAGCTCGGACACCCATGCATACCCCACAAGACATGTCACCAAAGGTCTCTTCACAATCCCCAAGTCAAGAACAGACTATGGGAGGCGCACAGTACTACATAGAGCCATGGCTACATGGAACTCTATCCACATCAGGTAACTGATGCAAGCAGTAGAATCAGATTTTTTTTAAACAGATAAAAATACACCTTATGGAACAGCGGGGACTGTGAAGAGACACACACACACAGGCACAGACAAACATACACATGATAAGACCATAATTTGCAAATAAATTCATAAAAAATCCTACAATGTGATTTTCTGGATTTTTTCCCCTCATTTTGTCTGTCATAGTTGACGTGTACCTATGATGAGAATTACAGGCCTCTCTCATCTTTTTAAGTGGGAGAACTTGCACAATTGGTGGCTGACTAAATACTTTTTTTCCCCACTGTATCTCTGAGCTACAGTTATTATGAAGGCCCCAGGATCAGGTGTGTGTACAGTTTGTGCATGTGTGAGTGATGGATGTAGCCAGCTGACAGCATAATTTTGTGTAGAGCAGATTGTGTGTGTGTGCTTGCATTTATGCGTGTGCCTGTGCATGTGTGAGAGATGGAGGTAGCTAGCTGACAGCATCATTTCTGGGGAGAAGATCTCGTGTGGCTGATCTCGTGAGTCCGTCTCTCTCTCCCTTCTCTCTTCCAGCCCCTCTCTCCCAGCCTCCTGTGTAACAACATTGAATAGGTACAATGAGATCATCAATGGAATGTAGATGTGCATGAAGGTGTCAGATTAGATTAGAGAGTTTAATAGTGACATGTACAGGGTTGTAGATGTAATTACATGGTACAGTGAAATTATTCAGCTCTGAGCTCCAATAATGCAGGACAAACTGAAATAAAACAATAAAAAATATAATAAAAATAGATAAGAATAAAAATAGAAATACTAATATATACATTTAACAACTGTGGCAATTATACATGTCCATCGGGGTGGGGACAGGGTAAATGTCCATAGGGGGAGCAGCAGGGGTGGAGTGGGGGGGGGTAGGAAGACCGGGGGAGCAGGTGGCGGGACAGGGGGAGTAGGTAGTTGACTAGTGGTGGCTATTCAGCATGATAATGTCCATTGGGGTGGGAGCAGGTTGTCCGGGGAGGAAGGTGGCTGTTCAGCAGACTGATGGTCTGGGGGTAGAAGCTATTGGCCAGTCTTAGTCTTTTGACATGATGCTCCTATACTGCCCGCATCTGACTGATGGAAACAGGGAGAACAGGCCATGGCATAGGTGGCTGAGGTCCCTGATGTTCTTCTTGGCCTTCCTGCGACACCTGGTGTTGTATGTGTCCTGGAGGGCAGGCAGTGTGCACCCAATGGTGCGTTCGGCTGAGTTTACCAACCTCTGTAGCGCCTTGCGGTCCGCAGTGGTGTGGAGTTGCCTTATCAGGTTGTGATGCAACCCAACATTATGCTCTCGATGGTGCTCCTGTAGAACACTGTGAGGGCCCTCGGGGGACAGGCCGAATTTCTTCAGCATCCTGAGGTTGAAGAGTCGCTGTCGTGCCTTCTTCACCATGGTGTCCAGAAGAGGGTGTGTGTGTGTGTGTGTGCGTGTGTGTGTGTGTGCGTGTGTGCGTGTGTGTGTGCGTGTGTGCGTGCGTGCGTGCGTGCGTGCGTGCATATGCAAGTGCACAAATACACATGCAAGACTTATGCACATGGTTTTGTATGAGTGTGTGTTCATATAGGAGTGTGTGCATAAGTGTATTATTTAATGTGTATTTAGAGTGCATACATGAGGTGTTGTGTGTAAGTATGCACGGAAATGAAATGAGTAAAAATATTTAAATGAGGAAACAACAAAAGAGAACATAACATAACAATAAAACAAAGCAAAAACACAAACAACTGCAAAGTCTATCTCATGTCTCTCTGGTTGTGGCGCAGGGTGACACATTTAGCTGCCAGTTTAGCTGACTGCTGCTCCCCTCCAAGCAGGATGGGGAGTTTATGTACATCAGGGATCTGTTTAAATCTGGTATATATTTTAAGAAAATCTGGGTAGTATGTTTCCATTATGTTGTCATATTTTGGGTTGGAACACAGGAAGTGCATCTCAGTTTCTACCTCCTGTAAACCACAATAGACCCCTTTCTGTGTTTGCAAACATTGCTGCACGAGGGCAATGCGCGTAAATTGGTGGCAGAACAAGTGGGAATTCTTATAGCAAGCCAGCAAAAAAAGCCTCTATTTACATTTAGTGCATTTCACACTACTTTTGGATTATAATTGGATTTTGAATCTTATGAATCTCCTGATTTAACATAATGTTTGTGTCATCATGTTTGTGTCATCATCGCAAATCAACTGCATTATGCTTAAAAAACACTTCAACTTCAACTAGTAAAATGGCTCTTTGGCTAGCTTTTGCTACAGCCTATATCAATGAGCGTTGGTATTCTAGCTAACAACTGCTGCATCCAAAATAGTTATTTTGCAAAGATCACAACCAAATATAATCTTAGCGACTGTTGAAGCAAGAATCAAAACATCATTGGAAGCCTATGAGAACCCAAAAAAGTTATTTTGTTGAGAAGTAATAAAAATGTAAATCTAGGCTATGTTGAATGGGCGCAGATGGTGATGGCTTTCTTACTGCTGCCAAGAGTCGCGCGCATCTGTGCCTGACGTCAGTGTGTCGTGTACTGGAAAATGATCTATACCTCATATTCTCTGATCTCTTGGCAACCAAGATTTACCATGTCTTTCTCTTTTAATTTCCAGACTGTGGTCACTCAGTCTATTCTGATAGGTTATTTTTTCCTTTTACATCATGGATGCTAAGATATTCTGCCAATGTAGGGGGATGTAGCTCAGTTGAGAGAGCATGGCGTTTGCAACGCCAGGGTTGTGGGTTTGATTCCCACGGGGGGCAGTATGAAAAAAAAAAATAATAACAATAATAAAAAAATAAAAATGTATGCACTCACTAACTGTAAGTCGCTCTGGATAAGAGCGTCTGCTAAAATGACTAAAATGTAAATGTACAAATTTACATTTTCGATTTAGGGAGGGATAATAATCAACTTTAGTTTGTAATTTAATTTAGTTTGTCCAATTTTCAATGTAGTTGTTTTTCAATTTGGAGTGAATTTGTTAGATTTTTAAATTTATTTTTTGGTCTTTAGTTTCGATGTTCTTAGCGAGCTGCAGGGCAAGCTGACCAAGGGGATCATCCTCTTGGGAGAAGTGGTTACTCAGAAAATATTTGTATTTAATGGAGCTTTGGTCTGCTTCTGGTCTGGTCTCTCTCTCTCTCTCTCTCTCTCTGTTTCTCTCTCTCTCTCTGTTTCTCTCTCTCTCTCTCTCTCTGTTTCTCTCTCTCTTTCTCTCTCTCTCTCTCTCTCTCTCTCTCTCTCTCTCTCTCTCTCTCTCTCTCTCCCCACCCATGGTGGATGTGTGTAATGTGACAGTTGATTTAACTAGTGATTTAAGACGCCATTCTTAGTGCACTGATTAAAGGAAAGAAGGGAGTGTCATTTTGTTAGCCACAAACAGACAAACACATCGATGAACAGAAAACCACAACAAAATAGCAATATGAGACGAGAGATTGAAACAATATCAACACTGTTCTGCTCTATGGTTGGGGTTTGTAGAGCCTACTATCCACATACAACTTTTTATTACATTCACACCACTGCTGGAAATAAAGATGACCGATGACAGAGGAATTGTTTTTATTTGGTTAGCGATAGTATTATTCATTGTCTGCCTTTTATTTTTTAAAGAGGGTTTTCCTACTGACCAAATTTTACTGGACATGTGAAAGCTGTTCTCAAAGCTACCACCAGGTGGGGCAAGTTATCAGATAATATTTTCACATTTAGCAGGTGGCTGTTATCAATTCAATAGCATTTATTTATTTATCTATTATCTGTCATGATATAAAACATCCCAAGCAGAGTCAATGGAATGTTTGTATGAATATTCATCCCCATTGAACTAATTACCTCACCTGCTGTGCCATTCTACCTTGTAATATCCTGCAGACACAGTTTCTATAGCTACAGTACCCTGTGGCTTGTGTGTGAGTGTGTGTGTGTGTGTGTGTGTGTGTGTGTGTGTATGTGTGTGTGTGTGTGTACCTGCACATGTCCTCTAGGGATCATGCCTGAGGGAGGGGATAATGATCTGTATTGTCAAGGCTACTGGAGGTGTGGAGGAATCTATCTACGGTTTTCCTCATTCATAGGTATTAGATCATATTTCATGTATTTTCCATTAGATTTTAATGTTAGTTGTTGGTTATTATATGGCAGAACTGATGTGATATGCCTTTGCATTTTCAGATATGGAGTGCTTGATCGTTGTAGCCTCTGACATTCAACTATCATTTGAGTGACAACATCAATGTAAAGTGACCTTTTCTAAACAGAAATACAAATGGACTTAAATTGTTTGAGGTCAAATGGCAGACCAGCCACGGTCATCCCCAATCTTCTTCCTTCTGACTGAACTTACCCTCCCAATAGTACGTAGGAAACAAGCACTGACCTGCAAATTAAACCATTGTTTTGACCTACAAATTAAACCAAAACCGTTGGGCCAGTAACTGAAGGGCCAGTAACTGAAAGGTCGCTGATTCAAATCCCCGAGCTGACTAGATAAAAAATCTGTCGATGTGCCCCTGAGAAAGGCACTTAACCCTAATTGCTCGTGTAAATCGCGTTGGATAAGAGCGTCTGCTAAATGATTAAAATGTTTTTAGTTTTTTTAAACAATACAAATAATTATGTAAATATGTAATTGTGTAGAGAGATCTAAGTCCCCAGTGGCCAGATAAGCGGCGGTAGGCCTATTATCTAATGGTGATAAACACAGAGCGCAGCTATCTGTTATACATCACTATACGTTATACATACATCATCTATCCGACTGACTTTGTTAAGCGAAGCGATCGCAGCTTTCCTTTTCCCTTTTCTGTTCCTTGGCTGTAAACCGATTTTCCGCAACTGAAAACGTCCTTGCTAGTTTTAGAGGCAGTCAACCCGCCTGTCGAGTCGTGCACGGAGAACCGTAGATGGCGCGCGCCCAACTCGGTGTTTTTATATCGTAGACAGGAGGAAACAGCGGCTTGCAGGGTGTCCCCACCACTCCTCAGTGAGATGCGCCAGAGAGCTCGCGGGAGGAGAGAGAGAGAAGAGGGTTGACAGTGGCGTCGCATCCATAATTCTTCTCCTCCAGAATCCCTGAAAACTTAAAACGGTAAGAAACAGGCTGGTTTCCTTGTGAAATTCCCATGTCTTATGCGCGGCGATTTCTGTTTCTGACAGTGTGTGATTGTGCTACATCTGCATTGCTTGCTGTTTGGGATTTTAGGATGGGTTTCTGTATAGCACTTTGTGACATCTGCTGATGTAAAAAGGGCTTTATAAATACATTTGATTTGATTTGGTAGACAGGTTATCTATCGAGAGGTTTCGCTGCTGGTAATCCCTTTTTATTTGAAGGCAGCGGTGTCACCTCTTATCCCCATCACTGCATGGCTACAACCATTAATAACCTATTGAGATATTAACAGCTGGACATGCCGGATGTGGTGTGATTATATATTGAGATAAACTGATAGAGAAAGGTAATGCCTCGAGCACCCTAATAGAATGGTGCCATGCCATATCAGACATGTTGAATGTTTCCATTTATTCCAGGCTATTTATTTGTTGATTGAAAACGTATATATATATATATATATATATATATTGTTTTATTGATTTAGAGACGTGAATATTATTATATTCAGTTAGCCTATGTAAATACAAACTTTATAAAGGGCACGCAAGTTGATGGAAACACAAGTATCAATTCCTAATTGCCTACTATTCAATGTAAACCCATTTCAAACTGCATTGTTTTACAAATAAGTTAGTTAACCCCCCCCCCACTGTTCTGAATAGGCTACTTCGGTTTTCTAAAACAGGAAGATAGAACACTGTTGGCTAAATGTCGGGTCTTTCTGGGGTCAAATCAGCCTCTATTTCAGATTTTTTTTTTTTTTTTATGGTCGCTTACAGTATTTGTTTATCAATGAGTGAGTAGCTAGGATACTTGAGAATGGCGTCCTTGAGAGAAAGTGGATGTTAAAGTGAATACAGGCAGTCAGCGATGCTTTGCTCTGCTGAGGTGACGGTGAGTCAAACATAACAGCTCGCTGCCTGGCGGATGCGCTTGATTATAGTCACCTGGGCAACCGGTTCAGCACCATGGAGAGCAGTTGGTGGGGTGGTGGGGGGAGGGGGGATCCTTGGGAGAACATTACTGTGGTTAGATTGGTGACACTCAGTGCTTTATGTAGGCTAAATGTAGTGAATATAACTCAGCATTAATTATACAAATTCTCATTTGCGTAATGGAACCTCTGCTAAGAGCCTTGTGTAAGTACCATCTTATTCCATATCTTAGTTAGCCCAACTGTAGCTATGTGTGTCTGTTTGATTATGCAAGAGTCCTCTATAGCTTCTATTACATTTAGGTGTGGCATCTTATGAAGACAATTAGCATAAAGCCAGTGCAGCTGGTAACAAAGGACTGTCATGATGGAAAGGTTTGGCCTTGAAGTCTGTATTATAGGCATAGATATAGACAAGATGTTGAATAGAAAAACACATTTCCCCGTGAGAAATACAGTAGAGTGAGAGTGCAGGGGCTGGTGGTTGAGCTAGTCTTAATTGAAAAAGCACATGAAATGTTCCTTCTAATAATTGAAGTGTTGCAGACTGCAATATGGCTGTGAACAGTTTAAATTCTATATATTAAGGACAAAATGCAATGTTTGATTACAGAGTCATTTCAGATATTATTATTATTATTATTATTAACATATGTCTAAATAGATAGGTGAATAATGAAAGCAGAGAAGGTCTTATCATTTCAGTGAGCAAACAAACATCCTCTATTGCATGTCTGTGAGTGATGTTACATTAACGTGATTCAGACAACAAAATAGTTAATCACAGATTGGAAGAGAGAGAGAAAGGAAGGGAGTGAGGAGAGAAAAAAGAGGAGAGAAGAAACAGGGATTAATTTAACACCATAACAGCAACAGCCATATTTCCCAGGGGGCATTGGTTCTTTGGGGAAAACCTATACTTTCAGCGAAGAGAACTGAAGTCTGTAAACAACAGCTTCAAACCTTAAAACAATCACCACTGGAGGGAGGGAGGGAGGGAGGGAGGGAGGGAGGGAGGGAGGGAGGGAGGGAGAGGGAGAGGGAGAGGGAGAGAGAGAGATCAACTTTGTACATTCACACCTCTCTTTATTGAATGAGTATAGTGACTGTACCATGCTGTATTTATGGTATAATATAAAACCCACCATGGAGTTAATAGGATTACACTGCTATTCATGTTGTACACATAAACACAGCTCTGCCTCTACTGACCCCACTATGCTCCTCACACACACAACCACTGATTACTGTGGCATTTACTGATGAGCTGTTACATTATAGCCTTTAAATAGGTTCAATACATAATCAAGTCTACAATTACAGACCTGATTCAGGATTTGTGTTTAAAAGAAACTCTCTCTCTCTCTCACCTTGCTTGTTAGTAACGCTAACAGCTGGGTCCTGTAGTCAAACACATAAACTGTGTTTTGAGTTTTAACAGGATAGGATACACAGCTGCTGTGTATGTGCGAGTGTGTTAGCCATGGCATGCCTCTCCACTCCACACACATGCACGCGCAAACACACCCACAATGGTCCTCATTGAATTAGAAAGGTCTTCAGTCACAGTGTTTCATTCCCTCAGGGCTCTGGCTGCTGTTTCCTCCCTGGCTGTCTCACACGGTGGTTGTAGAATCTCATGTGTGACCACTCTCCGAGATGGCCTGTGTGAGGGAGGCTGTCCATGTGTGTGCCTGATTTCCAGCCTGTGTGTGTGTGTGTTGTGTGTGTGCATGCCCCATTCTAAGCCTCCACCAGTCAAGGAGAGCTGAACTCAGTCAGTCAAGCTGAGGCTTGGCAGCAGATCAGACCATCTAATTGGGATTGAAGCCCATGGAAGAACAGGCAGGAAGTACAATTAGCTGCCTCTCTGCCTGCCTGCCTCTCTGAACAGGAGAGAGAGAAAAGGATAGAGCAATAGAAAGGCAGCGGGAGCAAGAAAAAGAGAGAGAGGGAGAGAGAAAAATAATTCCCCTCTTGAGACTTTTAAGGCAGTGGGGGTTAGTTCAGTCTCTTGCAGCTAAGCTCTGTCCGACTATCAGCGTGTTTTCATCTTCTCTGCGTGTGTGTGTGTTGAATCGGAAATGTAATCTGTCTTTCATCACTCTAACGTTATACTTTTTCTGTAAAAGAGGGAATTTAGCATTCACATAGTATGCATGTTCATAAAATCTATTGACACACCTGTGCGTCAATCTAATTATCATAATAAAAAAATCCCTATTAAAATCTGTCAGTTTAAGCTAGAGATATATATATATATTTTCGCCTATGTCGACCGTCCGCATCTGCGGTGGAAAATGGCAGCGCCACAGCGCTGTTTGTCAGACCAGGAGACATTCCGAAAATCGCTCTTCTCATGAAAACGTCTGTAGCCTCCGAACGGTTTGGCCTACTAATATGACCTCTATGGGAAAAGGAGACTCTCAGGAACACGACAGTGTTCTCCGTTTTGCTCTATGACCCCCACAACTGTCACAGGACTCGTCTGAAGGTAACCCCGTACCGGTTTTAAAAAATGAATGGAAGTATGGAGGTAGTTTTGTTTCAACAAGAAAAGGGGTTAAATATGTGTCCAAAAAACTAAAATATTTTCTGAGCTTTCTTAGATCTCCTAGATACAGTATATGACAGACACTTCAAAACCTTATTCCTTATGATTTTTTGGGGGGACTGTCTGTTTTTCTATTTATGAATGTGCTATTAAATGCGTTTCTATGGGCTATAGTAGTAATGCCCAAATTCAATATTTTCTCAAATATTTTTTAAAATATATTTTTGGATACCTACAGGGTTCCTAAAATTCAAAATCAAATAGCTAAATGATCCATGGTATGACCATTGTAAAACAATTCCATATGTTAGCTCAGTCACATTTTCCTTTGGTTGAAGTTGTTTTTATTTCTGTAGAGTAGAGCAGTCATAGTTAATTGGCTGTGGTCTAGCACAGTGCCTTTTCCAGTGGTGTAAAGTACTTGAAAGTACTACTTAAGTAGTTTTTTGGGGTATCTGTACTTTACTTTACTATTTATATTTTTGACAACTTTTACTTTTACTTCACTACATTCCTAAATAAAATTATGTACTTTTTACTCCATACATTTTCCCTGACACCCAAAAGTACTCATTACATTTGAAATGCTTAGCAGGACAGGAAAATTGCCTAAATCACACACTTATCAAGATAACATCCCTGGTCATCCTTACTGCCCCTGATCTGGCGGACTCACTAAACACATGCTTCGTTTGTAAATTATGTCTGAGTGTTGGAGCATGCCCCTCGCTATCCGTTAATTAAAAAACAAGAAAATGATGCCGCCGTCTGGTTTGCTTAATATAAGGAATTTGAAATGATTTATACTTTTACTTTTACTTTTGATACTTAAGTATATTTTAGCAATTACATTTACTTTTGTAACTTAAGTATATTTAAAACCATACACTTTTAGACTTTCACTCAAGTAGTATTTTACTGGGTGACTTTCACTTTTACTTGAGTAATTTTCTATTAAGGTATCTTTACTTTTACTCAAGTACTTTTTCCACCACTGGCCTTTTCAATCCGGTTTAAATCCTATTTTCCTTTAAGATGGAGAGAATACTGTGGCAAAAGACTGAGGCTGATCTTTTGAGGGGTAATTTTCCACTTCCCCCATGATATTTAAGTCCTTTAAGTAGGCTAGGGTCTGGCTGGCTGTTTGAATGTGTGTGTGTGTGGTGTGTTTTGTGAGTCTTGCTTTCATGTCTAGAATTCTCAGTAAGTGCACCAATGCCTGGACTGTCTTCATTTGTCTTTGGAGAGAGGTGTGTGTGTGTATGCAGTGTTTAACGTTTCAACGTTTATTTGTCACGTGCACAGGATACAGCAGGTGTAAATCAGTACAGTGAAATGCTTACTTGCAAGCTCTTTCCCAATAATGGCATATTCAACATCAAGTTCAGAGGAAAAAATATAAAGTATGAAAAACACAAGAATGTAAGCTATAAACAGTTTCAGTGCCAGTACCATAATTACAATGTGCAATTATACATTTTTCGGGCCTTCCTCAGACACCGCCTGGTATGAATGTCCTGAATGGCTGGGAGCTCACCGCCAGTGATGTGCTGGGCCATCCGCACTTCCCTCTGTAGAGCCTTGCGGTCGAGGGTGGTGCAGTTGCCAAACCAGGCAGTGCTGCAGCCAGTCAAGATGCTCTCGATGGTGCATCTGCACTCCCTGTGTGTGTGTGTGTGACATATTAGAGGGGTTAAACAGGGTAGATAAGGACCAGATTCCTGCTCTTCCTATTACCGAAGAAGAATAGAGAATGACTGTTGGATACAGACAGACGTTAGGAGATAGGGGACCACTCATCTCCCTCCTCTATCCACTATCGTTAGATGATGTGCTTACTCTCTCACAGTCATCCTCCAGGCACACACACACACACACACACACACACACACACACACACACACACACACTGTGTGTGTTAAATGTGTTTGCAGCAGAAGCCATCATGAGTCTGGTTTGATACGTATCTATCTAACGTTCATCATGGGTGTAGCACACCACACATTTATTTCACCAGTCAGATTAGCCTTGGTGCTGTTTTGTCTCTCCCTTTGATGCTGTGCTAGAAATAGAAATACGATATTCTGGGTTGTTCCATGGGAAACATTCAGTCCAAGATGTTTTGAACATTCCTATCTTCAAGGCATGTATTTTGTTGTTAGAAAGAGTGAGAGGTGAGGGTATGCAATGGTTTTACTGGCATGTGGTAGTATTATTAGTGTGGAGAATGTTTGGAAATATTTCACAAGTTGTTGGACAGAATAAGTACCATGAATACAGTGGACTACATTTTCAGTTAATTAAAGAAAGGATGCTAGTTGTCCCCTCTGTGGTGGCCATTGGCCAACCAAGCCATTGTCATACTGTATGTGTTCTGGTCTGCAATCAGAGCAGGGGAAGGTTTGGCATCGCTTCTCTCTCTACTGGCCAGACATGGACTGCCATAGATACTGCAGCTCATCTGAGGGTTTCACTTTACACACTGATGCTGTTAAACACTTAGAGTTGGGATAACTCCAAGTTGTATGTGTATGTGCGTGTTGTTGGTGTGTGTGTGTGTGTGTGTGTACAGGATGTGTGTGCGTGCATGTGTGTGTGTGTATAGGTGCGTGTGTGTTTTGGGTTCACTCCAAGGTTTAGATACAGTAGTAAAACGTCCTGATCAGTAAAGATCCATGTTAGACTAAGGCCAGAATATTTAGTGATGTTCATGATGTTATGATAGGAGAGGGCTGTGATATGGAGAATGCAGTGTGTGAGTAAAATAGAAACCCAATTCAGACAAAGACAGTCCTACAGCTACTAATGGAAATAATGATTCCACTGCTACAGTGTGTGTGTTGTTGTGTGCATGCATGTCACTGCTTATGTGTTTTTATTGTGTATTTCTCTGTGTGAATACTTGCGTGTGTGTTTATCTCTGTGTGTGTGTGTGTGTGTGTGTCTGCAGAGCGGTAGTACATTGAGCCAGTATAGAGACAGTGAGGGATGTGTCCTTATTACAGGCCAGTCTACCAGTGGGAACAAAGAGTGATCATTGCAGTCAGTCTGTAACACTGGGAACAAGCTGCCTCTCTCTGCTAGCCTGACAGAAACACACACTGCTGCTGTCACTACACTGACTGGGTTTGACTGCTGGAATAGCCTCAGAATCTTTCTCTTTCCATCCCATACAAATGTTGAATGGAAAGAGATGGAAGTACTGCAGCATGCCTGTACGGTAAGAGGTGTAGGTTTTTATTGAGGGCGGAAGATGAGAACGGTTGCATTAGCATGGTGCTATCCAGGATTAGGACAAGCATCCTGAGAAACAGACTGACTACCTGCAGCAGCCACATTGATCTGCTCTCCTCTCTCGGATTCTTTCTGTCTCTGCAACCCATCCCCCCATCCCCATCCCCCTCTCTCTTCTCTTCCCATCCTCTCTCGCACTCCTACCTCTCTCCTATCCCCATCCCTCTCTCCTCTGTGTCCTTGGGTGGACAGGGACTGGCTGGGAGAAGGCACTGAGATATATAGATGGAGAGCAGGTTGAAGCTCAGTGTTAAATTAAAATCTCCCTACCATCATATCTAAGCCAATATGACACCATTCTCGTAGAAAATTTGCAAATCAACTTGATTGCTAAGCAACTGGGTATCTCAGCAACTGCACTAGCCAGGCAGCAGCCAGTGATGATAAGAAGTGGTTGAGGACAAACCTATGCTAATATTGATAGCTATATGTTGGCACTCAAGCTGAGGTTAATCAATAAATGCATACAGATAAATTGTGTGACATAAAAAATTATTTGGTTGTTATTAGTGAGCTGAATGTGGTTTTGTTTGGATTCGCTAACGTTAGGTAGCTAGCAGCCTAGCCAGCAGCTGTAACATTAGCTAACATAACGTTATACCACAGATAGAATACCAGTCAGATGAGAGCTAAAGTTGGCTAGCTAGCTAACCAACAAGCGAGGAAAGATAGCTAGCTATATTTTGCCAAGGAAGGTTTTTTTTTATATAAGGCTGAAGTCATCTGTGTAAACAAAGAAATAAGCTAGTGAACGTCCTTGCCTGCTATAGCCAGTTAGCTAGCCAACTATTTAACCAGTAACATCCCAATGTTGACAATAACTTATATCCCACATTCTTCCAAAGCATAGCTAGCTAAGGAAAGTTAATAGTCTACACCAAACTTTGGGAAATTGCCAAGCTGCTACTTTATAATACATCATGCAATGGGCATTGCTCATTTAACGTTAGCTACTCCATACAGTCAAATTGGCTTGCTTGCTAACGTTACGTGTGCAACCAGATTTCAGCACTTAACATAACAGCTGCTAGCTAGCTAGCCTCGACCAAGATCAGCCATGCCTCTCACAACACAAACTGTAGCTGATAAAAATAAGAAGCAGTTAGCTAGCTAGCACACCAGACAGACATGTTGATTTTCGACCATCCAAAACTAACGTTAGCTAACGTTACAGACCTTACCCTATGCATTAATTCAGTACGCTCCCTCCTCTGTCAATGCAATTTTCTTCTTGTCATTATAATCCAAATTTGCGCTGACTGATTAACACAGTGTCAATTTACTTTTCAGTGTGTTCCCAAAAATCAGAATTTCCCCAAAATCGAAATTCACACTTTGTGTGAGTGCACACATGCACCCAGTTAAAACAAAAACATCATTGCTTGCTAGTGCAATCGCACCTGTGCGCAGTCAAAAGAAAACACCATGGTTGCTAACTTGGAGAAAACTCTATAAATGAGACTGTTTCAACACATCAACTGTTTTAGATTATTTATTTTTAACCAAGCAAGCATGTTCAATCAGTACTGAGTGAATGAACAACAAAAACATTGTGCAATGAAAGCTTCCTGTCATCACAAGACTGTCCAGTTCAATAGACCAGACTGTCCATTTAACTAGTGTCAAGGTATCGTGGTTATAACAAGGTTCGTAGCGTAACGGTTAGTATCACTGCCCTGGGAACTGCAGGTCCTGAGTTCACCTCTGGAGGATACATTTTGACCATTCTCTTTAGTGTATAGATTTCACACAGTGCTTATTCACATTTATTACGTGGCTCTTAAAAGAGCCTTTGGGTTCGTGGAGTGGCAGGCAAGTGGCAGTGAGTGTGGTGGTGTGTACTACTGCGTGCGTCTTGCTAGAACGGAGGAGAGACCAGCTCTGAGACCCTCAAGGAAGAAGGAGGTCGTTGCCCTCATCCGTGAGATGCATGCCATCCCTACAGTACTGCCCATGGACACAGTGCTTTATGGCAGAGTGGCGGATTGTGGGCATGCGCCTGTCACAGAGAAATGCAAGCTGGCCCATGTGGAACCGACAAACAACTTATGCCAATTCAAATGCATACAGTACACATGGTACTTCGCACACTATCAATACTTAAAATGTATGTTCTGTTCCAAATCTGTGAGTACTCCCAAATGTTTTCATATTTAAATGAGGACATGTGTGCTCTTTTACTGGAGTTGGATAGGTGTGTACAGCATTACTTAGGACATTTAAATAACAGGGAGGTTAGCTTTTTTGGGGTGTATGCATCTGTAACTTTCTCACTCATCATTATTCACGATTAAATCAGGATTATCCGTAATCATAGTAGCATCCACATTAATTTAGGAGTGAAACATATTCTATTCTTATTTACAATAAAAGTGACTCCAAAATGACACAATACATTATTTACCATTCATTTCTGTTGGGCACAAAATTATCTCAAACACAACCAAAACAGAAAATGCATCCAACAAATGTGTATAGTCACAAGCTTGATGTCGTCATTGCGTACTATGAATATGGGACCAAATACTTAACTTTTTAGTGCTTCAACATACAGTGGTGAGAACAAGTATTTGATACACTGCCGATTTTGCAGGTTTTCCTACTTACAAAGCATGTAGAGGTCTGTACTTTTTTATCATAGGTACACTTCAACTGTGAGAGACGGAATCTAAAACAAAAATCCAGAAAATCACATTGTATGATTTTTAAGTAATTAATTTGCATTTTATTGCATGACATAAGTATTTGATCACCTACCAACCAGTAAGAATTCCGGCTCTCACAGACCTGTTAGTTTTTCTTTAAGAAGCCCTCCTGTTCTCCACTCATTACCTGTATTAACTGCACCTGTTTGAACTCGTTACCTGTATAAAAGACACCTGTCCACACACTCAATCAAAAAGACTCCAACCTCTCCACAATGGCCAAGACCAGAGAGCTGTGTAAGGACATCAGGGATAAAATTGTAGACCTGCACAAGGCTGGGATGGGCTACAGGACAATAGGCAAGCAGCTTGGTGAGAAGGCAACAACTGTTGGCGCAATTATTAGAAAATGGAAGAAGTTCAAGATGACGGTCAATCACCCTCGGTCTGGGGCTCCATGCAAGATCATGGGGCATCAATGATCCTGAGGAAGGTGAGGGATCAGCCCAGAACTACACGGCAGGACCTGGTCAATGACCTGAAGAGAGCTGGGACCACAGTCTCAAAGAAAACCATTAGTAACACTACGCCGTCATGGATTAAAATCCTGCAGCGCACGCAAGGTCCCCCTG
Source organism: Coregonus clupeaformis (assembly GCF_020615455.1). Classification (NCBI taxonomy): domain Eukaryota; kingdom Metazoa; phylum Chordata; class Actinopteri; order Salmoniformes; family Salmonidae; genus Coregonus; species Coregonus clupeaformis. The sequence continues at coordinate 41,598,171 of NC_059214.1, read as the reverse complement.
CTCAAGCCAGTGCATGTCCAGGCCCGTCTGAAGTTTGCCAATGACCATCTGGATGATCCAGAGGAGGAATGGGAGAAGGTAATGTGGTCTGATGAGACAAAAATAGAGCTTTTTGGTCTAAACTCCACTCGCCGTGTTTGGAGGAAGAAGAAGGATGAGTACAACCCCAAGAACACCATCCCAACCGTGAAGCATGGAGGTGGAAACATCATTCTTTGGGGATGCTTTTCTGCAAAGGGGACAGGACGACTGCACACCGTATTGAGGGGAGGATGGATGGGGCCATGTATCGCGAGATCTTGGCCAACAACCTCCTTCCCTCAGTAAGAGCATTGAAGATGGGTCGTGGCTGGGTCTTCCAGCATGACAACGACCCGAAACACACAGCCAGGGCAACTAAGGAGTGGCTCCGTAAGAAGCATCTCAAGGTCCTGGAGTGGCCTAGCCAGTCTCCAGACCTGAACCCAATAGAAAATCTTTGGAGGGAGCTGAAAGTCCGTATTGCCCAGCGACAGCCCCGAAACCCAAAGGATCTGGAGAAGGTCTGTATGGAGTGGACCAAAATCCCTGCTGCTGTGTGTGCAAACCTGGTCAAGACCTACAGGAAACGTATGATCTCTGTAATTGCAAACAAAGGTTTCTGTACCAAATATTAAGTTATGCTTTTCTGATGTATCAAATACTTATGTCATGCAATAAAATGCAAATTAATTACTTAAAAATCATACAATGTGATTTTCTGGATTTTTGTTTTAGATTCCATCTCTCACAGTTGAAGTGTACCTATGATCAAAATTATAGACCTCTACATGCTTTGTAAGTAGGAAAACCTGCAAAATCGGCAGTGTATAAAATACTTGTTCTCCCCACTGTACATATAAGTTAATTTGTCCCAATACTTTTGGTTCCCTAAAATAGGGGGACTATGTATAAAAACTGCTGTAATTTCTCAACGGGTTACCGGATATGGATGAAAATACCCTCAAATTAAAGCTGACAGTCTGCACTTTAACCTCATACATACATATTGTTTGATTTCAAATCCACACTTTTGGAGTATAAAGCCAAAAGAAGAACAAATGCTTCACTGTCCCAATAATTACGGCGGGCACGGTATATACACTACCGTTCAAAAGTTTTGGGTCACTTAGAAATGTCCTTGTTTTCCATGAAAACATACATGAAATGAGTTTGAATAGGAAATATAGCAAAATGCATAAGAAATGTAGTCATTGACAAAGTTAGAAATAATACTTTTTAATAGAAATAATAATTGTGTTCTTCAAACTTTGCTTTCGTCAAAGAATCCTCCATTTGCAGCAATTACAGCCTTGCAGACCTTTGGCATTCTAGTTGTCAATTTGTTGAGGTAATCTGAAGAGATTTCACCCCATGCTTCCTGAAGCATCTCCCACAAGTTGGGTTGGCTTGATGGGCACTTCTCCACCACCAAAGCACCCCCAGACCATCACATTGCCTCCACCATGCTTGACAGATGGCATCAAGCACTCCTTCAGCATCTTCTCATTTGGTCTGCGTCTCACAAATGTTCTTCTTTGTGATCCGAACACCTCAAACTTCGATTTGTCTGTCCATAACACTTTTTTCCAATCTTCCTCTGTCCAGTGTCTGTGTTCTTTGGCCCATCTGAATATTTTCTTTTTATTGGCCAGTCTGAGATATGGCTTTTTCTTTGCAACTCTGCCTAGAAGGTCAGCATCCCGGAGTCGCCTCTTCACTGTTGACGTTGAGACTGGTGTTTTGCGGGTACTATTTAATGAAGGTGCCAGTTGAGGACCTGTGAGGCATCTGTTTCTCAAACTAGACAATCAAACGTATTTGTCCTCTTGCTCAGTTGTGCACCAGGACCTCCCACTCCTCTTTCTATTCTGGTTAGAGACAGTTTGCACTGTTCTGTGAAGGGAGTAGTACACAGCGTTGTACGAGATCTTCAGTTTCTTGGCAATTTCTCGCATGGAATAGCCTTCATTTCTCAGAACAAGAATAGACTGACGAGTTTCAGAAGAAAGTTATTTGTTTCTGGCCATTTTGATCCTGTAATCAAACCCACAATTGCTGATGCTTCAGATACTCAACTAGTCTCAAGAATGCCAGTTTTATTGCTTCTTTAATCAGTACAACAGTTTTCAGCTGTGCTAACATAATTGCAAAAGGGTTTTCTAATGATCAATTAGCCTTTTAAAATGATAAACTTGGATTAGCAAACACAACGTGCCATTGGAACACAGGACTGATGGTTGCTGATAATGGGCCTCTGTACGCCTATGTAGATATTCCATTAAAATCAGCCGTTTCCAGCTACAATAGCCATTTACAACATTAACAATGTCTACACTGTATTTCTGAACAATTTGATGTTATTTTAATGGACAAAAAAATTGCATTTCTTTCGAAAACAAGGACATTTCTAAGTGACCCCAAACTTTTGAACGGTAGTGTATAATTTGGCTGTATGTATTTTTAGATATGCAGTGCCTTCGGAAAGTATTCAGACCCCTTGACTTTTTTCCACATTTTGTTACATTACAGCCTTATTCTAAAATTGATAAAATGTTAGAAATGTTTGCAAATCTATAAAAAATTTAAAACAGAAATACCTTACCTTTACATAAGTATTCAGACCCTTTGCTATGAAACTCGAAATTGAGCTCAGGTGCATCCTGTTTCCATTGATCATCCTTGAGATGTTTCTACAACTTGATTGGAGTCCACCTGTGGTAAATTCAATTGATTGGACATGATTTGGAAAGGCACACACCTTTTTCCGTAGAGCTCCGAGACAGGATTGTGTCAAGGTACAGATCTGGGGAAGGGTATCGAAAAATGTCTGCAGCATTGAAGGTCCCCAAGAACACAGTGACCTCCATCATTCTTAGAAGTTTGGAACCACCAAGACTCTTCCTAGAGCTGGCCGCCCGGCCAAGCTGAGCAATCGGGGGAGAAGGGCCTTGGTCAGGGAGGTGACCAAGAACCCGATGGTCACTCTGATAGAGCTCTAGAATTCCTCTGTGGAGATGGGAGAACCTTCCAGAAGGACAACCATCTCTGCAGCACTCCACCAATCAGGCCTTTATGGTAGAGTGGCCAGACGGAAGCCACTCCTCAGTAAAAGGCACATGACAGCCAGCTTGGAGTTTGCCAAAAGGCACCTATAGACTTTCAGACCATGAGAAACAAGATTCTCCGGTCTGATGAAACCAAGATAGAACTCTTTGGCCTGAATGCCAAGTGTCACATCTGGAGGAAACCTGGCACCATCCCTACGATGAAGCATGGTGGTGGCAGCATCATGCTGTGGGGATGTTCTTCAGTGGCAGGGACTGGGAGACTTGTCAGGATCGAGGCAAAGATTAATGGAGCAAAGTACAGAGAGAACCTTGATGAAAACCTACTCCAGAGTGATCAAGACAGACTGGGGCGAAGGTTCACCTTCCAACAGGACAACGACCCTAAGCACACAGCCAAGACAACTCCGGACTTCGGGACAAATCTCTGAATGTCCAGGAGTGGCCCAGCCAGAGCCCGGACTTGAACCCGATCGAACATATTTGAGAGACCTGAAAGTAGCTGTGCAGCAACGGTCACCATCCAAACTGACAGAGCTTGAGAGGATCTGCAGAGAAGAATGGGAGAAACTCTCCAAATACAGGTGTGCCAAGCTTGTAGCGTCATACCCAAGGAGACTCGAGGCTGTAATCGCTGCCAAAGGTGCTTCAACAAAGTACTGAGTAAAGGGTCTGAATACTTATGTAAATGTGAATTTCAGTTTTTTATTTTTAATACGTTGGCAAATGATTCTAAAAACCTGTTTTTGCTTTGTTATTATGGGGTATTGTGTGTAGATTGATGAGGGGAAATAAAAAAATAAAAATCAATTTTAGAATAAGGCTGTAACTTAACAAAATGTGGTAAAGGTCAAGGGGTCTGAATACTTTTTGAATGCACGGTAGGCCTATTGTAAATGTGTATTATCGCTGCATCACCATCTTTATTGCAAAAATAAATAGAAGTACAAACTTTAAGCTACACATGATTTTGACAGTGATCATGAACTGTCCATTGATCAGCACAGCGATTTATAAAACAGAACCATGTTTGAAACACAAGTGGTTCTGAGTTTATGTCAATATTACACAGGTAAGCTAACAGTTACAGAAATCAGGAATGCTGACAGGCTCTATCTATCTGAGCTGCTGTGTCCAACACACCACCACATGTTGTTATGTTGGGCACCTACTGACCAAAAAAATGATGTTATTATATTTTTCTAAAATAAAGGTTTAAGGAAATACAGGCATGCACCACATTACTACAAGACAAAACAGCTCAATCAAGCCTGATGGTCTTGTAAGTATAAAAGCAAACCTTGCATGAACTGAACATGATAATGTCTTACTGTGGTGTGTGAAGAATCCAATACTTTACCTTGCATGCAGTACAAATCACATTATTGTGGAAGCTCTTGTTTGAGAAGGTTTGAATCCTAAGCAACCTGCCTACACATAGTTTGAAGTACAATACCAATATAGCTACTGTAGTAGGTCAAAGCTGTGTGCTGGAAAACCTTGGTAGAGCATGGGTGGAATAGGCATTGTGGTGCTCCTGAATTTCCTTTATTTTTCGGCTTCAGACCAATGGCTATTTTCACTTAAAACAGTTTTTTTGTTTTAATATGCTATATAGAGTAGGACAGGGACAGGGGCAGCCAAAGGTGGTGTGTGTGTGTGTGTGCAGAGCCCTGCATGCTGCTGTGGGGTGATGTGATGTCTCTGGACAGTAATGGACGGTGAGAACAGAAGGAATCAGCGTGACTGTCTGTCTTTTCTATGACTGTGTGTGGCAATAACCGTTTCTGTGAGCCGAAATAATCTGTGTCTGTCTTTCCAACTAGCGTGCATGACCAGGGCAAACTGAAGATAAAGAATAGTCAGCATATGTACAACAATAGAGGACAATAGACTTGTCTTCAAAAATACTTATTTATTGTTGGAACCAATGCATTTCGCCTTCATCAGTGAAACAGGTTTTTGTTACTGTTAAAGTCCCTGCTACCACCATCCCTCATCTTAACCCGCATTACAGGGGAGGGAAGTTATGACCAGAGGGGATGAAAGGATAAAAGAGGTATGACCCAAAACTGGTGATGGACTAAAATAGGTCATCTTTCTATAGCTCTCTCTGTTTTAGCCTAGATACTTTCTCTTTCTTAGTTTTTCTGTACCGAGGCTACACTGGGCTTGGGAAGGCTGTTTCAGTGGTCCAGTGGGATGCTAGCATCACATGAGTCAATATTTTGAGTTTATTCAACCAATACGTGGGTGAGAAAACATTCACTATAATGATCAACCATCTGGAGCAGGTTAACTACAAATACATGTGTTTAACATAATAATTTGACAGCATAATTTTATACCCATAAACAACTATTTTATAGCATCGTAAATTAGTAATATACATGCCTTTCATGTGGAAGGTTATTTAGCTAGTGAACTCAACATTTGTTTTGAGTTGATCATATGAAAACATAATTCGATGTCCATAAAAAAGTAATATATTAATATCATAAATTGTACTCAAGTATAAGTATTGTTGCCTGTAATATGTTCACACTCAGGCTCTCATCAGCAGGCAGAGGGAGGTGATGTTACCTGTCACAACTCACAGGGCGGCAGGTAGCTTATTCTAGAGGTCGCTGGTTCTAATCCCCGAGCCGACTAGGTGAAAAATCTGTCGATGTGCCCTTGAGCAAGGCACTTAACCCTAATTGCTCCTGTAAGTTGCTCTGGATAAAAGCGTCTGCTAAAAATGACAAAAAAAAAACACTCCTTTCTCTGAATTTCTAAATTAATGTTGCTTAGCAACAGAAGGAGACGGGCATGTGACGGTTAAATGTGTAATTCGATTGATCTTTACCTTCACCAGCCTATCTTATTAAGACACTATAGTAGGGGTAGAGGCTAGATGTGGACATGGTATTGGGCTGATCTCCTGGTACACAGTGTTTCTAGGAATCCAAGCCAGTGTTAGCTGAGTTGTTGTGTTGCTCAGTTGGTAGAGCATGGTGCTTGCAACGCCAGGGTTGTGGGTTCGTTTCCCACGGGGGGCCAGTATGAAAATGTATGCACTCACTTAACTGTAAGTCGCTCTGGATAAGAGCGTCTGCTAAATGACTAAAATGTCAAATGTAAGGATTGTTCGATACAGGCAGGAGGTAGGGGACCGATCATCTCCCTCTTCTATCTGCTATCGTTAGATGATGTGCTTACTCTCTGATAGTCCTCCCCCAGGACACGCACGCACACACACACTGAGTGTTTAGTTTAATTTCACCTCCCTCCCTCCATCTCCTCTCTCTCTCTCTCTCTCTCTCTCTCCTCTCTCTCTCTCTCTCTCTCTCTCTCTCTCTCTCTCTCTCTCTCTCTCTCTCTCTCTCTCTCTCTCTCTCTCTCTCTCTCTCTCTCTCTCTCTCTCTCTCTCTCTCTCTCTCAGCCTTTAAGGGAAGCTCCAGGTAGCTACTAACCTCACTCTCTGGCTAATTTCTCTGACATTTAAATAATTACTCGTTGTCGGAGCGTATCAGTGTGTTAAAACGTTTACTGGTCTAGTTAGAGCTGGTTTTCATGGGGTTGACACAATTTACTGAAGGCTTTTAACATTAACTATAAAAACAATAAAATGTAGCCGTTTGAAATAAATGTCCTCTCTTAGCCAATGTGATTTAAATGTAGTGTTTAGACATGCACTTTTGTAATCACTAATAGTTTATTATGATTTGAGTTGACAGAGGTGAACAGAGGTGAGAATGTTGTTTCGTAATTATTTGTTTGAATGGTGTCTTACTGTTTGTGTGTGTGTGTGTGTTAGTGTGCCAAACTCCTCTCAGTTTGTGTGTTAGTGTGTGTGTGATTTTTTTTCTCTCCAGTAAATGTGGTGTATGTGTTTGTGTATGTGTGTGACCTCTCCAGTGAGTGTGGTGCCTCCTCATTAATGTTGCATCAGTCTCCTGTGAAGTGTTAAGGGTTGAACTGTAGCATTATCCTCTTTCCCTCCCCATCAGCACCACAGCACAGGGAGGGTGTGTGTGTGTGTGTGTGTGTGTGTGTGTGTGTGTGTGTGTGTGTATCAGAGCATCAGAGAGCCTCTAGTGCAATAGTGGGGGGGAGACACATTCTCACACTCTCTCGCTCGTACAAACACACACACACACACACAAACACACACAGCGAGGGTAGATGTTTTCCATCCAGTCTAATGAATGCAGAGCGGTACAGTGATATCTAGCTGAAAGAGGAATAGTTAAAAATTTAATGACTTCTGCAGGAGGCTGTGATTTCATTTGAAACAGTTGGGTGCGCAGGGCAAAATCTCTAATCCCCTTTATTGGAGGGGCTCTTAGTTACCTTCCTATGGGAATTCTCCCCCATAAGACTGTAAAGGAGTGGAGGGAGGGGGGGGAGGAGGAGGAGGAGAGGAGTGGAGGAGAGGGGAGGGAGGGGGGATGAGGAGGAGGAGGGGGGAGGAGGTGGAAGAGAGGGGCAGGAGGAAGAGAGGTGGTGGGATGCCATGAAATCCCTTTGTTCCCTAGTTACAGTATTTCAATTAGAACTCAACCATGAGAATCACATATATGTCACAAAACTCTTACTGTCTGAGAGTATGATGACATCTCTTCCTAATTAAATTATAGAAGTCAACAAGAGATGTTAAAGATGTGATTTGATTCAGTTATACAAATTCCCTAGTTGCCTACATGTGTTTCTTTACCTTTTTACATTCCATACAATAATCCCAAAGATGGTTTGTTTAACAGAGGTTAGGATTGGCTAACTCGAAGACTATGGAGACTGCAACATTTGATCTACAAACTCAGAAGACCATTCCTCTGACCTGTGATATGGCCGATAGCAGATCTACGCTATAGTTATAAATATTTTAAATGGAATAGACTCTGCTCCACCTGCCTCTGTCCTGTAGGCAGTTCCAGTAGGTTGCATAGGAACAACATCTCACATAGAACTGCTGTATGAGTATTAGGAGATGAAAGCGGAGATGGTGAGAGCAGAAGAGAGTATCTCTGAGGCAGTTTATGTGCAGTAGAAGCCTCTGTTCTGTTTATACTCAGCCAGTCAGGAGACACTACAGAGATCAATAAGCACCACTGGAGTCCAATCAGGAAACAAGGGTTTGCTGAGTACATGGTGTAATGTATGAATGCTATTCAATGAGGAAATGGAAGGATGCTACACTCTTAGGAAAAAGGGTTCCCATAGGATAACCCTTTTTGGTTCCAGGTAAAATCCTTTTTGGTTCCAGGTAGAACCATTTTGGGTTCCATGTAGAACCCTCTGTGGAAAGGGTTCTACATGGAACCCAAAATGGTTCTACTTGGAACCAAAAGGGTTCTACATGAAACCAGAAAGGGTTCTTCAAAGGGTTATCCTATGGGGACAGCCGAAGAACCCTTTTAGGTTCTAGATAGCACCTTTTTTTCTAAGAGTGTATACACATGGTATTCAATAAGGAAACATAGTTATTTATACTATTCAATAAGGAAACAGGTTATTCATACTATTCAATAAAGAAACAGAGGTTATTCATACTATTCAATAAGGAAACAGAGGTTATTCATACTATTCAATAAGGAAACAGAGTTATTCATACTATTCAATAAGGAAACAGAGGTTATTCATACTATTCAATAAGGAAACAGAGGTTATTCATACTATTCAATAAGGAAACAGAGGTTGTTCATACTATTCAATGAGGAAATAGGATGCTGCTGTATACATGCCATTGATCCTCCGTCTGTTTCTCCTTGATCTCACTCCATTGATTCTAAACGTATAGATATGAACAGTCATGCACAATTAGTACTGTTTACATTGTGGAATTTCAAACCATCAGATATTCACTGCTGATGATATCTAATGCAATCAGTCATAGATGCTGCTACACCTGTGTGTGTGTGTGTGTGTGTGTGTGTGTGTGTCATTACAGTATTATGGTGTGTCTCAGTAGGCTGGGGGATAAACCCATCTGTTTCTGAGTTAATGATGGGTGGAAAGAGAAGAATGCCTTTGCTGTGCGCTAGGCTAAATGTGCCTGCATGCGTTTACCTTGTGTCTGGCTGCTGGGCTGTTTGGGTGTTTGTACGTGTGTGGAAACTGTGACTAAGACCCAGCCTCTCCCTCCATCCCCCTGTCTCACCCTGTCTTCCCTTCCCTCCCCCTCACCTCACCTCTCTTCTTCCCCCAGCCTCTCCTTGCCTCTCCCTCTCTCCCCACCACTCCCTGCCTCTCCCTCCCTCCCCTCAGCTCTCCACCTCCCTCCCTCCCTCCCTCCCTACTCATCTCTCCCCACCACTCCCTCCCCCCTCTTCCTCCCACCTCTCCCTCCCACCTCTCCCTCCCCACCTCTCCCTGCCTCCCCATCTTTCCCTCCCCACCCCTGCCTCCCTCCCCACCTCTCCCTCCCACCTCTCTCTCCCCACTTCTACCCGCCTACCCACCTCTCCCTGCATCTCCCTGCCTCCCCACCTCTCCCTCCCTCCCAGCCATTCTGTATTACTGAGGTAACGATGGGAGTTGAGATCTCCTGTTGACAGACTAGAGCAGCGATTAAGTTGTCTTTCTGTTTTATTGAGGAAAGGCTTTATTCAAGCAAGTAGCCTAAGCCTGGAGAGTGAAAGGGGAAAAAGATGCTCAGATGATAGTGTATTCCAACACTTGAGAGAAAGGAGGGTGGTTCTCTTTGATGCTCTCCTCTCTCTCAGGCTCAAACACAGTAGCAAAGAACACAACAGAACAGTGCCGTTTTATAGAGGAGAAGCCATTCTCTCCCTGGCTTGGGTCAGAGCCATGATAACAAGGCTGAAGAATGATTATGATGTTCCTCCAATTAGAGAGCAGAGATTCACCTTGTTTAATCCTCTGAACATTAGGAGGGTCAGTTACAGTAGGAGGATGATCGACCTTTGTCTATGTCTGTAAAATATTAGAGATGCTCTTCTAAAATCTACTGGGGTATATTTCTTATTCCCTTGTGTCTCCTAGCTCCTAGCTTCTTTGTGTGTCCGAGCTCCTAACTTATTTGTGTCTCCTAGCTCCTAGCTTCCGTGCGTCTCCTAGCGCCTAACTTCCTTGTGTCTCCTAGCTCCTAGCCACCTTGTGCCGCTTAGCTCCTAGCCACCTTCTATAGGCGACAGGTAGCTTAGCGGTTAAGAGCGTTGGGCCAGTAACCGAATGGTCACTGGTTCGAATCCCTAGCCGGCAAGGTGGAAAAATCTGCCATTCTGCCCTTGAGCAAGGCAGTTAACCCCCATCAACAACTGCTGCCTGGGCGCCGATGTCAGTTAAGACAGCCCCCTGCACCTCTCTGATTCAAAGGGGTTGGGTTAAATGCGGAAAATACATTTAGGTTAAATGCATTCAGTTGTGCAACTGACTAGGTAGCCTAGCTTCCTTGTGTCTTCTAGCTCCTAGACACCTTGTGTATCCTAGCTCCTAGCCACCTTGTGTATCCTAGCTCCTAGACACCTTGTACTGCATAGCTACCTTGTGCCTCCTAGCTACCTTGTGCCTCCTAGCTACCTTGTGCCTCCTAGCTACCTTGTGTATCCTAGTTAACTTGTGCCTCCTAGCTACCTTGTGTATCCTAGTTAACTTGTGCCTCCTAGCTACCTTGTGTATCCTATCTCCTTGTGCCTCCTAGCTGAGCTGGCTGCAGCTTGCTGTTGTTTCCACCTCCATGTCATTAGCAGTGATTTATAGGTTTGCCTGGTGAGACACTGATGGTGCCATGCCACTATACCGTGTTAACCACATCAGAGCACCAGCCTCTGCCCTCTCCTCAGCCCCTCTCTCCTCCTCACCTTTACTCACCCCTCCCTTCCTCCCGCCGTCAGGTTGATTAATCACAACACAACCCATGGGCCTCGCTACACACACAATTACACGCATACGATTAGCATGTTTTTGTTTTAGCAGCCAGGGTATCAACAATATCCATTGTGTTTTCAATGCATCATATCCATTCTACCCAGACAGTGTAATGAATAGAGGGTTGTCAAGGGAGACCCAGAGCTGGTCTGTGACTGGCTGGTTATCTCAACAACATTTCCTCCCTGCCATCAGAATGCCACTAGACTGCAGCACAGCCATCTGCCAAGCCTATGTCTGCTCACACTGAACATAATGGCCTAGCATAGATGTGCCTGCCTGGCCCCCTGGCTGGGTGCTCCCATTCACACTGTTATTCAGTCCTTGATGTGGAGTGGCGGGGATGTCCTTTCCCCCAAAAAAGTGTGTGTGTGGATGTACATTTTTATTTTAGTGCTTAAAGAAATCCACTGTATTCTCTGTCTACCTCAGTATTTAGATATTATATTACATGAAATTCCCTGAGAGTCAGCTTGTCTTTCTAACAGCCTGCTCTGCTCTGGGCAGGAGAACGCCTGCTGTTGACATCCATATGGACACAGCCATGCTAGAAGCTCTCACACATACACCGACACACACTCATACATTAACCAATGTTTGTCCGGTTAAAGGTTGAATATGTCTCCTTCTATGTAAAGAATTACACATTTATTCACATTTATACCCATCTTGTGCTGTTGAAAATGATAAACAGATAGTTAAACAAACATAGAGAGATAGAGAGAAAGGAGAGATGGAGAGATGGGGCACCTGCTGTTTATGTCCATAAGTTAGGCCATACTACAGAGAGTTTCACTGTGGTGTCTGTATAACCTGGCCTAGAGGAACCCTTGTCATACAGACACTAGTAGCATTGAGACCATTAATAAATGGACCAGCTTTAATCAGGAATGAAGGCCTGAACATTTGGCCATACCATGATAAATGGACCTCTTCACAGATTCATTATCTAATCAGGTCTTTGTGTCCTGTCTACAGTAGGTGAGCAGTCATTTTATTGGCCTGACTGTCTCTGCCTGTACTTAGTCAGTGTTGTTCTCTAACTGACCCTTCCTCCTCCCTTCTGCTGTCTCAGGGTCTTCTCTGGGCCAGCAGCTGGTTCAGTGTTTGGGTGTGTTTGTGGGGGCTGGAGGGGCTTGCCAGTGTCTTCTTCCATAATGCATTTGTCCCAGTCTTGTTGTAAATCAGTCTACAGCTCGACTGAGTCCTGCTCTGAACCCCCAAACACACAATAACCCCACTGGCCCCTATTAGGTCAACCCTACAATGAGACAAAGGGGGGTGGGACAGTAATATGCCATTGTCTAATTCCTCTTCATCATATAGCCAGAGTTCCCAGCTGCAACAGTAAAGCCTGGTCTCTCTCTGGTCCTCCCTGGCTCTGGGGACAGGCTGTGCTGCCTGCATGCTACTATATCACTGATCCAAACACCAGACCTAACATCTGGACACCTCAATAATCTACAGAGCCTTCCTCCTCTCCTCTCCTTTACTTCATCTTTTCCGCACTGATCTGAATAAACAGGATAGGTGAAAGCAATATGGAGGACAGGACTCAAATGTAAATATTATGTAAATGAGACAGAGAAGAGGACACCACTTGTTGAGGTGCAGCATTAGGCTGACAGTGGTCTTGAGTTGACAGTTACAGTACCTAGCTGCTTTACGGCCGTCCCTGCTCTCTAACTCCTCTTTCCTCTGTTCTCTCCTCTTTCCTCTCTCCTATTTCCTCTCTCCTCTTCCCTCTATTCTCTCCTCTCTCCTCTCCTGTCTGTACTCAGGGATACTCCCCAGCAGCAGATGTATGGTTCTCAGCTGGCTCTAGAGGATATTGATCGTCAGGATGTAAATAGTTTCCCTCCATAGTCATTATCATCATCTGAGCTGTAGCTAATGGATTCACTTCCTCCTTGTTCATTGCTCCATTGTTCACTGAGTTTGAGTCAAAAGAGGGAATGGTGGCCTGTTGGGTTTGCAAGAAGAGCCAATGTTAAATGCACTCACTGCCATTTCGGTGTGTGTGTTTGTGTTAAAGAGGAAGGGCATCGGGTGTATGACACCGCCAGAACCAGATCCTGGTAGTCTGAGAGAAAGCAATAATACTGGATTAAAAACGGATTAACAGCCTCACTGTCACAGCTCTCATCCTCCTCTCCTCTCCTCTCCTCTCCTCTCCTCTCCTCTCCTCTCCTCTCCTCTCCTCTCCTCTCCTCTCCTCTCCTCTCCTCTCCTCTCCTCTCCCTCTCCTCTCCTCTCCTCTCCTCTCCTCTCCTCTCCTCTCCTCTCCTCTCCTCTCCTCTCCTCTCCTCTCCTCTCTCCAGCTGTATAGTTAATTCCCATGTGTCCCAGAAGAGTGGAGGTAGTAATAATGATAGAATCTACATCTTCATACAGTGGGGAAAAAAAGTATTTAGTCAGCCACCAATTGTGCAAGTTCTCCCACTTAAAAAGATGAGAGAGGCCTGTAATTTTCATCATAGGTACACGTCAACTATGACAGACAAATTGAGAAAACAAAATCCAGAAAATCACATTGTAGGATTTTTAATGAACTTATTTGCAAATTATGGTGGAAAATAAGTATTTGGTCACCTACAAACAAGCAAGATTTCTGGCTCTCACAGACCTGTAACTTCTTCTTTAAGAGGCTCCTCTGTCCTCCACTCGTTACCTGTATTAATGGCACCTGTTTGAACTTGTTATCAGTATAAAAGACACCTGTCCACAACCTCAAACAGTCACACTCCAAACTCCACTATGGCCAAGACCAAAGAGCTGTCAAATGACACCAGAAACAAAATTGTAGACCTGCACCAGGCTGGGAAGACTGAATCTGCAATAGATAAGCAGCTTGGTTTGAAGAAATCAACTGTGGGAGCAATTATTAGGAAATGGAAGACATACAAGACCACTGATAATCTCCCTCGATCTGGGGCTCCACGCAAGATCTCACCCCGTGGGGTCAAAATGATCACAAGAACGGTGAGCAAAAATCCCAGAACCACACGGGGGGACCTAGTGAATGACCTGCAGAGAGCTGGGACCAAAGTAACAAAGCCTACCATCAGTAACACACTACGCCGCCAGGGACTCAAATCCTGCAGTGCCAGACGTGTCCCCCTGCTTAAGCCAGTACATGTCCAGGCCCGTCTGACATTTGCTAGAGTGCATTTGGATAATCCAGAAGAGGATTGGGAGAATGTCATATGGTCAGATGAAACCAAAATATAACTTTTTGGTAAAAACTCAACTCGTCGTGTTTGGAGGACAAAGAATGCTGAGTTGCATCCAAAGAACACCATACCTACTGTGAAGCATGGGGGTGGAAACATCATGCTTTGGGGCTGTTTTTCTGCAAAGGGACCAGGACGACTGATCCGTGTAAAGGAAAGAATGAATGGGGCCATGTATCGTGAGATTTTGAGTGAAAACCTCCTTCCATCAGCAAGGGCATTGAAGATGAAACGTGGCTGGGTCTTTCAGCATGACAATGATCCCAAACACACCGCCCGGGCAACGAAGGAATGGCTTCGTAAGAAGCATTTCAAGGTCCTGGAGTGGCCTAGCCAGTCTCCAGATCTCAACCCCATAGAAAATCTTTGGAGGGAGTTGAAAGTCCGTGTTGCCCAGCGACAGCCCCAAAACATCACTGCTCTAGAGGAGATCTGCATGGAGGAATGGGCCAAAATACCAGCAACAGTGTGTGAAAACCTTGTGAAGACTTACAGAAAACGTTTGACCTGTGTCATTGCCAACAAAGGGTATATAACAAAGTATTGAGAAACTTTTGTTATTGACCAAATATTTATTTTCCACCATAATTTGCAAATAAATTCATGAAAAATCCTACAATGTGATTTCCTGGATTTTTTTTTCCTCATTTTGTCTGTCATAGTTGACGTGTACCTATGATGAAAATTACAGGCCTCTCTCATCTTTTTAAGTGGGAGAACTTGCACAATTGGTGGCTGACTAAATACTTTATTTCCCCACTGTATATCATACTGCTGTAGCTGTATCTGGAGTGGGGGTGATGGAGGGTCCAAACCATTTGCTGCAGCACCACACAGCACCGCGCTGCCTGTGTGTGTATGTGTGTGTGTCTCAGTATGTGTGTGTGAGTGTGATTTACAGTGGCTATTGCAGACAGAGATGGTCACTCTCAGTCCACACTATCACTGTGATGTATGGAGAAGAGAGAGAGAGAGAGAGAGAAAAGGGAGAGATAGGAGGGAGAGAAAATAGTTAAAACGCAGATAGAGAAATGCAAGGCGGAGGTAAAACAGGTCGTCTGGAGGAGGGCTGGCTGCGGAATGGGACAGATATGGGAGAGATAGAGAGCTAAGGCTAAGGGGTGATGACTTGTTTTGCTGTGGCTGTACCTTCTCTCCGCTGCCTATACACTGAGTATACTAACCATTAGGAACACCTTCCTAATATTGAGTTGCACCCCATTTTGCCCTCAGAACAGCCTCAATTCGTTGGGGCATGGACTCTACAAGGTGTCAAAAGCGTTCCATGGGGATGCTGGCCCATGTTGACTCCAATGCTCCCACAGTTGTCAAGTTGGCTGGATGTCCTTTGGGTGGTGGAACATTCTTGATACACACGGGAAACTGTTGAGCGTGAAAAACCTAGCAGCGTTGCATTTTTTGACACAGACCGGTGCGCCTGGCACCTACTTCCATACCCCATTTAAAGCCACTTAAATATTTTGTCTTGCCCATTCACCCTCTGAATGGCACACATACACAATCCACGTATCAATTGTCTTAAAGCTTAAAAATCATTATTTAACCTGTCTCTTCCCCTTCATCTACACTGATTGAAGTGGATTTAACAACTGACATCAATAAGGGATCATAGCTTTCACCTTGGCTCACCTGGTCAGTCTATGTCATGGAACAAAGTGTTCTTAATGTTTTGTATACTCAGTGTAGAGGATGAGGGCATCCTAGGTGACAGAGCAGGGGATGGATGGATGGAGAGAGGGAAGGAATGGAAAGATGGAGGGAGGGAGGAATGGAGGGCCCGGCTGGCGGCATACACTCGTTTATCTCTGCCAGTCTGCTGCATATTTTTTGGGCTGAGGCCTGGGTGTTTGTGTGTGTGTGATGCTTTGATGCCTGGGCGTGAATATGATTTCCATGATGCAGTCATGTGTATGTGTGTGTTTGAATGTGTGCAGCAGCTTATAGAAAGTATTAAAATCCTAACAGGGCCTCCATTGTTTTCATTTATCAGTCACCAGTCAATAGTGTAGATGTGGAAAGTCCTTTGTCAATAGATTCATCTGTAAAAAAAAAAAAAAATATTCAGTTCCAGTGTGTTGTCCTTACTTTGCCCCTGGCTTCCTATTCTATACATGCTAGACATTCTAGACTGGCCCTCCTCCTCTTCCGTCCTCCTCCTCCTCCTCCTCCTCCTCCTCCTCCTCCTCCTCCTCCTCCTCCTTCTTTCAGAGTTTCCACAGACCCTGCACATTCTTAGGGTTTCTGCTCCATAACACCATAGCTGTGGTCCACTTCTCATGCTTCCTGCCCCAGAAGGACCTAGGCCTGAAGACATTTGTCTCTACCCCCCACCCCACCCTCCACACCACCCCTCCCCTCCTCTTGGTTCTGTGGTTTGTGATCTCATGTCTAGACCAGCTGTCTCCTGCCCGCTCAAAGCAGTTCTCTCTTTCTCTCCACTTTGTCATCAACCCCACAGCTGAGTCAATGGAAAATATGACATCGCTTTCTCTCCATCTCTCTTTCTCTCCATCTCTCAATCCCTCCCGCTCTCCCTCTCTTTCATTTAAAAGGTGCTTGGGACGTTAAGGGGTTTCCCTGATGTGAGATTGACCTGGGAACGAGGGAACTGCCGACTATTACTATGGCAACAGGACTTAAGTCTCTCATCTCAATCACCACAATGTTAAATATCATTCTATAACGAAGACTCCATACTAACACAGACTAACTTGTAAAGCTGAGAAAATATGCATTTTCAATTCTCCTAAAGATACTACGATAAATCCTGTTTAGTCAACAACAACAAAAAATGTGTCACATGCTTCGTAAACAACAGGTATAGACTAACAGTGAAATGCTTACTTATGGGCCCTTCCCAACAATGCAGAGATCATTTTTTTGAAATAGTAGAATTTTTTTAAAATAATAACACAAGGAATAAATACACAATGAGTAATGAACTTGGCTATATACACAGGGTACCAGTACTGAGTCAATGTGCAGGGGTATGAGGTAATTGAGGTAGATATGTACACTACACAAATTAATATTTTGATTTGTTTAACACTTTTTTGGTTACTACATGATTCCATATGTGTTATTTCATAGTTTTGATGTCTTCACTATTATTCTACAATGTAGAAAATAGTCAAAATAAAGAAAAACCCTTGAATGAGTAGGTGTTCTAAAACTTTTGACCGGTAGTTTACATAAAGGTAGGGATAAAGTGGCTAGGCAGTGGGACAGATAATAAACAGTAACAACAGCGTATGCGATGAGTCAAAAGTGTGCAAAAAGGGTCAATGCAGATATTCCAGGTAGCTATTGGTTAACAATTTAACTAACTATTTAGCAGTCTCATAGCTTGGGGGCATAAGCTGTTCAAGGTCCTGTTGGTTCCAGACATGGTGCATCAGTACTGCTTGCCGTGCGGTAGCAGAGAGAACAGTCTGACTTTGGTGGCTGGAGTCTTTGAATTTTTAGGGCCTTTCTCTGACACCGCCTGGTATAGAGGTCCTGGAAGGTAGGGAGCTCGGCCCCAGTGATGTACTGGGCCATACGCACTACCCTCTGTAGCGTCTTGCTGCCAAGCAGTTGCCATACCAAGTGGTGATGCAGCCAGTCAAGATGCTCTCAATGGTGCAGCTGTAGAACTGTTTGAGGATCTGAGGGCCCATGCCGAATCTTTACAGCCTCCTGAAGGAGAAGAGGCATTGTCATGCCCTCTTCATGACTGTGTTGATGTGTGTGGACCATGATAGTTTCTTAGTGATGTGGACACCGAGGAACATGAAGCTCTCAACCTGCTCCACAACAGCCCCGTCGATGTGGATGGGGGCGTGTTCGGCCCTCAGTTTTCTGTAGTCCACGATCAGCTCCTTTGGGTTGTTGACGTTGAGGGAGAGGTTGTTGTCCTAGCACCACACTGCCAGGTCTCTGACCTCCTCCCTGTAGGCTGTCTCATTGTCATCGGTGATCAGGCCTACCACCGTTGTGTTGTCTGCAAACTTAATGATGGTGTTGGAGTCGTGCGCGGCCACAAAGTTGTGGGTGAACAGTGAGTACAGGAGGGGACTAAGCACACACCCCTGAGGAGCACCCGTGTTGAGGGTCAGCGTGGCGGATGTGTTGTTGCCTACCCTCACCACCTTGGGGCGGCCCATCAGGAAGTCCAGGATCCAGTTGCAGAGGGAGGTGTTCAGTCCCAGGGTCCTTAGCTTAGTGATGAGCTTGGAGGGCACAATGTTGTTGAACGCTGAGCTGTAGTCAATGAACAGCATTCTCACGTAGGTGCTCCTTTTGACCAGGTGGGAAAGGGCAGTGTGGAGTGCAATAGACTTTGCGTCATCTGTGGATCTGTTGGGGCGGTATGCAAATTGGAGTGGATCCAGGTTGTCTGAGATGATGGTGTTGATGGGAGCCATGACCAGCCTTTCAAAGCATTTCATGACTACAGTTGTGAGCACTACGGGGCGATAGTCATTTAGATAGGTTACCTTGGCATTCTTGAAATTACAGACTGGGTCAGGGAGAGGTTGAAAATGTCAGTGAAGACACTTGCCAGCTTGACGAGTATGCGTCCTGGTAATCCGTCTGCCCTGCGGCCTTGTGAATGTTAACCTGTTTAAAGGTCTTACTCACATCGGCTACGAACAGCTGGTGCTCTCACGCATGGTTCAATGTTGCTAGCCTTGAAGCGCACATAGAAGGTATTAAGCTCGTCTGGTAGGCTTGCGTCACTGGACAGCTCGTAGCTGGGTTTCCATGATAGTTTGCAAGCCCTTCCACATCTGACGAGTGTCAGAGCCAGTGTGGTAGGATATTATCTTGGTCCTGTAGTGACGCTTTGCCTGTTTGATGGTTCCTCAGAGGGCGTAGTGGGATTTCTTATAAGTGTCTGGATTAGTGTCCTGCTCCTTGAAAGCGGCAGCTCTAGCCTTTAGCTCAGTGCAGATGTTGCCTGTAATCCATGGCTTTTGGTTGGGATATGTACGTACGGTCACTGTGGGGACAACTTCAATGAAGCACTTATTAATGAAGCCGCTGACTGATATGGTAAACTCCTCAATGCCATCGGATGAATCCCGGAACATATTCCAGTCTGTGCTAGCGAAACAATCCTGTAGCTTAGCATCCGCTTCATCGGACCACTTCCGTATTCAGCGCGTCACTGGTACTTCCTGTCTGGGTTTTTGCTTGTAAGCAGGAATCAGGAGGATTGTATGCATCTCTGTATGTGGAGTAAAGGTCATCTAGAGTTGCACAGGTGACATGCTGGTAGAAATTAGGTAAAGCGGATTTCAGTTTTCCTGCATTAAAGTCACCAGCCACTAGGAGCACCGCTTCTGGGTGAGCATTTACTTGTTTTCTTATGGCCCTATACAGCTCGTTGAATGTGGTATTAGTGCCAGCATCGGTTTGTGGTGTGAATAGACAGCTACGAAAAATATAGATGAAAACTCTCTTGGTAAATAGTGTTGTCTACAGCTTATCATGAGGTATTCTAACTTAGGCCAGCAGAACCTCAAGACTTCCTTAATATTAGAGATTGCGCACCAGTTGTTGTTAACAAAGAGACACAAACCCCCTCCTCTTAGCTTCTCAGATGCAGCCTTTCTGTCTTGCCGATGTATAGAAAAAACAGCTAGATTTATATTTACCATGTATTTTAAATTCAACACGACTCTGAGTAATATAGGATATTACCATTCTTCAAATCACGTTGATAGGATATTCTCGAATAGGCTCATCCTGTTTATTCTCCAGTGATTGCAAATTCTCAAACAAAATGGAGGGTAGAGGTGATTTATCCAGTCTCCAACGTAGTCTCGTCAGGTATCCCACACGCTGGCCTCTATAGCGCCGTCTCGAGTGTTGGGGATTTGGGCCTGGTCCGCGACAATCAATATGTCTTTCGCCTCTGACTCATTGAAGTAGAAGTCTCGTCCAAATCAAGGTTAGTGATAGCTGTTCTGATGTCCAGAAGCTCTTTCCGGTCATAGGAAACAATGGCGGAAACACTATGTTAAAAAACATTATGTTAGTAACTAAACAGCATTTATCAGAGTCACGTAATATCTTTTAGGAGATTTTGTCTGTTGTGGGCACACAGTGTTAGTGCTGCACTGTGTTTTTGGCTGTTGCAGTTGTTAAATCAAGTGGTCTGTCTCTGCAGAACACACACTCATGGCACCTCCAAAACATTACCAGATCCCGATTTACACAGACAACACGTCACACTGAATACTCTGAAACAATAAGACAATGGGCCTCTGTTGAAAGTCATCTCTAACTAATATCTCTGAGATGTCAGGACATGTCAGAGAGGGTTTATTCTGCTGGTGTGGACCAGTGTGTTGTAATCAGTGGATATGGTAATATGTCTTCAGGGAGCGGCAGTGATGAGGACAGATTGACAGTTTATTTAGGCTTGGCTCTGGCACAGTGGGCGGACATCTTGGATTGCCTCAGTCTTCTCCCTCGCTGGTTCAGCTCTTCTCCCCATCAACACACGCAGATGGCTCCATCATTATCTGTCACTGAATGTTTGAGATACTACTTTCATGACCAATTCTTGAAGGTTGTGCAGTTTGAGTATATCAGTTTTTTTGTGAAAAACACTTGTGTGATGAGTAACCATGCCTGAGACCTGAAGGCTCATGTTAGCTCCCATAGCTAATGCTTGAGTTTTAGCTCTTTGGGCTAACACAGGCTTGAGTTGTGTAGAAGACCCCCCCCCATCTCTCTCGCTCGCCGTGTTGCAACTGTACTGGACAGTCTAAACGTATCCTGAACTCCTCTCTCTAAGTGTTAATACTTTATAGCAACAGTAGAGAAAACAAGGGCATGTCACATACACGTGTGCTCTCATGCATAACACCGCGGCTTGTTTCTATTGTGTTAAATGGAGTTGGCTGCCAAAGGCTCTTTGAATCATGTTTGCCCTTGGAAATATGTTTTGAAAAACCGGGGAGGTTGAGATGAGTTTGTTTTACAGTTTTTCCTTCACATATGAGAGTTCACACACTAGCAGTCACACTTCAGGCTTTATTCTGACGCAACAGTCAACATCACAGATGAAAAGGTAGTCTGAACAGAAACACTATGAAATGAAGAGTTACGACTAAATGTGTGAAATGTACCTATATACATAATGGATATAAGGATGTTCCTAATGACTTTTGGTAATTACATTTGAAAAGTGCATCTTCAAAAAGACAAATGCATCCTTTCAGATTCTCCAAAACAACCATGGTGTATATTTTGTTATTATTCATTAATAATATATTATTTATATGATTCAGGCCCAGAACAGCAGATTGAGAGTGGGAACTGTAAATGAGTATTCAGTAGTGAATTGCATCTCTCTGTCTTTGATCTGTGCATCATCAACATCATCATCATCATCACAGTGTGATACCAACAAGCACACGGCCTGCTAATGTTTACAGCCCTCCCCACATCTATCTCTCCAACCACAGCAGCAGAGCAGCACAGTCATTGTCAAGGTGTCAATAGAAGACAGGTCCCTCCTCGCTACTGAAGAAATGTACTAATGTGTGACAAATAGATGTTGTATGGTGGGGGTGGGAGAGAAGGGTTTTAAAGCACAAAGAGAACCTCCTCCCTTATCTATCTTCCCTCCCTCCCGCCCTCTCTCTATCCATCTATCTCTCCCTCTCCTCCTCCTCTCTCTCTCTCTCTCTCCTTCTCTCTTTCCATCTCTCCTCTCTCTCTCGCCTGCAGGCTTTCTGTTCTTTAATTGCTTTATATCAGATGAGGAGGAGCTGCTGCTTGCTCTGTGAATAAGCTCCTCCATGCAACAGTGGTTCCATTACAATCACCAGAAACCCATCTCTACAGGCAAGGACTGTGCGTGTGTGTGTGTGCGCACGCACACATATGCAAATTGTTGTGTCTGTGTGCACATGTGTTTGTGTGTGCATGCATGTTTGTGTGTTTGTGTGTGTGATGCAGTGGTGGTAGCTTGCTGTAGCAGCATCCAGAATAGATTCAGCTCTTTGTTATATACAGAACGTCTCAGATTCTGAATTGAATAAACGTTATTGTTCGCTGCTGTAGCTCTCAGGACAATAAGGCAGCAGGATTATTGTGGAGGGTTTAGTGAGAGGTTTGTGTCGACTGTGCGTTTCAGCAATAAAGAAGCGTAGCTCGTTCTCAGTCCTCCTCTTCCTGTGCTTATTCATTAGCAATATAATAAGCTTTCTAGCAGAGCAGTAATCTGTTTTTTCATGTCTGAGTGTTCTGTATAGTGTACTCCCACACAGTCCTATAGCTCAGAGCAGCCTCAGCACTAACGCTCCATCACGTAACATAAACAAACATTACACACAGAGAGAGCCAAAGGTCATAAAGACATTGTTTCGATTTGAAATCACATTTCTAGGGGTCTAGCGTGGGGTCGAGACATTCTGTCAGACTGGAGGATTTAACCTTTATTTATCCAGGTTATTCTGAATCTCATTCATTTAAGATCTATTTTTCACTAGAGACCATCAGACCAGAGGCTAATCCTAGACTGACAAAGGCCAAAATAATGGGCAGGGCATTGGTCACACCAGTGTGTGGGAGAGAGAAGGAGATTGTGGAACATTCTTGGTCCTTTACCTTACCATGCGTAGACCCAAGTGGCCTGAGATTCCATGAGAAATAATTGGGGTTAACTCAGATTTAATTTCTCTCTCTTCCTCCCTCCGTCTCTCTTCCCCTCCCGTGCAGCCAAAACATCTGTCTCTCATCAGAGCTCTAGAACTCAAACTTCTTGGCCCGTCCAGAACTTGAGGAGTGTGTGTTTGTGTGTGCACATGTGTGTGCCTGTGTGTGTGTGTGTGTGTGTGTGTGTGTGTGTGTGTGTGTGTGTGTGTGTGTGCAGGGAGAGACCTTACTGTGATTGCAGTAGAGTCAGGGGGACTATGCTAAGAGTTGTGTGTGTGTGTGTGTGTGTGTGTGTGTGTGTGTAGGCGTGAGCAAGTGTGCTTGTGTCCAAGCTCCCTCTGATTGCAGTCAGGGTGAATCTCCTTTCTATGTTGTATCTGTGTTCATTGGCATGGGGGTGGTCACTATCTGGATATTATTGTCTGAGTGATTGGTTACACTTGTTCAACCAGGGTTGATACACAACTTCCTGCTCTCTACACTGCTCTCCTCTCAGATGTGGTTGCCAGTGTGTGTGTGTGTGTGTGTGTGTGTGTGTGTGTATGCAGTTTGAGTCTAAACTTGATTATAATTAGATGAGGAGGGAACATAGGGACCTGCCTTAGATCACTGAGTCTGTCAATCAGCCAGAATAGGGAGCTGTTATACAGTACACTGTATACATACACACACACACACACACACACACACACACACAACACATACACATACACATACACATGCACACACTCACACACGCACATACACACACTCACACACTCACACACACACATACACACGCACACACCTACACATACACATACACATACACCTACATAAACATACAAACACACATACACACACACACACATACACACACACACACATACATACACATACACACACACACACACACACACACACAAAAAACATGCACAATCACACACTCACATACACACACTTGGCCCACTGACTCCATCTCATTTCTGATTCTGTCTTTTAGAACCACTCTCTCTGCTGTAGATGTCCTTGCAGGCGACTGACAGAACATATTCCCTGGCAGCCCTCTCCTCTCCTTCCTGACACCCAATAAAACAACCACCATTTTTCTACCCTTCTCTGACGGGATGCACACAGCAAATGTGTAGGAGTCTGTGGCCGTCGGAGGCTTGTGTGTGTGTGTGTGTGTGTGTGTGTGATCCCCATGCTCTGTGTGCAGTAGATAGATGGTGTCTGTCATAGGCAGTGTTAGCTCAGTCAGCACAGCTGACAGTCTGCAGAGGAGGATGACGTCACTGCCTTAAAAACACTGTGTTACTGTCTCTGCTCCTATCATGATATATCACTGTTACTATCGGCTTACTAACATCAAATCACTGCAATACTGTAACAGCTTTCTACCCCAGGAAAACTAATGTGTTGCAAACACAGACAGCTGATGGCGAGTGTTGCTCTCTGTGACCTGAACTCAGACGGTTGCCTCTTTAGAGTAATAAAGTTGCCTTATACGACCTCGCTCCCTCTCTCTTCCTCTCTTGGCTGTGTAAATATTCATTGCCCAGATTGACACACTGTGTGTGTGTGTGTATCTATGTTTGTGTGTGAGTGTGTGTGTGTGTTCGTGTGCGTGTGTGTGAAATGCCGAGTAATGCTAATTGGGCCGTCCTGCAGGGTTGGAGCTGTGAGTGACAGAAGGGAAGGTGTTTAAAATGCAGAGAGCAGTCACGGCTGGAGGAATGTTAGAGCTCTCATACACACATACACACAAATACACACACACTGGCATTTCTCTCTCTCTCTCTCGCTCTCTCTCCCTCTCTCTCGCTCTCTCTTTCCCTCTCTCTCTCTCTCGCTCTCTCTTTCCCTCTCTCTCGCTCTCTCTTTCCCTCTCTCTCTCTCTCTCTCTCTCGCTCTCTCTTTCCCTCTCTCTCTCTCTCTCTCTCTCTCGCTCCCTCCCCATCTCGCTCTCGCTCTCTCTTTCTCTCTCCCCCTCTCTCTCTCTCTCTCTCTCTCTCAATTAAATTAAATTAATTTCAGTAGACTTCATTGCATGGCAAGTTAAATGTCTTACATTATCAAAAGGACAAACAGCAATAAGGCATCAGTAATAGTAGTAGGAGTGGAAATGGGATTACCTACAACAACAATATTCATGATAATAATAATAATACATTAAAGCAATAGTAGTCGACCAGTCTCAACATGACTGAGAGGCCACATTGCATGGTATGAAAGCTAAAACAAAAACAAAATGGGAAATATTATTTTCACTGGCTGTCCCTCAGGTAGTGGCAGGAGTGCACATTTTTGGCTTTTCACCCAATAAATATGAGATATTTTATAGTTTCAAATTCTTTGTACTGAATTATAATTTGGGGAAAGAAAGATGATCTTAGGTCTGAGTATTTGTCACAGTGTAATATGAAATGCAGCCCTGTCTCTACCTCTCACCGGGGGGGGGCAGAGTGATCACAGCCTTTCCTCTCTGGGTAGCCAGGTTTGCTTATGACGACCGGTCTCACTGAGTCTGTACCTAGTCAGTGTTTTTCTCAGTTTTCTATCAGTCACGGTGGTTTGATAGTCTGCCACCATGTACTGTCTGTTTAGAGCCAAATAGCATTGAAGGTTACTTTTATTTTTTGTGGTGTCTTTCCAATAGGTATTTTATTATTATTTTTGCTTTGTGATGATTTGGTTGGGCCAG
Source organism: Coregonus clupeaformis (assembly GCF_020615455.1). Lineage (NCBI taxonomy): Eukaryota > Metazoa > Chordata > Actinopteri > Salmoniformes > Salmonidae > Coregonus > Coregonus clupeaformis. The sequence goes on along the minus strand of NC_059214.1, from coordinate 41,572,618 downwards.
ACTTTCTGAATGCTGTCCTGAGGCTCTATGGGGTTGGTTTGGGTTGGTGAACGTTTGTTTTTAGATGGTTGTAAAATTTGATGACTCTTTTTTCTATTTGAATAAGGAGGGGGTATTGGCCCAATTCTGCTCTACATGCATTATTTTCTTTTCACTTGCAATACAGTCTTGCAAAACTCTGCATACAGTATTTCGATTGGATGTTTGTCCCATTTGGTAAATTCATTATTAGAGAATGGACCCCATACTTCACTGCCATATAAACCAATTGGTTCTATAACTGATTGGAACATTTTGAGTCAGATTCTAATTGGAATTTTTATTTTAATGTTCCTTTTAATGGCATAGAATGCTCTTCTTGCTTTGTCTCTCAGCTCGTTCACAGCCATGTGTTGCTGATATTTAGTCCTAGATACATGTAGTTCTTGGTGTGTTCTAATAGAACTGAGTTAAAATATAATTTATATTTGTGATCCTGATTTACGGACCTCTTTTGGAATATCATTCTATCTGTTTTTTTAGGTAAAATGTCAGAGCCCAGGTCTGATAGAACCTGTGCAGATGATCCGATGATCTAGATGCTGCTGTAACTTAGTGTACAGCAGACACTTGATTTCAGTGTTGTGTAGGGTGAGACCAGGTGCTGCAGATTCTTCTAATGTTTTTGCCAATTCATTAATGGTGGTGTTAAATAGTGTTGGACTTATTGGGCAGCCCTGTTTCACTCCACGTCCCTGAGAGTAGAAGTCTGTTTGCTTGTTGCCAATTTTAACCGCACATTTGTTTTTAGTATTCATTGATTTAATAACTTCATATGTTTTCCCTCCAATAGCACTTTCTATTAGTTTATAAAAAAGACCTTTGTGCCAAATTGAATCAAATGCTTTCTTGAAGTCTACAAAACATGAGTAGATTTTGCCTTTGTTTTGGTTTACCTGTTCGTCAATTAGAGTGTGGAGGGTATAAATGTGGTCTGTTGTGTGGTAATTTGTTAAAAATCCAATTTGGCTTCTGCTGAGGACATTGTGGTAATCATGGAAATGACATAGTCTGCTATTTATGATACTGCAGTGAATTTTCCCCAAGTGGCTAATGCAAATTCCTCTGTAATTATTTAAGTCAAATTTGGCTCCATTTTTATAGATTGGTGTGATCGATCCTTGGGTCCAAATGTCGGGGAAAATACCTGCAGTGAGGATAATGTTGAAGAGTTTTAGTATAGCCAATTTGAATTTGTGGTCTGTATATTTGATCATTTCATTTAAAATACCATCAGCACCACAGCCCTTTTTGGGTTGTTGAGTGTATAGTTTTTCCAATAATTATTGTTCTGTAATTGGGGTATCCACAGGATTCTGATAGTCTTTGACTGCTGAGTCAAGGATTTGTAATTTTTCTTGTTTATCTTTTTGTTTTGGGCTCTTTGTTATATTGCTGTAGAGGTTTGCAAAGTGATTTCTCCACATATTACCATTTTGTATAGCCAATTCCTCATGATGTGGTTTGTTCAATTTATTCAAATTCTCCCAGAAGTGGTTTGATTCTATTGATTCCTCAATTTCTAATGTGCTGTTCGTTTTTTGTTCTTAGGGTGTGTTTGTATTGCTTCAGTGTTTCCCCATATTAAAGGCGTATATTTTTGTTGTCTGGTTCTCTGTGTTTTTGATTAGATATATTTCTCAATGACTTCCTTAGATTTTTGCAATCATTATCAAACCATTTTTCATTATCTATTATTTTTGGTTTGCTCTTATGTTTCTTTAGATTAGTCAAGGAGGCTAATTTGGCATGTAATTTATTGGGCCGTGATGCTTCACTGTTGGGTTCCACTCTTCTCAGATTGAACTCTGGTCTGAGAGAGGTGTTAGTGGGCTGACTGTGAAGGCTCTGAGAGACTGGGTGGAGGTTGGTGATAAAGTAGTCTACAGTACTGCTGCCAAGGGATGAGATGTAGGTGTACCTACCAAAAGAGTCCCCTCTAAGCCTACCATTGACTATGTACAGACCCATTGTTCGACAGAGCTGCAGGAGCTGTGCTCCATTTTTGTTTTTCACTTTGTCATAGTCGTTTCTGGGGGGGTATGTGGGGAGGGAAAGGTTGTTGCTTCCCGGTAGGTGTTTATCCCCATGACTGTTAATAGTGTCTAGTTCTTCTGCTGTTCTAGCATTCAGGTCTCCACAGAACAGTACGTTGCCTTGGGCCTGAAAGTGACTAATCTCCCCCTCTAGAATGGAAAAACGATCTTCATTGAAGTACAGTGACTCTGAGCAGGGAATGTATGTGGCACAGAGGAAGACGTTTTTATCGGTTAAGATAGCCTCCTTGTTGATTTTTAACCAGATAAAGAATTCTCCTGTTTTGATCAATTCGATTGAATGAGTTTGTTCAGATTTATACCATATTAGCATTCCCCCTGAGCATTCTCTCTCTCTCTCTCTCTCTCTCTCTCTCTCGCTCTCTCTCTCGCTCTCTCTCTCGCTCTCTCTCTCGCTCTCTCTCTTGCTCTCTCTCTTTCTCTCTCTCTCTCTCTCTCTCTCTCTCTCTCTCTCTCTCTCTCTCTCTCTCTCTCTCTGTGCATGCTGGGAGTTTTTTGGAGTTTGAGTGTTTGGTGTGGAGGGCTCTGTCCTAACTTATTTTCTTGATTCTTTCCTTGGTCTTTTCTTTCAATTTTTATTTTCTATGGTGGAGGGTTAATGCACTGTTTGTTTTAGCAGTAGTCACTGTTTGTTCTTTTTCAAAGTTAGAGAGGAAGAGGACAGAGGTTTAGTTTCCTGGGGTTTTGAACGGTGAGGTGTGAGCGATGGCTTCGCAGCCTAGCGCGGAGGAGGCGCTGTCGTTACGGCATGGATTCAGGTGTGTTCCCGAGAATGGAATTAAGGTGGAGGAGGTTCTGCTCACGGTCGGCGAACAGGTAGGAGCTGAATTTATACATTAGCTTCCAGAATGAACAAAGCTGTGGTTATGTTCATGAAAAGAGCAAATTTGGTGGCTAGGCTCATTTGTAGTGGAATATTTGTAAGGGGTGTGTTGGTGCCAATTTCTTCTCTTTCTACCCCTTCGACTACGGTGGTAGTTGCAAATTTGCCTCCGTTTATTACGGATGATCAAATCAGGAAGGAGCTGAGTCGTCTTGGTAAGTTTGCTAGGGGTTTTCGTGTACTGTTGGCAGGTTTTCAGGCAGATGCCGTCAAGCATGTTGTTTCGTTCCGGAGGCAAGTGTTCATGTTTCTGAATAACAATGAGCAACAGTTAAATGTGCATTTTAAAGTGAGGCATGGGGAGGGGCTCTACGTAGGGTTTGCCAGCACAGATAGTTTATGGTGCTTTGAGTGTGGGGATTTGGGGCATAAGAGCTTTGCGTGCCCACATAAAGGCTGTAGACAAGGTGAGGGTAGAAGCACCAGTGGGGGAAATCGAGGTCAACGTGCAGGGGGCCATGAGATGCAGGCAGCAGAGGCTGGGCCTAGTCATGCTACAGATGGTAGTGTAGCTAAGGCTGGGCCTAGTCATGCTACAGATGGTAGGGTAGATGCTTGGTCTAGTTATGCTATAGATGGTGGTGTAGGTGAGGTTGGGTCTAGTCATGCTATGGATGGTGGTGTAGATGAGGGTGGGCCTAGTCATGCTATAGATGGTGGTGTAGCTGAGGCTGAGTCTAGTCATGCTATAGATGGTGGTGTAGATGAGGCTGGGTCTAGTCTTGTTATGGATGGTGGTGTAGATGAGGCTGGGTCTAGTCATGTCATCGATGGTGGTGTAGATGAGGCTGGGCTTAGTTAGGTTATGCTAGTGGATGAGGAGAGTATAGTGGGGAAGGGTAAGCGACTAGGGGGGGTGGAGGAGGGTGTCAAGTGGAAGACGATAAAAGGGAAGAAGAAAGAGCTGACAGCCAGTCAGAGGGGTTAAAGTACACGGTGAGGAAACTGTCAAGGTTCCTGAATGAGACTAAGGGGAAAAAAGTTAATCTTGAGGCTTTTTTTTGCGATCCGGGAAAGTTTGTAAGATCAGTACAACATGCTATGAAAAATGAGGGGCATGGTGTCCTCTCACCCAGGAAACGGTTAAGGTTGAGGAAGTGGGTCACAACCGTGTGTAAAGGTCTACCTTCAGACACTGTTTAGATGAAAGTTTTATTTCTGGTACTGGGGCTTTTTGAGCTTTGCTATTGGTCTCTTTCTTTGCTGGCTTTTCTCCCACTTCTTATGGAGACTCTTTGGGTAGGCTCGCTTAATATTAATGGCGCCAGAGATGCGGGAAAGAGGAGTGTGTTGGGTGAATATGTAAAACAAAAGAAAGTACAGGTGTTGTTTCTGCAGGAGACACATAGTGATGTGGTGAATGAAGTTGATTGGGGGCTCTGGTGGAAAGGGGCAAGTGTGCTGAGCCATGGGACAAATGTTAGTGCAGGGGTGGCAGTCCTTTTTGTACTGGGTCTCTCTGTAAAAATGTGCTCCTCAAAAGAGGTGTGTAGGGGTAGACTGCTTGTAGTAAAAGCAGAAATCAACAACAGGGGTTTTGTCTTTATAAATGTGTATGTGCCTAACACAGGGAGAGAGAGAGGGCTTCTATTTGGGTGTCTTAGACAGGAACTCTCACAGGTATCGCCTGAGGAGACGCTGGTGGTCGGCAGGGACTGGAACTGTACGATGGATTTTACAAAATACAGACATGGGGAGGAGCCTCATTCAGGCTCAGTGGGGGTGTTAAGGGACATCATTAATCAGTTTGACCTAGTGGATGTTTGGAGAACTAGAAATCCCAACACAAGACAGTATACATGGGTGAAGGTCTTTGGGGCTAGGGTGAGTGCAGCCTGGCTTGATCGATTGTACATGTCCAGGAATCAGAGCAATAGGCTGTTGGGCGCTACCATTCTCCCGTTGGGTTTTTCGGATCATCACATAACCATAGCTCGGCAGGCATCCTATTGGAAGTTTAATGTAAAGCTCTTACAAGATGCCACTTTTTGCACAGGTTTCCAGACTTTTTGGGAAAGGTGGGGGCAGCGAAGAGAGGAGTATGAGTCTGAGTCAATGGTGGGATGTGGGAAAAGTCCAAATTCTGCTTTTCTGTCAACAGTATACAGCTCTCTCATCCTCAGAGGCTAGGAGAGTATTGGGGGAACTAGAGCGTACTATTAGTGAGATGGAGGTAGAGCTGGTGGGGCAAAGCAATGTAGGCCTCCAGGCTAATTTAGCTGAGCTACGTAGGGACCTGAGCAACATTTTCCAGGTTAAAGCAAAGGGAGCACTTGTAAGAGCTAGGTTCTCCATGCTCAAGGAGATGGATGCTCCCAGCTCCTTCTTCTTTGGTTTGGAAAGACAGAGCGGTGAAGCCAAGAGTATGCATTGTCTACGGCTTTCGGATGGGTGGGTGACGTCTGTGGTGGGGGAGATGTGGGAGCGGACTGTGAAGTTTTATACTGAGTTGTATTGGGCAGAACTGTGTGATCCTATGTGTGCTCAGGTTTTGTTTGCAGAATTCCCTAAGCTCTCTCTGGCACAGAGGGATGAAATGGACATTCCCCTGTTGTCCCATGAACTGGCAGAGGCCGTAACCCAGATGTCCCCCGGCCGTGCACCGGCGGTCGATGGACTCCCAGTGGAGTTTTATAAAACATTCTGGGGAATAATTGGACTGGACTTCTTTTGCGTGTAGCGTGAGTGCGTCGGGGTAGGAGAGTTGCCGATGAGCTTCCGTCGGGCGGCTCTGACACTCCTGCCCAAAAAAGGGGACTTGTGAACTGGAGGCCTGTGGCATTGCTCTGTGCGGACTACAAGATATTTGCCAAGGTCCTCACTAACAGACTGAAGTCCCTTCTGGACTCTATAGGACACAAGGACCAGACATATTGCGTACCAGGACGCTCAATCACGGACAACTTGTTCTTAATCAGGGACATGTTGGACTTGTCGAGAGGTTCTAATGTGAACTTTGGACTGGTCTCTTTAGATCAAGAGAAGGCTTTTGATAGAGTGGACCATGAGTATATGTTTAATGTGATGTCTGTGTTTGGGTTTGGGGAAAGGTTTTTGGCCAGTGAAGATGTTGTATGCTGGGCCGTCATGTCTGGTCAAGGTGGGAGGGGGGCTCAGTAGGCCAGTCTGGGGTGAGGTGGGGCATTAGACAAGGATGACCTCTATCAGGGCAGTTATATACACTAGCCATTGTGCCTTTTTTGGGCCTGCTACGCAGGAGACTGCAGGGAGTGTGCTGGACAGGCATGGGTGTGTTGACAGGCATAGCAGTGTCAGCGTATGCAGATTACGTTTCTGTGATGGTCAGGATATGCAGGCACTAGAGACTAGTCTGAAGGTGTACGAGGGAGCTTCGTCAGCTAAGGTAAACTGGGGCAAGAGCAAAGCTCTGTTATGGGGGGATAGGGCCCCTCCTCTGCTTCCAGGGGGTTTGCAGTGGGGTTGTGGAAGGGCTTTACATTTTGGGGGTGTACCTGGGCTCGGAGAGTTGGGTCAGGAAGAACTGGGAGGGGCTGTCACAGGGAGTGGTGTCAAAACTGGCCAGGTGGAGGTGGCTCCTGTCCCAAGTGTCATATAGAGGGAGGGTGCTGATAATTAACAACCTGGTGTCATCTTCCCTGTGGCATAATCTGGCTGTCCTCTCGCAGGTCTGCTCGCAGATCTGCAATGCAAGCTCACTGGCAGAGGGCGGTAGTGTTGTATATGTCCGTAAATGAAGGAGGACAGGGCCTGGTGGAACTGGAGAGCAGGGTGGCTGCATTCCGACTAAAGGCGGTGCAGAGACTGCTGTACCATACTGATGTCGGATGGAGGGAACCAGCATGCACGCTGCTGAGAAGAGCTGGCGGATTAGGGTTGGACCGGCAGCTATTCCTCATGAGGCTGGAGGGGCTGAGTACAGCAGGTCTCTCTGATTTTTACTCTGCGGTGCTGAGGGCCTGGCAGCTACTAAGGCCCACACGAGAAGGAGGTGTGGAGCCTGGGCTGTGGGTGTGGGAGGAGCCTATCTTCCACAACCCAGCCATCCTTTTGAGATCGGTTCAGTCGGCCACCCTGTAGAGGCGACTGATGGCAGCGGGATTACTAAGGCTGGGTGACCTGAGACTTCTGGGAGAGGAGGGGTGGAAAACCCCAGAAGTCCTAGTACAACAAACAGGACTAACATCTCTTAGGCTGCTGGAGAGATTACTGGGGGAAGTCCAGGAGGCACTGTATGAGCCGGTAAGGGGGGTGTTTGAGCGGCCGAAGTGTGGAGATGTTTCAAGAGATATGGTGTGTTGGGGGGGCTGTCTGTATAGCTGGGGAAGATGGTCTTGATATATGATTGTAGAAGTGGTGAGGTTTAGGTTATTGTGATGTGTGGTGTTGTTTTTGTATCGTGGGGTAGAGGGCAAGGTGAGTATGCAGTACAGGGGATATTGGTAATATTTTAATTTTAAGGGGGGGGGTGAAGTTTTAATGAAATGAGAATGTATCATTAAAGAAAGACAAAAAGTCAAAAGTCTCTCTCTCACTCTCTCCCCTTCTCTTTTTCTCCCTGTCTCGCTGTCTCTTTCTCTCTCTCTCTCTCTCTCTCTCTCTCTCTCTCTCTCTCTCTCTCTCTCTCTCCGCTCTCTCTCGCTCTCTCTCGCTCTCTCTCGCTCTCTCTCTCTCCATCCATCCATCCATCTCTCTCTCTCTCTCTCTCTCTCTCTCTCTCTCTCTCTCCATCCATCTCTCTCTCTCTCTCCATCCATCTCTCTCTCTCTCTCTCTCTCTCTCTCTCTCTCTCTCTCTCTCTCTCTCTCTCTCTCTCTCTCTCTCTCTCTCTCTCTCTCTCTCTCTCTCTCTCTCTCTCTCTCTCTCTCTCTCTCTCTCTCTCTCTCTCTCTCTCTCTCTCACTCTCTCTCTCTCACTCTATCTGTCCATCTGGTCACTTTCTGTGTGACTAAGAGCCATCACCCCCTCACATACTGCAGTCTGCAACTCCCACCACCCCTGCTCTCACAGTGTGAACATTCTTCAGCCTACTTTACTGTAAAGCTAAACAATTGATATGCTGTTTATATACTGTACACAATGATGTATACTGTGTGTACCAGTGACGTGCAGTGATAGTTATATAATGTGGTTTTTATGCTCAATATCTAAACATTTGCTAAAACTACAGGAAACGCGCCAGGGTATTCATACCTCAGGAAAGGCGCCAGGGTATTCATACCTCAGGAAAGGCGCCAGGGTATTCATACCTCAGGAAAGGCGCCAGGTTATTCATACCTCAGGAAAGGCACCAGGGTATTCATACCTCAGGAAAGGCGCCAGGGTATTCATACCTCAGGAAAGGCGCCAGGGTATTCATGCTCAGGAAAGGCGGCAGGGTATTCATACCTCAGGAAAGGCGCCAGGGTATTCATACCTCAGGAAAGGCGCCAGGGTATTCATGCTCAGGAAAGGCGCCAGGGTATTCATACCTCAGGAAAGGCGCCAGGGTATTCATACCTCAGGAAAGGCGCCAGGGTATTCATGCTTTTCTTTCCATCCATTCAAATCCTTGAGGCGCGACATTATCTGACTCCAGTCAATGTTAATGGGCAGGGTCAGCATAGTTGTAGCTGCTTTGCCTAGCTTGAAGTAACTTCATTCGAGCCGATTTCATATTTTGCGCATACGTATTGCCTAAACGTGTTGTGTGGGTAATGCTGGAGCAAGCTTTGCAAAGGCAACCACCCACCATGACACCATCTCCCTCACTCTGCTAGCTCTCGGGCAGGCGAACAGAGTGAGTACTGGACTGTCCACTTGTCTGAAATGTCATTACCAATTAATACTTTTTACCCAGACTTTTACACATCTTGGACATTTACTTTTGCTTTGTGGACGTAAGGAATGAGAATGACCATTTGTGTCAGTGTTGAGAGTGAACCTCGGCATTCTGGGAGTCTGACTGTCACTGAACATGACAATCAAATCTAACACACTTCTCTGACAGACACTTCCCTTTGGGTTTCCCAGGTGTGTGTGCATGTGTGTGTGTGTGTGCGTGTATGTGTGTGTGTGCGTGTGTGTTTGTGTGTTGTGGCCTTTGACATTTTGTGGAAATACCATTGCTAAACTAAAACCAACAAAAACATGCCCATCTTATGGGGTTGCCAGTTGTGAGCTTCTGGCAGAGAGTTCTCATTAGGGAGAGGGTTTTCCTCTCCTCCGTTCTCCTCCGTTCTCTTCTCCTCCATTCTCCTCTCCTCCGTTCTCCTCCCCTCCCCTCGCTTCTCCTTCCTCTTCTCTTCTCTCCTCAGCCCTAAGTGGATTAAATGGATGTGAAACGCGAGCTGGAGCACCACTAATAGCATTTCTTGAATTTGAAGTGTGCCATGCTGGATTGATTCTCATGGTAAAGAGGCCGATATTGTAAGTGAAACAAGCAGTGTGTCCGCAATCAAGCTATTGGGAATAGTAGATGTCTGTGAAAACTGTTTTTATACAGAATACATAATAAGCAATCTGAGGGTTCACATGAGTTTAGTTTACCACACACACATAGACACACACACACACATAGACACACACACAGACACACACACAACACGCAACACACACACACAACACACACACATACATAGGCACACACACACATAGACAGACACACACATAGACACACACACACAACACAGTTGCACGCCTGCATGCACACATACAGAGTTGCGATGTGGCCACAGTGATGACCCCTGTTTGTGCTTTGGCTTTCTTATGCATTCATTATCTCTCTGTTGGTTCCACTTCACTGCATTTGTGTGTGTGTGTGTGTGTGTGTGTGTGGGAGGGGGCAGTTGTAGCTTCTGTGTGTGTTTTAGCATTCTTATGAATTCATTGCCCTTCTAATTTCCTCTCTATTGAGTGTGTGTGTGTGCCTGTGAGCATGCACAGAATACAGACTACATAATGCACACAAGCACACACACAGACACACAGACACACAGACACACACAGACAGACAGACAGACAGACAGACAGACAGACAGACAGACAGACAGACAGACAGACAGACAGACAGACAGACAGACAGACAGACAGACAGACAGACACACACACACACACACACACACACACACACACACACACACACACACACACACACACACACACACACACACACACACACACACACACACACACACACACACACACACACACACAGAGACAGACATCACAGCACAGTAGTTTTACCCCTGCAGCCAACAAAGCTCCTGAATCCCAAATCCTTCTTTCCCGGCAAGCAGCTCGGAAGCTCCTTTGTTCTTCAGAGACTCCACATTCCTTCAGGCAGGCAAGGAGAGAGAGATAGAGGAAGAGAGAAAGAGGAAGAGAGAGAGGGAGATAGAGGAAGAGAGAGAGAGAGAGATAGAGGAAGAGAGAGAGAGAGAGAGATAGAGGAAGATAGATAGAGAGAGAGATAGAGGGAGAGGGAGAGAGATAGAGGAAGAGAGAGAGGGAGAGAGAGATAGAGGAAGTGAGAGAGAGGAAGAGAGAGAGAGGGAGAGAGCGATAGAGGAAGAGAGAGAGAGAGGGAGAGAGAGAGGGAGAGAGAGATAGAGGGAGAGAGAGAGAGAGGAAGAGAGAGAGGGAGAGAGAGATAGAGGGAGAGGGAGAGAGAGAGAGAGAGAGAGGGAGAGAGAGATAGAGAGAGGGAGAGAGAGGAAGAGAGAGAGGGAGAGGGAATGAGGAAGATAAAAAAGGACAGAGGATAGATACACTCTTAGAAAATAAGGTGCTATCTAGAACCAAAAAGGGTTCTGTGGCTGTCCCCTTAGGAAAAACATTTTAAGAACCCCTTTTGGTTCCAGGTAGAACCCTTTTGGGTTCCATGTAGAACCCTTTCTACAGCGGGTTCTACATGAAACCCAAAAGAGTTCTAGCTGGAACCAAAGAGGGTTCTACCTGGAACCAAAAAGGGTTATCCAATGGGGACATCTGCAGAACCCTTTTGTAACCCTTTTATCTAAGAGTGTAGAAAGAAAACGATAAAGTGGAAAAGTGAGACTGTTTTTCCCTCTCTCTCTCTCTCTCTCTCTCTCTCTCTCGCTCTCTCTCGCTCTCTCTCTCAATTACATTTAGTTCAATTCAATTTAAGGGCTTTATTGGCATGGGAAACATATGTTAACATTGCCAAAGCAAGTGAAGTAGATAGTAAACAAAAGTTAAATAAACAATAAAAATTAACCGTAAACATTACACTCAGAAGTTCCAAAAGAATAAAGACATTTCAAATGTCATATTATGTATATGTACATTGTTGTAACAATTTGCAAATAGTTAAAGTACAAATGGGAAAATAAATAAACATAAATATGGGTTGTATTTACAATGGTGTTTGTTCTTCACTGGTTGCCCTTTTCTTGTGGCAACAGGTCACAAATCTTGCTACTGTGATTGCACTGTGGTATTTCACCCAGTAAATAAGGGAGTTTATCAAAAATTGGTTTGTTTTCGAATTCTTTGTGGATCTGTGTAATCTGAGGGAAATATGTGTCTCTAATATGGTCATACATTTAGCAGGAGGTTAGGAAGTGCAGCTCAATTTCCACCTCATTTTGTGGGCAGTGTGCACATAGCCTGTTTTTTCTTGAGAGCCAGGTCGGCAGCCTTTCTCAATAGCAAGGCTATGCTCACTGAGTCTGTATATAATCAAAGATTTCCTTACGTTTGGGTCAGTCACAGTGGTCAGGTATTCTGCCACTGTGTACTCTCTGTTTAGGGCCAAATAGCATTCTAGTTTGCTCTGTTTTTTTTGTTAATTCTTTCCAATGTATCAAGTAATTCTCTTTTTGTTTTCTCATGATTTGGTTGGGTCTATATGTGTTGTTGTCCTGGGGCTCTGTGGGGTCCGTTTGTGTTTGTGAACAGAGCCCCAGGACCAGCTTGCTTTGGTGTTTTATTAGGATCCCCATTAGCTGTAGCAAAAGCAGCAGCTACTCTCTCTGTAGGTGATGGCTTTGTTATGGAAGGTTTGGGAATTGCTTCCTTTTAAGTGGTTATAGAATTTAACGGCTCTCTTCTGGATTTTGATAATTAGCGGGTATCGGCCTAATTCTGCTCTGCATGCATTATTAGTTGTTTTTCATTGTACACTGAGGATATTTTTGCAGAATTCTGCAAGCAGAGTCTCAATTTGGTGTTTGTCCCATTTTGTGAATTCTTGGTTGGTGAGCGGACCCCAGACCTCACAACCATAAAGGGCAATGGGTTCTATAACTGATTCAAGTATTTTAAGCCAGATCTTAATTGGTATGTCGAATTTTATGTTCCTTTTGATGGCATAGAAGGCCCTTCTTGCCTTGTCTCTCAGATCGTTCACAGCTTTGTGGAAGTTGCCTATGGTGCTGATGTTTAGGCCGAGGTATGTATAGTTTTTTGTGTGCTCTAGGGCAACGGTGTCTAGATGGAATTTGTATTTGTGGTCCTGGCAACTGGACCTTTTTTGGAACACCATTATTTTTGTCTTACTGAGATTTACTGTCAGGGCCCAGGTCTGACAGAATCTGTGCAGAAGATCTAGGTGCTGCTGTAGGCCCTCCTTGGTTGGTGACAGAAGCACCAGATCATCAGCAAACAGTAGACATTTGACTTTAGATTCTAGTAGGGTGAGGCCAGGTGCTGCAGACTGTTCTAGTGCCCTTGCCAATTCGTTGATATATATGTTGAAGTGGGTGGGGCTTAAACTGCATCCCTGTCTCACCCCACGGCCCAATGGAAAGAAATGTGTGTGTGTTCTTTTGCCAATTTTAACCGCACACTTGTTGTTTGTGTAGATGGATTTTATAATGTCATGTTTTTCGCCCAACACCACTTTCCATCAATTTGTATAGCAGACCCTCATGCCAAATTGAGTCAAAAGCTTTTTTGAAATCAACAAAGCATGAGAATACTTCGCCTTTGTTTTGGTTTGTTTGTTTGTCAATTAGGATGTGCAGGGTGAATACGTGGTCTGTCGTACGGTAATTTGGTAAAAAGCCAATTTGACATTTGCTCAGTACATTGTTTTCACTGAGGAAATGAACTAGTCTGCTGTTAATGATAATGCAGAGGATTTTCCCAAGGTTGATGTAGACGCATATTTACATTTACATTTTAGTAATTTAGCAGACGCTCTTATCCAGAGCGACTTACAGTTAGTGAGTGAATCATTTTTTTTATATATATTTTTTTTTTCATACTGGCCCCCTGGGAATCGAACCCACAACCATGACATTGCAAGCACCATGCTCTACCAACTGAGCTACACGGGGCATATCCCATGGTAGTTATTGGGGTCAAATTTGTCTCCACTTTTGTGGATTGGGGTGATCAGTCCTTGGTTCCAAATATTGGGGAAGATACCAGAGCTAAGGATGATGTTATAGAGTTTAAGTATAGCCAATTGGAATTTGTGGTCTGTATATTTTATCATTTCATTGAGAATACCATCAACACCACAGGCCTTTTTGGGTTGGAGGGTTTGTATTTTGTCCTGTAGTTCATTCAATGTAATTGGAGAATCCAGTGGGTTCTGGTAGTCTTTAATAGTTGATTCTAAGATTTGCATTTGATCATGTATATTTTTTTGCTGTTTGTTCTTTGTTATAGGGCCAAAAAGATTGGAGAAGTGGTTTACCCATACATCTCCGTTTTGGATAGATAGCTCTTCGTGTTGTTGTTTGTTTAGTGTTTTCCAATTTTCCCAGAAGTGGTTACAGTCTATGAATTCTTCAATTACATTGAGCTGATTTCTGAGGTGCTGTTCCTTCTTTTTCTGTAGTGTATTTCTTTATTGTTTTAGTGATTCACCATAGTGAAGATGTAGGCTCAGGTTTTCTGGGTCTCTATGTTTTTGGTTGGATAGGTTTCTCAATTTCTTTCTTAGGTTTTTGCATTCTTCATCAAACCATTTGTCATTGTTGTTATTTTTCTTTGGTTTTCTGTTTGACATTTTTAGATTTGATATGGAAGCTGAGAGGTCAAATATACTGTTGAGGTTTTCTACTGCCAAGTTTACACCTTCACTATTACAGTGGAACGTTTTGTCCAGGAAGTTGTCTAAAAGGGATTTAATTTGTTGTTGCCTAATAGTCTTTTGGTAGGTTTCTGGGGGAGGGAATGCTGTCACCTCCAGGTAGGTGTTTGTCCCCCTGTGTGCTGAGGGTGTCAGATTCTTGTCTAGTTCTGGCATTTAGGTCGCCACAGACTAGTACATGTCCCTGGGCCTGGAAATGATTGAATTCCCCCTCCAGGATGGAGAAGCTGTCTTCATTAAAGTATGGGGATTCTAGTGGGGGGATATAGGTAGCACACAGGAGGACATTTTTCTCTGTTGAGATCATTTCCTTTTGAATTTCTAGCCAAATGTAAAATGTTCCTATTTTGATTAATTTAATAGTGAGTTAGGTCTGCTCTATACCAAATTAGCATACCCCCTGAGTCCCTTCCCTGTTTCACACCTGGTAGTTTGGTGGATGGGACTACCAGCTCTCTGTAACCTAGAGGGCAACCAGTGGGTCCGTCTCCTCTATACCATGTTTCTTGTAGGATGACAATGTCTGTATTTCTGATTCCTGAAGTCCAGGTACCTGCTCTTTATGCCAAAGGCAGATGACCTCAGGCCTTGGATATTCCAGGATGAGGTAGTGAAGGCTTTGTGTTCCATAAAGTGTCCAATGTTGTTGGTCTTGTGGTTTGGCCTCAGGCCAGTAAGTGTGAGCAGAGCCTCCTGAGCATCTGGTACATGCCATTGGCTTGGGCTAATGTAAGAGTGGGGGTTGGGCCTGTTTGCCTGCTCACGGCCTGAGCGTATGTGTGACTTTCATGTTGAGGCATGGGGTGGGTAGGAGGGGCATAGGTCTGATCTGAGGGGGCCTAAATGGGGTGTGGGCATGGTTGACTTGGGGGGGTGTTAATTGGTTGGGGTGAGGGTGTGGATGTGGCTGGTGGTGCTGTGGTCTGGATGTAGGTTCTCTCGGCGGGGGTCCTCTATGTGTAGGTCCGGGAGGAGGGTGTCCCGCAGGTCTGGGAGAGTGTCTGGCTGGTCTGGGCGGGGAGTCTGTTGATCTGTTGCTCCTGTGTGAGGTGTTGGGTCTGCGGTTGAGGGCGATATCCTTTAGGGTCTGGGCGAAGGTGGGCACTGCTGCCTTGTATAGGTGGACCTGGTCGTAAAGGCTGTTCAAGTCCAGGGTAGAGTGGTGGGCCAGGTAGACTTTTGGTTTTGAGGCACAGTCACAGGAAATACTTGCGTGCTCTCTCTCTCTCTCTCTCTCTCTCTCTCTCTCTCACTCTCTCTCACTCTCTCTCGCTCTCTCTCGCTCTCTCTGCTCTCTCTGCTCTCTCTCTGTCTCTCTCTCTCTTTCTGCTCTCTCTCCTGCTTTCTTCCGCTCTCTCCCGCTCTCTATCTCAATTCAATTCAATTCAATTTGCTTTATTGGCATGATGTAATAATGAATATATTGCCAAAGCGTACTTTGGAGGTTAAGTGATTAATTTACAATTTTAACATAATTAAAATAATAATAATCAAGATTGTCAACGGGACAATCAGTAACAACAATAATCAATCACTGCCTCATTGCCTGCGTCCGTAATGGGTCCGCGGTCAAACGTCCACCCCTCATCACTGTCAAACGCTCCCTAAAACACTTCAGCGAGCAGGTCTTTCTAATTGACCTGGCCCGGGTATCCTGGATGGAAATTGACCTATTCCGTCAGTAGAGGATGCTTGGATGTTCTTCAAAAGTGCCTTCCTCTCCATCTTAAATAAGCATGCCCCATTCAAAAAAATTCAGAACTAAGAACAGATATAGCCCCTGGTTCACCCCACACTTAACTGCCCTTGACCAGCACAAAAACATCCTGTGGCGTACTGCATTAGCATCGAACAGCCCCCGCGATATGCAACTTTTCAGGGAAGTCAGGAACCAATATACACAATCAGTTAGGAAAGCAAAGGCTAGCTTTTTCAAACAGAAATTTGCATCCTATAGCACTAACCCCAAAAAGTTTTGGGACACTGTAAAGTCCATGGAGAATAAGAGCACCTCCTCCCAGCTACCCACTGCACTGAGGCTAGGAAACACTGTCACCACCGATAAATCTACGATAATCGAGAATTTCAATAAGCATTTTGCTACGGCTGGCCATGCTTTCCACCTGGCTACCCCTACCCCGGCCACCAGCTCTGCACCCTCCGCTGCAACCTGCCCATGCCCCCCCCCCGCCAGCTTCTCCTTCACCCAAATTCAGATAGCTGATGTCCTGAAAGAGCTGTTAAATCTGGACCCCTACAAATCAGCTGGGCTAGACAATCTAGACCCTTTCTTTCTAAAATTAGCTGCCGAAATTGTCGCAACCCCTATTACTAGCCTGTTCAACCTCTCTTTCGTATCGTCTGAGATCCCCAGAGATTGGAAAGCTGCCGCGGTTATCCCCCCCTTCAAAGGGGGTGACACTCTAGATCCAAACTGTTACAGACCTATATCCATCCTGCCCTGCCTTTCGAAAGTATTTGAAAGCCTAGTTAACAAACAGATCACTGACCATTTGGAATCCCCCCGTACCTTCTCTGCTATGCAATCTGGTTTCCGAGCTGGTCATGGGTGCACCTCAGCCACGCTCAAGATCCTAAACGATATAATAACTGCGATCGATAAAAGACAGTACTGTGCAGCCGTCTTCATCGACCTGGCCAAGGCTTTTGACTCTGTCAATCACTGCATTCTTATTGGCAGACTAAATAGCCTTGGTTTCTCAAATGACTGCCTCGCCTGGTTCACCAACTACTTCTCAGATAGAGTTCAATGTGTAAAATCGGAGGGCCTGTTGTCTGGACCTCTGGCAGTCTCTATGGGGGTGCCACAGGGTTCAATTCTCGGGCCGACTCTATTCTCTGTGTATATCACTGATGTCGCTCTTGCTGCTGGTGACGACACCATTTTGTATACATCTGGCCCTTCATTGGACACTGTGTTAACAAACCTCCAAACGAGCTTCAATGCCATACAACACTCCTTCCGTGGCCTACAACAGCTCTTAAACGCTAGTAAAAACGAAATGCATGCTCTTCAAGGCGAACGCTGCTTGCACCCGCCCGCCCGACTAGAATCACTACTCTCGACGGGTCTGACTTAGAATATGTGGACAACTACAAATACCTAGGTGTCTGGTTAGACTGTAAACTCTCCTTCCAGACTCACATTAAGCATCTCCAATCCAAAGTTAAATCTAGAATCGGCTTCCTATTTCGCAACAAAGCCTCCTTCACTCATGCTGCTAAACATGCCCTTGTAAAACGGACTATCCTACCGATCCTTGACTTCGGCGATGTCATTTACAAAATAGCTTCCAACACTCTACTCAGCAAATTGGATGTAGTCTATCACAGTGCGATCAGTTTTGTCACCGAAGCCCCATATACTACCCACCATTGTGACCTGTATGCTCTCGTTGGCTGGCCCTCACTACATATTCATCGCCAAACCCACTGGCTCCAGGTCATCTATAAATCACTTCTAGGCAAATCCCCGCCTTATCTTAGATCATCCGTCACCATAGCAACACCCACCCGTAGTATGCGTTCCAGCAGGTATATCTCACTGGTCATCCCTAAAGCCAACACCTCCTTTGGCCGCCATTCCTTCCAGTTCTCTGCTGCAAATGACTGGAACGAACTGCAAAAATCTCTAAAGCTGGAGACACTTATCTCCCTCACTAACTTTAAGCATCAGTTGTCAGAGCAGCTTACCGATCACTGCACCTGTACACAGCCCATCTGTAATTAGCACACCCACTACCTCATCCCCATATTGTTATTTACATTGTTATTTAATTTGCTCATTTGCACCCCAGTATCTCTATTTGCACATCATCTTCTGCACATCTATCACTCCAGTGTTAATACTAAATTGTAATTATTTTGCACTATGGCCTATTTATTGCCTTATCTCCATAACTTACTACATTTGCACACACTGTATATAGATTTTCTATTGTGTTATTGACTGTACGTTTTGTTTTTGTTTATTCCATATGTAACTCTGTGTTGTTGTTTTTATCGCACTGCTTTGCTTTATCTTGGCCAGGTCGCAGTTGTAAATGAGAACTTGTTCTCAACTGGCTTACCTGGTTAAATAAAGGTGAAATATATTTTTTATAAAAATGGTAAAAAATAACCATACAATGGACAATAACAATAACAATGGCATAGAGGACACGTGCAGGATGGTTGGTCTGTCAGACACTGTCCCTCATTTTATGGCAGGAAGCAATGTAGTGCGCTGCCAACCCACAGCTCCCTGTGTCCTCCCCCAACAGGACGGGTAGCCTATTCCCATCAGTGAGGTCTAAGGGTTTCAAATTTGGGTAAATGACACTCTCGAATTGTTTTATATTTTTGTAAATTCATCAGGAAATGCAGCTCTGTCTCGGGTTCTGCTGTGGTGCAGTGGTTGCACAGCCTTTCCTCTACAGGGAGCCAGGTTTTCCTGTGTCTACCCTTCTCAATGACAGTGCTCACTGAGCCTGTACTTTGTCAAGGTTTTTCTAAGGTTTTGATTAGCAACCATGGTCAAATAGTTTGCCATGGTACACTGTCGATTTAGGGCCAGATAGCACTGCATTTTGCTTTGTGCTTGTGCTTCCCAATAGGTAATGTAGTTTTGTTTTGACTGTGTTGCAATTTGGTTTATTCTGATTGATTGGATGTTCGGTCCTGAGGCTTCAGTGTGTTAGTAAAACAAGTTTGTGAACTCAGCCCCAGGACCAGCTGGATGAGGGCACTATTTTCTTTGCTCAGCTCTTGGCATTGCAGGGCTTGTTAATTATATGAGAAGGGGTCACTGTATTTGAGATGTTTCCAAGACTTCATTGCTCTTTTTAGAAATTGTATTATTAGTGGATATTGGCCTAATTCTGCCCTGCATGCATTGTTTGTAGTTTTCCTCTGGACATGTAGGAGAATATTACAGAACTCTGCATGTGTTGTTTCAATGTGGTGTTTGTCCCACTGAGTGAAATCTTGTTGTAAACGTGTACCCCACTTAAAGTGCAATTGGTTCAATGACACATTCAATTAGTTTTAGCCAAATCTGAATAGGTATTTCAATTTGAATTGGTTTTTTAATGGTGTAGAATGCCCTACGTGCTTTCTCTCTCAGTTCATTCACTGCCTCATTTAGGTGTCCAGCTGAGCTTATTTTTAAACCTAAGAAATTGTAGTGTGTGCAGTACTCTATATATTTTGTACCAATTGAGAACTTTGGTCTAATTGCCTGAGATCTGCATATTTTCTGGAAAATCATTATTTTTGTCTTTTGGGGGATTACTGGCAGGGCCCAGGTCTGGCAGTACTGCTGTAGCAGGTCCAGGCTCTGCTGTAGGCCATGTGCTGTGGGTGACATCTGCGAAGAGCAGGCATTTAACCTCTGAATTGTGGAGACTTAACACCAGGGGCTGAAGATTTTTCTAGAATAGTGGCCAATATGTTGATGTAAATATTGAAGAGGGTAGGGCTCAGATTGCAACCCTGGCGAAGGCCCCGGCCCTGGTTAAATAATTATGTTATTTTCTTGCCAATTTTGATTCTGCACTTATTGATTTAATTATGTAATGTGTTTCACCCCCTACACAACTTTCAATAACTTTGTAGAACAGTCCTGAATGCCAAATATAATCAAATGCTTTTTGGAAGTTGATAAAGCAAGCGTTTCGTTTATTGTTTTGTTGTGTGTTTATTAAGTTGAATAAACATGTACGCATATCACGCTGCGCCTTGGTCTGACCCGTCATTGAACGAACGTGACACTTATAGAGCTCCTGGTCAGTAATTGGGGAGTCCAATGGATTTTGATTGTCCTTTATAGCTTTTTGTAATCCATTCAACTTCTCATGAATGTTGCATTGTTCTGTGTTTGCATCAGTGTAAACGGGGTTGTAGAAGTTTTTTTAATGGTTTGTCCATACAGTGCCTTGCAAAAGTATTCATCCCCCTTGGTGTTTTTCCTATTTTGTTGCATTACAACCTGTAATTAAAATTGATTTTTATTTGGATTTCATGTAATGGAGATACACAAAATAGTCCAAATTGGTGAAGTGAAGTGAAATGAAAAAATTTGTTGTTTCAAAAAAATTTAAAAAAATAAATAACAGAAAAGTGGTGCGTGCATATGTATTCACCCCTTTGCTATGAAGCCCCTAAATAAGATCTCGTGCAACCAATTACCTTCAGAAGTCACATAATTAGTTAAATAAAGTCCACCTGTGTGCAATCTAAGTGTCACATGATCTGTCACATGATCTCAGTATATATACACCTGTTCTGAAAGGCCCCAGAGTCTGCAACACCACTAGAATATGGCACCACAACAAATCTGCCAAGAGAGGGCCGCTCACCAAAACTCACGGACCAGGCAAGGAGGGCATTAATCAGAGAAGCAACAAAGAGACCCAAGATAACCCTGAAGGAGCTGCAAAGCTCCACAGCGGAGGTTGGAGTATCTGTCCATTTAAGCCGTACATTCCACAGAGCTGGGCTTTACGGAAGACTGGCCAGAAAAAAGCCATTGCTTAAAGAAAAAAATAAGCAAACACGTTTGGTGTTCGCCAAAAGGCATGTGGGAGACTCCCCAAACATATGGAAGAAGGTACTCTGGTCAGATGAGACTAAAATTGAGCTTTTTGGCCATCAAGGAAAATGTCTGGCGCAAACCCAACACCTTTCATCACCCCGAGAACACCATCCCCACAGTGAAGCATGGTGGTGGCAGCATCATGCTGTCGGGATGTTTTTCATCGGCAGGGACTGGAAAACTGGTCAGAATTGAAGGAATGATGGATGGGTCTAAATACAGGGAAATTCTTGAGGGAAACCTGTCATAGTTATGCACGCTCAAGTTTTCAGTTTTTTTGTCTTATTTCTTGTTTGTTTCACCCCAAAAATTATTTTGCATCTTCAAAGTGGTAGGCATTTTATTTTTTTATTTTTTAGTCATTTAGCAGACGCTCTTATCCAGAGCGACTTACATGAGCAATTAGGGTTAAGTGCCTTGCTCAAGGGCACATCGACAGATCTTTCACCTAGTCGGCTCGGGGATTAGAACCAGCGACCTTTCGGTTACTGGCACAACGCTCTTAACGACTAAGCTACCTGCCGCCCCAAATCAAATGATACAAACCCCCCATAAAAAATCAATTTTAATTCCAGGTTGTAAGGCAAGTAAATAGGAAAAATGCCAAGGGGGGTGAATACTTTTGCACGCCACTGTATGTCACCATTTTGTATTGCTAATTCCTCTAGTTTTTTTGTATTTTTTAGGTTTTTCCAATTTTGCTAGAAGTTGTTTGTGTTTATGGACTCCTCAATTAGTGTCAGTTGCTTGCTGTTGTACTGTGTTTTTTTGGTTCTGAGTGTACGTTTATAGAGTTTTAAAGTCTCACAGTAAATCACCATTATTTGAGAATCTGTGCTTTTGGTTTGATAGTGTTCTATGTTTTTTCCTGATAATTTTGCAATCTTTATCAAACCAGTTTTAATTATTTTTTTTTTTATCAATTTCAGTTGTGGTTCTTTTGCCATTTGCCTGAATATATTGTTAATGTTTTTTACTGTACTGCTATGGTATCCATAAAGATATCTAAGAGTGTTTGGATTTTTTGGTTACTGGTTGCTTTCTGGTATTCTTCTGTGCTGTTTTGGGCACATCTGTATGAATTTATGAGGTTGTACAGCTTACTGGGTTGTGAATGTATAGTTGTTTCCATGTCTGTTCTTTTGAGGAACATCGTAATTTGGCTGTGATCGGACAGAGGTGTTAGTGGCTTGACGGTGAATGAGCTGAGAGAGAAAGGGTCAATGTCTGTAATCATATAGTCTACTGTGCTGTGGCCAAGAGGTGAGCAATAGGTGAATCTCCCCAAAGAGTCCCCCCGTAACCTACCATTGACATAGTACAGCCCCAGGCTTCGACAGAGCTGCAACAGACCCCTTCTGTTTTTTGTTGATGGTGCTGTCACTGTTTTTTCTGTGGGGAAGATTAAGACAGAGACAGTATGGCCTGTATTATAGCTGTCCCCTCTTGTGGTTGTTAGAGTCAGGTAGTGCTCCTGTGCGTTCTCTCTCTGACCCCAGTAGCAGGTGTTAATTGCTGGTTGTTGTGTATAGTACTGTTTCTATGAGAGACTATTTTCTCTCTCTCTCTCTCTCTCTCTCTCTCTCTCTCTCTCTCTCTCTCTCTCTCTCTCTCTCTCTCTCTCTCTCTCTCTCTCTCTCTCTCTCTCTCTCTCTCTCTCTCTCTCTCTCTCTCTCTCAACTAAATTAAATTCAATAGACTTTATTGACATGGCAAGTTAAATTACTTACATTGTCAAAGTATACATATAACAACAGCAACAATAATAGTAGTAATGGAAATGCTATTACCATTAACAGCAATTACAACAACAATATGAATGAGAATAATAATACATTAAAGCAATAATAGTCGATCAGTCTCAACATGACTGAGAAGACACATGACATGGAATGAAAGCTAAAACAAAACAGGAAATATTATTGACATTACATTACACTTTTCACTGGCTGTCCCTTAGGTTGTGGCAGGAGGACACATATTTGGCTGCCAAAATTGCACATTTAGGCTTTTCACCCAATAAAGATTTGATTTTTTCTTCCTCTTTTATAGTTTAATATTCTTTGTACTGAATGATAATTTTGGGAAAGAAAGATTCTCTTAGGTCTGAGTATTTGTCACAGTGTAATAGGAAATGCAGCTCTGTCTCTACCTCTCCCCTGGAGCAGAGTGAGCACAGCCTGTCCTCTCTGGGCAGCCAGGTTTTCCTGTGACGACCGGTCTCTATAGCCGGACTGTGCTCACTGAGTCTGTACCTAGTCATTGTTTTCCTCAGTTTTCTATCAGTCACAGTGGTCAGATAGTCTGCCACCATGTACTGTCTGTTTAGAGCCAAATAGCATTGAAGTTTACATAGATTTTTTGTGGTGTCTTTCCAATAGGTGATATATTTTTCTTTTTGCTTTGTGATGATTTGGTTGGGCCAGATTTTCTGAGTGCTGTCCTGAGGCTCTATGAGGTTGGTTTTGGTTAGTGGACTGCGCCTCAGAACCAGCTGGCCAGAGGGGACTCTTGTCTTGTTTCATCTCTTGACATAGTAGAGCTGTGTGATGGAATGTTTTGGGATCACTTGTTTTTAGATGGTTGTAAAATTTGAAGGCTCTTTTTTCTATTTGAATAAGGAGGGGGTATTGGCCCAATTCTGCTTTACATGCGTTATTTGGAGTTTTTCTTTGCACTTGCAATACAGTCTTGCAAAACTCTGCATGCAGTATTTCGATTGGATGTTTGTCCCATTTGGTAAATTCATTATTAGAGAGCGGACACCATACTTCGCTGCCATATAGAGCAAGTGGTTCAATAACTGATTGGAAGATTTTGAGCCAGATTCTAATTGGAATTTTGATGTTAATATTCCTTTTAATGGCATAGAATGCTCTTCTTGCTTTGTCTCTCAGCCATGTGAAAGCTACCTGTGTTGCTGATATTTAGTCCTAGATACGCATACTTTTTGGTGTGTTCTAATAGAACTGTGTCCAAATAGAATTTATATTTGTCATCCTGATTTCCGGACCTTTTTTGGAATATCATTATGTTTATTTTTTTTGGATTAATGGTCAGAGCCCAGGTCTGACTGAACCTGTGCAGATGATCTAGATGCTGCTGTAACCCCTCCTTAGTGGGAGATAGTAGCACCAGGTCATCTGCGTACAGCAGACACTTGATTTCAGAAGTTGTGTAGGGTGAGACCAGGTGCTGCCGATTCTTCTAATGTTTTTGCCAATTCATTAATGTAGATGTTAAATAGTGTTGGACTTATTGGGCAGCCCTGTTTCACTCCACGTCTGTTTGCTTGTTGCCAATTTTAACCACACATTATTTTTTTTTGTGTACATTGATTTAATAACATCATATGTTTTCCCTCCAATACCACTTTCTATTAGTTTGTAAAAAAGACCTTAGTGCCAAATTGAATCAAATGCTTTCTTGAAGTCTACAAAACACAAGTAGATTTTGCATTTGTTTTGGTTTACTTGTTTGTCAATTAGAGTGTGGAGGGTGTAAATGTGGTCTTTTGTACGATAATTTTTTAAAATTCCAATCTGGCTTCTGTTTAGGACATTGTGTTCATCAAGGAAATTATGTAGTCTGCTGTTTATGATACTGCAGAGAATTTTCCCCAAGTTGCTGTTAACGCAAATTCCTCTAATTATTTGGGTTAAATTTGTCTCCATTTTTATAGATTGGTGTGATCAATCCTTGGTTCCAAATATCTGGGAAAATACTTGCAGTTAGGATAATGTTGAAGAGTTTGAGTATAGCCAATTTGAATTTGTGGTCTCTCTCTCTCTCTCTCGCTATCTCTCTCTCAATTCAATTCAATTCAATTTAAGGGCTTTATTGGCATGGGAAACGTATGTTAACATTGCCAAAGCAAGTGAAGTAGATAGTAAACAAAAGTGAAATAAACAATAAATATTAACAGTAAACATTACACTCAGAAGTTCCAAAAGAATAAAGACATTTCAAATGTCATATTATGTATATATACAGTGTTGTAACAATGTGCAAATAGTTAAAGTACAAATGGGAAAATAAATAAACATAAATATGTTGTATTTACAATGGTGTTTGTTCTTCACTGGTTGCCCTTTTCTTGTGGCAATAGCTCTCTCTCTCTCTCTCTCTCTCTCTCTCTCTCTCTCTCTCTCTCTCTCTCTCTCTCTCTCTCTCTCTCTCTCTCTCTCTCTCTCTCTCTCTCTGACTGATGTCTTGAGATGTTGCTTCAATATATCCACAAAATGTTCCTTCCTCATGATGCCATCTATTTTGTGAAGTGCACCAGTCCCTCCTGCAGCAAAGCATCCCCACAGCATGATGCCGCCACCCCCGTGCTTCACGGTTGGGATGGTGTTCTTTGGCTTGCAAGCATCCCCCTTTTTCCTCCAAACATAACGATGGTCATTATGGCCAAACAGTTCTATTTTTGTTTCATCAGACCAGAGGACATTTCTCCAAAAAGTACGATCTTTGTCCCCATGTGCAGTTGCAAACCGTAGTCTGGCTTTTTTATGGCGGTTTTGGAGCAGTGGCTTCTTCCTTGCTGAGCGGCCTTTCAGGTTATGTCGATTATAGTACTTGTTTTTACTGTGGATATAGATAATTTTGTACCTGTTTCCTCCAGCATCTTCACAAGGTCCTTTGCTGTTGTTCATGGATTGATTTGCACTTTTTGCACCAAAGTACATTCATCTCTAGGAGACAGAACGCGTCTCCTTCCTGAGCGGTATGACGGCTGTGTGGTCCCATGGTGTTTATAGTTGCATACTATTGTTTGTACAGAAGAACGTGTTACCTTCAGGCGTTTGGAAATTGCTCCCAAGGATGAACCAGAGGTCTACAATTTTTTTTATGAGGTCTTGGCTGATTTTTCTTTTGATTTTCCAATAATGTCAAGCAAAGAGGCACTGAGTTTGAAGGTAGGCCTTGAAATACATCCACAGGTACACCTCCAATTGACTCAAATGATGTCAATTAGCCTATCAGAAGCTTCTAAAGACATGACATACTTTTCTGGAATTTTCCAAGCTGTTTAAAGGCACAGTCAACTTAGTGTATGTAAACTTCTGACCCACTGGAATTGTGATACAATTAATTATAAGTGAAATAATCTGTCTGTAAACAATTGTTGGAACAATTACTTGTGTCATGCACAAAGTAGATGTCCTAACCGACTTGTCAAAACTATAATTTGTTAAAAAGAAATGTGTGGAGTGGTTGAAAAACAAGTTTTAATGACTCCAACCTAAGTGTATGTAAACTTCCTACTTCAACTGTAGATGTATTGCATCTAGCCTGTGTTCTTTATACCATGTAATCACATCTTCTTTGAATTGTGATAATGTTTATCTATTATTAACCCAGTAAATATTTCAGAAGATATACACTGAGCCCAGAAATGTTCCATATGCACAAACAGCTATTTCTCCTTTGCCAAGATAATCCATCCACCTGACAGGTGTGGCACATCAAGAAGCTGAATAAACAGCATGATGATTACACAGGTGCACCTTGTGCTGGGGACAATTAAAGGCCAAATGTGCAGTTTTGTCACACAACACAATGCCACATGTCTCAGGTTTTGAGGGAACGTGCAATTGGCATGCTGACTGCAGGAATGTCCACCAGAGCTGTTGTCAGAGAATTGAATGTTCATTTCACTATCAATGTCGTTTTAGAGAATTTGGCAGTACGTCCAACCGGCCTTAAAACCACAGACCACGCGTATGCCGCCGTGTGGGTGAGCGGTTTGCTGATGTCAACGTTGTGAACAGAGTTCCCCATGGTGGCGGTGGGGTTATGGTATGGTCAGGCATATGCTATGGACAACAAACACAATTGCATTTTATTGATGGTCATTTGAATGCACAGAGATACCATGATGAGATCCTGAGTCCCATTGTCGTGCCATTCATCCACCACCACCACCTCAGTTTTCAACTTGATAATGCACAGCCCCATGTTGCAAGGATCTGTACAGAATTCCTGGAAGCTGAAAATGTCCCAGTTCTTCCATGGCCTGCATACTCACCAGACATGTCACCCATTGAACATGTTTGGGATGCTCTGGATCGACGTGTACGACAGCGTGTCCCGCCAATATCCGACAACTTCACACAGCCATTGAAGAGGAGTGGGACAACATTCCACAGGGCACAATCAACAGCCTGATCAATTCTATGCGAAGGAGATGTGTCGCGCTGCATGAGGCAAATGGTGGTCAAACCAGATACTGACTGGTTTTCTGATCCACGCCCCTACTTTTTTTTTTAAGGTATGTGACTAACAGATGCATATCTGTATTCCCAGTCATGTGAAATCCATCGATTCGGGCCTAATGAATTGATTTCAATTGATTTATTTCCTTATATGAACTGTAACTCAGTGAAATTGTTGTGTTTATATTTCCTCACAAAGCTCAACTGATGGTTTCAATGAAGCTTGGCTTTGCTTCTGTGACCTCTCTCTCTCTCTCTCTCTCTCTCTCTCTCTCTCTCTCTCTCTCTCTCTCTCTCTCTCTCTCTCTCTCTCTCTCTCTCTCTCTCTCTCTCTCTCTCTCTCTCTCTCTCTCTCTCTCTCTCTCTCTCTCTCTCTCTCTCTCTCTCTCTCTCTCTCTCTCTCTCTCTCTCTCTCTCTCTCTCTCTCTCTCTCTCTCTCTCTCTCATGGTGCTTTTCTAAAGTCTTTATTAGAGGTCATTTGCTGTGAGCAGTGATTGATGTCCCAACTGCTGAAGGGAGGACTGTCAGTCTTAACACAGTTTCCCATAGAAGACACGTAAGTCAATATAGTAGGACTTTTTGTTTGAATATACATTTATTTTTGTAGGAAGGGCTGTTGGAACATAGAGCACTGGTTTTCCTAGCACGGCTTTTTACACTTGACATTTTAGTCATTTAGCAGACACTCTTATCCAGTGCGACTTACAGGAGCAATAAGGGTTAAGTGCGTTGATCATCGGCATATTTTTCCCCTAGTCGGTTTGGGGATTCGAACCAGCTACCTTTCTGTTACTGGCCCTTAACCACTAGGCTACCTGCCGCCTATGAACTAACCTAACAGAGAGTTACTTTACTGCACAATGTATTATGTAGACTCCTGAGCTGAGAGTTAATGTGAGCTAATATAAGTTTGTGTATATGGGAGAGATCTGATATAAGTGTGTGTATGGGAGAGATCTGATATAAGTGTGTATATGGGAGAGATCTGATATAAGTGTGTATATGGGAGAGATCTGATATAAGTGTGTGTGAGCACAGGAGTGTTTCCTCTGACACTTCCTGTGCATCCTGAGTGTGTTATTGTGGTTTATGAATATATACAGTGAGGGAAAAAAGTATTTAATCCCCTGCTGATTTTGTACGTTTGCCCACTGACAAAGACATGATCAGTCTATAATTTTAATGGTAGGTTTATTTGAACAGAGAGAGACAGAATAACAACAAAAAAATCCAGAAAAACGCATGTCAAAAATGTTATAAATTGATTTGCATTTTAATGAGGAAAATAAGTATTTGACCCCTCTGCAAAACATTACTTAGTACTTGGTGGCAAAACCCTTGTTGGCAATTACAGAGGTCAGACATTTCTTGTAGTTGGCCACCAGGTTTGCACACATCTCAGGAGGGATTTTGTCCCACTCCTCTTTGCAGATCTTCTCCAAGTCATTAAGGTTTCGACCCTGACGTTTGGCAACTCGAACCTTCAGCTGCCTCCACAGATTTTGTGTGGGATTAAGGTCTGGAGACTGGCTAGGCCACTCCAGCACCTTAATGTGCTTCTTCTTGAGCCACTCCTTTGTTGCCTTGGCCGTGTGTTTTGGGTCATTGTCATGCTGGAATACCCATCCACGACCCATTTTCAATGCCCTGGCTGAGGGGAGGATGTTCTCACCCAAGATTTGACGGTACATGGCCCCGTCCATCATCCCTTTGATGCAGTGAAGTTGTCCTGTCCCCTTAGCAGAAAAACACCCCCAAAGCATAATGTTTCCACCTCCATGTTTGACGGTGGGGATGGTGTTCTTGGGGTCATAGGCAGCATTCCTCCTCCTCCAAACACAGCGAGTTGAGTTGATGCCAAAGAGCTCGATTTCGACACTTTCACCCAGTTCTCCTCTGAATCATTCAGATGTTCATTGGCAAACTTCAGACGGGCCTATATATGTGCTTTCTTGAGCAGGGGGACCTTGTGGGCACTGCAGGATTTCAGTCCTTCACGACGTAGTGTGTTACCAATTGTTTTCTTGGTGACTATGGTCCCAGCTGCCTTGAGATCATTGACAAGATCCTCCCGTGTAGTTCTGGGCTGATTCCTCACTGTTCTCATGATCATTGCAACTCCACGAGGTGAGATCTTGCATGGAGCCCCAGGCCGAGGGAGATTGACAGTTATTTTGTGTTTCTTCCATTTGCGAATAATCGCACCAACTGTTGTCACCTTCTCACCAAGCTGCTTGGCGATGGTCTTGTAGCCCATTCCAGCCTTGTGTAGGTCTACAATCTTGTCCCTGACATCCTTGGAGAGCTCTTTGGTCTTGGCCATGGTGGAGAGTTTGGAATCTGATTGATTGATTGCTTCTGTGGACAGGTCTTTTATACAGGTAACAAACTGAGATTAGGAGCACTCCCTTTAAGAGTGTGCTCCTAATCTCAGCTCGTTACCTGTATAAAAGACACCTGGGAGCCAGAAATCTTTCTGATTGAGAGGGGGTAAAATACTTATTTCCCTCATTAAAATGCAAATCAATTTATAACATTTTTGACATGCGTTTTTCTGGATTTTTTGTTGTTATTCTGTCTCTCACTGTTCAAATAAACCTACCATTAAAATTATAGACTGATCATTTCTTTGTCAGTGGGCAAACGTACAAAATCAGCAGGGGATCAAATACTTTTTTCCCTCACTGTATATATGATGCATTATGAACCCCTCACAGACAGTGTTAGAGGGATAGCATGATATGCATTGGGGTCAATAAAAATTTTAACTGCTGGAATTGGTGTGTGACAGGGCAGATGATCATATCTATGGCATGTGAGATATTTTGTGTGTGTTGCAGTGGGGTGTAGGGCTGAAGTGAACCATTTATGCGCATGGGTTACGGCTTTTTCCAATGTCTTCTCCAAGAAATGTGTCAATGTAAATGAAAAATATTGAAATGTTGAAGTCGGTGGTAAAACTGACCTAAAAGATTAAGAACCCTTTCCTCCGAGATTTTTGACAAACTGCCAAAGATAGCAAAGGGACGTTTGGAATCTTCCCTGACATATGGAATCCCTGGAGAATTCAGCAGGGCACATATGGGAACCTCTGACTTCTGTGGAATCAAATCTGTTTGAAACAAGTGAGAAGCTTATAACTCTATTGTTTGTTTCTGGATGTTATATTATTCTTAATATGGACATCCTGCGTAACATTTGGGACTGATATGCACCGGACACATATGTGGAGCACATTTAGATATTCTCTCCCGTTCAGGGATACAGATGTACAGTGGGGAAAAAAAGTATTTAGTCAGCCACCAATTGTGCAAGTTCTCCCACTTAAAAAGATGAGAGAGGCCTGTAATTTTCATCATAGGTACACATCAACTATGACAGACAAAATGAGAAAAAAAAATCCAGAAAATCACATTGTAGTCTTTTTAATGAATTTATTTGCAAATTATGGTGGAAAATAAGTATTTGGTCACCTACAAACAAGCAAGATTTCTGGCTCTCACAGACCTGTAACTTCTTCTTTAAGAGGCTCCTCTGTCCTCCACTCGTTACCTGTATTAATGGCACCTGTTTGAACTTGTTATCAGTATAAAAGACACCTGTCCACAACCTCAAACAGTCACACTACAAACTCCACTATGGCCAAGACCAAAGAGCTGTCAAAGGACACCAGAAACAAAATTGTAGACCTGCACCAGGCTGGGAAGACTGAATCTGCAATAGGTAAGCAGCTTGGTTTGAAGAAATCAACTGTGGGATCAATTATTAGGAAATGGAAGACATACAAGACCACTGATAATCTCCCTCGATCTGGGGCTCCACGCAAGATCTCACCCCGTGGGGTCAAAATGATCACAAGAACGGTGAGCAAAAATCCCAGAACCACACGGGGGGACCTAGTGAATGACCTGCAGAGAGCTGGGACCAAAGTAACAAAGCCTACCATCAGTAACACACTACGCCGCCAGGGACTCAAATCCTGCAGTGCCAGACGTGTCCCCTGCTTAAGCCAGTACATGTCCAGGCCCGTCTGAAGTTTGCTAGAGTGCATTTGGATGATCCAGAAGAGGATTGGGAGAATGTCATATGGTCAGATGAAACCAAAATATAACTTTTTGGTAAAAACTCAACTCGTCGTGTTTGGAGGACAAAGAATGCTGAGTTGCATCCAAAGAACACCATACCTACTGTGAAGCATGGGGGTGGAAACATCATGCTTGGGGCTGTTTTTCTGCAAAGGGACCAGGACGACTGATCCGTGTAAAGGAAAGAATGAATGGGGCCATGTATTGTGAGATTTCGAGTGAAAACCTTCTTCCATCAGCAAGGGCATTGAAGATGAAACGTGGCTGGGTCTTTCAGCATGACAATGATCCCAAACACACCGCCCGGGCAACGAAGGAGTGGCTTCGTAAGAAGCATTTCAAGGTCCTGGAGTGGCCTAGCCAGTCTCCAGATCTCAACCCCATAGAAAATCTTTGGAGGGAGTTGAAAGTCTGTGTTGCCCAGCGACAGCCCCAAAACATCACTGCTCTAGAGGAGATCTGCATGGAGGAATGGGCCAAAATACCAGCAACAGTGTGTGAAAACCTTGTGAAGACTTACAGAAAACGTTTGACCTGTGTCATTGCCAACAAAGGGTATATAACAAAGTATTGAGAAACTTTTGTTATTGACCAAATACTTATTTTCCACCATAATTTGCAAATAAATTCATTAAAAATCCTACAATGTGATTTTCTGGAATTTTCTTTCTCATTTTGTCTGTCATAGTTGACGTGTACCTATGATGAAAATTACAGGCCTCTCTCATCTTTTTAAGTGGGAGAACTTGCACAATTGGTGGCTGACTAAATACTTTTTTTCCCCACTGTAGGTTCTTAATTTGAGCCAGTTTGCTACAGCAGGAAAATAATCCTGCAGCAACAGAAAATGTGAATTATTATCTTGATTATAATTAATGGACATTTTTGTAGGGGCTCATACATTTTTCGTAAGTGAAAATAAAGTCTGACATTTCAAAGTGAAAATTACAAACTTCAGAAGCCTTTTTAAACCTCAAATACACTACAAGTTTAAGTTCTCCTGCAACAGGGTGATCAAGTTAAGATCCTACATTTGTACCACACTGTCCTGTTACTAACATTTACCTAGGGTTAATCCTTCATATCCATACTAGCACACCACTTAGGATGCATGCCCAATACATGGATTCATTCTATGTAGTATGCAACATTGAGCTGGGAACAGAGCCAACCTCTTTCCTGGAAATGTTTACCTTTCTCCCTGTAATGTTTTCCCCTGTCCTCCATGTTTGTGTTCAGTGTGTGTGGTTGTGTGTCTGGGGTGTGTGTCGGTGTGTTTGTGTGTGTGTTGCTGCGTCTGCTTGTGAAAGATTCAGAGATTTCAAGTGAGCTCCTGAATGATGTAGAGGACACGTGTTCTGTTGTGAATATTTAATGCTGTGTGAAAGTGAGCGCAAATACTCGGCGGGGCTGGGTATCAACGGACGACCATGAGAGAGAAGGTAAGGAAGGAGAGAGAGGAGGACGATGAGAGATCAGAGGGAGAGAAGGGGTTAGGGAATGAGGGAGAGGGAGGGTGTACAAAAAGAAGAGGGATTTGGGATGGAGAGAGGAGGTGGAGGAGTGTACAGAGAATGGGGGTTAGAGGGAGAGGAGAGGAGGTTTAGCTGGAGGGGGGGGGGAAGGGAGCAAAGAAGAAGTTTGACACAGAGAGAGGGGGATGATGGAGAGGGGGGAAGAGAAACAGCCTTGTCACTTGTCAGGAGGGTAAGCTGTTCCATCAGGCTACATTGAAGACAGGGTGGAGAGGAAAGAGAGAGAACAGGAGCAGAGGGAGAGAGGGAAGAGAGGAGGTGTATATCATTATGTTTGTGATGCTACATTACCGCACTACACAGCATCACACTGGTACCACCTGGAGAGATAGAGACAAATAATGAGAGCGAGGGAGGGAGAGAGGAAGAGCCGAAGAACAGACAGTGGAGGATAAAATATGGCCTAGTGTTAATGTGTGACAGTAGAGTAGATGTTGTCTGCTGTGCCCCATTGGCTACATGATTGTCTATAGATAGGAACAGCATACCATATGGAGGTGTCTGTGTATAGAGCTGTTCAGCATAGTTAGGCTCTGGAGTGGGCTGATGCTGCTAAAAGCCCAGAGTCACAACAATGAAATAGTCCTCATACTGAACATGACTGGAGTTTCTGTTATAATATGTTATAAGATATTGTATGACAGCTGTGGGACTGTCCTCAAAAGGGCTTGTTTTCGCAATCCTGAAATTCATCGACCTCCCTTATTGGCCTGATTGTAATAACATGTCCACTGTGTGTGTCTGTGTGCCATTATTATTCCTAGTGCAGCACAGTGTTCGTAATGTGTTTGTGATGAGAGCAGTGGCAGGTCCTATCAGCCTAAAGACACAGTAATGTGTTGACATAGAGCAGGTAACTCCAAAAATAACTATTTGTCAGCCTAGTGGGGGAAAACGTTTCAGAAATGGGCCTCGCTCCAAAACCCACAGAACTGAAAGCATCCCAGAGCTATTTAAAGGAAGGAAACTGTTGTTAATGAACAACTATTGATATGATTGTATCTTAGTTACGCCTGGGTGGTGTAGCGGCTGACTTGATTTCCTGGTGTCAGAGTTGAATAATGATGATTACTGCGGGGTGGTCTGAGACAACGGAGGAGGCATGACAGGAATACTGATCACAATGCAAGCTTTCTCACAACACGTATTGAATGCCACATACCGGTAGCCTTTCCTCAAAATGAACAGTTCATATTTTGATTGAATAGAATCCTCTATAGGGTCCTGTGTTCATTGACATACTGTACAGGGTTACATTCCTACATGACCTCATTATGTGAATCAGGGATCAATCAGAATTCTGACACATTTCACAGGGAAATGGGACTTTTCTCAGAACAACCATTGATTGGGTTAGGGGTTAAAGGTCAGATCACTGACACACCCAGAGAGAGAGAGAGAGAGAGAGAGAGAGAGAGAGAGAGAGAGAGAGAGAGAGAGAGAGAGAGAGAGAGAGAGAGAGAGAGAGAGAGAGAGAGAGAGAGAGAGAGAGAGAGAGAGAGAGAGAGAGAGAGAGAGAGAGAGAGAGAGAGAGAGAGAGAGAGAGAGAGAGAGAGAGAGAGAGAGAGAGAGAGAGAGAGAGAGAGAGAGAGAGAGAGAGAGAGAGAGAGAGAGAGAGAGAGAGAGAGAGAGAGAGAGAGAGAGAGAGAGAGAGAGAGAGAGAGAGAGAGAGAGAGAGAGAGAGAGAGAGAGAGAGAGAGAGAATTGAACAAGACTTACATCTAGTTCTGTGTACATGTGCGAATGTTTGTCTCTGTATGGGCGGAAATAGGACATCAGTAACAATGTCTTGCTGATTGTATTGTGCTAAAGCTGCATCTTAATCTACAACGATTTGATTGTAACTCACTGATTTAAGCTCCTGAACTACTCTGCTTTTCTTTCCCAGCGGTTTAGCGGAGGGAAGGTGGGATCCTGTCTCTAACTGGCTACTTCATCCCTCCATCCTGTTCTGTCCTGGTCTGGTGTGGTCTGGTGTGTAGCCTGAGGGAGCTGTGGTTCTGATGAGAGCTCTGGGAGTTAGAGCCAGAGAGAGGAGCACCGAGGACCTGCTATGGCCAGCGGTACGTACTATAACACTGGCTACTACACTTTCACTAATATGTCAACTACAGCTCTGGTCTCTTCTCCTTCCTCCACCTAACCCTCCTGTTTATCTTGCAGCAGCAGATGGTGTAGGGAGCCTGGGGAGCCTGGGGGCGGAGCAGCACCTCAGTGTCCATGACCACGTAGTGAACGACCACGGAGCCTGGGCCACCGCCATGAACAACCTGGGCATCGTACCCATGGGCCTCAGCGGGCAGCAACTGGTCTCAGGTAGGGCATTGGCAGGCCTCCTTCTCACCCTCCTCCTACCTTATCCCCCTCTCCTCTGTTTACAAATTCTTCATTCTAATTTTTCAATATTGTCGAGGCCATAAGAAAGGAAAGAGTCCACAGGTTTGGAAACGTTTGAGAATATCGTAAAGGCATCAAGTGAACTTTGCACTTCCATCAAGAGCCCCATTATTCCTATGATGGCATCCTACTCCTCCTTCCCTTCCTCAGCTCCACCCACACAGGGCAGGCCAGTCAACGATTACCATAGAACTAGAATAGATAGATACTGTATATCCCTGTGGCAGGGAATCCAGGCTGCAGCATGCTATACCAAACCAGCTCTGCCAATACCTTTACTGGGCAGCAGAGTCGTTATTATATGTTAAACTGTGTTCTAGTCTATCTGCTGGGGGATAGTTTGAGGAAGTAAGTATGCTGAGATAGAGACATCGTTCATACAATCCCCTTTGTTTTCTTATGATACAATATTCAGATGTATACAAGGAAGACATAAGAAGATATGACCTAAGATTCGGTATATATTACAAGTCAAATCCCACAGACTCTACCATTGTCTTCTGACAATCAGCATCGATAATCACAACATTTCCCAAATTCAGTACACAATTCCTCAGGCACGTGCCCACTGTAGGATTGTTCTAATTGTTGTGTCCCCTTCAGCAGCTAGATAACAGACATGATTATCTAGACGTTGTTCCCTCCCTGCAGAGTGGCTGACTGAGGATAGGAACAATACACTGAAACCTCTGGTCTCTTCTCTAATGGCCCGACTACATGTCTGTCTCTACGCTGATGCTAATGGTGTTTGTGTGTGTGTGTTCGTGCGTGTGCATGTGTTTGTGTGTGTGCATCCTCTTGTAATTACCATTATGACAGCGTAGCCACCGAGGATAGAGGGAAATCCGGCTGATTAAAATTCATGAACAGATTTCAGATCATGCATATTTATGGAATTGTTATAAGTAGGGATGGAAGGCTCTGTCATTTGAATTGTATATTGTGAGTTCCTTTAGTTTTGAGCGGTCTGGGAAATCAGTCAGGACTGAGGTTCTGGATGATTAGCTAAGCTTCTCGCTAGGAGACTTTGCTTAATAGATTCTTGCTGGAAAAAAATGCCTCTGGTCCTTTGCAATGGATGACATTTTGGCGTATACACACACACAGCCACGGACACATGTGCACCCGCCCACATGCACACAGGGTTTGGGCACTTCAAAGAGGACCCAGTCACACTAAGAACTTTGAAAACTAACAGATTCTTCTCTACCAATAACATTATTATTATTATATATAATGTGGACAGGACTGGAAAGACAGTCTCACACACACACACACACACACACACACACACACACACACACACACACACACACACACACACACACACACACACACACACACACACACACACGCTGTGAGAACTAGCCTAGTGAGGTTCTTCCAGACCAATAAGACTATTATAACAGCTAAGGAGGACAGGGCTGGAAAAACACTCAGCTTTAAAATATCACCAACATCTGGTTCTAATAAAAAATTTGTTCTCAGTCCCCTCATATGTTATTCAAGTATATAACAAAAGAAACCACTCTATGGACTATTATATGGAAATGTATGTAATACTATAAATGTATAACGTATAGTCTGGGCCTCTGTCATGATCCCTGGTGAGTCTGCAGTTAAAATTGAACCACACTGATCTCACTTGTATTATATTTTCAGTTATGGATTTATATTAAAAACGCTAAGCTCCTCCAAATGTACAGGTCCATTTTATTTGGACTTAATTTCAACATGTTTCATGAAATCCATTAGCAGAATTGTTTTCTATAAGGATTTGGATAGTTTCGCTGTGATCAGTCCCTATATATAGCAGATTCCCTGCACTCTGAGTTGTCATTGTGAGAGCTGCATTGTGAAGTTCATTAAATGAGCACACAGGGAGATTTGGAGGCTGAGTTTGTGTAAACCCTGAATAACTGAATACATGGTTTTAACTCCGGAAAGCTGAGTTTTTTGAAGCAGTGCCTTCTGAAAGTATTCTCACCCTTTGACTTTTTCCACATTTTGTTGTGTTACAAAGTGGGATTAAAATGGATTTAATATAATTATTTTGCCAACGATCTACACAAAATACTCATATCAAAAGTGGAAGAAAAATTCTAACATTTGTAAAAAAAATCTATTAAAAATAAAACAGTAATATATCTTGATCAGATAGAAGGCTGAAAAGATTTAGCATGGGCCCTCAGATCCTCAAGAAGTTATACAGCTGCACCATTGAGAGCATCTTGACTGGCTGCATCACCGCTTGGTATGGCAACTGCTTAGCATCCGACCGTAAGGCGCTACAGGGGGTACATCACTGGGGCCGAGCTCCCTGCCATCCAGGACCTCTATACCAGGCGGTGTCAGAGGAAAGCCACCCAAGCCAAAAGCTATGTTTCCATTAACTTGTGCAGTGATTTTTTGTTGACATTTAGAAAGTTCGCATAGAAAATAGATGCATCAATTTCCTGCTAGGGTGCATTTCCATTTAACTATTGTGTGTCGATCAAAACAGCTGGACGTAATGATATCAACCCCCCCCCCCCAAAAAAAAAGAAGCATAAATGTAGTGGTTGAAGTGTTTCCATTACCCACTTAGATAAATTACGCATTAATAAATTGGCGACACCTATCTGTTTCATGTCTCAGGTAG
Source organism: Coregonus clupeaformis (assembly GCF_020615455.1). Classification (NCBI taxonomy): domain Eukaryota; kingdom Metazoa; phylum Chordata; class Actinopteri; order Salmoniformes; family Salmonidae; genus Coregonus; species Coregonus clupeaformis. Next base: position 41,535,141 of record NC_059214.1, on the reverse strand, counting down.
CCTGCGAAAACCAACATGGATAGAATGCAATACTTTACAAATATTTGCCATATCCTAATAATTATCATGTGCCAACGTATCACCACGGTCTGAGCCATGGTGAAACATGCACTCCTGTAAATCTGAAATAATTGGAAGGGAAACTTGCCAGCCAACCAGAAAAGCAAGGCGAAGCAATTCAGGCATTCGGTTTGGAGCGTTGGGCCGGTGGCCGAGAGGTGGCTGGTTCGGGTCCCCGATTCGACTGGGTGGGGGATCTGTCGATGTGCATTTGGGCGGGGCGCTTGACCCTGGTTGCTCCTGTGGGTCGCTCTAGATGGGATTTTCTGCTAGATGACTGGAATGTGATGTAAATGTTGAGCGGCTTCACTGCAGGTAGATTGTATGTTTTAAAATTCCATAAAAATAAATCAATAAATCAGGCATTCTTGAAAGTCAGGACAATCTTTGTCCTGCAAAGAAACATTATTTTTATAGTTGAAAAAGTGATTTTGCAAGCAGTAGGCCTAGGCATTTAGAATTAAATATGGAGTGGAGCGTTATAGTTACGCGGTGACATCATATGCCTGCCTACCTTCAAAATGATTCGGCAATCATCATTTATTAGAAAAACACAATTTCCATCATCATTTGTCGCAATAAAGAAAGTTAGACAAAAGAAAAATCACCCCTGTCGAACAGATAACATTTTTGTTGATCTTTAGAAAATGTCTCCTATATCTACATGTTAAACCCTATTATTGCACATGCAACTTATTATGTGACTTGTTAAGCAAATGTATATTCCTGAACTTATTTAGGCTTGACATAACAAAGGGGTTGAATACTTATTGACTAAAGACATTTCAGCTTTTCATTTTTAATTAATTTGTAACAATTTCGGGAAAACATAATTCCACTTTGACATTATGGGGTATTGTGTGTAAGCCAGTGACAAAAAATCTGAATTTAATCAATTTTAAATTCAGGCTGTAACACAACAAAAAGTGGAATAAGTCAAGGGGTGTGAATACTTTCTGAAGGCACTGTAGGACTGTTATTACACTGGGGGGAAAATATCACTGCATTGAGTGTGCTAGATTTTGTACTTTCTTAAGTGTGACTGGAAAGTCAAGGCAGAGTTTGACTGGCTGATTTGATTGGTTTCACCCTATCCAACCCTCTCAGATCTGGGATTACTTGAGGAAAAGAAGGAAGGAAAGAATCAGAGCGGCCCATCGTCACTGTGGTTCCATTGGGTCAGTACTGTACAGTCCTTCTCCTCCTTAATCAGCTAAGAGACAGCAGGGACGGCTGGACTGGATCCACCCTCCTTAGAGCCAAGGAAAAGACAGATTAATACTGATATCCTCCTGGAGCACAGAACTCAGGTCCAAGAGAGAGCGATGGAGAGATCTGGAATGAAAGAGAGAGAGGGAAAGAGACACTGGGGGACAGTTCAGAGACTGGGGGAGAGAGAGAGAAGAAAATGAGAAAGCTAATGGGGGTTACAGAGTGTGTGTGATGGATGACATCTCACCTTCACGGTAATTAAGAGCAGCTGTTTCCTGAGGGGAGATCCAGAGCCTAGTGAACCCAGTGGCCGCCCACACAAACCTGCTGAGGGGAGAGAACAGAGGGAGGGAGGAAAGGAAAAGAGAGAGAGAGAAATTAAATGATGAGAAAAACAAAGTGTGAACTCTCTCCCCCTGGCAGACGTTAACAGAGCGTGGCCGGGCCCAGGGAGGAAAACTAACAGCCTTTAATTATTTTCACCAGGAGGGTAAAAGAAAAACAGCATTAGTTGATGATGAATGTGGTGAGAGGAGACATGTCATTTACCTTTTAGGATTACACAGAGAACACTTGAATTAGTTTTCCACAGATCCACAATCTCAGATTACACATGATAGTGATTCGGGAGATTTATGGGAGATAATCGTCTAGATTTCTTTTCTCTCTCTTTTCTCTCTCCAGCCTCAAGGACTTGCAGCTTCTCTTAAAAACTCCTTCTCTGTAATAAAACACACTTGAGTTATTCACAGCGCCAGACACTTTCTCTTCGAGGCTTCGCCAGACACAGCCAGTATAGAAGCAGGACTTATTTGCTTTGCAGCCTCTTTAGAACAGCAAATATTGCAATGTAGGAACTTATGTTGAGCACTGGAATCTTTCTGATAGCATCACATAGAATCAATCTCACTCCTACACACGCACTCTTCACACTCACCTGCTGGCAAACTTAAATCTGCTGTGAGGACTTGATTAATGATTTCAGTTCTGATTCTACATTCTTATATTTATATCTGTATCCCTGACTATATGTATCCCTGACAATCTAAATCCCTGACTATCTGTATCCCTGACTATCTGTATCCTCACAGTAGCGACAGGCTTGTCTGACAGCTGCAGTCAGATTGGTTTCTACTCTAATTGTAGATCAGTGTCTGTTCTCTCGCTCAGACCCTGTGTGACTGTATAGGGCCTGAGAAAGCAGCCAGGGAGATTTCTGCTGATGTCTTGTCCATTCTACCACTCTCATCTTGTTGTGTTCTGAAGATATGAATAGGCTGTGTCCATCTATCTCTGTCTCTGTCTCTGTCTCTGTCTCTGTCTCTGTCTCTGTCTCTGTCTCTATCTCTATCTCTATCTCTATCTCTATCTCTATCTCTATCTCTATCTCTATCTCTATCTCTATCTCTATCTCTGTCTCTGTCTCTGTCTCTGTCTCTGTCTCTGTCTCTGTCTCTGTCTCTGTCTCTGTCTCTGTCTCTGTCTCTGTCTCTGTCTGCACCTCTCTTCTGCTCTCTTCCTCTCCTCCAGACTAACTTTTCTTCTCTTCCCTCTCTCCTCCAGATTCTATCTGTATCCAGGGTTTTGACCCAGGGTTGGGTCTCTTAGCTCCCATCAACCCCATGATGGCAGGTATCAGCCTGGTCCCTCCTCCCCCTGGTCCCCCTGAGATGCCCATCATCAAGGAGATCATCCACTACCAGAGCTGCACCCTCTTCCCTCAGAACCCCAGTAAGACTCACACACGCACCAACACACATCCATGTGCACACACACACACACACACATACACATGGACGCACACACACACGGACACACTCACTCTTGCATGCTTTTCTATCCTTTTTGTCTAAATGAGTATAAATGCGTTCAGATATTGACTGTCCGTAATATGGTCAAAGGAATTGCCACTAGATGTGACCTGAGCATGTATGTTGTTCCAGACCTGCCTCCTCCGTCAACACGGGAGCGGCCCCCAGGGTGTAAGACGGTGTTTGTGGGGGGTCTGCCTGAGAATGCCAGCGAGGAGATCATCAGGGAGGTGTTTGATCAGTGTGGTGAGATCATTGCCATCAGGAAGAGCAAGAAGAACTTCTGTCACATCCGCTTCAGTGAGGAGTTCATGGTGGACAAGTCCCTCTTCCTCTCTGGTCAGTACTATACAATACCAATACTATATCTATACACACAACTTATATACAATGCTGTCTACCTCTCCGGTCAATACTATACTATACTACTGTATACTATACTTTAATATACTACTGTATACTTTACTATACTATACTATACTACTGTATGCTTTACTTTACTATGCTATACTTTACTTTACTATTGTATGCTATACTATACTCTACTACGCAAATGCTATGCTATACACACAACATATAGACACAATCCTCTACCTCTCTGGTCACTGGTCAGCATAACTACTGTATATGTTTGCAGCAGTTTTAAAGTATTCAGTTTTAATAGAATATGTATTAACAATATGAATATGAATATGTGTCCTGAAGTTCAACACTTAAAGCAGAAGAGAGAAATTAAATGATAACAACTATGCAGGCTGGAGCCAAAATAAATAGAATGTAGCTATGCAGGCTGGAGGTGAAAGAAATAGACTGTAGCTATGCAGACTGGAGGTGAAATAAATAGACTGTAGCTATGCAGGCTGGAGGTGAAAGAAATACATTGTAGCTATGCAAGCTGGAGGTGAAAGAAATAGACTGTAGCTATGTAGGCTGGAGGTGAAAGAAATAGATTGTAGCTATGCAGGCTGGAGGTGAAAGAAATAGACTGTAGCTATGCAAGCTGGAGGTGAAATAAATAGACTGTAGCTATGCAGGCTGGAGGTGAAAGAAATAGACTGTAGCTATGCAGGCTGGAGGTGAAAGAAATAGACTGTAGCTATGCAGGCTGGAGGTGAAAGAAATAGACTGTAGCTATGCAAGCTGGAGGTGAAATAAATAGACTGTAGCTATGCAAGCTGGAGGTGAAAGAAATAGACCGTAGCTATGCAGGCTGGAGATGTGAATATGGATAGTTGAAAATGTAGAGTTTGTCCTTTTGGTTTGCTAATGGTCTTTGTGGTGGTACGTGGGGTAGAGAATGTAGGCATTTGTAATACTGTATACTTTGATTGTATCTGACTGTATGAGTATGAGTTTACATGACTGGATACACAATTTGTGTGTTGTGTGTTTGTCTGTGTACATGTGTATATATGTGTCTGTGTGTGAGTGTGTTGAATGTACAGTGGGGAAGAAAAGTATTTAGTCAGCCACCAATTGTGCAAGTTCTCCCACTTAAAAAGATGAGAGTGGCCTGTAATTTTCATCATAGGTACACGTCAACTATGACAGACAAATTGAGAAAAAGAAATCCAGAAAATCACATTGTAGGATTTTTAATGAATTTATTTGCAAATTATGGTGGAAAATAAGTATTTGGTCACCTACAAACAAGCAAGATTTCTGGCTCTCACAGACATGTAACTTCTTCTTTAAGAGGCTCCTCTGTCCTCCACTCGTTACCTGTATTAATGGCACCTGTTTGAACTTGTTATCAGTATAAAAGACACCTGTCCACAACCTCAAACAGTCACACTCCAAACTCCACTATGGCCAAGACCAAAGAGCTGTCAAAGGACACCAGAAACAAAATTGTAGACCTGCACCAGGCTGGGAAGACTGAATCTGCAATAGGTAAGCAGCTTGGTTTGAAGAAATCAACTGTGGGAGCAATTATTAGGAAATGGAAGACATACAAGACCGCTGATAATCTCCCTCGATCTGGGGCTCCACGCAAGATCTCACCCCGTGGGGTCAAAATGATCACAAGAACGGTGAGCAAAAATCCCAGAACCACACGGGGGGACCTAGTGAATGACCTGCAGAGAGCTGGGACCAAAGTAACAAAGCCTACCATCAGTAACACACTACGCCGCCAGGGACTCAAATCCTGCAGTGCCAGACGTGTCCCTCCTGCTTAAGCCAGTACATGTCCAGGCCCGTCTGAAGTTTGCTAGAGTGCATTTGGATGATCCAGAAGAGGATTGGGAGAATGTCATATGGTCAGATGAAACCAAAATAGAACTTTTTGGTAAAAACTCAACTCGTCGTGTTTGGAGGACAAAGAATGCTGAGTTGCATCCAAAGAACACCATACCTACTGTGAAGCATGGGGGTGGAAACATCATGCTTTGGGGCTGTTTTTCTGCAAAGGGACCAGGACGACTGATCCGTGTAAAGGAAAGAATGAATGGGGCCATGTATCGTGAGATTTTGAGTGAAAACCTCCTTCCATCAGCAAGGGCATTGAAGATGAAACGTGGCTGGGTCTTTCAGCATGACAATGATCCCAAACACACCGCCCGGGCAACGAAGGAGTGGCTTCGTAAGAAGCATTTCAAGGTCCTGGAGTGGCCTAGCCAGTCAATCCCATAGAAAATCTTTGGAGGGAGTTGAAAGTCCGTGTTGCCCAGCGACAGCCCCAAAACATCACTGCTCTAGAGGAGATCTGCATGGAGGAATGGGCCAAAATACCAGCAACAGTGTGTGAAAACCTTGTGAAGACTTACAGAAAATGTTTGACCTGTGTCATTGCCAACAAAGGGTAAATAACAAAGTATTGAGAAACTTTTGTTATTGACCAAATACTTATTTTCCACCATAATTTGCAAATCAATTCATTAAAAATGTGATTTTCTGGATTATTTTTTCTCATTTTGTCTGTCATAGTTGACGTGTACCATGATGAAAATTACAGGCCTCTCTCATCTTTTTAAGTGGGAGAACTTGCACAATTGGTGGCTGACGAAATACTTTTTTCCCCCACTGTATCTGTATGGTTGTGTTTAGTGTATCTGACCGCTAACTGCCATGTTTCCCCAGGCTACCGGATGCGTATCGGCTCCAGTACAGATAAGAAGGACTCAGGGAGGATGCACGTGGACTTTGCTCAGGCCAGAGACGACCTATATGAGTGGGAATGTCAACAGAGGCTGCTGGCCAGGGAGGAACGACACCGACGCAAAATCAACGAAGACTTCCTCCGCCCGCCCTCGCCACCTCCCATCATGCACTTCTCCGAGCATGAGGCGGGACAGCTGGCGGAGAGATTGAAAGGTGAGTGGACCAATGAGCATGATGTGTGTGTGTGTCACCCCCACCCTCTACCACTATGTCCAGCTGTGCCTCTAGCTGCTGGCTGCCGCTGTGTGTGCTGCGTGTGCTGCAGGTGGGCCAAGTTGGTGGATAAATGTGTGTAATGGTCCAAACTGCACACTGTTTTACAGAGCCCGTCCTAATTTACAGTATAGGAATAATCTATAATTATTGTCTTAGTATCATATAGAGCAATGTACCATTCCTCTGTCATGTCAAATTGATAAGAAATGTCAGACGGAATTACCTATGAAAATGGTTACATTACCGTTTACATTTATCATTTCTCATATAATCTAAATGAGTTATTGATCTAAAACACTGTCTGCTAGAACTCTCTGACACACTACACATCCTCTATCTGCATGAGAAGTACAGTCATGGCTATCATTTTCCTTCCTTATAACACCCTCAATACTGTTATTATAACCCAGTAGCATTACCTTAATATGTGGATCTGAAATCCTTCCTGGACAGAGAGCTAGTGTAATGACATCATGCTGTGTTATCATCTGTTCTTTACTTAACAGACAGAGAGATGTAAATAACCTGAGGCAGAGAGAAAGGGAGTGAGGGATGAATTGTGGAGGTGATGTAGAAAAAGAGAGGAGTGAGAGATGAGGGATGAGCTGTTGCACAGGTGTGTGGAGGTCAATGCTCAACCTCTTAAATCCTTTCTTATTTTATCTTCACCCTCTCCTCCCTCTGTTCCCTCTCCTCCCTCTGTTCCCTCTTCTCCCTATGTTCCCTCTCCTCCCTCTCCTCCCTCTGTTCCCTCTCCTCCCTCTACTCCCTCTCCTCCCTCTGTTCCCTCTCCTCCCTCTCCTCCCTCTCCTCCCTCTGTTCCCTCTCCTCTCTCAGTTCCCTCTCCTCCCTCTCCTCCCTCTCCTCCCTCTCCTCCCTCTGTTCCCTCTCCTCCCTCTCCTCCCTCTCCTCCCTCTGTTCCCTCTCCTCCCTCTCCTCTCTCTGTTCCCTCTCCTCCCTCTCCTCCCTCTCCTCCCTCTCCTCCCTCTCCTCCCTCTGTTCCCTCTGTTCCCTCTCCTCCCTCTCCTCCCTCTCCTCCCTCTGTTCCCTCTCCTCCCTCTCCTCTCTCTGTTCCCTCTCCTCCCTCTCCTCCCTCTCCTCCCTCTGTTCCCTCTGTTCCCTCTGTTCCCTCTCCTCCCTCTCCTCCCTCTGTTCCCTGTTCCCAAGTTTAATCTGATAGGGGAGTTTGACTCTGTTGCCCCCTCTACCTCATCAGCCATCAGTCAGCTCCAACCCCTACAGCAGTAACAACAGACATGTCACATGAACCATTGGAGGAGTCACATTGATACAATAGATATGAGGCAGAGAGTCTTTTTCTCTATCATCTCTCAATGAAGCGTATGATAATGTGATGGGTCACGGCTGGGAGATGTCATGCTGTGTTCTCACCAGTTACCACCCCTCCCACCCCCCTCCCCTTATTGTACACCCCTTCCTTCCCTTCATCACATTCCCTGGAGCTCAGAATTCCTAGATTTCTTTGTCACGCTGGTGGGAAATGTGTGTCGTCCTGCCTCCTCATTCCAATCGCTGATGCTTCATTTCTTTTCCCATTCTGTGCTTTCCTGCTAATATTGCTTCTCTCTTTCTCTCTCTCTGTGCGATCTTCCTTGTCCCCCTATTCTGTTCAGAGCGGTGTTTGAAAGTGTTCTGTTTCTTCATAATCATATTCATTCAAACAGCCTCTGGTTAATGCTTTTACATTCTCAGGCGGGTAAATACCTTAATCATATTCATTACAACATTACAGAGCATTACTCTGTCTCTCTCTCAACTCACATACAGCTGCTTCTATGAAGGGATGCTTAAAGCCTTCACATTGAGGCTGCAGCACTAGAGACTGCCTGACTGTTGGTCACAATAGATGACAGAGAGAGAGGAGGGGAGCAAAGAGGGCGAGCCAGAGTGTGTGTGTCTTTATATATGTGTGAGTCTGTGTCACACACATATCAAGCGATGAGTAGGTAAACGCTCGCACAAAATAAAGAAAGGTTTACGCTCCACTACACCACTGGCTATTACTACAGAGATGTTTAGTTCTCCAAGAAGCTTTTCATTACACATAGCCAAACACAGAGAGATATTTTGCTTTGATTATTAATTGAAAAGGCTAGGGAAATAGACTTCCATTATTCCCTGTGTTGTGCTGGCCCGCAATACCTTCATGTGACTTCTCTATAATATGATTGTATGATTGTACTCTGCAGGCTCTTCTGAATAGGACTAGAGCTGTGCGGTGAAAAGTGTTTTCAGCCAAGTGACAGTGTGCTCTCAGGTCATGTTGCAGTGGGTATTGAGCTCATTAAACGATTTCTAATTCACTCTGTGCTGTGCGATCGGACGCGGCTCTGTGGCACTTTTCAATTATTATTCAAATGTGAAGAATACATTCAACAAAGGCCCACCAAGACACAGACAGTTAAAGAGTCTATGCTCACTCAACAACTAGTTTCTGTTGATTCCAACCCAGAAATGCATTTTGTGTTCAGAACGGACTGTGTGGTCTCATCCACTCAGAAGATATGAAACAGTCTGATAGTTCATCTCCCCATGCTGTTCTGTTCCTGTGCACTGAAGCATGAAGGAAAGAGAAATATCATTTATTTAAAGTACATGGCCGTATACACTGAACAAAAATGTAAATGCAACATGTAAAGTGTTGGTCCTACTTGTCATGAGCAGAAATAAAATCAAATTTTCCATACGCACAAAAAGATAATTTCTCTCAAATTTTGTGCACAAATTTGTTTACATCCCTGTTAGTGACCATTTCTACTTTGCCAAGATAATCCATCCACCTGACAGGTGTGGCATATCAAGAAGCTGATTAAACAGCATGATCAATTCACAGGTGCACCTTGTGCTGGGGACAAAGAAAGTCCACTCTAAAATTTTACGTTTTGTCACACAACACAATGAGCGTGCAATTGACATGCTGACTGCAGGAATGTCCACCAGAGCTGTTGCCAGATAATTTAATGTTCGTTTATGTACCATAAGCCGCCTTCAACGTTGTTTTAGAGAATTTGGCAGAATGTCCAACTGGCCTCACAACCACAGACTACGGTTTGCACAACTGAAGAATTTCTGCACAAACTGTCAGAAATCGTCTTGGGGAAGCTCATCTGCGTGCTCGTCGTCCTCCCCAGGGTCTTGACCTGACAGCAGTTCGACATCGTAACCGACTTCAGTGGGCAAATACTCACCTTCGATGGCCACTGGCACGCTGGAGGTATCTGTGGTATCTGTGACCAACAGATGCATATCTGTATTCCCAGTCATGTGAGATCCATAGATTAGGGCCTAATGAATTTATTTCATTTGACAACTTTCCTTATACTGTATGAACTGTAACTCAGTAAAATCTTTGTTGTTGCATTTATATTTTTGTTCAGTGTAGCTTATTTCAAGAAATACCAAAGTGCAGTTTCGTAGGCTTTCAGTTTCACGGTTTAAAAACCTTACCCTAAATCTTCTCCTCTCCTCTCGCTCTCCTCCAGATGACCATAAGTTCAGCGAGGCGACTGCAGTCCTGTTCACGTGGATCGACCATGGTGAGGTCAACCGGCGGTCAGCCAATCACTTCTACTCTATGATCCAGTCGGCCAATAGCCACGTCCGGAGGCTGATGAGTGAGAAGGCCCAGCACGAGGAGGAGATGGAGCTAGCCAAGGAGACGTTTAAAAATGCCCTGCTGGCCATACTGACTCAGTGTAAGCATCTAACTAGACACACTATACACTACCTGTAACACTTAATTCTCATAAACCCTTCCTAGACACAGTGCACTACAGGTACCTTTCACATAGCACTAAAGGCCAGTTGTTCTATACAGCTGTACAGTGATAAGCCAGTAGTTGGGGAGGGTGACACTAGTCAGAGACCAGACAGAGGTAAGTACAGTACAGTGTCCTGAGCGTTCTACAGGAGAGGACCAACTGATCTACCTAACTCCCAGGTAGGCATCGTAGAACAGTATCCCTCCAGCAGGCACTCTCAAACAATGTCAATGTACAGTATGGACTGATATTGAAATTATATGAAATACGATCTGGAAAGACAATGAGATGACAACAAGATTTATCAACGTCTTATGACTGTTTAAATGGTGCTATTTTGAATCGTATTTTTTATGCTCAACACTGGGAAATAAAACAGAGCTATATAGTCCTCTGGTGTTGCTTTAACATGAAAATCCATGAAGCAAAGTCCAGAGATACAGAATCACCAGAAGAGGGGATGATGAGGGGATGTAGTTTTAATGTTGACATGGTCACAGTGCACTTGTCCAGTAGTAATAATGACACTTTTTAAACCTCCTATTGTTTATTGAAGATGAATATGACAGTATGCAATCAGAACAGAACAAAACTTTAAGGGCAACATTATTCTACTGGTGGAAAGGATGGTGACGACTACAGACAATTCCCAAAAGAGTTATGAATGATTCATAACAAATTAAAGACACATTTTATGCAAGTTCAATAGTATGTCTAGACCTACTTTATCCATGAAAACATTTAGTATCACAAGCCAGCCACCCATTGTAGAATGTTGTCTTTGACAGTCCTGATGGAACTGAATCAACAGGTATGAAATGTAAGTACTGTACAGCACTGGGGAGGAGACACCAGGTAATACAATGACCAGCATTTAACCATATCAGGCCCTACAAACCAACAAAAACAATGTGTCAAAATCACAACCCACCCAATGTGTTAGGCTATGGTTCAACCCAGCACTCAGAGAAACAAACACGACAAAGGGAGTGGAAGAAACAAAAATATTTAATAAAAGTTAAAATCGTCTTAGTCCAAAAACAACTGAAGTAAAGGAACAGAGTGGGCTAGTCGGCTCCGGAGGAAGGAGAGGCTGAGGCAGGCAGGCAGGCAGGCAGGCAGGCCGACAGGCAGGAAGGCAGGCAGGTTGGGAGGTATGTCCGAAACTAAAGACAAAACAAATGACAGGTAAAGGAGAGTGGAGAGCCAGGCTGAAGACAAAGACAAAATAACTTTACTGGTGAGCCAAGTTACCGCTCTGGTAAGAACAACGATCTGGCGCCGGTGGAGAGCCATGCCCCGGAATTAGTAGTGCAGGTTGATTAGAGAATAGGATGCAGCTGCGTAGGCAGGAATCACTGGAAACAACCCGCAGCTGCACAGGAGAGGCAGATCCTGAGCACGCCCCTGATCCACTCCAGACACACCCACATAAAGGGGACAAACACACATACAGATACAACAGACACAGAGGGGACAAAACAAGGAGGAAGGGGAAACAGAAAAGGGAGAGACAAGCTGCCCACATAACAGTACCCCCCTCAATGGTCGCCACCTGGCGACCCACCAGGCCTGTCAGGGTTGTCGTGATGGAAGTCCGTGATCAACTGAGGATCCAACACAAAAACGCTTAGGGACCCAAGACCTCTCCTCTGGTCCATAACCTTCCCAATCGACTAGGTATTGGAGACCCCTACCCCGCCTCCGAGAGTCCAGTAGCCTACCGACGGTGTAGGCCGGATGGTCGTCAATGAGACGAACAGGTGGAGGTGGAACAGCCGTGGACACAAAGGCTGGAGGACACAGGTTTCAGTTGGGAGACGTGGAAAGTAGGGTGTATCTTCATGGCTGAAGGCAACTTCAAACGAACCGCAGCGGGGTTAATGATGGACTCCACCACAAACGGACCCAGGTACCGAGGAGACAGCTTGCGTGATTTGGTACGAAGAGGTACGTTCTTAGACGACAGCCAAACCTCTTGACCAGGATGAAACACAGGTGCGGGAGTCCTGCTCCTATCCGCTGTCATCTTGTTCCTGTCGGTGGTCCGAGCTAACGCTTCCCGAAGCGTCGCGCCACACTCTCTGGCAGCGGCGGAGGTTCTCCTGAACCGAAGGAACAGCCAATTCCTTCTCCTGAGCAGGAAACAGAGGGGGTTGATAACCCATGGTAACTTCGAAGGGTGAAAGACCAGTGGCAGAGGTGGTGAGGGAGTTGTGGGCGTACTCTATCCAAGGCAGATGTTTGGCCCAGGATGATGGATGTTGAGCAGCCACACAACGAAGGGTTGCTTCGAGGTCTTGATTGGCTCTTTCTGTTTGACCGTTGGTCTGGGGATGAAACCCTGAGGACAGACTAACGGAAGCACCCAAAGCAGAACAGAAAACCTTCCAAACACGGGAAGTAAACTGTGGGCCTCTATCAGATACGATGTCCACAGGTATTCCATGGGGACGGAATACATGTTGGACTAGGAGGTCCGCTGTCTCACTGGCAGACGGTAATTTTGGTAATGCTATATAGTGAACAGATTTAGAGAATCTGTCCACAATGGTAAGTATAGTATCATTACCTTCAGACTTGGGTAGGCCGGTGACAAAATCCATGGCTATGTGGGACCAGGGACGGCTGGGAACTGGGAGGGGTAGCAGCAGCCCCGAAGGGGACTGATGGGAGGCTTTGCCCCGAGCACAGGTTGAACAGGCTGCCACAAAAGCCCGAACGTCAGTCTCCATTGAAGGCCACCAAAAATGTCTCCTAAGCAGCGTCAACGTCGTCTCATCCCAGGGTGACCAGCAAAACGGGAGGTGTGAATCCACTGCAACACCTGAGACCGGACCGTCTCGGGAACAAAGAGTAGGTTGGGAGGTCCATCACCCGGTCCCGGGTCCGTGGCAAGTGCAGTCTTCACAAGAGACTCGATCTCCCACTGAACAGCCGCCACGACGCATGAGGAAGGCAGGACTGCCTCAGGCTCGCTGGTCTCCGAAGGGTCAGCAAACTGGCGGGACAAAGCATCTGGTTTAACATTTCTTGACCCCGGTCTGTATGTAAGAATAAAGTTAAACCTACTAAAAACAGGGCCCATCTGGCTTGGCGTGAGTTGAGTCTCTTAGTGGCTTGGATGTAAGCCAAGTTCTTGTGGTCTGTCCAGACCACAAACGGCAGTTCAGCTCCATCCAGCCAGTGCCGCCATTCTTCCAGTGCTAGCTTGACCGCCAGCAGTTCTCGGTTTCCAACGTCGTAATTCCATTCTGTGGGTGACAATTTTTTGGAGAAAAAGCACAGGGGTGAAGCTTTTGGTCAGTGGGGGGAGCGCTGGGAGAGGACGGCTCCCACACCTGAGTCCGACGCGTCCACCTCCACAACAAACTGCAGAGAGGTATTGGGGTGTATCAACACAGGGGAGGTGGAAAACAGTTCCTTCAAAACCCCTACCGCCTGCTCCGCCTCAGGGGACCACAGAAAAGGGACTCTTGGGGATGTGAGTCTAGTAAGGGGTGCCACCACTTTACTAAAACCCTTAATGAACCTACGGTAGAAGTTAGCAAAGCCCAAAAATCGTTGAAGTTGCTTACGGGTGGTGGGTATGGGCCATTCCGTCACTGCCCGGATCTTCTCGGGGTCCGCCTTCACCTGCCCGCTCTCAATGATGAAACCAAGGAACGATGTAGACTGTTTGTGGAACTCACACTTCTCTGCTTTGACATACAGCTTGTTTTCCAAGAGCCGTTGAAGGACTTGACGGACGTGTGACTCATGCTCCTCGGGTGACTTGGAAAAAACAAGAATATCATCCAGGTATACAAAGACAAAACGGTTCAAAAATCCCTAAGAACATCGTTCACCATGGCTTGGAAAACAGCAGGGGCGTTTGAGAGCCCAAAGGGCATGACCAAATACTCAAAATGTCCCAGTGGAGTGTTGAAAGCGGTTTTCCACTCATCTCCCTTACAGATCCGGACAAGGTGATAAGCGTTCCTGAGGTCGAGCTTGGAGAAAACTGTGGCGCCATGCAGAGGTTCAAAAGCAGAGTTGATGAGTGGAAGGGGATACTTGTTTTTAACAGTTATGTTGTTTAAACCCCTGAAATCGTTACAGGGGCGTAACGACTTGTCCTTCTTTTCCACGAAAAAGAAACCTGCACCCAAAGGAGACGACGAGGGACGGATTATGCCCGAGACCAGAGAATCACCAATGTACTGCTCCATTGCCTCTCTTTCCGGTCGGGACAGATTGTATAAGCGACTAGAGGGCAAGGGAGCACCAGGAAGCAGTTCAATAGGGCAATCATAAGGCCTATGTGGTGGTAGAGACAGAGCCTTGTCCTTACTGAAAACCTCCGCTAAGTCATGGTATTCTTTGGGGACAGATGACAGATCAAGAGGAGCTGAGGGATGAGTTGGGTTACACTTAGTGGGGGGAACCGCTGACCTAAGGCACTCTGAATGGCAGTTAGTGCTCCAACTGAGAATGGTGTGACGTGTCCAATCAATTTGTGGGTTGTGAAGAGCCAACCAGGGGAAGCCAAGGATTAGGGAGGTAGCTGAGCCAGACATAACTCTTAGCTGAATGCTTTCACAATGATTGCCAGAAATCACTAGGGAAACGGGGGTGGTTTGATGAGTTATCTCCGCGAGGAGGCGCCCATCAAGGGCTGTGACCGAATGGGGGTAGGTAGTGGCTCCATGGGGATACGAGCTTGTGTAACGAACTGGTGGCTAATAAAGTTGTCTTCTGCACCTGAGTCTATGAGAGCTGAGAGTGGCAGGGAATGACTCTGGAAACGTAAGGTTACAGGTACTTGTAATCGGGGAATGATGGGTTCAGGATCTAACTCTGGGCTCGCAAGTAGACCCACCGTTACGAGCGAGCCTTGTCTTTTGGCCGCTTAGGGCATGTAGCCAGAATGTGTGTGGCGTCTCCACAGTACAGGCACTCACCCGCCTGGAGGCGCCGTTGCCGTTCTGCTGGAGGTAGTCGAGCTCGACCCACTTGCATAGGTTCCTCCTCTGTGCTCGGGATGGAATCAGGAATAAGAAGCTGCCGGCTCCGGGAGGCGAGACTCGAGTGGTTGAAGGCTGGGGAACTCGTCCCTCCTAGATGCGGCCGACCGCCTCTCCCCGACGCCTCTCCCGCAACCGGTTGTCTAGCTTAATGGACAGGGAAACGAGAGAATGTAAATCATGTGGCTCGTCACGAGCAGCCAGTTCATCCTTAATGGCTTCATTCAAACCGTTTAGAAATGCTCCTTGAAGTGCCACATTGTTCCACTTGGAGTCCGCTGCCAAAGTCCAGAACTCAATTGAGTACTCAGCCACACTGTTAGAACCCTGCCTCAAATTAAAAAGTATCTTGGAGGAATTACCCACATGGTCAGGATGGTCAAAAAACAGTCTTCAATTTAGCAGAAAAATCAGCGAAAGTCAATCCAGTCAAAGTTTGATTTGAGCACACAGCCTCAGCCCAAACCAGAGCTCTCCCCTCTTAACAGCCCCAGAACATAATGTACCTTAGAGGAATCAGTAGAAAATGACAGTGGTCTCTGCCGAAAAATCAAGTCACACTGAAGCAAAAATCCCCGGCACTTGTCCAATTCTCCATTGAACGGTTCAGGCGACGTGACAGGGGGGTTCCCCGATGGAACGAAGCCTGCATCATGTCCGAGGAACCAACTTGGGGTGCATCAAACTGGGGGTCAGAGAGAGATGGAGAACTGATAACAGACAATTTAGAGACTTGTGTAGTTAACTGAGTCACCTGGTTCAGCAGTTGATGATTATTTTCCAAAAGAGTCCGAATCAGTTGGTCATGCTGTCCTAGCAACGTTCCTTGAGCCTGGATAGCTTGTTGGAAGCTCTCTTCGTTTGCCCCGTGCTGTCTCTCTGTTGGGTCCATGGCCAGATCGTTCTGTTAGGCTATGGTTCAACCCAGCACTCAGAGAAACAAACACGACAAAGGGAGTGGAAGAAACAAAAATATTTAATAAAAGTTAAAATCGTCTTAGTCCAAAAACAACTGAAGTAAAGGAACAGAGTGGGCTAGTCGGCTCCGGAGGAAGGAGAGGCTGAGGCAGGCAGGCAGGCAGGCAGGCAGGCAGGCAGGCAGGCCGACAGGCAGGAAGGCAGGCAGGTTGGGAGGTATGTCCGAAACTAAAGACAAAACAAATGACAGGTAAAGGAGAGTGGAGAGCCAGGCTGAAGACAAAGACAAAATAACTTTACTGGTGAGCCAAGTTACCGCTCTGGTAAGAACAACGATCTGGCGCCGGTGGAGAGCCATGCCCCGGAATTAGTAGTGCAGGTTGATTAGAGAATAGGATGCAGCTGCGTAGGCAGGAATCACTGGAAACAACCCGCAGCTGCACAGGAGAGGCAGATCCTGAGCACGCCCCCTGATCCACTCCAGACACACCCACATAAAGGGGACAAACACACATACAGATACAACAGACACAGAGGGGACAAAACAAGGAGGAAGGGAAACAGAAAAGGGAGAGACAAGCTGCCCACATAACACAATGATTCTCAATATTGTTGCTGTCAGATGAAAACCTTGTAACTCAGTTATTTCCAATGACTCTACGACCAAGAACATTTATTCAAAATAGCTTCTGAAGTTTCATAATTGTATGTTAATTAAAGCTGGAATCCGTAGTGGTGAAACTGCCACGTCCGTTTGCGATATTACAACAACAAAGACGTTACCTTAACCAACAATTATTATTATTATTTTTACATCATTGCACATTATTGCACGCGTGATAGAACATCAGAGTATGTACTACAGTGTTTTTTACCAAGTGGCCGAATGCTCCTTTCTTCCTTTCATAAACAAAACAAAACCAATAACAAATGTGCCTGGGCCTACGCGTGGAGCTCTTTCACCTAATGCAGATTCCAGCTTTAATGAGAAAATATGGACGTATTTTTCAATTTCCTGAAATGTTTCTGTTTCGTAGATGAGAGGTTTTTATCCTACAGCGATGATATGTTGTTGGTGGGTGGTACAGGTAAATGCAATGGGGTCTACTAACCCAGGCTGGCAGGATGACGCTCCCTAGTGTCTCCTCTGTGTGCTGTTGTGCCTGGGTGGTACAGTAGGATCTAAGCTCTACATAAAGCCTTGTCTTGTCTTGACTCCCCTGTTCACCCGAAGTCGAGCAGATCACGGCTGTGTTCACCGCTGCCTCCAGGCAGAAGGCATGGGACCATTTCTCTAAAGCGCAGCGCAAGAACATAGACATTTGGAGAAAGCAGTGTGAGGTTGGTACTCTCTCCTTACCCCCTTATTCCTTGTCTTATTCCTTGTCAGGTTGACAGACAGACACTCTAGCCGGGTTGACATGAGTCCTACTGTGTTTCATGTTGCTGTTGTTACAGACTGCTGTGGCCTCACAGATACACAGACAGATGGACAGATAGATGGACAGACTGCTGTGGCCTCACAGATACACAGACCGATGGACAGACCACCATGCTGTTCTGATCTTCTGATGCTATGTGTTTCTCTCCTACAGTGCCATTCGTATACTGTTTCCTCACATCGATGAAACATACACACACACATGCACCCACACAGAGTTGGCAGGTAGCCTAGCGGTTAGAGCGTTGGGCCAGTTAACCGAAAGGTTGCTTGTTCGAATCCCCGAGCCGACAGGGTGAAAAATCTGTAGATGTGCCTTTGAGCAAGATTCAAGATGCAGAACCTTTGTGAAGACTAGTCTAGCTTATGGTGCCGGAGAAGATTTATTCTGTACATAATGTTTCTGCCACCGTCTCTTATGCCCGAAAAGAGCTTCTGGATATTAGGACAGCGATTACTCACCTCATATTGGACGAAGATTTTTTCTTCAACGAGTCGGACGCGAAGGATATTCTACAGACACCCGACAAGGCCCAAATCCCTGTCATTCGCATGAGAAAGAGACAGAGATATTGTGGACGTAAGTTGGGGTGCCTTTTAAGGAGCCAACGGCGAGCGAGTAAACTGCCTCTTCCATAACTCCTATTAGCCAATGTTCAATCATTTGAAAATAAATTGGACGACCTAAGATTAAGGTTATCCTACCAACGGGACACAAAAAACTGTAATATCTTATGTTTCACCGAGTCGTGGCTGAACGACGACATGGATAACATACAGCTGGCGGGATATACGCTACATCGGCAGGATAGAACGGCTGACTCCGGTAAGACAAGGTGTGGCGGTCTGTGTATATTTGTAAACAACAGCTGGGGCATAAAATCTAATACTAAGGAAGTCTCAAGGTTTTGCTCGCCTGAGGTAGAGTATCTCATGATAAGCTGTCGACCACACTATTTACCACACAAACCGATGCTGGCACTAAGATTGCACTCAATGAGCTGTATAAGGCCATAAGCAAACAGGAAAACGCTCATCCAGAGGCAGCGTTCCTAGTGGCCGGGGACTTTAATGCAGGGAAACTTAAATACGTTCTACCTAATTTCTACCAGCATGTTAAATGTGCAACCAGAGGAAAAAAAACTCTAGACCAGCTTTACTCCACACACAGAGAAGCATACAAAGCTCTCCCTCACCCTCCATTTGGCAAATTTGACCATAACTCTTTCCTCCTGATTCCTGCTAATAAGCAAAAACTAAAGCAGGAATCACCAGTCACTGTCTTCATCAATAAGTGCATCGATGACGTTGTCCCCACAGTGACCGTACATACCCTAACCAGAAGCCATGGATTACAGGCAACATCCTCACTGAGCTAAAGGGTAGAGCTGCCGCTTTCAAGGAGCGGGCCTCTAACCGGGACGTTTATAAGAAATCCACTATACCCTCCGACGAACCATCAAACAGGCAAAGAGTCAATACAGGACTAAGATTGAATCGTACTACACCGGCTCCGACGCTCATCGGATGTGGCAGGGCTTGAAAACTATTACAGACTACAAAGGGAAGCACAGCCGCGAGCTGCCCAGTGACACAAGCCTACCAGACGAGCTAAATCACTTCTATGCTCCTTCGAGGCAAGCAACACTGAAGCATGCATGAAAGCATCAGCTGTTCCGGATGACTATGTGATCACGGCTCTCCGTAGCCGATGTGAGTAAAACTTTTAAGCAGGTCAACATTCACAAGGCCGCAGGGCTAGACGGATTACCAGGACATGTACTCCGAGCATGCGCTGACCAACTGGCAAATGTCTTCACTGACATTTTGAACATGTCCCTGACTGAGTCTGTAATACCAACATGTTTCAAGCAGACCACCATAGTCCCTGTGCCCAAGAACACTAAGATAACCTGCCTAAATGACTACCGACCCGTAGCACTCAAGTCTGTAGCCATGAAGTGTTTTGAAAGGCTGGTCATGGCTCACATCAACACCATTATCTCAGAAACCCTAGACCCACTCCAATTTGCATACCGCCCCAATATTTCCACAGATGATGCAATCTCTATTGTACTCCACACTGCCCTTTCCCACCTGGACAAGAGGAACACCTACGTGAGAATGCTATTCATTGACTACAGCTCAGTGTTCAACACCATAGTGCCCTCAAAGCTCATCACTAAGCTAAGGACCCTGGGACTAAACACCTCCCTCTGCAACTGGATCCTGGACTTCCTGACGGGCCGCCCCCAGGTGGTAAGGGTAGGTAACAATACATCTGCCACGCTGATCCTCAACACGGGGGCCCCTCAGGGGTGTGTGCTCAGTCCCCTCATGTACTCCCTGTTCACCCATGACTGCATGGCCAGGCACGACTCAAAAACCATCATTAAGTTTGCCGACGACACAACAGTGGTAGGCCTGATCACCGACAACGATGAGCCAGCCTATAGGGAGGAGGTCAAAGACCTGGCCGTGTGGTGCCAGGATAAGAATCTCTCCCTCAACGTGATCAAGACAAAGAAGATGATTGTGGACTACAGGAAGAAAAAAAAGAGGGCTGAGCACGCCCCCATTCTCATCGACGGGGGGCTGTAGTGGAACAGGTTGAGAGCTTCAAGTTCCTTGGTGTCCACATCTCCAACAAACTATCATGGTCCAAACACACCAAGACAGTCGTGAAGAGGGCACGACAAAGCCTATTCCCCCTCAGGAGACTGAAAAGATTTGGTATGGGTCCTCAGATCTTCAAAAAGTTCTACAGCTGCACCATCGAGAGCATCCTGACTGGTTGCATCACCGCCTTGTATGGCAGCTGCTCGGCCTCTGACCGCAAGCCACTACAGAGGGTAGTGCGTACGGCCCAGTACATTACTGGGGCCAAGCTTCCTGCCAGGACCTCTATACCAGGCGGTGTCAGAGGAAGGCCCTAAAAATTGTCAAAGACTCCAGCCACCCTAGTCATAGACTGTTCTCTCTGCTACCGCACGGCAAGCAGTACTGGAGCGCCAAGTCTAGGTCCAAAAAGCTTCTTAACAGCTTCTACCCCCAAGCCATAAGATTCCTGAACAGCTAATCATGGATACCCGGACTATTTGCATTGCCCCCACACCCCACCCCCACACCCTCTTTTACGCTGCTGCTACTCTGTTTATTATCTGTGCATAGTCACTTTAACTCTACGCACATGTACATATTACCTCGACTAACCGGTGCCCCCGCACATTGACTCTGTACCGGTACCACCTGTATATAGCCTCCCTACTGTTATTTTATTTTACTGCTGCTTTAAAATTATTTGCTATTTTAATTTGTTACTTATCTATTTTTTACTTAACACTTTTTTTATTTTCTTAAAACTGCATTGTTGTTTAAGGGCTTGAAAGTAAGTATTTCACTGTAAGGTCTACACCTGTTTTATTCGGCGCATGTGGCAAATAACATTTTATTTTATTTTATTTAATTGCTCCAGGGTTGCTGTTTATTATGGCAGACTCTGGCCGTGACATTGGAAATGTGTTTTTTGCATATTCCAACTCTCCCTGAGACACCCTCAGGGAGTGGGGATATGCAAAAAAAACACATTTCCAATTCACACTTGTAAATAGGACAAATATAAGCACCCATCAAATTATTTATTTTATTACACCCACAAGCGCAGATGTAACCTTCTAGAAAGTGTGAGCGGGTGCTTTGGTATCAGAGGCTTCCAGGGTTAAGACTCAGATCAATAATTCATTGGGAGTATAACGAGTCAGCATTCTGGAATATTCATTACGTAAGGGATAATCAACGAGGGGCTATGCATTCTCTGGAAAATAGTGCACGACGTGGAAGGTGTGTTCCACGACGCGTTAGTGGAGTGGAACCCACCTTCCACAGAGTTGCATTATTTTCCATAGAACACATAAAGCCCTGAGTTGATTATCCATTTTATACCATGGCAAGAAATTAACATATTTGCCGCTAGAAATGTATTAATTTGGCAGTAGAAATGTGACAACATCCACTGAAGTAGCTTTACTAGCTAGCTAGATAGCTACAGTAGTTGCCGTGGTAACCAAACAAACAGACTTGTTAGCTTAGCTAACCAAACCATCATCCTATCTTGCTATTATTAAAATCGAATTAAACTATGCCAATAATGTTTTCAATTCGACTTTTGCTATCAAAAGCAGCTCAAAAATAGAATGAACTTCATAGCCATTTAATTATACCGTGCAATTATACTGTGCGTTCTAGGGAAACAATGTATGCTCTAGAATGCCCTTCAAACCAATCAGAAACGAGTATTCAACAATGCGATGGTATAAATGTTAGTTATCACTTTCATTAGAACTAAACAAAAACATCCTATTGATCTCATGGAATTGGAATCTTTTAGGTTGTAGAAACACTGCACAAACCTGGATGTGAAAAATATATTATTATACACCCCCTTGGTCTTGATTTGGCCATTTGGAGACCATGAATTGAAAGTAATGATATGAGGATGTCTGTCTGTGGGGACCAGAGTTATCAGGACAGATGTTAACCTAATATGACCATTCATACTAGGGTTGGGCGGTATCCAGATTTTCATACCTTCATACCATACTGTTCCTGTACCATACTGGGGTATACGGTATTACCGGCAGTGCACACAAGTGGCGCTATTTCTATCCAAACATTAAAGAAACGCACAAAACAAATTTAGGCAGCAGGGATCCTGAACCAGGAGGGGATTGATTGTCTCTGCTGAAACCAATAAGCTTGATTTGACCTTGCAAGCTAGCCCCCCCCACCCACCCCGGTATATACGGTATACCGCCCAAGCCTAATTCATACTGCAAGCCCTCTATGTTCATACAGTACATGTCTCTAAGTCAAGTCGGTGAGAAAGGAATCATCACTATTGTCATAGCAACCAGAGGTAAGGCATTGCTTTGGAAGAAGTGACACACAGTGGAGTGAGTCTTGCTAGAATGCCACCATTGTGAAATCCTTCGTTAAGGGTCAGTAGTATGCTTGGTAAGTGTTCAAGTAGTTCAAGTAAGGTACTGTAACTCTGCAGCCTGAAGCGTCATAGATTATCTGAATGACAAATGGCTGTGAATTAATTAGCTATTGATGTCAGTATCCACATCCTCCATGACAGTAGTATGAAATTACAGTTTGAATATGAACTGATAGTGGAGACGGCAGAAATCATGAGATCAGATACGGCTCTAAATACCATTGGTCTTCATGCCCTACTGTAGCTTCTAAGAAAAAGGCTCTGGCTGGTTCAGTACTGCAGCTCACAGTTACACATAACAAAGCCCTCCATCCAACCCTCTCTCCCTTCTCTCTCTTCCTTCTCTTCTCATAACTCCATCCCACTCTCCCATAGCTGAGTCATTGCTAAGCATATTTACTCTATCTGAGGAGAGATTTCACAGTGGTGGTATTAGACAGCCTCACAGCTGAGATAGTACTAGTTATCAGAGCAGCTGGAAGAATGAGATGATTTCTATGCTCTGTCTTTAGCATGTTTTTAAAAATGAATCGTTCAAACTGCCCATAGGCACAGATCTAGGATCAGTTTACCGTACCCCCTAAATCCTAACCATAACCCTTGGGGACGTGAAACACAAAACTGATGTTGGATCAGTGTCTAAGGCCAATTTGATCCTCTTCCACCACAGACTCTGTCCACAGGTACAACATATAAAGTTTGTTTTAGAACACATTACCAGGAGCAGTCTGGTTGAAACCATTTTTAGACAGGCATCTGGCTGGGTGTATAGGACTGAGAAACTGAGGGGTCCTTGTGTTGTGATGTGACAGGAGCTGAGAAATGCCCACAGTGAGGAGATCATGGGGATTCGCCGGGAGGAGGAGATGGAGATGTCTGACGACGACTCGGATGAGAGCCCCTGTAAGAAGATACGCATGGAGGAAAACGGTAGGACAGACACAAGCCCAATCCCAAATCTACGCCTGGCATAGTCCATAGCCCCTAGCCCTTGGCCCTTAACCCCTAGCCCCTAGGCACTTGTACCTTTTAATGATGGCAGGCCACTGTAGCTCATAAATCACCAGACTGCTAAAGTATACAGTGCCTTCAGAAATTATTCATACCCCTTGACTTATTCCACATTTTGTTGTGTTACAGCCTGAATTCAAAATGGAGTAAATATATGTTTTATCTCACACATCTACACACAATACCCCATAATGACAAAGTGAAACCATGTTTTTAGAAATGTTTGCAAATGTATTGAAAAGGAAATACAGAAATATCTCATTTACATAAGTATTCACACCCCTGACTCATTACATGTCAGAATCACCTTTGGCAGTGATTACAGCTGTGAGTCTTTCTGGTTAAGTCTATAAGAGCTTTGCACACCTGGATTGTACAATATTTGCACATTATTATTTTTTAAATTTTTCAAACTCTGTCAAGTTGGATGTTGATCATTGCTAGACAGCCATTTTCAAGATTTTCAAGACGATTTAATTTAAAACTGTAATTAGGCCACTCAGGAACATTCAATGTCGTCTTGGTAAACAACTCCAGTGTATATTTGGCCTTGTGTTTTAGGTTATTGTCCTGCTGAAAGATGAATTTGTCTCCCAGTGTCTGTTGGAAAGCAGACTGAACCAGGTTTTCCTCTAGGATTTTGCCTGTGCTTAGCTCTATTCCGTCTCTTTTTATCATAAAAAACTCCATAGTCCTTGCCGATGACAAGCATACCCATAACATGATGCAGCTACCACCATGCTTGAAAATATGAAGAGTGGTACTCAGTCATGTGTTGTGTTGGATTTGCCCCAAACATAATGCTTTTATATTCATGACATAAAGTTCATTTCTTTGCCAAATGTTTTACAGTTTTACTTTAGTGCCTTATTGCAAATAGGATGCATGTTTTGGAAATATTTGTATTCTGTAAATGCTTCCTTCTTTTCAATCTGTCATTTAGGTTAGTATTGTGGATAACAAAAATGTTGTTGATCCATCCTCAGTTTTCTCCTATCACAGCCATTAACTGTTTTAAAGTCATCATTGGCCTCATGGTGAAATCCCTGAGCGGTTTCCTTCCTCTCTGGCAACTGAATTAGGAAGGACATCTGTATCTTTGTAGTGACTGGGTGTATTGATGCACCATCCAAAGTGTAATTAATAACTTCACCATGCTCAAAGGGATATTCAATGTCAGATTATTATTTTTTTTTACCCATCTACCAATAGGTGCCCTTCTTTGCGAGGCATTGGAAAACCTCCCTGGTCTTTGTGTGTGTGTATGTGTGCGTGTGCGTGTATATGTGTATTTGTGTGTATGTTGTGTCTAACCCGCTCTCCCCTCCTCCTCTCCAGGAGTGTGTGACCAGTCTGGGGCCTCTCTGAGGGAGGAGAATGACTCTCTGCGCTGGCAGCTGGATGCCTACAGGAACGAGGTGGAGCTGCTGAGGAAGGAGCAAGGCAAGACCTGCCGCCCTGACGACCCTGAACACTTCCCCGACACACACACACACCTGCTGCAGCAGAGCATGCACAACATGCAACAGGTACACACACCTGCTACAGCAGAGCATGCACAACATGCAACAGGTACACACACCTGCTACAGCAGAGCATGCACAACATGCAACAGGTACACACACCTGCTACAGCAGAGCATGCACAACATGCAGCAGTTACATTCCACCATCTACACCTGTATCATACTGCACCTGTGATTACACTATTGTGATTGTGATTGTGATTATACCAACAGTAATTGCAGTGGTGGAAAAAGTACTCAACTCATACTTGAGTAAGAGTACAAAGTAAAAGTAAATGCTATACTGTACATCAAATTCCTTATATTAAGCAAACCAGACGGCACGATTTTCTTGTTTTTTTAAAATTTACGGACAGCCAGGGGCACACTCCAACACTCAGACATAATATGCAAACACAGTATTTGTGTTTAGTGAGTCCGCCAGATCAGAGGTAGTAGGGATGACAACACATTATATTGATTGGTGTGTGAATTAGACATTTCTTTGTTTTTTTTACCCTTATTTTACCAGGTAAGTTGACTGAGAACACATTCTCATTTACAGCAATGACCTGGGGAATAGTTGTCCTGCCTGAGCATTCAGAATGTGGGCTGGGCATCCTGAAGATGCATGACACTATAATTATAACATAAATCAAATCAAAAAATGTAACGAGTACTTTTAGGTGTCAGGGAAAATGTATGAAGTAAAAAGTACATATTTTCTTTAGGAATATAGTGGAGTAAAAGTAAAAGTTGTACAAAATATAAATAGTAAAGTAAAGTACAGATACCCCCCAAAGAAGACTGAAGTAGTACTTTCAAGTATTTTTACTTACACCACTGAGTAATTGATAAAGCATCAATACAATACAGTGCCAACACTGCCATCACATGCTGCAGGTATTTGGACCGGTGCTTTCTCCAGCAAAAGGTCATAGCACAAGTACATAGGACACAGAGCATTAGAGACTGATGTATTCTGACTCCTGTCTACCGCAATCACAATCCCTCCCTTTATAACCTGACTCAGACAGACCAACACACCACAACACACAGTCACACCTCTGCTTACTGTTGTTCCTGCTTACTCTAGCACTAACACCTTCTGCCACTGGTGTCTCCTCTGTGTTCATCATCTTCTCTGTTGTTTTTGTCCTCCCAGCACTGTGTGGTTCTCTCTGTGTCTCTCTATCTATCTCTTTTGTGGTCTGTTGTGTAACTCTAACAGCCTCTCTCTGTGTGTCTCTCTCCTCCCAGCAACTGCTGAGTCTGCAGGAGCAGCTGAGGAGTAAGGAGGTGGAGCTGGAGCAGGCTAGAGACGAACACAGATACCTGCAGGGAGAAGTCCTAGCCCTGAGAGACAAGGTGAGAGAACATGCACGCACGCACACACATGCACACACACACACACACACATACACACACGAGTGTAAACTCATATGACTGAGCTAGATGGAAGGGAGTTAGGGACATGGTTTTCATGTAGTGGCAGTCTAGTATTTATTTTGGCAGGCTACTATACAGTAACTGTCTCTTAAAGTATTCTCCTTATCTCCCTCCATATGTCTTTCTATTGTTGTTTCTATGCAAATGGCTCTCTCTTTCTCTCACTTTCCCTCAGTAGGGGGTCACACGAACGCACACACGCGCACACACACACGCACATGCACATGCACACACACATACTTTGCATCCCCAGAAGCACTGTACTGTTGCGTGAGAATAATACAACCAGTGGATGGATGAATATCTTTCTGATTCTATCTGATTATGCTAACTGTTACTGGTGCATGACTGTTATTGGACTGAGGTAATGGGAACATCAATAAGAACAGAGCTCCTGTGGAGAAAGAGTGTATTCAGCTGGAATCAGATAGATGGATACCTAGAGAGGATAAATTGATTAACAAATAGAAAGATAGATAGAACCTCCAGGGAGGATATATTGTTTCCATACAGTCTAAAGATCCTACATACACTACATGACAATAATGTGGACACCTGCTCGTCGAACATCTCATTCCAAAATCATGGGCATTAATATGGAGTTGGTTCCCCCTTTGCTGCTATAACAGTCTCCACTCTTCTGGGAAGGCTTTCCACTAGATGTTGGAACATTTCTGCAGGGACTTGCTCCCATTCAGCCACAAGAGCATTAGTGAGGTCGGGCACTGATGTTGGGCGATTAGGCCTGGCTCGCAGTCGGTGTTCGATGGGGTTGAGGTCAGGGCTCAGTGCAGGCCAGTCAAGTTCTTCCACGACAAACCATTTCTTTATGGATCGCGCTTTGTGCACCGGGGCATTGTCATGCTGAAACAGGAAAGGGCCTTCCCCAAATTGTTGCCAAGTTGGAAGCACAGAACCGTCTAGAATGTCATTGTATGCTGAAGCGTTAAGATTTCCCTTCACTGGAACTAAGGGGCCTAGCCCGAACCATGAAAAACAGCCCCAGACCATTATTCCTCCTCCACCAAACTTTACATTTGACACTATGCATTGGAATAGGTAGCGTTCTCCTGGCATCTGCCAAACCCAGATTTGTCCGTCGGACTGCCAGATGGTGAAGCGTGATTCATCACTCCAGAGAACGCGTTTCCACTGTTCCAGAGACCAATGGCAGCGAGCTTTACACCACTCCAGCCGAGGCTTGGCATTTCGCATGGTGATCTTAGGCTTGTGTGCGGCTACTCGGCCATGGAAACCCATTTCATTAAGCTCCTGACAAACAGTTTTTGTGCTGATGTTGCTTCCAGGGCAGTTTGGAACTCGGTAGTGAGTGTTGCAACCGAGGACAGACGATTTTTATGCGCTACGCACTTCAGCATTCGGCGGTCCCGTTCTGTGAGCTTGTGTGGCCTACCACTGTTGTTGCTCCTAGACATTTCCACTTCACAATAACAGCACGTACAGTTGACCGGGACAGCTCTAGCAGGGCAGTAATTTTACGAACTGACTTATTGGAAAAGTGGCATCCTATGACGGTGCCACATTGAAAGTCACTGAGCTCTTCAGTAAGGCCATTCTCCTGCCAATGTTTGTGTATGGAGATTGCATGGCTGTGTGCTCGATTTTATACACCTGTCAGCAACAGGTGTGGCTGAAATAGCCGAATCCACTAATTTGAAGGGGTGTCCACATACTTTTGTGTATATACAGTGGGGGAAAAAAGTATTTAGTCAGCCACCAATTGTGCAAGTTCTCCTACTTAAAAAGATGAGAGAGGCCTGTAATTTTCATCATAGGTACACGTCAACTATGACAGACAAATTGAGAAAAAAAATCCAGAAAATCACATTGTAGGATTTTTAATGAATTTATTTGCAAATTATGGTGGAAAATAAGTATTTGGTCACCTACAAACAAGCAAGATTTCTGGCTCTCACAGACCTGTAACTTCTTCTTTAAGAGGCTCCTCTGTCCTCCACTCGTTACCTGTATTAATGGCACCTGTTTGAACTTGTTATCAGTATAAAAGACACCTGTCCACAACCTCAAACAGTCACACTCCAAACTCCACTATGACCAAGACCAAAGAGCTGTCAAATGACACCAGAAACAAAATTGTAGACCTGCACCAGGCTGGGAAGACTGAATCTACAATAGGTAAGCAGCTTGGTTTGAAGAAATCAACTGTGGGAGCAATTATTAGGAAATGGAAGACATACAAGACCACTGATAATCTCCCTCGATTTGGGGCTCCACGCAGGATCTCACCCCGTGGGGTAAAAATGATCACAAGAACGGTGAGCAAAAATCCCAGAACCACACGGGGGGAACTAGTGAATGACCTGCAGAGAGCTGGGACCAAAGTAACATAGCCTACCATCAGTAACACACTACGCCGCCAGGGACTCAAATCCTGCAGTGCCAGACGTGTCCCCCTGCTTAAGCCAGTACATGTCCAGGCCCGTCTGAAGTTTGCTAGAGTGCATTTGGATGATCCAGAAGAGGATTGGGAGAATGTCATATGGTCAGATGAAACCAAAATATAACTTTTTGGTAAAAACTCAACTCAGTCGTGTTTGGAGGACAAAGAATGCTGAGTTGCATCCAAAGAACACCATACCTACTGTGAAGCATGGGGGTGGAAACATCATGCTTTGGGGCTGTTTTTCTGCAAAGGGACCAGGACGACTGATCCGTGTAAAGGAAAGAATGAATGGGGCCATGTATCGTGAGATTTTGAGTGAAAACCTCCTTCCATCAGCAAGGGCATTGAAGATGAAACGTGGCTGGGTCTTTCAGCATGACAATGATCCCAAACACACCGCCCGGGCAACGAAGGAGTGGCTTCGTAAGAAGCATTTCAAGGTCCTGGAGTGGCCTAGCCAGTCTCCAGATCTCAACCCCATAGAAAATCTTTGGAGGGAGTTGAAAGTCCGTGTTGCCCAGCGACAGCCCCAAAACATCACTGCTCTAGAGGAGATCTGCATGGAGGAATGGGCCAAAATACCAGCAACAGTGTGTGAAAACCTTGTGAAGACTTACAGAAAATGTTTGGCCTGTGTCATTGCCAACAAAGGGTATATAACAAAGTATTGAGAAACTTTTGTTATTGACCAAATACTTATTTTTCCACCATAATTTGCAAATAAATTCATTAAAAATCCTACAATGTGATTTCTGGATTTTTTTTCCTCATTTTGTCTGTCATAGTTGACGTGTACCTATGATAAAAATTACAGGCCTCTCTCATCTTTTTATGTGGGAGAACTTGCACAATTGGTAGCTGACTAAATACTTTTTTTCCCCACTGTATAGTGTAAAACAACAGCTATCTGGATCCTTCTTCTGTTACTAAGTACATGCTCTATGCCTCTGATTGTTACCAGGGTTACCAGTGTGAATGGTCAGTACTTGATGTTGGTCTCGGTCTTGATCTCTGTCTGTCTTGTTTTCAGATGCTGACTAATGGGGATGTAGTGGTAGTGGAGGGGAACAACGGAGAAACACCTGAGAAGGTCAGTCTGCCCCAACACACACCACTATACAGTACCCACACAATACTCTACACACACACACACACACGCACTTAACATCTCTGTACCCTCTTCTTGAGTGCTTTTATTGACCCAGCCAGCTAGTGTGAGGAGACGTCAGTGTCTGATGATGTTTTCAGAGCAGGGGGGTAGGCCTATGCATTAAGGGTGGGGGTGATATGGGGGGTAAGTAAAATAGTGTTTGTGTGTGGAGGGGTTAGGGTTTGTAGTGGCTTACTGTGTATGTCCCTTGTGCCCTGTGAAAGGCAGACTTGGACTGGAGAAGGAGAGAGGAGAATCTCATTGGAGTAACACCAGTAGCACAAGCCACTCTCCTCTCTCTCATAAAAATAACACTACCCCAGTGACTACACACACACACATGGTCGCACGTACACACATACAGTACATACACACACATACACACACACACACATGCGCCCATGCACACACACACACACACACACACACACACACACACACACACACACAGAGACAGACACGTGTGCTGAACTTTATTCTACCCCTGTAGTTACTGAACTGGAAGCTGATACCCATCTGAGAGCTGATACCCATCTGATAGCTGATACCATGCAGTAGTATCAGTTCCCATTGCATTTGTGTGTCTATAAGGACTAACACAGCATTGTGTGTGTGTATACAGGTAGTGAACGGGTGTGCGACCACTCTGTACCGCAGCAGAGACAGGAGGAGTGAAGCAACCATGAGAGGAGCCCTCACATCAGAGAGAGAGGCTCTGCTACTGGGTGAATATCATCTACTATGTATATTAGACACTCTTTACTGGAAAGCATATTGTCTACATTGTCTCCTTTTCTTCTGTAATAGTCATCTGACTGGGAGTGTTTTAATGGTTGGGGTTAGGCTGAGGGTACGGGGTGGATTGGTACATGTTGGAGGGGGGCCAATGTTTAATGGGGCCAAATGGTTTTGAAACAGCCCACGCCTGTCTGTCATGTTCTTGGATGAAGAACCCAAGGACCGGGATGGGGGGTTGGATGGAGGGGGACTCAGGGGACAGGTACTGTGGGTCTGCTTGCCAAGCAGGACTCTGCTGACCCTGGCCACACACACATAGAATAATCCCCTATACACACACACACACGCACACACGCAGGCACGCGCACACACACAAACATTATCTCTCCCGGCTGCACACAGCGGTGCTGTGGTTGTGTTCTCACACAGAAACACACTCCATCCACACAGAAACGCACTCCATCGCAGGGCGCTGGGGACACAGTGACAGACGAGGACGCCGTCAGCCAGAACAGAAGAAAAGACTAACCGGTTCCAGGAGAGAGGAGAGAAAGAGACTGACTGGAGAACACAAATTGACTAATTCTCCCGTGGCTCTCCTCTCCCTCTCTCTCCTCCCCTTCTATCTCTCTCCCTCTCTCCTCCCCCTCTACCTCTCCCTCTCTCTCCTCCCCCTCTATTTCTCCCTCTCTCTCCTCCCCTTCTATCTCTCTCCCTCTCTCCTCCCCCTCTACCTCTCCCTCTCTCTCCTCCCCTTCTATCTCTCTCCCTCTCTCCTCCCCCTCTACCTCTCCCTCTCTCTCCTCCCCCTCTATTTCTCCCTCTCTCCTCCCCTTCTATCTCTCTCCCTCTCTCCTCCCCCTCTACCTCTCCCTCCCCCTCTACCTCTCCCTCTCTATTTCTCCCTCTATCTCCTCCCCCTCTATCTGTCTCCCTCTCTCCTCCCCCTCTACCTCTCCCTCTCCCTCCTCCCCCCTCTCTCTCCTCCCCCTCTACTGCTCGCTCACTCTCATCCCCCTCTATCTCTCTCCCTCTCTCCACCCACTCTACCTCTCCCTTTCTCTCCTCCCCCTCTATCTCTCTCCCTCTCTCTCCTCCCCCTCTATCTCTCTCCCTCTCTCCTCCCCCTCTACCTCTCCTCCCTTTAAGCTCCCAGAAATACAGTGGGGGAAAAAAGTATTTAGTCAGCCACCAATTGTGCAAGTTCTCCCACTTAAAAAGATGAGAGAGGCCTGTAATTTTCATCATAGATACACGTCAACTATGACAGACAAAATGAGAAAAAAAATCCAGAAAATCACATTGTAGGATTTTTTATGAATTTATTTGCAAATTATGGTGGAAAATAAGTATTTAGTCAATAACAAAAGTTTCTCAATACTTTGTTATATACCCTTTGTTGGCAATGACACAGGTCAAACGTTTTCTGTAAGTCTTCACAAGGTTTTCACACACTGTTGCTGGTATTTTGGCCCATTCCTCCATGCAGATCTCCTCTAGAGCAGTGATGTTTTGGGGCTGTCGCTGGGCAACACAGACTTTCAACTCCCTCCAAAGATTTTCTATGGGGTTGAGATCTGGAGACTGGCTAGGCCACTCCAGGACCTTGAAATGCTTCTTACGAAGCCACTCCTTCGTTGCCCGGGCGGTGTGTTTGGGATCATTGTCATGATGAAAGACCCAGCCACGTTTCATCTTCAATGCCCTTGCTGATGGAAGGAGGTTTTCACTCAAAATCTCACGATACATGGCCCCATTCATTCTTTCCTTTACACGGATCAGTCGTCCTGGTCCCTCTGCAGAAAAACAGCCCCAAAGCATGATGTTTCCACCCCCATGCTTCACAGTAGGTATGGTGTTCTTTGGATGCAACTCAGCATTCTTTGTCCTCCAAACACGACGAGTTGAGTTTTTACCAAAAGGTTCTATTTTGGTTTCATCTGACCATATGACATTCTCCCAATCCTCTTCTGGATCATCCAAATGCACTCTAGCAAACTTCAGACGGGCCTGGACATGTACTGGCTTAAGCAGGGGGACACGTCTGGCACTGCAGGATTTGAGTCCCTGGCGGCGTAGTGTGTTACTGATGGTAGGCTTTGTTACTTTGGTCCCAGCTCTCTGCAGGTCATTCACTAGGTCCCCCCGTGTGGTTCTGGGATTTTTGCTCACCGTTCTTGTGATCATTTTTACCCCACGGGGTGAGATCTTGCGTGGAGCCCCAAATCGAGGGAGATTATCAGTGGTCTTGTATGTCTTCCATTTCCTAATAATTGCTCCCACAGTTGATTTCTTCAAACCAAGCTGCTTACCTATTGCAGATTCAGTCTTCCCAGCCTGGTGCAGGTCTACAATTTTGTTTCTGGTGTCATTTGACAGCTCTTTGGTCTTGGTCATAGTGGAGTTTGGAGTGTGACTGTTTGAGGTTGTGGACAGGTGTCTTTTATACTGATAACAAGTTCAAACAGGTGCCATTAATACAGGTAACGAGTGGAGGACAGAGGAGCCTAGGTCTGTGAGAGCCAGAAATCTTGCTTGTTTGTAGGTGACCAAATACTTATTTTCCACCATAATTTGCAAATAAATTCATAAAAAATCCTACAATGTGATTTTCTGGATTTTTTTCCCTCAATTTGTCTGTCATAGTTGACGTGTACCTATGATGAAAATTACAGGCCTCTCTCATCTTTTTAAGTGGGAGAACTTGCACAATTGGTGGCTGACTAAATACTTTTTTTCCCCACTGTATAATTTCATCACAAAAGGAAAGCAGCCTCTATCTGATTCTGACTGGACTGATTTTATTAGCCTGATTTCCTTTTGTTTCCTGTCACTGTATGAATCTCCATACAACAAGCACAAAATAGTTCTGTGCCAATTCTCAGATGTACAGCTAGAAAGCGGAGCTCCCTTTGGTGCTGCAGGGAGGTGAAAGCAGCCTGCTTGGTGTAAAACAGAGCCAGGAGCTGGTTGGAGCAGAGGAGAGCAGAGAGGAGAGCAGAGGAGAGAGTAGTAGGCAGCAGCACATTTATCTCTTTTAGCGCGGCCCACAGAAAGCCAACATGAAGGAGAGTAGAGGCAGAGCTCTCTATCTCCCCGCCAGCAAGCCGCCCTGCCTGCTTCCCTGCCTGCCGCAGACACTACAGCTTCTGGGCTTTTCATTTAATAACCAACACAGGCATCTACAGGGGACACACACCTACACACACAGACATGCGCCAGCATGCATGGATACACACACGTCTGCAATCTGCAAACACCCCCCCTCTCCGGCAGCAGTGTGGCAATTATGTGTGAGTAGTGGTGGCTGAGGGAAGTGAATTAGTCCTGAAATGGGCAATGTTACGTCATATAAATCAGGGGAATAAATATTGTCTCAGGGTTCCCAGGGGACCGCACTATATTCTCTCCCCCCTGAGTTGCTGTGCTACCTCTGCAGGACTTCTCACAAGTAATCAACTCAAGTACTCTTTGAGCTCGGACCAGCGTTTTTCATGACGGCGCGGGATGCATTTATTGCATGGCATTGTCAGCAAGATACAGATTGCAGCTCTGCAGGAGAACTGGAGCTGAACAGCCTGTGTTTTTCCCTTCCCTCTCTCTTCCTCTTCCTCTCTCTCTCTCTCTCTCTCTCTCTCTCTCTCTCTCTCTCTCTCTCTCTGCAGGCATCATATCTACCTTCCTCCATGTCCACCCGTTTGGAGCCAACATCGACTATCTGTGGTCCTACATTCAGAGACTGGACACTACGGTCAGTTTCTATATATGAAATAGTCACTAAAATAGAGAAAGGGAAAAAAGCTGGGGGGAAATGAAATCTCATCTAATTGTTACACAAATAAGAACTTAGACCTGTTAGGTGATCCCACCTCTCCCTGTCCCTCTCCCGTCCAGGTGTCAGCGAGGGAGTTGGAGTCTCTGATGGGTCGTCTGCCCAGTGTCTTCAGACAGGAGCTGAGTGGAGTGGGAGCCACACTGGAGAAACGATGGAAGTTCTGTGGCTTCCAGAGCCTCGGCTCCGTGTGACACACACACACACACACACACACACACACACACACACACACACACACACACACACACACACAACACACCTCTGAGTGGAACAGGACACACACACATCGGATGACCCAGGACACACATACGGCCTGAAAGACCACATGTGGGACACACCTGGTGGACACACTTCCAGACTGTTCGAAAGGTGTGTGTGTGTATGTTGCGTATCCACAGACATCCACAGTGCATAGTGATGATACTCAAACACAGATATGGGAAAATAACAAAAACTACAAGATCCCCTGATGGATCTTTCAGTTATATCTTTGCAAGGGATCTGCTGACACTGAGGCAGAGGGATCCACAAGGATCTCTACTTGATGCTGTATAACTAAATCCACTGATGTCATCCTCAAGGGGTCACAGAGCAGACCTTCTCTATGGTAACGTAGTGACCAGACCCCAGCCAACAGAACAGAAGGTTCTTAGTCCTAACGTCTCTCTCATGGACTGGAGTGGTTTGAGACGCCTCTCTCTGTACCCTCTCTCAGATTTCAGACTCTCTTTCTGTTCCCTCTCTCTCTTTCTGTACCTGCTCTCTCTGTTTTTTTTTTTCCTCTCTCTCTCTCTTTCTCTCTTTCTCTCTCTCTCTTTCTCTATCTCTCTCTGTGGAGCAGTTGTGTAACTGGTCTGTCAACAGCTGACTCCCACTAGGCTGGGAGGGATCCAGGAATATTGGACTGCTGCAACCGAAATATGTGCAGGAATTGGGGAAAACTGGAGAATGGGTGTGGGGGAGTACAGGACAGATTTATAACTGTGACCCTTGTTACCCCTCACGTCCAGTATGTTGTGGGGCTGTTTGCTGTAAAAACCCAGTTTCACACTCCATCATGCCTGCAGCGTTAGCCAGACACACACACACACACACACACACACACACTCTCTCTCTCTCAACTGACTTTAGTAGCCTACTGATGACTGGAACTGATACTGTTGGGTTGGCACTTTAGGTCTACATATCCATATATGGATGTCTCTATCTCTGTCTGTCTTTCTCTCTCTCTGCACTGGCCTTGTGTCCAGTGTGTGCTGTGCTTGTTGCCACTGCTAACTGGTATCTACTCATTTAAATTATGTTTTCTAATCGATTAAAATGTTTTTATCCACAACTCTTCTGATCAATCCAAAACATTTTCAATTCAAGAAGCTTTATCGGCATGACAAGCAACTAAATTCACATGATCAAGGATGGTAATGGCAAGACAAGGCTGCTAATGGCAAATGATCAAAGCTTGTGCATAGATTTGAAATCCTGTATATTTTGGTTTTCTGTTTGTGATCCAGATAGTGAGCTGATATTCCATGTTGGATGATGTGGTGTGTCTGCCTGATGACGGAGGATAAAATACTGTATTAATACTGGATGAGGAGAGAAAGAGGAGGAGCAGAACAGTGTGTCTGTGGGTTTTATGTACTCCTCTCTTCTTTACTCCTCTCCCTGTACTCTCTCCTCTCCTCTAGTTCTGATCGTGTGCTGGTATGCTCTATTCTGGTCAATCTGGACTGACATAAAGCAAGCACCACTCATGCAGGCAAACCAGTGGCGGTCGGTGCTGTTTTAAGATTAGGAAGGGATTTTTTGGGGGGGATGAGCATGGCCTTATTTCAATTACAGCATATTGGATGACTGACATTAATATGCCATTCACCCAGCTCAATTTAACATCTATAGGTTTAAGCTACTACATGATACTCAAATGTTCCATATGCCCATCATGAGATTCCTACAACAGGTTGAGAGACAAATTGTAGTAATCAAGGTGACAGACAGTGACACATTCAATACCACCTTGCACACTCTTGCCTGCATCTAGCTGATCTAGGGTGTAATCATTAGTCTAAACAGTTGCAAACAAGAGTTTCTATTTGACAAATTCTGGTAGGTTCATACCGTTTGCTTCTTTTTAAGAAACGTTTTTCAACAGAATCGGTATAATGAATACACCCCTGATCACCCGCACACACAGTTCATTTTCATAGCAGCCACATACAAACAGCATCGCCACTTTGCATCACTCGTTGTATAATTCCTTCTCGCATCTACACGCTCTCCTCCTCTCACCTTTTCCCTTCGCTTGTGGACTTCAGTTCACAACACAACAGCTGTCTGTGACCAGGTGAAAGAACCTTTCCAAGCCAAACCTTCATACAATAACCGCTAACCGCTACACACAGCCTACATCATTGTCACCATATTAGCTAATGTCATAGTCAACATAGCTACTAGTAAACCCGCTACAATTACGCAGTACAGTGTACAGCAAGCAGTTTAGCAGTTTAGCATAAATGTATATAACCAAAAGCTTACCTTGACTTGGAAAGGTTCCAGTGTTGGATAGCCTTAGCCAGCTAGCTAACATAAATAGCATTTCTCTCTCTTTGAGCTGGGTGTTTGAGTAGGCTAAATTAGCTAGCTGCATTAGCTAGCTAAGTAAGTGAGTGAAAGTGAAAAAAATATAGCTAGCTCTCTCTCGCTCTCTCTCTCACTCTGCTGCTTCTCCTTAATCTTTGTTCAAAACTGTTCAACTACTGTTTTTCTCTTTGAGTCAACTACTCACCACATATTATGCACTGCAGTGCTAGCTAGCTGTAGCTTATGCTTTCAGTACTAAATTCATTCTCTGATCCTTTGATTGGGTGGACATGTCAGTTCATGCTGCAAGAGCTCTGATAGGTTGGAGTACAGAAGTCATCGTAATTACTGTGTAAGTCTATGGAAGGGGTTGAGAACTATGAGCCTCCTAGGTTTTGTATTGAAGTCAATGTACCCAGAGGAGGACGGAAAATAGCTGTCCTCCGGCTACACCATGGTGCTACCCCAGAGAGTGCTGTTGAGGTTACTGTAGACCTTTATTGCAAAACAGTGCGTTTTAATCAGTTATTTGGTGAACAAAAATTTTTATGTTTCAAAAATATAAAAATCACTGAGTAGGATGGTCCTCCCCTTCCTCCTCTGAGGAGCCTCAACTGATGCAAACACACACACACACACACACGCAAAAACACATGCATGCACACATGCACATACCGTATCACTTTGTCTGATGCAACATCAGGGTAAGCAGGGGAGTATATGGGAGGATCTGGCCCTGTCTGCTCTGCACTGACCACTTTCTGGTCTCTCATGGACTGAGGATCATGGTCGCCATGGAAACAGCAGTATGAAGCACGGTTGGGGTCAATTCCATTCCATTTCAATTACAGTCAATTACAGGAAGTAAACTGAAATACCAATTCCAATTCTCTTCAATGAGGAAAATGTAGAATTAGAATTGGGTTTACTTTCTGAATCGACTGGAAATTAAATGGAATTGATCCCAACCCTGGTATGAAGGGTCATAGGCATATCATAAGCAGCAGTAGTGGATGGAGAGACCAGACCAATTCACAACATCAGAGAAAAAAAAGAGGGAGTAAGATCGAACACTGGCGACACCGTACCAGTCAGACCCATGTGTATATAAGGCTCTGGTTCCACTGCTCTTTTCATTCTATTAATCCCATTTAGAATCATATGTTGAGTTCCAATCACTCCTATCCACAAAGAGATCAGCTGGCCAGATGTGATTGGATTGGAATGTAGTCCATTTCAAGAGATGTATACTTAATCCCTGATTGATGCCTGGCCATGTGACCAAGGCCTTGCTGAGTTTCCCCTCCATCCTACAGCTCTGCTCTCCATATGATTCCACTTCAGACAAACTCTCATCTGCTGAGGATCAAAACACACACACATTCAGGATGTCCAGCTGGAGAAAGAAATAAATTAAGTATCACGTCGTTTTCCCCCTTTTCTCGCTTTACTGATTTATATTTCAAATCAAATCATATCAAATTTTATTTGTCACATACACGTGTTTAGCAGATGTTATTGCGGGTGTAGCGAAATGCTTGTGCTTCTAGCTCCGACAGTGCAGTAATATCTAACAAGTAATATCTAACAATTTCACAACATATACCCAATACACACAAAACTAGTAAGGAAAGGAATTTAAGAATATATACATATATAGACAAGCAATGACAGAGTGGCATGGACTAAGATACAATAGAATATTATAGAATAGAATACAGTATATACAGTGGGGA
The DNA here is from genome assembly GCF_020615455.1 of Coregonus clupeaformis. Taxonomy (NCBI): domain Eukaryota; kingdom Metazoa; phylum Chordata; class Actinopteri; order Salmoniformes; family Salmonidae; genus Coregonus; species Coregonus clupeaformis. Next base: position 41,496,106 of record NC_059214.1, on the reverse strand, counting down.
GAACAAGTATTTGATACACTGACGATTTTGCAGGTTTTCCTACTTACAAAGCATGTAGAGGTCTGTCATTTTTATTATAGGTACACTTCAACTGTGAAACAAAAATCCAGAAAATCACATTGTATGATTTTTAAGTAATTAATTTGCATTTTATTGCATGACATAAGTATTTGATCACCTACCAACCAGTAAGAATTCCGGCTCTCACAGACCTGTTAGTTTTTCTTTAAGAAGCCCTCCTGTTCTCCACTCCTTACCTGTATTAACTGCACCTGTTTGAACTCGTTACCTGTATAAAAGACACCTGTCCACACACTCAATCAAACAGACTCCAACCTCTCCACAATGGCCAAGACCAGAGAGCTGTGTAAGGACATCAGGGATAAAATTGTAGACCTGCACAAGGCTGGGATGGGCTACAGGACAATAGGCAAGCAGCTTGGTGAGAAGGCAACAACTGTTGGTGCAATTATTAGAAAATGGAAGAAGTTCAAGATGACGGTCAATCACCTTCGGTCTGGGGCTCCATGCAAGATCTCACCTCGTGGGGCATCAATGATCATGAGGAAGGTGAGGGATCAGCCCAGAACTACACGGCAGGACCTGGTCAATGACCTGAAGAGAGCTGGGACCACAGTCTCAAAGAAAACCATTAGTAACACACTACGCCGTCATGGATTAAAATCCTGCAGCGCACGCAAGGTCCCCCTGCTCAAGCCAGCGCATGTCCAGGCCCGTCTGAAGTTTGCCAATGACCATCTGGATGATCCAGAGGAGGAATGGGAGAAGGTCATGTGGTCTGATGAGACAAACGTAGAGCTTTTTGGTCTAAACTCCACTCGCCGTGTTTGGAGGAAGAAGAAGGATGAGTATAACCCCAAGAACACCATCCCAACCGTGAAGCATGGAGGTGGAAACATCATTCTTTGGGGATGCTTTTCTGCAAAGGGGACAGGACGACTGTACCGTATTGAGGGGAGGATGGATGGGGGTAGTGCGTACGGCCCAGTACATCACTGGGGCAAAGCTTCCTGCCATCCAGGACCTCTATACCAGGCGGTGTCAGAGGAAGGCCCTCAAAATTGTCAAAGACTCCAGCCACCCTAGTCATAGACTGTTCTCTCTGCTACCGCACGGCAAGCGGTACCGGAGTGCCAAGTCTAGCTCCAAAATACTTCTCAACAGCTTCTACCCCCAAGCCATAAGACTCCTGAACAGCTAATCATGGCTACCCGGACTATTTGCACTGCCCCCCCACCCCATCCTTTTACGCTGCTGCTACTCTGTTAAGTATTTATGCATAGTCACTTTAACTCTACCCACATGTACATATTACCTCAACTACCTCAACTAGCCGGTGCCCCCGCACATTGACTCTGCAACGGTACCCCCTGTATATATAGCCTCCCTACTGTCACTTTATTTTACTTCTGCTCTTTTTTTCTCAACACTTTTTTTGTTGTTGTTTTATTTTTACTTTTTTTGTTTAAAATAAATGCACTGTTGGTTAAGGGCTGTAAGTAAGCATTTCACTGTAATGTCTGCACCTGTTGTATTCGGCGCATGTGACCAATAAAATTTGATTTGATTTGATTTGATGGGGCCTTGTATCGCGAGATCTTGGCCAACAACCTCCTTCCCTCAGTAAGAGCATTGAAGATGGGTCGTGGCTGGGTCTTCCAGCATGACAACGACCCGAAACACACAGCCAGGGCAACTAAGGAGTGGCTCCGTAAGAAGCATCTCAAGGTCCTGGAGTGGCCTAGCCAGTCTCCAAACCTGAACCCAATAGAAAATCTTTGGAGGGAGCTGAAAGTCCTTTTGCCCAGCGACAGCCCTGAAACCTGAAGGATCTGGAGAAGGTCTGTATGGAGGAGTGGGACAAAATCCCTGCTACAGTGTGTGCAAACCTGGTCAAGATCTACAGGAAACGTATGATCTCTGTAATTGCAAACAAAGGTTTCTGTACCAAATATTAAGTTCTGCTTTTCTGATGTATCAAATACTTATGTCATGCAATAAAATGCAAATTAATTACTTAAAAATCATACAATGTGATTTTCTGGATTTTTGTTTTAGATTCCGTCTCTCACAGTTGAAGTGTACCTATGATAAAAATTACAGACCTCTACATGCTTTGTAAGTAGGAAAACCTGCAAAATCGGCAGTGTATCAAATACTTGTTCTCCCCACTATAGGTATTCCTCTTGTCCAGATGGGATAGGGCAGTGTGCAGTGTGATGGCGATTGCATCGTCTGTGGATCTATTGGGGCGGTAAGCAAATTGAAGTGGGTCTAGGGTGACAGGTAAGGTAGAGGTGATATGATCCTTGACTAGTCTCTCAAAGCACCTCATGATGACAGAGGTGAGTGCTACGGGGCGATAGTCATTTAGTTCAGTTACCTTCGCTTTCTTGGGTACAGGAATAATGGTGGCCATCTTGAAGCATGTGGGAACAGCAGACTGGGAAAGGGAGAGATATAATATGTCATTGGTGAAAAGGAGAGAATGTGTCCATGGTGAAATATTATGAAATATGAAATATTTTCTCCTAGCTGCATGGATACCCCATAGATTATAGGTTTCTATTTTGAAACTCAAGCAGACAAAGAAATAGCTGATGTTAACTAGTAGGGCAATATAGAATGAATAATAGGGTCAGGAGTTGTTCCTCACCATGTAACCAGGAAAAACGACTGACTAAAATGAATCTCTGAATATAGAGCTACACTGAATGTCTTGATAAAGTCATATTAGCAGATTCTGCCTTTTTTTCACTCTTCTATATTAATTGAATTAATTGAATCTTTCATTTATCATTCACTAATGACATAATTACTTTTATCAGCAACACCTGATTGTCTAGACATGCCCGTGATGTTTTTTGAATATCAATTCTGCAAATTATCATAATAAGATTAACTTTTTCCAGTTTAGATTTCCGACGTTGATTATAAATGTGTTCATTCAATGTCAAAAGCAAATGTTTTTGTTTACATTAATTGATTAATTTAACCGTAAGTCTATTTATGAAAGTAGAATTGCTATTGTTGAATGTGACTAAAATAATTATTGTCATTTTGCATTGACCCAGTGATGGCAGTTACAGTTGTTAGAAATGTGATGAAATTAGCCACATCTAGATTAGCGACAATAGAGTAGTAACACCTGCCTGTACCACAGTCCTGTATTAGGCTGAGGGGTTTGGTCAAGGTGGGTACATACACAGTTCCTTATTCTGTGGCCTAGGCTGGAACAGAAAGGGAACAACTTCCACGAGAGCTACACAGTGGTTTGCTATTTTTACCCTCCTAAATAGTGAACAGGAATAATGGCAGAGCTCAAGCCGGTGCTGTAAGGCAGCGGACCACAGTAAGCTCTGCTGAAATAGCATGCACAGTTCACTACTACAGGACAGAATTTGCAGAAATGTTTGATTTGCACATGTCAACTCTCTCTCTGAGCCTGGGAAGAAGTGGTTGAAGTGGTGTTTGTTCATGTCGCCCCTGTGTTTGTACACAGACAGCATACAGTAGTGGTTCATGATGCATGTGCTAAGGGCTCGATTCAATCAGATCCGCTTTAGCCAACATTGTCATAGTGGTTGTTTTTGTGGGTGTCAGGGGTGGCACTGCATTAGAGCTGTCAAATCCACAAATGGCTCCCAGCATTATACCTAATGCGGACATTGCCATTGGCTGCACAGAGTTTCATTCACATAAATCCCAAGCTCGCAAGAGCAGCTGCTCACTGATATGATGGCTCCAACACTGTTCCACCTCAGACACCTCCAAAACATCTGCTATGCGGGTGTCTGCTATCGCCGGTTAACGCTTGATCTGATTGAATCTAGGCCCTAATCTCTCTCTTCCTCTGTTTTCGTGTCGTTTATGAACACCATCCCTCCATTTGGGAGTGTAGGGTCAGGCCTGGAAGATGATGATGTATAGATGGAGAATGATGAATGACCAATGGGACTGGGGCAAACACAACCCAATGTTTACAGTTTACCCATGCTGACAGAGGGCCTGTCATAGCCTGCTGTTCTAGAAGCCTCATTTAGAATTCCCATCCTTCTCCTCTTGCCCTCTCCCTGTCCCCATCTCTCTCATTCTGTCTCTTGCCTTCCCTCTCTCTCTCTCTCTCTCTCTCTCTCGCGCTCTTCCTCCCTTTCTATTGTATTCTCTTTTTCTCTCTCTCTCTTCCTCTCTCATTCTCCCTTTCTCTCTCTCCCTTTCTGTCGTATTCTCTCTCTCTCTGACAATTCTGTCTGTATTGTTCTCTGGTGTGTGTGGGTGACATCACCAGCTAGCTGTTAGCAGACACAGAGGTCGTATAGACTAGTTGTGTGCTGGGAGCTGTGAACATGTACTGTTTATTGTCTGCGACAGTAATGGGATCTAAGAGAGTTTCAATAGTCTGGAGTAGCTCCCTATTCTTATCTCTTCATCTCCTCTTCTCCATAGTCTCAAGTTGGCTTCTCTTCTCATCTTCTCTCCTTCATATGCTCTGAACTGAAAACCCAGGATAGGTGGAGGCAATATGGTGGAAACTCATACACTACCATTTGTATCAGTCGACATTAAACAAATGAGAAGACAAGAGGAAACAATAGCATATTGTTTGGGAAGTGTCTAGGGACATTGAGCAAATGTAAGATTTACACAACAGTTTAAACTTTTGACTTATGCACTTTGTATCTCCAGTTATGATTGGGTCCACACCACATTAAGAAGTAAACAAAGATAATTGATTTATGTATGATAATAGACAACAGCTGCAGTACTGCGTCATTGTGACCTTCAATGACATGCTGTTTATAGTCTCCCATTTCTAAAATGCAAATAAACATCTCAGAGAGAGAGAGATGCAGACTGTCAGCTAGGCTGCCAACACGTATGCCTCTGGGCCAAGAAATCTGTCACTGCTTCTCTCTCTGAGGTCTTGGGTGTGTGTGTGTGTGTGTGTGTGTGTGTGTGTGTATGTCTGTCTGTCTATCTGTCTGTCTGCTTAGGTGTGTGTGTGTGTGTGTGTGTGTGTGTACGCTCCTGTTTTTGTGTGCCTGCCTATGTCAGTGTGTGTGTGTATAAATATCTGTAGTGTTAGCAGCAGAGGCCTGTTATAATGACATCTGTTGACAGCAGCAATTAGCCAAGGGCCTTTGTGTGTGTGTCTACAGCGACAAGGCATTTCACATTCCACCTGTTTCACAGCCTCACCAATGTCATGCCTCTTTACTGAGGCCTAGCTGCAAGGAATTATCCTTGCCTGATTATGATGTTGCCATGTTTTTACCAGGAAATATTAAGGGATGCAGGTCACTCAGTAGGTCTGCCTCTCTTACATCCCACAATGTTATCATATGAATGACAATGACCTATGGATTTTGTTGTGCCCACCTGAATGAGCCCCCTGGCTGCTGCAGCTGTTCTGTCACCTCTCTCTACCTCCCCTATCTGGTTCTCATCAGATTAACATCCAGATATCAATCACATCGACCTCACCAAAATGGCTGCCATCCCCCGGTGACCTCACCAACATGGCTGCCGTTCCAGCCCTCTGTCAGACAGACGCTCCACCGCAGCCAGCCCTGGAGCAGACATCCTGAGGGCTGATGTTGTAACTTCTCTGGCTGGCCTACATCTGAACAGAACATCTAGTCCTCCTGTGTGTCTGACAGCACAGCTGCAGGAGGAGAGGGATCCGCTGAGATCTGAGAGGTGAGGACTGACAGGTAGAGGAGAGATTTTAGTTGTGTGAAAAGATGAGGGGATGCAGCATACAGTAGTCTCTCTCTGTGTGTGTGTGTGTGTGTGTGTGTGTGTGTGTGTGTGTGTGTGCCAACTGACATTGAACTTGGCTCATCTGTGCATCAAAACACTGAGTTAGCCCACTAAGTTAAAGCCAAAACTATGTTACATTAACTGATAAAGTAATCTCAGTTTTTTACACGTGCTAATCTTTGAAATGCTGTCTCAATGCAATGAGTATTGGCATCATGAATGAACCTGTCATACGACGCCATAGTTGGGATATGACATTCTGTCCTTTAGAATGCCCCTCCCGCATACAGTACAGGGCCCAGATTCACAAAACCTTCTTTATTTTTAAATAACTTTTTACCCCTTTTTTTCTCCCCAATTTCCAATTGGTAGTTACAGTCTTGTCCTATCGCTGCAACTCCCGTACGGACTTTGGAGAGGCGAAGGTCGAGAGCCGTGCATCCTCCGAAACACGACCCTGCCAAGCCGCACTGCTTCTTGACACACTGCTCGCTTAACCCGGAAGCCAGCCGCACCAGTGTGTGGAGGAAACGCTGTACAACTGGCGACCGTGTCAGCGTGCATGCGCCCGGCCCGCCACAGGAGTCGCTAGAGCGCAATGGGACAAGGACATCCTGGCCGGCTAAACCCTCCCCTAACACGGACGACGCTGGGCCAATTGTGTGCCACCTCATGGGTCTCCCGATCATGACCGGCTGCGACACAGTCCGGGATCGAACCCAGGTCTGTAGTGACGCCTCAAGCACTGCGATGTAGTGCCTTAGACTGTTGCGCCACTCGGGAGGCCCACAAAACCTTCTTAAGAAGAAATGTATTCTTAACTGCCATTTTTTTCTTAACCATAGGCTTAAGAAGAAAGCTAAGCAAAGTTGCTATTCCTCAAAAAGGTTCTTGGAAATGTTCTTGTGCTATTTCTTATGTTTCTCCTTAAGCAAAAAGTTAAGAAGAAATTAGATTATTGAAAATAAAGTTATTGGAAATTTTCTTAATTCCAAGATAGCTAAAACCTTGTCTTAAACTCAGGGCAGTGAGAGAAAAAGCTCATGAAAGCAATTGAACATGTTTAATTCACTCACAAACGTCATCTGAAAGTTTCAGTATTGATTATTTTTAAACCCAAGAACATGTTTTAGAACAGTAATCTGAGTAAGAAATGTGCTAACATGATTGCCTTTGCTAGCTAGATAGCTAGCTAAAAAGGTTGCATAGCAACAAACATCTTAAGAAGATTTGTAAGAAGATATTTGAGAAGTTCATAAGAAAATCATTAAATCTTAAGATATTGTTGAGGAATTGCACTTAAGAACTATCTTATGAACTTCTTTTTTTTCTTAGAAGCTTCTTACGTTTTTGCGTAAGGAGAGTTTTGTAAATCTGGGCCCAGTAGAGCTATTGAAGTGCATCTTGACATTGTAACTTTCAAACAATAGAATGTTGAATAATAGTTGCCAAGCAACCTGTGTCAGGTCATTCTGTTGAGGGAGAACAGAACAAAGAGGAACAGTTGGCCTGCCTCATGTTGTTGTTGTGATCAGAGCAGAGACCAGTCTGTATCTCAGCATCACTGGTAATGGATGACTCCTCATCTCCTAATACTAGCCATGTCATCTTTTCAACCAAGATGGTGTCAGTTAAACAAACCTCTACCTTGAGACTGTCATGCACACACAGAACTAGAATGAGATATTATTTATATGCAAGCACACTAACATGCACACACCTAAAATACTCTAGAATCTAGAATAGATCATGAGGTAGTTTTCCTGAGCTATACTCTGCCATATGGTTTGGGTTATGTTATTATGATATTAACAGTGGAGAGATATTAGTGGGACAGAGAGAGAGTTTGGTTCTGATGGAGTGTGCTGCTCAGAGACACGTGGAGGACATCACGGCTGAAGCCCTACTGCACTTCTCTGTGATGGCTATCTGAGAGGAGAGGAACCAGATATGTGGATCAAAAACCTGCCTGTGTGTCTGTCTGGGTGCCTGTCAGAGTCTATTCACAGCAGATAACCCCCTATCTGATTCCACATTTACACTAAACTGGCAGAGACCTGAGGATTCAATGCATTCAATGAGTCTTGAATGCCAAGAGTGATGGAATTCTAGAACTCAATGCTCTGGAATGAATGCTATGCTCTTTTTAGAATGTTAGTAGAGATACTATTCTAGAATCTATTGAATGATGAATCCGACTAACCACAACAGGGCATGCCACACATACATTCCTGAGTCCATTCTTGTCTCAGCGTATATCATGTGATATATTTAGGCAAAGCATAGGATATATATTTTATCAGCAAATTCCCAGAGCCTTGCATATTTACAGAGCACAAGCTGTTAAAAACAGTTGGGTGGTGGGAGTTATATAGGCAAGTAATTTCCCCTCTCCAGCATGACAGTAGTACTGCCGAGTTGCAGAAGCTCAGCAAAACAAATATTTTAGACAGCAGGAAGCTGGCTAAGCAAAACCTTCTCTGATATTCGCAAAATCTGTCCTTTTTCACACTTGTTATGGAAAGATACTCTGGTGGAGAGGACTGGTGGAGGGAGGTAGAACGAGAGATCAGGAGGTGGAAGGGAGAGGCTGGCTCAGGAGGGCCATGTGGGTTCTTCAGTTTTACAGCTAGAAATAGACCAATCCACAGGATGGACAGCAGAGCAGAACAGGCCTTAGCCAAGCACACAGAGCCCTGACCTGTATCACAGCAACACACACAGATGCACTTACCCTGTACATGATAATCAATAGCTTCCCAACAGCGAACAACCCAACATCCAGCTGAGACCGGTAGTGTAGTGTACTACAGTCAGGCTATAGGGTTTCAGAGGGAACACACACTGACTGCTAATAGGGAAATGCTTTACTGCAACTTCAGATTGGAACTGCATTCCCCCAGAATGAGTTAGTTTAGTATGTATTTTAATGATGCGTAGATGAAGCATGCTGGAATGAAAGCATGTGTAACATAGTCGTCTAACATGGTTGTCTAGCCCTCCGCTTAGATACTGGTATGTGGAAAAACCTTTTACTGCAGGCTACTGGTGAAACAGCTCTCATATAAAGTTACCAAATGTCACTGTTTGGCGCAGGAGCTTCAAAAACATATCTTACCCAATGTTCCCCCTCTCATCAGCACCTGCTATTGCTGTAGCACTGTTAGTAGTTTACTTCAATGGAGTTTCAGCGCAAAGGGACTAATCACAGAAACACATTCAAACAGAAACACAATAATGAGTCATTGATTAACATTCCATAAAATGCTTTATTCAGCAACCTTGGCTAAATTACACACACACACAATTCACAGCGGCCATAATGTCTTTACCACATTGAGGAATTGTAAGGTAACAGAAATGTTTTCATTTGTTTTTCTATGGAATATTATTCACTTGTATCTTATGGTGTATTTACAACAGACTGTACAGTAAACATGTTGACTTTTGTAAACCTATAACTACAGGCGACCTTCAACTTGAAAGAGAACCTTTCCTGACAGACGTAACAAACAAGGATTGTGTATATTGTCCATCGGTGCAGTCGCACTGCTTCTGGGGAAGGTAATGGTAAGGGATAGAAATGGATCTGAAGAGTACTGTAGTCCAGGTCAGCAGCTAGGTCTGTAGTATACTGTAGTCCAGGTCAGCAGCTAGGTCTGTAGTATACTGTAGTCCAGGTCAGCAGCTAGGTCTGTAGTATACTGTAGTCCAGGTCAGCAGCTAGGTCTGTAGTATACTGTAGTCCAGGTCAGCAGCTAGGTCTGTAGTATACTGTAGTCCAGGTCAGCAGCTAGGTCTGTAGTATACTGTAGTCCAGGTCAGCAGCTAGGTCTGTAGTATACTGTAGTCCAGGTCAGCAGCTAGGTCTGTAGTATACTGTAGTCCAGGTCAGCAGCTAGGTCTGTAGTATACTGTAGTCCAGGTCAGCAGCTAGGTCTGTAGTATACTGTAGTCCAGGTCAGCAGCTAGGTCTGTAGTATACTGTAGTCCAGGTCAGCAGCTAGGTCTGTAGTATACTGTAGTCCAGGTCAGCAGCTAGGTCTGTAGTATACTGTAGTCCAGGTCAGCAGCTAGGTCTGTAGTATACTGTAGTCCAGGTCAGCAGCTAGGTCTGTAGTATACTGTAGTCCAGGTCAGCAGCTAGGTCTGTAGTATACTGTAGTCCAGAAGGTCAGTGGGGTGATAGGGGCTGTAGTTATCAGCCCCGTTGGTCTTTATCCAGCAGGTCCTTGGCCTCATTGATCTTTGCGGCCATGTAAGGGGATCCTCCTGGAGAGAGAACACACATCCGCTTCTCATCAATACCAGTCTGTTTCATCCTCCCACACTCTGTCCATTCCTCCATCAGTCCTCGCCACCACCCCATTAAAATGTTCTTCCCATTCTCTGTCCTCCCCAATCTTCCTGTTCCATATCTCTCAGCCCTCTATCCATTACAGGTGAGAACAACATAACACAGTATACACATGGCATGCAAGACATTCAGTCCCGCCGACCCAATGCCCTCTCAAAACCCCCTCAGTGCCATCAACTGACTGACACATCCAGTCTGTATAGAGGTCAGGTAGAGGTCAGGTGTAGATTGACTACAGCAGGCTCAGTCATTAGCTGTCTCAGTCACATCCAATCTACAGCTTCTCCGCCTGCCGGCACTGTGCATTAACACCCTGTGGAACAGTTATCACTATAGAGTACAGGGAATAGGTGTATGCTGAGCTAGCACAAAGAGGTTGGGTCGCATCCTAATGGTGTACAGTGACGTCCTCTCCTCATCTCCTACCCTTCACCACACTGTTCTGAAAACTCATGATAGAGTGTGTGTGTGTGTGTGTGTGTCTCCTGGGGCAGACTGGTCAATGAGTACAGCATCCTGGGAGTAGTAGGGTCTGCTGTGTGACACCAAGACAGCCTGAGGGCACAGGTGTGTGTACACAACACAAACCTCAGTAGCCAATAGCCATGTGTGTATACTGCCCTCTCTAGGCGGTGTGTGTATTTCAGCATTACTGTGTGTGTGTGTGTGTGTGTGTGTGTGTGTGTGTGTGTGTGTGTGTTTTTATAGTAATAAATGAGAGAAAGCGTTAAGGAGTGTTTGCAGAGAGCAGGGCCTGAGGAAGGTCCCAACTAGTCTGCTAATCAGTCATTGACACACACAGAGCCAGCCTGGCGTGTGGCCTACAGCACAATCAGAGAAAGAGAGATACCAAAAACAGGGCTAGAGGGCCAACTCAGGTAATTACTTTCAGAAACAGCACCAAAGAGAGAAAGACATCTTGTCCACTGAACCTCATTGGCTCACAGACAGGAACTAATGGAGGTAATTAACCAATCATTCCATCCTATTACTCTGACCAGGAATCAGTCAACACTTTCCTGACCAGACCCAGCTGACTGACAGACAGGTCTCAAGGTAAATTACCATTAATTAACAAACACTTTAGCATCTCCAGACCTCCACACATACAAGCAGCATACAAGCCACTGATGCATGCCTTTGGAACATCTACATTTCTAATAAATAAATTTAAATGTACACCATCACAATAAATCCATTATTTATTTTAGGCAGGTCTAATAATAATATGCCATTTAGCAGACGCTTTTATCCAAAGCGACTTACAGTCATGCGTGCATACATTTTTTGTGTATGGGTGGTCCCGGGGATCGAACCCACTACCTTGGTGTTACAAGCGCCGTGCTCTACCAGCTGAGCTACAGAGGACCATGATAATGTCCTTTTACTGTGAGAGCTGTTTGAAAAAAATGAGTTTTGGCTTGCCTGTTGACATCACCAGGCGGTAAATTAGTTCCAAACCTCTCTGCCAATAACAGCTTTCCCCAACCCACTCAGACCACTCCCAGATGGTTGTAGCGAAATCTTGCTTGAGAAATTGCTCTTTGCTAAGAAACTATTTTTTCTTTTTGACCATTTTAATTGAAAACAATCACAGTAAGGTACTTAATTATGGAGGACTAAAAGTGCCACAATTAAATAAATAAATACACCATTAAATAATTACTTAAATGTGTCATTAATTAATTAAAATTAGAATTAAATACATAAATGTGTAATTAAATGTATCATTAATTAATTCAAATACCGATTCATTTTATGTAAAATACATATATAATTATTTCACTATTTACATTTACATTTCATGATCCTGCATTGCAGTGATTCATGAATTACTTAAAACTGTCAAACTGACCCATCAAAGTCAGTGGGCGGGGCTAACGCGAATCTAGTCTGATCCATTGCTTTGGTCTGAAGTAGAGTAGGCCAACCTGGATAGAGACAATGGAGGATCTCCGTGAACTTTCCAGGGAGTTGGTTAGAGACATTTTAAACTTAGCAGAGGATGTAGAAGCAGGACCTGCTGACATTATCCGGAATTGATTTGTCTTGGCTTGATGCAGAGGGTAACCAATCAGGCGTTAGGTTCCGCCTACCAACTTTTGATGGGTCAGTTTGACAGTTTTAAGTAATTCAGGAAGCACTCCAACGCAGGACCATGAAATGTAAATGTAAATAGTGAAATTATTATATATGTATTTTACATAAAATGAATCGGTATTTGAATTAATTAATGACACATTTATGTATTTAATTCTAATTTTAATTAATTAATGACACATTTAAGTAATTATTTAATGGTGTATTTATTTATTTAATTGTGGCACTTTTAGTCCTCCATACTTAATAGTTAACCAGAAATTATTTGATATTGAGATAAAAACAGCTGCATTGGACCTTTAAACGCTGGACAATGGTAGTGCTCACTTGCTAGTTCATATCAGAGCCTCACATCTGCTCCATGTGCATGCAGTAGATGAGAAATGCATTTCAGATTAACAAAATATGAGTTGGCCTACTGTACGTTATCTGGCTATTCGCCCTGCCATAGGCAGTAGGATAGTTCTGACAATATATGCTTATAAGTCCTGTGTCATTATTTGATATTATCTGATTTTATAGTAAGAATATAATTGAACTCAGCTGAAAAAAATGGAAAGGATATTTTTCCCATTCCGGAGCGAGTGCGCATATGAAGGCTATGTTGAACGTAAAAGTGATACTTTGAAACAGGTTCTATAGGCTACGCTAGATTTAGAGTTATTTGGCAACTTTAGTTGTTAATGATACAAACCTTAAAACATATGGGCTGCATGATGCGACTATCGGCCATTGATGATTTCGCACAAAAAGCTTGCGCTCCTCTCTTGCCTCAGGCTGCGCATGCTGTTCTCTTATCAAGTGATCATATTTTCACCCAGACTATTCTCAATTGAATCTTGTCATTAATAATAAGTAAAATTAGTTTAGATTTAGAATGGCCCATTCTAAATGGGCAGGAACAGGGGAAAAAATACGTCATCTGCCTATGCACTCGAATAGCGAATGGAAGCCGCTTTCCCGCATGTTTGTTCGTGTAGGCTACTCGGGTTATTTCACTCCATGCATCAACCACTGTTTGACGAGCGTGCAGCCTCTCGCTGCGCGACAGGTGATATTCCGCCCAAACTCTGTATGCCATGGGCTCCCCAACCCTGTTCCTGCAGCTACCAAGTGCTTAATTTGGGAAAACAAGTGAAATCTGTTTAGGAACATCGATAGTAACATGTTTTCACAACTAACAATATTTAATTAAACTGTTGACAGCGCCGCTCTGCGCCCTTGAGAAAGGAATGAAGGAGAGGAGACGGAAACGCACCGTGGTGAAACATTCTGTAGCTAAAAGGTAGCCTAATGTGTCATCCTATTAATTATGAAAATATCAAACACCCTATTACTAAGCTATTCAAAATCAACTGTAAGCCGCCCTGCACAATCAATGAACCAACAGCATCGCCTTGGCCTATAAATTCTCTCCCACTCATGGATAGAAACTTCAGTGTAGCATAAGGTCCATCCAGTATGCATAATAATAATACAGTCCACACTCAAAGGCCATTACTAGAATTTGTTTAATTTTGGAATATAGGCTAGACCAATGAAATATATCTTAAATCAATGTAAATGTTTTTCTGCAGTGCGTAATATGGATAGGTTGGCACAATTAATATTTGTATTACTTTTTGAAACAACATCCACAATGACCATGTTTTCCACTGTTTCAACCAATTGTTGAACTTCTTCAAATTCAGCAATCAAAGTGAGGAGAGTTTTAAAAGCACAATACTGTTTTTGATAAGTGTTTGATGTGATTATCGATTGCATTGATGTCAGAGTGGTTAGAAGGACAATAGAGCCCTGAGTACCTTGCCATTAGCGACTTGGCTACTACCAACGCACGTCCTGGGTCCATAAAAGGAGATGACCATGACAACGGTTCCCTGGAACTTTACTGTGGTCATTACCAAACCCAAACGGAATATGCGTCTCTTTCTTCTTCTATTTTCTGCCTCTAGTGCAGTAACATTATTTAATAACATTGAGAACACGGTTTTATGGAAATAAATGCTTAATTCTGTGTATTAGATGACAATGAACCTATGGTTATCCTTCTACTAAAGCTCAGTTAAAAATAACCTCTACACAGACTGAACCTTTATTTGATCCTTTTATAGTAAATGTTTCCTTATGGAAAAATATGATAGATAAACAAATAGTGTCAAAGTGCAAAGGCATATAAATACAAATAATACATTGATGAATCCATCTATAAATATATAAACACCTAATAGATTAGATTAACAATTCTGTATCTTCGTTCCATTCCCCATATACAGTTGAAGTCGGAAGTTTACATACACCTTAGCCAAATACATTTAAACTCAGTTTTTCACAATTCCTGACATTTAATCCTAGTAAAAATTCCCTGTCTTAGGTCAGTTAGGATCACCACTTTATTTTAAGAATGTGAAATGTCAGAATAATAGTAGAGATAATGATTTATTTCAGCTTTTATTTCTTACATCACATTCCCAGTGGGTCAGAAGTTTACATACACTCAATTACTATTTGGTAGCATTGCCTTTAAATTGTTTAACTTGGGTCAAACGTTTCGGGTAGTCTTCCACAAGCTTCCCACAATAAGTTGGGTGAATTTTGGCCCATTCCTCCTGACAGAGCTGGTGTAACTGAGTCAGGTTTGTAGGCCTCCTTGCTCGCACACACTTTTTCAGTTCTGCCCACACATTTTCTATAGGATTGAGGTCAGGGATTTGTGATGGCCACTCCAATACCTTGACTTTGTTGTCCTTAAGCCATAACTTTGGAAGTATGCTTGGGGTCAATGTCCATTTGGAAGACCCATTTGCGACCAAGCTTTAACTTCCTGACTGATGTCTTGAAATGTTGCTTCAATATATCCACATAAGTTTCCTTCCTCATGATGCCATCTATTTTGTGAAGTGCACCAGTCCCTCCTGCAGCAAAGCACTCCCACATCATGATGCTGCCACTCTCCCGAGTGGCGCAGTGGTCTAAGGCACTGCATCGCAGTGCTAGCTGTGCCACTAGAGATCCTGGTTCGAATCCAGGCTCTGTCGTAGCCGGCCGCGACCGGGAGACCCATGGGGCGGCGCACAATTGGCCCAGCGTCGTCCAGGGTAGGGGAAGGAATGGCCGGCAGGGGATGTAGCTCAGTTGGTAGAGCATGGCGTTTGCAACGCCAGGGTTGTGGGTTCGATAAAATAATGTATGTGCTAACTGTAAGTCGCTCTGGATAAGAGCGTCTGCTAAATGACTAAAATGTAATGTAAAAATGTGCTTCACGGTTGTGATGGTGTTCTTCGGCTAGCAAGGTCTCCCTTTTTCCTCCAAACATACCGATGGTCATTATGGCCAAACAGTTCTATTTTTGTTTCATCAGACCAGAGGACATTTCTCCAAAAAGTACGATCTTTGTCCCCATGTGCAGTTGCAAACCGTAGTCTGGCTTTTTTATGGCTGTTTTGGAGCAGTGGCTTCTTCCTTGCTGAGGGGCCTTTCAGGTTATGTCGATATAGGACTCGTTTTACTGTGGATATAGATACTTTTGTACCGGTTTCCTCCAGCATCTTCACAAGGTCCTTTGCTGTTGTTCTGGGATTGATTTGCACTTTTCGCACCAAAGTATGTTAATCTCTAGGAGACAGAACACGTCTCCTTCCTGAGCGGTATGACGGCTGCTTGGTCACATGGTGTTTATACTTGCATACTATTGTTTGTACAGATGAACGTGGTACCTTCAGGCGTTTGGAAATTGCTCCCAAGGATGTGGAGGTCTAGAATGTATTTTCGGAGGTCTTGGCTGATTTCTTTTCATTTTCCCATAATGTCAAGCAAAGAGGCACTGAGTTTGAAGGTAGGCATTGAAATACATCCACAGGTACACCTCCAATTGACTCAAATGATGTCAATTAGCCAATCAGAAGCTTCGAAAGCCATGACATCATTTTCTGGAATTTTCCAAGCTGTTTAAAGGCACAGTCAACTTAGTGCATGTATAATAATATAATAATATAATATAATATAAACATGTAAACTTCTGACCCACTGGAATTGTGATACAGTGAATTATAAGTGAAATAATCTGTCTGTAAACAATTGTTGGAAAAATTACTTGTCATGCACAAAGTAGATGTCCTAACCGACTTGCCAAAACTTTCGTTTGTTAACAAGACATTTGTGGAGTGGTTAAAAAACTAGTTTTAATGTCGCCAACCTAAGTTTATGTAAACTTCCGACTTCAACTGTAACTATTCATTAACTATTATCAAATTGATTCAAACCAAAACACAGGAAGAGTAGAGTGGTAGAGTTGGTGGGTGTGTGAGACTGACATGCTTTTTAGTGCTCAATGCGATTATACTTTGCAAACAAAATTTTTCTCTGTGAGGCTCCTTCTACGCTGACTAACATCTGATAAATGTGAGAAAAGTCTCTACATCGACTGAGGTAGTGGGGAGGCACAGATGTATCGCCGCAATGTGAGCTAAGGCTGGCATCCTGGCCTGCCTAGCTGCCCAATGCACTCACTTCCATAGAGTCTGCCTTGTCGATGCCCATGTGTCTGTGCCACTCCTCTGCAGACACCTGGCTCAGAGCAGGGACGGCATGGACATAGTCCTTAGTGTCCTTTCTTGCACCTACAGTGGGGAAAAAAAGTATTTAGTCAGCCACCAATTGTGCAGGTTCTCCCACTTAAAAAGATGAGAGAGACCTGTAATTTTCATCATAGGTACACGTCAACTATGACAGACAAATTAAGAAAAAATAATCCAGAAAATCACACTGTAGGATTTTTAATGAATTTATTTGCAAATTATGGTGGAAAATAAGTATTTGGTCACCTACAAACAAGCAAGATTTCTGGCTCTCACAGACCTGTAACTTCTTCTTTAAGAGGCTCCTCTGTCCTCCACTCGTTACCTGTATTAATAGCACCTGTTTGAACTTGTTATCAGTATAAAAGACACCTGTCCACAACCTCAAACAGTCACACTCCAAACTCCACTATGGCCAAGACCAAAGAGCTGTCAAAGGACACCAGAAACAAAATTGTATATCTGCACCAGGCTGGGAAGACTGAATCTGCAATAGGTGAGCAGCTTGGTTTGAAGAAATCAACTGTGGGAGCAATTATTAGGAAATGGAAGACATACAAGTCCACTGATAATCTCCCTCGATCTGGGGCTCCACGCAAGATCTCACCCCGTGGGGTCAAAATTATCACAAGAACGGTGAGCAAAAATCCCAGAACCACACAGGGGGACCTAGTGAATGACCTGCATAGAGCTGGGACCAAAGTAACAAAGCCTACCATCAGTAACACACTACGCCGCCAGGGACTCAAATCCTGCAGTTCCAGACGTGTCCCCCTGCTTAAGCCAGTACATGTCCAGGCCCGTCTGAAGTTTGCTAGAGTGCATTTGGATGATCCAGAAGAGGATTGGGAGAATGTCATATGGTCAGATGAAACCAAAATATAACTTTTTGGTAAAAACTCAACTCGTCGTGTTTGGAGGACAAAGAATGCTGAGTTGCATCCAAAGAACACCATACCTACTGTGAAGCATGGGGGTGGAAACATCATGCTTTGGGGCTGTTTTTCTGCAAAGGGACCAGGACGACTGATCCGTGTAAAGGAAAGAATGAATGGGGCCATGTATCGTGAGATTTTGAGTGAAAACCTCCTTCCATCAGCAAGGGCATTGAAGATGAAACGTGGCTGGGTCTTTCAGCATGACAATGATCCCAAACACACTGCCCGGGCAACGAAGGAGTGGCTTCGTAAGAAGCATTTCAAGGTCCTGGAGTGGCCTAGCCAGTCTCCAGATCTCAACCCCATAGAAAATCTTTGAGGGAGTTGAAAGTCCGTGTTGCCCAGCGACAGCCCCAAAACATCACTGCTCTAGAGGAGATCTGCATGGAGGAATGGGCCAAAATAGTGTGTGAAAACCTTGTGAAGACTTACAGAAAACGTTTGACCTGTGTCATTGCCAACAAAGGGTATATAACAAAGTATTGAGAAACTTTTGTTATTGACCAAATACTTATTTTCCACCATAATTTGCAAATAAATTCATAAAAAATCCTACAATGTGATTTTCTGGATTTTTTTTTCTCATTTTGTCTGTCATAGTTGACGTGTACCTATGATAAAAATTAAAGGCCTCTCTCATCTTTTTAAGTGGGAGAACTTGCACAATTGGTGGCTGACTAAATACTTTTTTTCCCCACTGTACCACCTGGGCTGGATCTAGAACAGTTATTGACTTGAACATGTGAAGGCAGGGGTGCTTGTCCAGCACAGTCTGCAGCTTGATTGAGCATGTTGCCATGGCAGACTGGAACAACTCAGTGCAGGAAGACCAGGAGAGCTGGTCTTCCTCTGGAAGCTGCCCCAGCAGCTCAGTTGTATGAGGGTGCCAGTCGTCAGCACCAGCTGTTCTGCCATACTCAAACTGTATTTGCAGGTCCTCCAGCTTGCTGGCGATGTTGTGGGCTGCTGGCACAGAGGTCTCCTCCAGCTTTGTCAGGTTAGCCACCATCTGGTTCACCAACTACTTCTCAGATAGAGTTCAATGTGTCAAAATCGGAGGGCCTGTTGTCTGGACCTCTGGCAGTCTCTATGGGGGTGCCACAGGGTTCAATTCTCGGGCCGACTCTATTCTCTGTGTATATCAATGATGTTGCTCTTGCTGCTGGTGACACTCGGATCCACTTCTATGTGGACGACACCATTTTGTATACATCTGGCATTCATTCATTGGACACTGTGTTAACAAACCTCCAAACGCCATACAACACTCCTTCCGTAGCCTCCAACTGCTCTTAAAAACACTAGTAAAACTAAATGCATGCTCTTCAACCGAACGCTGCTTGCACCCGCCCACCCGACTAGAATCACTACTCTCGGCGGGTCTGACCTAGAGTATGTGGACAACTACCTAGGTGTCTGGTTAGACTGTAAACTCTCCTTCCAGACTCACATTAAGCATCTCCAAATCAAAAGTTAGATCTAGAATCGGCTTCCTATTTCGCAACAAAGCCTCCTTCACTCATGCTGCCAAACATGCCCTCGTAAAACTGACTATCCTACCGATCCTTAACTTCGGCGATGTCATTTACAAAATAGCCTCCAACACTCTACTCAGCAAATTGGATGTAGTCTATCACAGTGCCATCCATTTTGTCACAAAAGCCCCATATACTACACACCATCGTGACCTGTACGCTCTTGTTGGCTGGCCAAATCACTGCTAGGCAAATCCCTGTCTTATCTTAGCTCACTGGTCACCATAGCAACACCCACCCGTAGTCTGCGCTCCAGCAGGTATCTCTCACTGGTCATCCCCAAAGCCAACACCTCCTTTGGCCGCCATTCCTTCCAGTTCTCTGCTGCCAATGACTGGAACGAACTGCAAAAATCTCTGAAGCTGGAGACTCATCTCCCTCACTAACTTTAAGCGTCAGTTGTCAGAGCACCTT
Organism: Coregonus clupeaformis; assembly: GCF_020615455.1. NCBI lineage: Eukaryota > Metazoa > Chordata > Actinopteri > Salmoniformes > Salmonidae > Coregonus > Coregonus clupeaformis. The sequence goes on along the minus strand of NC_059214.1, from coordinate 41,476,401 downwards.
ACCGATCACTGCACCTGCACACAGCTATTCTGAAATTAGCCCATCCAACTACCTCATCCCCATATTGTTATTTATTTTGCTAATTTGCACCCCAGTATCTCTATTTGCACATCATCTTTTGCACATCTATCATTCCAGTGTTAATACGAAATTGTAACTATTTTGCACTATGGCCTATTTATTGCCTTACCTCCATAATTGACTACATTTGCACATACTGTATATATATTTTCTGTTGTATTTTTGACTTTGTTTTGTTTACCCCATATGTAACTCTGTGTTGTTTTTTTATCGCACTGCTTTGCTTTATCTTGGCCAGGTCGCAGTTGTAAATGAGAACTTGTTCTCAACTGGCTTACCTGGTTAAATAAAGGTGAAATAAAAAACATAATGAAGAAAATCTCCACAATGAACAATGCCTGGGCCTTCAGTTCCCTCAGCAGCTCACAAAGGTCCTGGACACACTTCGCCGTTTCTGGTAAGGTCCTAGTGAAGTTGGTGAGCACATCCATGTACTCTGCAAGGTACGCCATAGCACGTATCCAGGAGCCACACCTGGTCTGCACAGCATACACAGGCATCACAGTAGAATGGCCATTTTCCAGCATGAATGATGTCAGCGCCAGACGACGTTGGGGTGCCTGAAAGAACCTTCACCAGAGCACACAGCCTGTTCACGTCCTCAAACATCTCTGGAAAAACATCCAGCACCAGGCTCAGGAGATGGGCAAAGCAGGTGACGTATACGGAGTTGGGGAAGAGGCCCTTCAAGATGCTGGTGAAAGCCTTCTTCATGTAGCTAGCTGAATCGCTTACAAAAGCTGACACATTGTTAAAGTCAACCCCATTGTTGTTGAGACTGGAAATGACAGCTTGGGACACAGTGGTAAAGTTAACTCTATCCAAGAAAGCCAGATCTGCTACAACAGGTTGCTTATCCACTGGCTGGAGTAGGATGGCGAGTGCACATCTTCCAAAGGCATCGGTCGTCTCATCAAGGATGACATAAATGTCCTTTCCCTCTACAGCATCTTTGATGTCCTGTTTATATTGTGGATAGAGGCCTGGTAGGTACTCTGTACGCAGATGGGATGGCACTGGGAAAGACCCTCCCTGCTTGCAGTGTTTCTTCAGAAATGTGGAGAACTTGGGCCCCATCTCAAGTATATCTGCTTTGATTAATGTTCTTGTGAAGTCCAAGATGAACTCCTTTCTCTCTGTGGAGGGGGTCTTTGTCAGACAGGAGGCCAGGGTCTGTGTTCTTGTTTGGACAAAAAAAAAAAAAAAAAAATTGTTAAATTAAGAAAGAAGAGTTCAATAGCAGGCCTACAGTGGATCTCAAGCTTTGAAGCTAAGCACACGCTCTCCTGAAGCGACACACACACAAACCTGACACAGAGGCCTGGAACACACAGACAAAAACACACAGCCCATAAACCTGACAGTATGTCTCACACGAAGACTAAAAAAAGTTTTTTAAAAAGTCAGTGACTTGCTTCTTTTGTCATTCCTAACTTGTTACTTGTTTTGATAGCTCCACCATGTCACTTTGGCTAACTTGTTAGCTAGCACACATTACCTCTGCTAAGTTAGCTAGCTAGCCTAAATGACGTGATGGAGCGACATGGGAAGCTTGCCAGGCTAAAGTTAGATAGCTAACTTGCCACTATGTAGATAGACAATTTAATTGTCAAGAACAGATATTAGCAAACTAGAACAAACCTACTAGCTAGTTAATGTCTGTAGCTAGCTAAAGCATCAGAATGTTTACCTGGTCCACTAGCCCTCCTATTTTTGAGTCGGAGTGACCTCAGGTGCTCCACCGCAGTTTGACACTGTATGTAGTCGATTGAATGCTGACAGACTTTGCAGAAAAGTACTCCTCCATCCTCGTACAGTTCAGCTGGAAACTCCTCCTTCCTGTCACCTCAGCCCTTATCGCCCAGAGTCAGATAGGAATCCCACAGACCATTTCACACAGAGTAAAACTAACCGCCGTGTGTACTCCTCTCAGGAGAGGGAAAAACCCATTGAGGACGAGTGTGTAAAACTAGCTACTGTGTATGCGTATTGGTGCATGACTGTGTGTAATCCTCTCAGCAGAGGGAGACTGAGGGAGGCTATTAACCTTGAGTAGAAGAGAAAAGGGACAAGTGGTTAAATAGATAGGTGCTCTGCTGTTCATGCTGATAACCAGTAATAAGAGATTAAGCACGTAAAAGCAATATCTAATCTGTAATTTCTCATGTCTAGTACCTTGGGTTTAATATAGCGGTTAAACTGACCTTTATCTGGGTGGTTCAGGACCATGATCCTCCGGTGGGCATCTCTCACCTTGGACTTGGTGCTGGTTGGGCTTCAGGGGAAGCGACAGATAAAGGTTTGAGGTTAGAGAGGGATGGTTGGGCTATACAAAACAGATTTAGAGCAGAATTACAGCACCATCTAGTGGCTACACCACAGACTGACAAGTTGCAGTAAAACCCATCCAGTTCTTCTGACCACTAAACTAGTCAGTGGTGTTCTGTTCTCTCCCTAATGTGATAGACAGTGTGAAATTGAACTAAACCAGGAAGAGAGATGACTCATATAAACCCATCAAAGACCCAGAGAAATCACACACATCCTTAGCTTGAACACACACACACCTGCACAAAACAGGTAACATTTGCACACACCTGCACAAAACAGGCAAGCATGAGTAGCACGCACACACACAAGCATGATTTTAGCAGTCTTACCTAATACCAAGGATGAGGCTGGCTTCTCTTTTAGTCATCTTCTGGTCAAACCCTCCTTTATAATGGTAGGATGAGAAGGCCTGGAGAGAGAGGAGAGATGTCAGTACTGAAAGTATACAACACACCTGTATTTATCAGTCACCTCACCTACTGACTGCTTATAAACGTATCCTTCTGTCCTCAGTTTAAATGTTTATAGTATGAAAGGTGGAAGTGCATTATTTGGTACAACAGATCAGAGATCAAAACTGTCAGAGATATGAGTAGTTGTTTGGTTAGGGTTCAGTAACTCCCTTCGCTCACACACTGCTTTGTCTCACACATGCTGGGAGTGACTCCCACAGACACAGTGTGAGAGGTCTGATCACTCAACTATCGCACGTCACGCACTGCCTAAAAACACTATATGGAATGACTGTTTCACTCACACACACGCAAAGTGGGTCATCAAGAAGTGCAGCTGTGTGTCTGCCCTTTCTGACCCCTCCCTGTCCCAGCTGACCTAGGTGCCCTCCAACTGAACTTGGGTACACAGACACACAAAACCGGTTCAAGAGGAGGTGAGAGGGCAGTGGGTGCATAATTCGTCTGGGAACCTGTTGTTGGAACCTCTGGCCTGTGGAGACAAACTCAGGTGCAGCAGGGGAATGTCTACTGTGAGTCAGTCCACCCACAGGCGCAGGTAGCCTAGCGTTTAGTGTTGGACCAGTAACCGAAAGGTCCCTGGTTCGAATACCCGAGCTAACAAGGTGAAATAAAATCTGTTGATGTGCCCTTGAGCAAGGCACTTCATTCTATTTTGCTCCAGGAGCGCCGTACTACTATGGCTGACCCTGTAAAACAACATTTTACTGCACCTATCTTTTGTATGTGACAACAACAAAAAACATCACCCTACAGACAGCCAGTTCACCCACTACCCGACCTACAGACAGTGGGATGAACACTTCACCACAAACACGCAACGAAACAGTGGTGCTTGGTGACTGATGGGGCAAAACATGAAACCCCCAGTTTTGCCAATGTGTGCACATGTAGGGTGGTGGGAGAATTTTCTGCAAAACCAGTGGGTGTCATCACTGATCATGCATAGCTTCAGTGCTGTGTTCTAATAAAAGACAAACAGCAAACAGTAGGTAGAAGTCGCTCAAAACCACCCTATATGTTTCATCCCCCTTATTGTTAAGGTTAGGATTGTGGTACTCTCCTAGACCTGTGAACCACATAGCTAAGTTAGTTGGTTACTTACTGAGGTGGGCATCTTCTTAGCAGTCTGTGACAGGACCTGTCCTAGAGGCTTCCACAACTGGAATGCATAGCGACCTGAAAAACAGTACATGTTTATTGCCCCACACACAAACACCTTTCCACAGCTCACCATGTTCTTGCCCTGTCTAATATGGGTGGCAGGTAGCCTAGCGTTTACAGTGTTGGGCCAGTAACCAAAAGGTTGCTGGCTCGAATACCTGAGCCATCAAGGTAAAATAATATGTTGAGGTGTCCTTGAGCAAGGCACTTAACCCTAATTTGTTCAAGGGGCGCAATACTATTGTGGCTGACCCTGTAAAATAACACATTTCACTGCACCTATCAGGTGTATGTGACAATAACACACACAGTGCATTCTGAAAGTATTCAGACCCCTTGACCTTTGCCATATTTTGTTACGTTACAGAATTATTCTAAAATAGATTATTGTTTTTTCCCCTCAATCTACACACAATACCCCATTATGAGAAAGCATAAACAGGTTTTAGAAATGTTTGCAAATGTTTACATAAGTATTCAGACCCTTTATTGAAGCAGCGATTATAGCCTCAAGTCTTCTTGGGTATGACGCTACAAGCTTGGCACGCCTGTATTTGGGGAGTTTCTCCCATTCTTCTCTGCAGATCCTCTCAAGCTCTGTCAGGTTGGATGGGGAGAGACGCTGCACAACTATTTTCAGGTCTCTCCAGAGATGTTCGATCGGGTTCAAGTCTGGGCTCTGGCTCGGCCAGTAAAGGACATTCAGAGACTTGTCCCGAAGCCACTCCTGCGTTGTCTTGGCTGTGTGCTTAGGGTCGTTGTCCTGTTGGAAGGTGAACCTTCGCCCCAGTCTGAGGTCCTGAGCAGGTTTTCATCAAGGATCTCTCTGTACTTTGCTTGGTTAATCTTTCCCTTGATCCTGAAAAACATCCCCACAGTAGGATGCTGCCACCACCATGTTTCACCATAGGGATGGTGCCAGGTTTCCTCCAGATGTGACACTTGGCATTCAGGCCAAAGAGTTCTATCGTGGTTTCATCAGACCGGAGAATCTTGTTTCTCATGGTCTGAAAGTCTATAGGTGCCTTTTGGCAAACTCCAAGCTGACTGTCATGTGCCTTTTACTGAGGAGTGGCTTCCGTCTGGACACTCTACCATAAAGGCCTGATTGGTGGAGTGCTGCAGAGATGGTTGTCCTTCTGGAAGGTTCTCCCATCTCCACAGAGGAATTCTAGAGCTCTATCAGAGTGACCATCGGGTTCTTGGTCACCTCCCTGACCAAGGCCCTTCTCCCCCGATTGCTCAGTTTTGCCGGGCGGCCAGCTCTAAGAAGAGTCTTGGTGGTTCCAAAGGTTTTCCATTTAAGAATGATGGAGGCCACTGTTCTTAGGGACCTTCAATGCTGCAGACATTTTGTGGTACCCTTCCTCAGATCTGTGCCTCGACACAATCCTGTCTCGGAGCTCTACGGACAATTCCTTCAACATCATGGCTTGGTTTTTGCTCTGACAGGCACTGTCAACTGTGGGACCTTATATAGACAGGTGTGTGCCTTTCCAATTCATGTCCAATCAATTGAATGTACCACAGGTGGACTCCAATCAAGTTGTAGAAACATCTCAAGGATGATCAATGGAAACAGGATGCACCGGAGCTCAATTTCAAATCGCATAGCAAAGGGTCTGAATACTTATGTAAATAAGGTATCTGTTTATTTCTAATACATTTGCAAAAATGTCAAAAAACCTGTCATTATGGGGTATTGTGTGTAGCTTGATGAGGGAAAAAATTAAATTAATCATTTTAGATTAAGGCTGTAACGTAACAACCTACCATTAAAATTATAGACTGATCATGTCTTTGTCAATGGGCAAACGTACAAAATCAGCAGGGGATCAAATACACACATTGAGGGGAAAAAAGTATTTGATCCCCTGCTGATTTTGTACATTTGCCCACTGACAAAGACATGATCAGTCTATAATTTTAATGGTATGTTTATTTGAACAGTGAGAGACAGAATAACAACAACAAAATCCAGAAAAACACATGTCAAAAATGTTATAAATTGATTTGCATTTTAATGAGGGAAATAAGTATTTGACCCCCTCTCAATCAGAAAGATTTCTGGCTCCCAGGTGTCTTTTATACAGGTAACGAGCTGAGATTAGGAGCACACTCTTAAAGGGAGTGCTCCTAATCTCAGCTTGTTACCTGTATAAAAGACACCTGTCCACAGAAGCAATCAATCAGATTCCAAACTCTCCACCATGGCCAAGACCAAAGAGCTCTCCAAGGATGTCAGGGACAAGATTGTAGACCTACACAAGGCTGGAATGGGCTACAAGACCATCGCCAAGCAGCTTGGTGAGAAGGTGACAACAGTTGGTGCGATTATTTGCAAATGGAAGAAACACAAAAGAACTGTCAATCTCCCTCTGCCTGGGGCTCCATGCAAGATCTCACCTCGTGGAGTTGCAATGATCATGAGAACGGTGAGGAATCAGCCCAGAACTACACGGGAGGATCTTGTCAATGATCTCAAGGCAGCTGGGACCATAGTCACCAAGAAAACAATTGGTAACACACTACGCCGTGAAGGACTGAAATACTGCAGCGCCCGCAAGGTCCCCCTGCTCAAGAAAGCACATATACAGGGCCGTCTGAAGTTTGTCAATGAACATCTGAATGATTCAGAGGAGAACTGGGTGAAAGTGTTGTGGTCAGCTCTTTGGCATCAACTCAACTCGCCGTGTTTGGAGGTGGAGGAATGCTGCCTATGACCCCAAGAACACCATCCCCACCGTCAAACATGGAGGTGGAAACATTCTGCTTTAGGGTTTTTTTTCTGCTAAGGGGACAGGACAACATCAAAGGGACGATGGACGGGGCCATGTACCGTCAAATCTTGGGTGAGAACCTCCTTCCCTCAGCCAGGGCATTGAAAATGGGTCGTGGATGGGTATTCCAGCATGACAATGACCCAAAACACACAGCCAAGGCAACAAAGGAGTGGCTCAAGAAGAAGCACATTAAGGTCCTGGAGTGGCCTAGCCAGTAGAAAATCTGTGGAGGGAGCTGAAGGTTCGAGTTGCCAAACGTCAGCCTCGAAACCTTAATGACTTGGAGAAGATCTGCAAAGAGGAGTGGAACAAAATCCCTCCTGAGATGTGTGCAAACCTGGTGGCCAACTACAAGAAACGTCTGACCTCTGATTGCCAACAAGGGTTTTGCCACCAAGTACTAAGTCATGTTTTGCAGAGGGGTCAAATACTTATTTCACTCATTAAAATGCAAATCAATTTATAACATTTTTGACATGCGTTTTTCTGGATTTTTTTGTTGTTATTCTGTCTCTCACTGTTCAAATAAACCTACCATTAAAATTATAGACTGATCATGTCTGTCAGTGGGCAAACGTACAAAATCAGCAGGGGATCAAATACTTTTTTCCCCTCACTATATATATATTTTAGTTCCAGTGGGTCAGAAGTTTACATACATTAAGTTGACTGTGCCTGTAAACAGCTTGGACAATTCCAGAAAATGATGTCATGGCTTTAGAAGATTCTGATAGGCTAATTGACATCATTTGAGTCAATTGGAGGTGTACCTGTGGATGTATTTCAAGGCCTACCTTCAAACTCAGTGCCTCTTTGCTTGACATCATGGGAAAATCAAAAGAAATCAGCCAAGACCTCAGAAAAAAAATTGTAGACCTCCACAAGTCTGGTTCATCCTTGGGAGCAATTTCCAAACGCACCACGTTCATCTGTACAAACAATAGTATGCAAGTATAAACACCATGGGACCACGCAGCCGTCATACCGCTCAGGAAGGAGACGCATTCTGTCTCCTAGAGATGAATGTACTTTGGTGCGAAAAGTGCAAATCAATCCCAGAACAACAGCAAAGGACCTTGTGAAGATGCTGGAGGAAACAGGTACAAAAGTATCTATATCCACAGTAAAACCAGTCCTATATCGACATAACCTGAAAGGCCGCTCTGCAAGGAAGAAGCCACTGCTCCAAAACCGCCATAAAAAAGCCAGACTACGGTTTGCAACTGCACATGAGGACAAAGATCTTACTTTTTGGAGAAATGTCCTCTGGTCTGATGAAACAAAAATAGAACTGTTTGGCCATAATGACCATCGTTATGTTTGGAGGAAAAAGGGGGTACTTGCAAGCCGAAGAACACCATCCCAACCGTGAAGCACGGGGGTGGCAGCATCATGCTGTGGGGGTGCTTTGCTGCAGGAGGGACTGGTGCACTTCACAAAATAGATGGCATCAGGAGGAAGGAAACGTATGTGGATATATTGAAGCAACATTTCAAGACATCAGTCAGGAAGTTAAAGCTTGGTCGCAAATGGGTCTTCCAAATGAACATTGACCCCAAGCATACTTCCAAAGTTGTGGCAAAATGGCTTAAGGACAACAAAGTCAAGGTATTGGAGTGGCCATCACAAATCCCTGACCTCAATCCTATAGAAAATGTGTGGGCAGAACTTAAAAAGCATGTGCGAGCAAGGAGGCCTACAAACCTGACTCAGTTACACCAGCTCTGTCAGGTGGAATGGGCCAAAATTCACCTAAATTATTGTGGGAAGCTTGTGGAAGGCTACCCAAAACATTTGACCCAAGTTAAACAATTTAAAGGCAATGCTACCAAATACTAATTGAGTGTATGTAAACTTCTGACCCACTGGGAATGTGATGAAAGAAATAAAAGCTGAAATAAATCATTCTCTACCATTATTCTGACATTTCACCTTCTTAAAATAAAGTGGTGATCCTAACTGACCTAAAACATGGAATTTTTACTAGGATTACATTTCAGGAATTGTGAAAAACTGAGTTGAAATGTATTTGGCTAAGGTGCATGTAAACTTCCGACTTCAACTGTACACACATATATATACATATATATATACATATATATATATATATATATACACACATACATACACACACACATACACGCTGAACAAAAATATATAAACGCAACATGTAAAGTGTTGGTCCCATGTTTCATGAGGTGAAATAAAAGAACCCAGAAATGTTCCATACGCACAAAAAGCTTATTGCTCTCAAATGTTGTGCACAAATTTGTTTACATCCCTGCTTGGCCTCTGACCGCAAGGCACTACAGAGGGTAGTGCGTACGGCCCAGTACATCACTGGGGCAAAGCTTCCTGCCATCCAGGACCTCTATACCAGGCGGTGTCAGAGGAAGGCCCTCAAAATTGTCAAAGACTCCAGCCACCCTAGTCATAGACTGTTCTCTCTGCTACCGCACGGCAAGCGGTACCGGAGTGCCAAGTCTAGGTCCAAAAGACTTCTCAACAGCTTCTACCCCCAAGCCATAAGACTCCTGAACAGCTAATCATGGCTACCCGGACTATTTGCACTGCCCCCCCACCCCCATCCTTTTTACGCTGCTGCTACTCTGTTAAGTATTTATGCATAGTCACTTTAACTCTACCCACATGTACATATTACCTCAACTACCTCAACTAGCCGGTGCCCCCGCACATTGACTCTGCAACGGTACCCCCCTGTATATATAGCCTCCCTACTGTCACTTTATTTTACTTCTGCTCTTTTTTTCTCAACACTTTTTTTTGTTGTTGTTTTATTCTTACTTTTTTTTGTTTAAAATAAATGCACTGTTGGTTAAGGGCTGTAAGTAAGCATTTCACTGTAATGTCTGCACCTGTTGTATTCGGCGCATGTGACCAATAAAATTTGATTTGATTTGATTTGAGTTAGTGAGCATTTGTCCTTTGCCAAGATAATCCATCCACCTGACAGGTGTGGCATATCAAGAAGCTGATTAAACAGCATGATCTTTACACAGGTGCACCTTGTGCTGGGGACAATAAAAGGCCACTAAAATGTGCAGTTTTGTCACACAACACAATGCTACAGATGTCTCAAGTTGAGGGAGAATGCAATTGGCATGCCGACTACAGAAATGTCCACCAGAGCCGTTGCCAGAGAATTGAATGTTCATTTCTCTACCATAAGCTGCATCCAACATTGTTTTAGAGAATTTGGCAGTAAGTCCAGCCGGCCTCACAACTGCAGACCACGTGTAACCACGCCAGCCCAGGACCTCCACATCCGGCTTCTTCACCTGCGGAATCGTCTGAGACGAGCCACCCCTGATAGTTGATGGAACTGAAGAGTATTTCTGTCTCTAACGAAGCCCTTTTGTGGGGGGAAAAAATCATTCTTATTGGCTGGGCCTGGCTCCCCAGTCGGTGGGCCTATGCTCCTGCCCAGTCATGTGAAATCCATAGATTAGGGCCTAATTTATTTATTGACTGATTTCCTTATATGAACTGTAACTCAGTAAAATCGTTGAAATTGTTGCGTTTATATTTTTTATATACACTTCAGAGTGTCTGTGTCATCGGTGTGTACTTGGTCAGTGGCTGTGTTGGTAAGATGCCATAAACTGTGGTCCCGCTCCAAACCCACATACAGCTAGTCAGCACCTAGACCCTGCCAAACATTCTCTGTTTATATACTCCACACACACGTTAGCAGAAACCCCTCTGGGAGGACTTGGTTTCCAAGAGAAAAACACTAAACCAGTCATCTATAGAGCCATGCTGCTAAACTCAGCTCAGGGAGTAATCAGGGCATTATTTATAAGCTGATGATTGACATGTTCTGAGTGGGCTATTCCACCTCCAGGCTGCCTGGAAGTTCTGTTTTCCTAAAAGTCCAGAGCTGAAAGCCCTTCCCCAGTGTAGGGACCGCGCACATACACGGCTGGGCTGCTGCTGCCCTTTCCATGTACAGAGAGAGGATAATTAGGCTGTGCTGTTCCTCAAAGCCGCCACAACTACTAACACTGACCTCAGATCACTCTAAACCTTTGGCAACTGGCAGACCACACACTGCTTAACTATTAACCATGATACAATATGGATGCGCAGACACTCTTCAACCAACCTTGATAGTAATGTCATGAAGGACCTACTCACTGTTGCTCTCTGCAAGAACCTGAAAACACCACCGAATAACTGGAAGATGACAATGCTCTGTAAGACACTAACTTTCTGAATAACAAAATAACCTGGGTGTGTGAGTGTTTGCCATTTCTTACCTGCAAATCCTGCGGCAGCAACACCAAGGCCAACCGCTATCAGAGTACCACCCTGAAGATACAGAAGAATGTCAATACTACTACAACAACGCAGTTTCATTCATTGCATAGCTGAGTCACAAGCCGGTTGATTCCATCACAGCATGTTACCTGACGTTCATGTTACTGGAGATTGCTAGATTAATAAACATAATGACAACCTTTTGCTAGATTAATAACCATAATGACAACCTTTTGCTAGATTAATAACCATAATGACAACCTTTTGCTAGATTAATAACCATAATGACAACCTTGGTTCCGTTGATAATTGCTGTGATTTGCAACCATAACTTGCTTACTGTAGCTAGCTATCCATTAGCTAGCTAGCGTAGCTGTAAAACTGTTTGGCTTAGGGTCTGGTATTAACGTTAGCTGGCTAGCTAGCTTTAGAGTTTTGTAACTAGCTAGCGCAGCTATCCACCAAAATTTAAAATAACAAAATAATCGATATTCGTACAAGTCTTTTGTCGATTTCTGTTTCGCTCCTGATGTTAGATTGAGGATTGTATTCAGCATATAGCATCGTTTCGTTCGCCATGGTGTCCCTGTTCCGTCACTTGAAGGGCACAACTACGGAGCGTCTGATGTAACAAAAACCAAGGTCAATTTAAATACCATTTCGTAATCCAGAACGAACAGGTGATCTACAGGTAACTGACAAAATAAAGATAACACTTGAGTAAATAAGGGATACAACGTATATTGAAAGTTAATTAAGCAATTAACATTCCATCATGCTTAGGGTCATGTATAAAAATGCCCAGTTGCCCATTATTTTGGCTACCATGGCTAGAAGAAGAGTTCTCAGTGACTTTGAAAGAAGGGTTTCAAAGGAGCAAAAGGGGTTTAAAGTGTGTGTGTGTGTGTGTGTGTGTGTGTGTCACAAGATCTCAACCTAATTGAACACGTACGGGAAATTCTGGAGCAGCGCCTGAGACAGCATTTTCCACCACCACCATCAACAAAACACCAAATGATTTAATTTATCGTGGAAGAATGGAATCAAATAGAGTTCCAGACACTTAGGCTATATGCCAGAATATATGCCAAGGCGTATTGAAGCTGTTCTGGCGGCTCATGGTGGCCCAACGCGCTATTAACATACTATGTTGGTGTTTCCTTTATTTTGGCAGTTACCTGTAGGCCTAACTTGCAAAACATTCTGTGGAAAATTTTAATAAATCAATTAACCACATGAAAACAAACAAATTAAATGTCAAAAAAATATACATAGTGAGATAATTCACAGCCATAGCAGATGACAGCAATACATTTGTATTTACTCCTAGGGAATGTAAATCCTGCCACACAATTTTTATTAGGATACAGCAATATTACATTTTACATTTACATTTTAGTCATTTAGCAGACGCTCTTATCCAGAGCGACTTACAGTTAGTGAGTGCATACATTTTTCATACTGGCCCCCTGTGGGAATCGAACCCACAACCCTGGCGTTGCAAGCGCCATGCTCTACCAACTGAGCTACAGGATATACCCTATATAACATTTTGATTAAGCATCCAACTCACTCACTCACTCACTCACTCACTCACTCACTCACTCACTCACTCACTCACTCACTCACTCACTCACTCACTCACTCATATTACTTTTTATTCAGTTGTGAAAACGATTCTGCTAAACTTTTATAGTGTTGGGCTGACTGTAGGCTGTACAGTGCCTTCAGAAAGTATTCACACCCCTTGACTTTTTCCACATTTTGTTGTTTTACAGCCTCAATTTAAAATGGATTTAATATATATTTTGTGTCACTGGCCTACACACAATACCCCATAATGTCAAAGTGGAATGATGTTTGGGGAAATTTTTACAAATGTATTAAAAATGAAAAGCTGAAATGTCTTGAGTCAAAAAGTATTCAACCCCTTTGTTATGGCAAGCCTAAATAAGTCCAGTAGTAAAGACTTGCTTAACAAGTCACATAATAAGTTGCATGCAATTTCAAACACAGATTCAACCACAAAGACCAGGTAGGTTTTTCAATGCCTCGCAAAGAAGGGCACCTATTAGTAGATGGGTAAAAATAAAAAAGCAGACATTGAATATCCCTTTGAGCATGGTGAAGTTATTAATTACACTTTGGATGGTGTATCAATACACCCAGTCACTACAAATATACAGGCGTCCTTCCAAACTCAGTTGCCGGAGAGGAAGGAAACCGCTCAGGGATTTCAGCGTGAGGCCAATGGTGACTTTTAAACAGTTACAGAGTTTAATGGCTGTGATAGGAGAAAACTGAGGATGGATTAACAACATTGTAGTTACTCCACAATAGCGTGAAAATAAGTAATCCTGTATAGAATAAAAAATATTACAAAACATGCATCCTGTTTGCAACAAGGCACTAAAGTAATACTGCAAAAAATGTGGCAAAGCACTTAACTTTTTGTCCTGAATACAAAGTGTTATGTTTGGGGCAAATCCAATACAACACATTACTGAGTACCACTCTCCATATTGTCAAGCATAGTGGTGGCTGCATCATGTTATGGGTATGCTTGTAATCGTTAAGGACTGGGGAGTTTTTAAGGATAAAAAAGAAATGGAATGGAGCTAAACACAGGCAAAATCCTAGAGGAAAACCTGGTTCAGTCTGCTTCCACCAGACACTGGGAGATGAATTTACCTTTCAGCAGGACAATAACCTAAAACAGAAGGCCAAATCTACACTGGAGTTGCTTACCAAGAAGACAGTGAATGTTCCTGAGTGGCCGAGTTACAGTTTTGATTTAAATCTGCTTGAAAATGGTTGTCTAGTAATGATCAACAACCAATTTGACAGAACTTGAAGAATTATGAAAATAATAATGGCCAAATATTGTACAATCCAGGTGTGGAAAGTTCTTAGAGACTTACCCAGAAATACTCACAGCCAGTGGCGGCTCCTGAAAAAATTCTCAGGGGGGGCAATTTTTCTGATGATTTAGGTGACCTACACACATTTTAAAAAAGATATGTCCAGCAACAACATGAAGACAGGGGCAGCATATAAGTCAATACCAGAAGCATTTATTGACTGATCTCAAAAGTGTTGGCTTACCAGGGTTGGTGGAGCCCTCAGTTTCATCTTTGCCTCGCAAAGCTAACTCAAACACTCCGCAAAACTTCACACACTGGATTAGCCGGCTGAGGATGTGGCGGTTCTTGCTAATGTCGTAGTAAATATATTTGTTATAGTGAATATGGAATATGATATGTTGAGTAAAATGTTGTGCTAAGATCTATTTAGGTCAGGAGCTGGTTATAAGTTCTGTTCCTATCCAATAACAATGGACAAAAGGGTCCTATCTTGTCAGCCTTGTCAGTTTCAGTTCTCCAGTAAACTTGTGATTATCAACACTAACCTCATCGTTGTGGCGGCGGACAGCTAGCCTGTATCCCTCATCCAGTTGAGTGGGAATGTTCACTCTCCCCAAAACAGACAATCTCAAACAGCTATCCATGTGGGTCTTTGACAGCTCATGTTTCTTAATCTTTCCTGAAAGATGGTGCATGTCCGTTACACACCAGTCGCTGTCCAAGCGGTGCTGTCTGCCGTGCCGCCTTCAGGGTGAAAGAGTAAGCAGGGGTAGCAGAAGACTGCATTAGCTACATCGCAGCCTGCTAGCCAGGTTTTTCGTTCGTACCAATTTTTGGAAAATCCTCGGTGTAGGACTTCCCCCTTTAGTAGAAACCTGTTGAATTATTAAATTTGGTCTGGGAGGTCCTAATTGTTTTGTTGCCAATTTATCTTCATTTGTTCGCCGACAAAAAGGAACTTCTTTCAAAGACACAATCGAGTTGCACTGAAGCCTAGCCATTTTGACAGTAATAGTGAATTGATTGACGCTGCTACCCGCTCTTTTCTTAGTTACGTTCATGGTTACGTTACGTATGACGAAAGCGCGTAAGTGCAAGCCCTCAGAAACCCATAGAGATTGTATTGAAAGCTCTGATATTTGAAAAAAATTGATTTTACATGGGAGTCTATGACAGACTTCTGGGCGATTTTCAACCTGACTGAAATCGCCCCAAAAGGGGGGGGGGGCCATTTGAAGCACGACTTTAGCCTGATTGGACATTTAGTGGCACTGTGGCAGATCAGACGTCTAGATTACAACACTGATAACTACTGTTGCCGTGATATAATTGATTAGAAAAAAAATCCCTTCCTTTTCCCGTTTGGCAGTGCGTCGCCCATATCGCCCTATTGAACACACCGCCCCTGCTCACAGCTGTAATCGCTGCCAAAGGTGATTCTAACGTGTATTGACTTAGGGAATACTTATCTAATCAAGATATATTAGTATTTTATTTTTCATGATTTGTTTTACAAATGTTATAATTGTTCTTACACTTTGACATTACAGAGTATTTAGTGTAGATCATTGACAAAAAATATCAATTAAATCCATAAAAAAATCCCACTTTGTACAACAAAAATTGGAAAAGTCAAGGGTTGTGAATACTTTCTGAAGGCACTGTTGTCCCGCACATTAACTAACCTGTACCCCAGCACATTGACTCGGTACAGGTACCCACTGTATATAGCCTCATTATTGTTATTTTATTGTGTTACTTTTTAATTCTTTTTTACTTTAGTTTATTTGGTAAATATTTTCTTAACTCTTTCTTGAACTGCATTGTTGGTTAAGGGCTTGTAAGCATTTCACGGTAAGGTCCTGTTGTATTCGGCGCATGTGACAAATAAGGTTTGATTTGATACTGGGAGTTAACTCTCCAATACGCGTGTCTGCCACAGGGGGTAGGGACTTCTCCAATTTACCGCCGTCTCAGACAGTTCTGTGTCAGGAGCCATAGGATATAGGGTGCCATCATGGACGACCAGGGATATTATAGTAATAATAAAATCAATTCTACCAATTCAGGAGCTAATCGGAGAACAAATAGGCAGTCTGTAAATAATGCATGGCAAGAGCCCCGGGATTCCAACCCTGATGCCAATGCTAACGCACCTGTCAACGCAAACACCGATCCACAAACACAGCAGGATCCAACTCAGCCTCAACAGTGAGTAGTAGTCAATACTATTTATCTCCAACTCAGCCTCAACAGTGAGTAGTAGGCAATAATATTTATCTCTATTAGACTATGTGTTTTCATATGTTTCAAGGGGATATTCGGGCTATACGGATATGGAAGGTTCTCTTCTGCATCAAGTTTAAGAAAGATTGGGAAAAGTTTGGGAAGTACTATTATGTAAAAGTATGGAATGTCATTCAAATTTAGAATGTATTAAATTTAGTATTTATGTAAGGTCATATTCACGTTTAGCCTACAGTAAGTTTCGTTTCATGCTCTTAATTCCTGTGAAGCGGAAGAGAAACCAGAGATTATTTTGAGGAGATGGGAAACTCCATTGGATTCCTATTAATGCCTATTGAGTACGTTGCCTGTACGTCGTCAATGGGCCGCGCGGTGCATTTTGGGCGATTGTGGGACAAGGAGAGCTCTCCTTTAAGGAGTGAATGGTTTAAAAACCTAACATTACCATGAATTTCGTGAACAAGAAGTACAACATTACAAATATTTTCTGTAAATAGGCAGGTTTATTGACTCATACCCTGAGTTTGAGAAGGGATTGCGTGACGATTAATTTAGCAACCGTGTGACGCAGCATGACAACGTGAACGTGATTGGTCGACAGTCTGCTGGGTGGGGCGTTAAACATTGGCCATTCATTCCTATCTCCTCCTTTCTCTAATATCGCTGGTAAAACTAGTCTATACACACGCATGCGCACATGGACAGACGCTTGTGTTCTGTTTGGGTGCACAATAATAGTGTGTTTTGTGCATGAATTAGTTTTAGCACCACACCTCTGTCTGGTAAAACCCTTGGCACAGAAGATTATGAGGGTTATTAAATGTATAAGTAGGGGGAGGCATTTACATTTCCCTTTCTCTCGATTTCTCTGACTGGTTGCATCACCGCTTGGTATGGCAACTGCTCCGCTTCGACCGCAAGGCGCTACAGAGAGTAGTGCGTAGGATGGCCCAGTAGATCACTGGGGACAAGTTTGCTGCCATCCATGACCTCTATACTAGCAAATATTTTCTTACTTACTTAAAAAAAAAATCTGCATTGTTGGTTAAGGGCTTGTAAGTAAGCATTTCACGGTAAGGTCTACTATTTATATATATGCCATTTAGCAGACGCTTTTATCCAAAGCGACTTACAGTCATGCGTGCATACATTTCTGTGTATGGGTGGTCCCGGGGATCGAACCCACTACCTTGGCGTTACAAGCGTCGTGCTCTAACAGTTGAGCTACAGAGGACCACTACATAATACTACACATGTTGTATTCGGGCCATGTGACAAATACAATTTGATTAGATTTTTATTTACATCCTCTCATTCTCTCTCTCTCTCTCTCTCTCTCTCTCTCTCTCTCTCTCTCTCTCTCTCTCTCTCTCTCTCTCTCTGTCTCTGTCTCTGTCTCTGTCTCACAGTTCAGATGGGTTCACCATGATACCACCCATTGAATCAAGAAGGAGTAAACTACAGAGGAGTAAGTCTCGTTGTAGCGACCCTGGTTTATAAGCCTGGATATTGACTCTGCCACTTGAGCACGCTTTTGTGGCACAGTCGATTTCCGTGGGACTTCGGGCCAGAAGGTTGAGAGTTTCGAGGCGCACTGCCTGCCTGTTTCATTACAATAGCATTGT
This sequence comes from Coregonus clupeaformis, assembly GCF_020615455.1. Taxonomy (NCBI): domain Eukaryota; kingdom Metazoa; phylum Chordata; class Actinopteri; order Salmoniformes; family Salmonidae; genus Coregonus; species Coregonus clupeaformis. The sequence goes on along the minus strand of NC_059214.1, from coordinate 41,458,552 downwards.
TATGATATCTCTCCATCCCTCTTTCCATCCATCCCTCTACCCCCCCCCCCCTTCCCCTCTACTCCTCCCTCCAGTAATAGTATATATTAGTAATATACTATATATTGTAATATACTTGGAATGTAATATGCCAACATGTCACCATTCTCCCTTAACCCACAGTGGCTCAGAAAGAAGAGGAGGACTTCCAGAGATGGAAGGAAGCAAACAGACCTGGTCCTGTCCAACTGGCCCCAGAGAGGCTAGGTACACACACACACACACACACACACACACACACACACACACACACACACACACACACACACACACACACATTAATCATATTATATTCTAATGCATGTATCTCTGTAAGGTGGTGCTGTGTCACTGGCTGAGGCCAGAGACAGGCAGCTGGTGGAGTTACGACACTCTAAACTGAAGAAACAGGTACTCAATCTTTACATTTTACAATAAAGACTTATTTATAACATTATGGCCCGTATTCCATCCAATTTGTGCCTGGCATGTAAAACTCTCACATTCTGCTAATTTCTTGATGATGCCTTCTAAACAGCCCTTGACAGACGGTATGAGTAAGTTGTCTACTTGTGTTGTGTGTGTGAAGCTGAGAAAAGAGGAGCTGGACCAGCAACGGAGACAGGCTGAGGAAGAGGAGGATGAGAGGATGAAGGCTAAACAGCGGGAGAAGGTAAGAGAGGGATGGAGAGGGTGTTAGCACTGTACAAGTAAATCACTTACTTACTATTGACGTCATTGTATTGTTACTATGTACTGTAGGCAGGGACGGCTTGTTCAATAGGGCGATATGGGCGACGCACTGCCAAACGGGAAAAGGAAGGGATTTTTTTTCTAATCAATTATAAAAAATAAAAAAAATAAAAAAATTATATATTTTTTTTATAAATTTATAAAAAATTATATCACGGCAACAGCAGTTATCAGTGTTCACGTCTGATCTGCCAGCCACTAAATGTCAAATCAGGCTAAAGTCGTGCTTCAAATGGCCCCGCCCGTTTTTTGGGCGATTTCAGTCAGGTTGAAAATCGCCCAGAAGTCTCTCATAGCCTGTCATGTAAAATCTATTTTTTTCACATTTCAAAGCTTTCAATACATTCTCTATGGGTGTCTGTGTGCATGCACTTACGCGCTTTCGTCATACGTGACGTAACGTTGAACGTAACTAAGACAATGGCGGCTATCAGCGTCTATGTTGCGACCTGCAGTGTGGCGTTATTTTATGTTTTTAATTTGTAGACTTAGTTTACAAACATTCTGCAAACATTCTGCTTTGGACTGATCTTCGGTTTTGGACTGATCTTGTTGATCGTGTACATACCCGCTACGAACGGACTAAATAATGAAAACGCTGCTGGCAGAGAGGTGGAGCCGGCCACCTTCACCCTGGTCAGAGCGGACCGCGATCCTGGTAAGAGAGCGACTGTACCCCGACATTGAACTGCTTTCTGTGTCATTGAACCTTACTATTGTTGATAAAACAAGTTTACTGGAGAACGGAGAAAAAGTAGAGACTTTTGGACAAGGTGGATAATTGTATAATATAAGGCAGTTTATTCAGAGGTAAAGATATCTGCAATCGCGTTCACGGACCCGTTCGTCAAACTCTTAGGGGAGCTATAAATCAAGCCCCATTACTTACCATATCAGATAAGAGAAATTGCTGCAGCTACATATATTTTACATCCTGGCCCTACATAGTTCACTATTTGCATCACTTACCAAAATATTACATGTGGTCATATATGCTTGGAAAGTGGAGATGCCATAGAACGTCAAAAAAGTAAACATTGCTGGAGACACATTGCGTTTGCTAGCGAAGAGATTTGTTGTGGCAAATGAACTTGGGCTGGGAATTGCCAGGAACCTCACGATAAGATATATGCATCAGCATTGCGAGTCTCATGATTCTATACGTATTGCGATTCGATACTGTGATTTTATTGCGCACCATATGTCTGTTGCAGAGGGATCAGAAAGCCATGAGAACGAGTTTTGATCAGTCATGGAAATAAAAGTGCTGAAAACAAATTGGCTCCCAATGTGAAAAGATTGAGAACAAGCTATGAAGGAACAATAATGGTGTTTTGGTGCAGGTACAGCCAACTAGCGCTAAAATATTGCGATATTGTCAATACAGTATATCGTAAAGTATCACTATGTAACTCGATTTCTTTCACCCCAATCCCTCAAATTAACGGTAAATAACTGAATTGTTTGCCCCACATTTAGCTAAGATGATTAGCTAGCCAGCTAAAATGTTTTATTTAGTTAGCAGTCGCATCTACAATAGTTTACTGTCAATAACATGTCTCCAAAAATGACGTGGTGTCTCCAATTGTGTTGACATTTTACAATTGCGATGCGCATCCATGAGACATTTTATGCAATAAATGAAGTAGGTTGAATCTAGTAGTTCTGATCTTCTGATTGGTCCTGATGAGTTGGGCGAGGTCCCCTCCAGGCTACTGTCACTGTTGCATTGGCTCTGAGTCGGGTTCTCTGTCTTCAAATGTTCAGCCTAAGAGAGGGGATTTTTGTGTGTGTGTGTGTGTGTGTGTTTAACAGTGATGATGTGTGTGTGTGTGTGTGTGTGTGTGTGTGTGTGTGTGTGTGTGTTTTAACAGTGATGATGTGTGTGTGTGTGTGTTTGTGTGTGTGTGTGTGTGTGTCCTCAGAGCAAGAACTCGTGAGTTGGAAGAACTGAGAGGCCTATGGCGTGGGTGTTGTCCTTGGCCACCTGCTGACAAGGCTGACAAGATAGGACCCTTTTGTCCATTGTTATTGGATAGGAACAGAACTTATAACCAGCTCCTGACCTAAATAGATCTTAGCACAACATTTTACTCAACATATCATATTCCATATTCACTATAACAAATATATTTACTACGACATTAGCAAGAACCGCCACATCCTCAGCCGGCTAATCCAGTGTGTGAAGTTTTGCGGAGTGTTTGAGTTAGCTTTGCGAGGCAAAGATGAAACTGAGGGCTCCACCAACCCTGGTAAGCCAACACTTTTGAGATCAGTCAATAAATGCTTCTGGTATTGACTTATATGCTGCCACTGTCTTCATGTTGTTGCTGGACATATCTTTTTTTAAATGTGTGTAGGTCACCTAAATCATCAGAAAAATTGCCCCCCCTGAGAATTTTTTCAGGAGCCGCCACTGACTGTAGGTATACAGAAGGTATTGTTTCTCTCTATAATACCATTTAATTCCAACAGAGGCCACTGCAGACAGCTGGCAGGCACACTAAAAAAATCCTAGATGTGGTGATTGAATGAGAGAGAGAGAGAGAGAGAGAGAGAGAGAGAGAGAGAGAGAGAGAGAGAGAGAGAGAGAGAGAGAGAGAGAGAGAGAGAGAGAGAGAGAGAGAGAGAGAGAGAGAGAGAGAGAGAGAGAGAGAGAGAGAGAGAGAGAGAGAGAGAGAGAGAGAGAGTAAAGAAAGAAAGACAGACAGACAGAGAGTGAAAGACAGAAATGGCAAGACTTCTAGTGTGTATGTATTTACACTTACTCAAATCCAATCATACCCTCTAAAGCCCCACTGTGCCCTGGCTCTCTCTCACAGAGAGAGAGAGAGCATAATAGACAGAGAGAAAGAGACATATCCACACCCATCATTAAGGAGACAATATTTCCCTGACTGATTGATGAGCGTTGGTGTTTCCAGGAACCACAGGCTACAGCAGAGAGAGCTGTTAGACATGTTCGAGTCCATGTCTGGCTGGCCCTCTCTGAGTGGTTAATACAGACAGAGATGTCTTAATAGTGGTTCATAAAGGACACTAGAGCAGTGGTTACGGAACCTTTAAAGAGTTGTGACCCTAATAACACTTCAAGCCTTGTGACCCACTTAATAAAGCTGACCAAGTTTCTCTCCACAACCTAGTCCTTGGTTGTGACCTGAGAGGGAATGGTTACGACAAGTCACTACTAATTAGTAACAAGTCACTGATGTTTTTAACTATGTTACAGGCTGAGAGACTGGAAGAGAGGAGAGAACAGGAGGACAGGCGGAGGAGAGAAGTTCTCGCACAGGACCACCTCAGGTCAGCACTTTGAACTTGTGAATAAAGGAGGTGTATCTGTAGCAGACAGAGGAGAGGAGATGGGTGTGTGTGACACACACTTAACCTGTGTGCCCCTATTTACCCTCACATGCATCACTGTTCTACCTAATTTCTACCATCATTAAATGTGCAACCAGAGGGAAAAAAACTCTAGACCACCTTTACTCCACACACAGAGACGCATACAAAGCTCTCCCTCGCCCTCCGTGGTCCTCTGTAGCTCAGCTGGTAGAGCACGGCGATTGTAACGCCAAGGTAGTGGGTTCGATCCCCGGGACCACCCATACACAAAAATGTATGCACGCATGACTGTAAGTCGCTTTGGATAAAAGCGTCTGCTAAATGGCATATTATTATTATTATTATTATTTGGCAAATCTGACCATAACTCTATCCTCCTGATTCCTGCTTATAAGCAAAAACTAAAGCAGGAAGCACCAGTGACTCGGTTAATAAAAAAGTGGTCAGATGACGCAGATGCTAAGCTACAGGACTGTTTTGCTAGCACAGACTGGAACATGTTCCGGGATTCTTCAGATAGCATTGAGGAGAACACCACATCAGTCACTGGCTTCATCAATAAGTGCATCGATGACGTCGTCCCCACAGTGACCGTACGTACATACCCCAACCAGAAGCCATGGATTACAGGCAACATCCGCACTGAGCTAAAGGGTAGTGCTGCCGCTTTCAAGGAGCGGGACTCTAACCCGGACGCTTATAAGAAATCCCGCTATACCCTCCAACGAACCATCAAACAGGCAAAGAGTCAGTACAGGACTAAGATTGAATCGTACTACACCGGCTCTGATGCTCGTCGGAAGTGGCAGGGCTTGAAAACTATTACAGACTACAAAGGGAAGCACAGCCGCGAGCTGCCCAGTGACACAAGACTTCCAGACGAGCTAAACCACTTCTATGCTCGCTTCGAGGCAAGCAACACTGAAGCATGCATGAGAGCACCAGCTGTTCCGGATGACTATGTGATCACGCTCTCCGTAGCCAATATGAGTAAGACTTTTAAGCAGGTCAACATTCACAAGGCCGCAGGGCCAGATAGATTACCAGGATGTGTACTCCGAGCATGTGCTGACCAACTGGCAAGTGTCTTCACTGGACATTTTCAACATGTCCCTGACTGAGTCTGTAATATCAACATGTTTCAAGCAGACCACTATAGTCCCAATGCCCAAGGACACTAAGATAACCTGTCTAAATGACTACCGACCCGTAGCACTGACTTCTGTAGCCATGAATGTGCTTTGAAAGGCTGGTCATGGCTCACATCAACACCATTATCCCAGAAACCCTAGACCCACTCCAATTTGCATACCGCCCCAACAGATCCACAGATGATGCAATCTCTATTACACTCCACACTGCCCTTTCCCACCTGGACAAGAGGAACACCTACGTGAGAATGCTATTCATTGACTACAGCTCAGCATTCAACACCATAGTGCCTTCAAAGCTCATCACTAAGCTAAGGATCCTGGGACTAAACACCTCCCTCTGCAACTGGATCCTGGACTTCCTGACGGGCCGCCCCCAGGTGGTAAGGGTAGGTAACAACACATCTGCCACACTGATCCTCAACACGGGGGCCCCTCAGGGGTGCGTGCTCAGTCCCCTCCTGTACTCCCTGTTCACCCATGACTGCATGGCCAGGCACGATTCCAACACCATCATTATGTTTGCCGACGACACAACAGTGGTAGGCCTGATCACCGACAACGATGAGACAGCCTATAGGGACGAGGTCAGAGACCTGGCCGTGTGGTGCCTCTCCCTCAACGTGACCAAGACAAAGGAGATGATTGTGGACTACAGGAAAAAAAAGAGGACTGAGCACGCCCCCATTCTCATCGACGGGGCTGTAGTGGAACAGGTTGAGAGCTTCAAGTTCCTTGGTGTCCACATCACCAACAAACTATCATGGTCCAAACACACCAAGACAGTCGTGAAGAGGGCATGACAAAGCCTATTCTCCCTCAGGAGACTGAAAAGATTTGGCATGGGTCCTCAGATCCTCAACAAATTATACAGCTGCACCATCGAGAGCATCCTGACTGGTTGCATCACCGCATGGTATGGCAACTGCTCAGCCTCCGACCGCAAGGCACTACAGAGGATAGTGCGTACGGCCCAGTACATCACTGGGGCCAAGCTTCCTGCCATCCAGGACCACTATACCAGGCGGTGTCAGAGGAAGGCTCTCAAAATTGTCAAAGACTCCAGCCACCCTAGTCATAGACTGTTCTCTCTGCTACCGCACGGCAAGCGGTACCGGAGTGCCAAGTCTAGGTCCAAAAGACTTCTCAACAGCTTCTACCCCCAAGCCATAAGACTCCTGAACAGCTAATCATGGCTACCCAAACTAGTTGCACTGCCCCCCCACCCCCACCCCATCTTTTTACGCTGCTGCTACTCTGTTAATTATTTATGCATAGTCACTTTAACTCTACCCACATGTACATATTACTTCAACTACCTCAATTAGCCAGTGCCCTCGCACATTGACTCTGCACCGGTACCCCCTGTATATATAGCCTACCTACTGTTATTTTATTTTACTTCTGCTCTTTTTTTCTCAACACTTTTTTGTTGATGTTTTATTTTACTTTTTTTATTAAAAAATAAATGCATTGTTGGTTAAGGGCTGTAAGTAAGCATTTCACTGTAATGTCTACACCTGTTGTATTCGGCGCATGTGGCCAATCAAATTTGATTTGATTTGATTTGAACCATGTAAACACTTTTGTTCACCTAAAGTAACATACAGTATAATTACAGGTGTAGGAGAGTCAAAAACTGAAGTAGAATGCAGGAACATTGCACTTTAATGGATGTTTATTTGCAGAGTGTACAGAGTGTTATGTGCAGGAATCTCTTCTCCAAAGCATAATAATATTAACACTGGTCCAAACCCTTAGCCCTCAAGCACCCCACAGAGTTATTGTGTTATTGGAACCCTGACTACTTTCCAACCCCTCTGGAGGAAAATGTCTGTTTGACACCACTGGCATCAGCCCAATAACAACAAACATGACACAACAACACATTAGGAGAACTGTAGGGAAGGAACAATACAAACATGTAGAGACAGACAGACGGACAGACAGAGGGAGCATGTTGGAGTCAGGGGTGGAGAGAGAAGAGGAGGTTACAGATGATGGGGCTAGAGATGGGACTGAGACGGGGACAGGACAGATAGGACAGAGTACTGAAACAGTAAGAGTCAGACCAGGACAAACAGACTAGGTGACTCCTCTGTGAAACAGCATCCTGCTGTGGGGAGAATCAGGAGTGTCTGCAGAAAACATTAACACTACAACACCACATCTCCATTTCACAACTGTGTGTGTGTGTGTGTGTGTTTGTGATCTGCAGGAGGACAGAGCAGTTCCTTCAGAGGGTGGAGAGGTCAGATGCAGCTCCAGTGGCATTGACTAGTGCCTCACACACATCACCCTGGGTAGGACTATGTGTGTGTGTATATCCTAGACAGGGCCCTGGGTTCAGGACTCTCAGAGCTGTGGCTGTGAGGTCAGGGGTAATTCACACCAATGGATCCGTCTTTGAATACGCTCTGCTCTGGAGCTCTCATCGACTGGGGTGGAGTGGGGATAAACTCAGCCCCAGAAAGGTTGGTCCAGCCCAGCCCGGGGAGAGGACTCATCCCCCTAATATTGTCCTCTGGTCAGAGCTAGTGGACACTGCGTGCGTGTGTGTGTGTGTGTGTGTGTGTGTGTGTGTGTGTGTGTGTGTGTGTGTGTGTGTGTGTGTGTGTGTGTGTGTGTGAGAGAGAGCCAGGGCACAGTGGGGCTTTAGAGGGTATGATTGGATTTGAGTAAGTGTAAATACATACACACTAGAAGTCTTGCCATTTCTGTCTTTCACTCTCTGTCTGTCTTTCTTTCTTTACCCTCGCTTTCTCTCTCTCTCTCTCTCTCTCTCTCTCTCTCTCTCTCTCTCTCCTCGTTACCCTCACTTTCCTTCTCTTTCGCTCTCTCTCTCTATCCCCCCTCTCTCCTCATAAGTTGATGGTTAGAGGAAGGGAGTTGGTGGGGTGAGGCTCACAGAGTTCAAGGGACTTCCCAGAGTTCACAGAAAGTACAGAGAGATGGATAGAGACAGGGAGAGAGAGGGAGAGAGAGTTCACTGCAGACAGACCAAGGGTGGAATAACCTGCGTAGTTCTGGTGAAAGTACCTGAAAGGAAGCCAGGCTGTCAGCCAATGAGAGGCCAGGATGCAGGAAGACCTGCCAATCACAGAGGTCATCCAGGTCGCTATGTCAACCAGCTCCAGAACAACCAATCAATTTACCTGGTGAGGAAGGAGAGATAGACCACAAGCCATCATAGCTTAATGTGTGTAATATACTATTATTTGTATGTAGTGCTAATAATAGTAGTGTTGATGTCTCATCTCAGCCCTAGCCTGGTCTCAGTGGTGTCGTGTTGTGGTGATGCTGCAGACAGCAGACAGGGAAGTGCAGGAAGGAAGGGCCCCAGGGTTTGAGTATGTGTGTGTTAGGGAAGGGTTTCATAATGTACCGACTGACGACAGTATTGTGTTAACTGACATCTTTATTCGAATCGTACACACAGCTCCTGTGGAAGACAGACAGATGGACAGACAGATAGACAGGCAGAGGAAATGTTTTCTTGTGTGGCTTTTCTCATTGTTGTTCAAGTTTCTCTCTTTTCCCTTATTTCTCACATTATTGGGAGAATTAGCAGTGCCAGGAGTGAGAGAGAGGGTGAGGAGAGAGAGAGAGGGAGAGGAGAGGGAGAGAGAGGCTGACGAGAGGTCAGGAGAGAGAGTGAGGAGAGGGAGAGAGAGGATAGAGCGAGAGAGGGTGAGGAGAGGGAGAGAGCGAGATGGAGAGAGAGCTGTAGGCAAAGATGAGGAAACAGGACAGGAAGAGAGAGGGATTCCTCTCCCTGACAGACAGTGACTATAGGAGAACCCAAAAGGATAGAAACATCATATGACAATACCTGTCATCCCTGTGGAGACAGACATACACAGAGTAATGTGTGTAGCAGTATGCCTCTCCAGTTTCCATAGAGATCCTACATTCTATTCATATATTTTCTGCTTGTTTCCTCTGAGAACATGGTAGTGAAGGAGTGTCAGGATGTCTGTGTGATCCTGCTTTACTCTCTACTGACCTGGCTCTCTGGCAATGCTCCAGACTGCAGTACTGGATCCCTCCAAGCTAAACCAACGTCACAGACCCAGCGATCAAAGCTGCCTAGCAGGAGTGGGGAGAGCAACGGGGAGAAGGGGGAGAGAGGGGGAAGAGAGTGTGGTTGATGTGGTCTCTACAGTGGTACTGGGGAATTTGTTGTTCTTTCAGAGATGGTTCCTTAAGGCCGATTTAATATTCCTTATATCCTCTGTTTGTGTGGGGGAGTGTGCGTGCGTGTGCGTGCATGTGTGTGTGTGTGAGGATAGAGAACAGAGAAAGAGAAAAAGCCTGACTCCAGAAAAACAATGTACTGTATCTCTCTCACACTCTCTCTCTCTCCCTCCCTGCCTGTGTTTAAGCAGAGGCCTGAGACCCTGTTTCTTGTGTTCCTCTCCTGCAGGCCAGAGCCCAGGAATACAGGGCAGAGAGGAAAGAGGAGGAGAATACAGCTCTACAGCTGAAGAAGAAGGAACAGAGGATGAAGGTACCCTGTCAAATATACAACCATTGCTAACAAATGTTATCGGTATATGTAGCCCAAGCAGGAATTAAACTACACTTCAGTTATCGGGGCAGTACTAATCCATGTTCTTCCCCTCAGAGTGAAGTCTTGGAGGAGAAAGATAGTGATCAGGAGGAGGAGAGGAGGAGAGAATTGAGAAGGTGTGCTCATTTTTACAACCATGTTAAAACCTAACTTTCATTTTTGAATATCGAGGGATCTGTTTAGACATTGTTCCCTTATTTATTTTGCTCCAGTAATTGGCCGGACGGCCTGTAATCTATTGATATTGCTAATCTCTTTTTAAGAGTTTAGAATATATTATTATCCCTGTAAGGAGATGTGGCTTGCAGCATTACAAACATTAGCATAGAAATACTGAATACATTCCAAAGAAACATTCTGACATTTTATAACACACAAATGACTATGTCTGGTGGCAGGGGGAGATCAGCTTTCCTGGACCGACTGCAGGGTGGGGGCACAGAGGTTGCAGGGGGGCAGATGGAGCTACAGCGCCCCCCTGTGGTTATGGAGGAGGACAGAAGAGACTGGCAGACCCATAGCCAGACCTCCAGACCACAAGACACCTTTACATCCCCGGAGCCTGACCCAGCACACAGCACCTCAGAGTGGCGAGAGGAGACCAGTAAGACACACACGGATGCACGTACACATACACACTTGCACACTGGGTACCGTTAATTACAATGTGTCAGGAAGGGAGGGAAATTCTCTGCCATTCAGTCTGCCAAGCTGTCAAGTAGAAAGGAAAAGCCCCTCAGTGTGATTCTGTCAGAGAGAGAGTCTTAAATGACTGGCATGCTGGCTGCTTTGCGTGTGTGCTCGAACCATTTCACGTCCGTAAGCTAGATGTTTTGGGGTTTAGTTTCCCATGCCACTTCACGGCTCTCAACTCACCTGCCATGGGCCACTTTGACCACTGCCCATATCTACAAAAAAGGCAATAATACAGTGTAGCGTAAATACAATTCCAAATGAATTGATGAAACAACGTGTCAGAGACATTCCAGTAGTCAGGGCTTGGAACACAGTCAGATGCTGCCTTCTGGAATGATTTCATTTACCTGGTGCCAAGGCATACAGTCTTCAAATCAGACATGTCTCTGTGTGTGTGTGTTTGTGCAGAAGACTAAACCCTTTAAATGAACCTATCAATGGCGGCAGCCAAAGCCAAAGCCCCCATAGCAGCAGCAGCAGCACAGGAGCAGATGTTCTGTTGACTAGAGTTACCTCATAACAAAGGTACGCTTTGATTCCCTTCCCACGTTCTTGGGCTTCTGTAGCTGATGGCATCTGATGCTTAAGCTTACTTCTGTTGGGTTTCACAGTTCAGTTCAGGAACAGTTCAGTTCAGGACCTACTGCTACTTGTCATCACATCTGCAAAATACTTTTGCTCTCACGGTCACATCGCACCCATGAAAACGTGCATTAGTTACCCAAGGCAACCCCTAGGCTTTTGCTCAGTGGGCTTAAGCAGGAGACCTGGGTTCGAACCCAGCTGTCATCACAGTACACATAGTTTTCTGCCTGTCAGTGCAGAGCTGGCTTTGCCTGGCCACACTATCTCAGCCACCATCCCTGACAAACCAACTCCATTCATCCTCTCTATCCAGTCAGCAGCAGCCTGTGAACTGGCTTGGATGGCTCAGTGGTTTGGAGCATGGGGCTGGCAATGCCAGGGTTGTGGGTTTGATGCCAGGGTTGTGGGTTCGATGTCAGGGTTGTGGCTGTGGGTTCCATGCCGGGGTTGTGGGTTTGATGATAGGGTTGTGGGTTCGATGCCGGGGTTGTGGGTTTGATGATAGGGTTGTGGGTTCGATGCCAGGGTTGTGGGTTCGATGCCAGAATTTTGGGTTGGACGCAAGTGTTGTGGGTTGGATGCCAGGGTTGTAGGTTCGATGGCAGGGTTGTAGGTTTGATGCCAGGGTTGTGGGTTCGATGCCAGGGTTGGAGGTTCGATGCCAGGGTCGTGGGTTCGATGCCAGGATTGTGGGTTGGTCCTGAATACACCCGTCAACTTGCATCCGATAGCTGTTGTAAATGGCCATGTTCAGCAACCACCCTGATTAGGGTGTAATGTCAACTGGAAATAGTTTTGGAGAAAAGCCTCCGTTGGCTAAATGGCCGTGGTGATTAGGATGTAAAGAGGATGTTAGTCCTTCATCACCATAACACTCCTAATCTCCTCCTGGCTGGCTGATGCCCTCTCCCTCCAGGCTCCTCACACTGCCCTGCTGTGTGTGTGTGTGTGTGTGTGTGTGTGTGTGTGTGTGTGTGTGTGTGTGTGTGTGTGTGTGTGTGTGTGTGTGTGTGTGTGTGTGTGTGTGTGTGTGTGTGTGTGTGTGTGTGTGTGTGTGTGTGTGTGACCGACCAGGGCCTGGTATAGTGTGGTTAGTTGGAGGATCAGAATGACTGTGGTGGAAGACCAGTGTTTCTTCTTTCTTTTTTTCTCTCTCTCTCTCTCTCTCTCTCTCTCTCTCTCTCTCTCTGTCTCTCTCTCTCTCTCTCTCTCTCTCTCTGTCTCTCTCTCTCTGTCTCTCTCTCTCTGTCTCTCTCTCTCTCTCTCTCTGTCTCTCTCTCTCTCTCTCTCTCTCTCTCTCTCTCTCTCTTTCTTCTTCTTCTTCTTCTTCTTCAGTCATCTGTCCTTCCTGGCTGAACCAGATGACCCAGCAGAGAGCATCATGGGACTGCAGTGAACGGGCTTGGTCATTAGGACTGTCATCCTAATGTGTGAGCCTGTCTGTGTGTGTACAGTGTGTGTGTGTGTGTGTATGCGTGTGGGCCTGCGTGCGTGTGTATGTGTATATGCATGCATGGGATTGGATGAGGCTGAGCTCTGTGTCTGTCATCGTTTCTCATTACAAGGAACATTCATCCAAAATCAAAGTTTTCAGAAGGTTTCGTAACTCATAAAGTGATCTAAAGTCAAGTCTATATTCCATGCCATCTGTTGCGCAGATCCTGCTGTATGCAGAATAAATATACAGCTTTCATTTAGGGTTTGATAGGCCAGGATATGGTACCTCTGTCTCCATACCCCGCCATTTAGATACAGATGTAGGATCTTAATTTGATCAGGCTCTTTTTGCTGAAAATGTTCCTGCAGGAAATGCAGATGAGCTTCGTGATTTACATAAATTCACTGAAAACCCACACTAACAAACGGTTATATTAACAATATTGCACTTTTCATGTAGCCTACTTTTGGCTAGCTAATAGCCTAACCACTGATCAAGCAACATTATGGACAAAGCGTTTAAATCCTTTTGCTGCATGATTCTTTTGCTGTGACAACCTAGGTCAAATTAAGATCCTGCATCTGTATTCAGAACTAAAGGATCATACACAGTGTGTGGTATAAAACTCCATGAGAGCAGTTGTCTTGCTTTCCTAGGCTTGTCAATAGACTGCAACAAAGGCTTTCTTTGTTACCTAATATGACTGGAAAAATCATACATATGCATAAATGTACAATTTAACACTGAACTCTGTGTTTCTCCTCTGTAGATCCAGACTTTGAGTGGGTTGTGATGAAGCTTCAGAATAGCTTCCCGTTCTGTGAGAGACCCTTTCTGGAGGACATCGTCATTCAGTGTAACGGAGACTATCAACAGGCCTATGACTTACTTATCTAGTGCTGCAGAGACTACCAACAGGCATGTGTGTTAGTCTAATGACAACCCTTGTGTATTAACCTTTAGTACTGAATCTTCGTCATATCTTCATCTCTAATAGTAAAATTGTGAAACTTGATACTGTAATAATGATAATATTGTGAAACTTGATAATATCTATTAGATCAAGTAATGATAGTATTGTGAAACGTAATATCTTACTAATAATAATAGTGTGAAACTAGTTAATTTCTTCAACACAAATGACTCGTATTGCTCCATTGTGTTTGACATTGATTTAGGATGATGTGTGTTTTACAAATGAGCTGTAGGTCACTAGGATGAGTCAGCATCTTTATATCCGTTTGGCTTTTAACAAGCTCATTGTGTTGTTATGGAAACATCTGTCCAGGGAGAGATGCTGTTTTCTGTTTCTCTGTATAAAGGCTAATCACAATAACATGTTGGCTATCCATTACAAGGGTTTTTCATCTGTAAGAATGGACAACAATAGACCGTCTCCCTTAGTGTGTCCTATTAGATAATAGATTGGGTCTTTATGATATGTGTGATCTCTGGTTTCACTGAGATGTCTGACTTTTCACTTTGTATTCTTCAAATGTTTAGGTCAGCTATCCAGGGCTGTGTTTAATAAATGGGTGTTCAACACGGTACTATGCATGGTTGAAGAAGCTTTGTCTTTGTCTTTCTATGATGCTGTACTTTGTAAGGGTACTTGCAAATAGGTCTTTGTCAGTTGACCAAAAATAGAACAACATAGAAGCCAGTGTTTGTAACAATAGGACACAAAGGTGGTTAAAACCCCCACTTCCATTCATTATTTACCGGACAATAGCGATGTCATCCCCTTCTTTTAAATGATCAGAAACAAAGAACAGAGTGGTACTTTCACATGGCACAGGGTTGTGTTACTGCCAACCAAAACCCCCCTCAGACGTAATGGAAGTACTTATGGTAAATGTGACTCTACAAAGTCTTCAGCGATGACCTGGAGATCTTCCTGTTCCCATTGCTCAACTGGGCCGGGTTGAGATACAGTGGGGAAAAAAAGTATTTAGTCAGCCACCAATTGTGCAAGTTCTTCCACTTAAAAAGATGAGAGAGGCCTGTAATTTTCATCATAGGTACACGTCAACTATGACAGACAAAATGAGATTTTTTTTCCAGAAAATCACATTGTAGTATTTTTAATGAATTTATTTGCAAATTATGGTGGAAAATAAGTATTTGGTCAATAACAAAAGTTTCTCAATACTTTGTTATATACCCTTTGTTGGCAATGATACAGGTCAAATGTTTTCTGTAAGTCTTCACAAGGTTTTCACACACTGTTGCTGGTATTTTGGCCCATTCCTCCATGCAGATCTCCTCTAGAGCAGTGATGTTTTGGGGCTGTCGCTGGGCAACACAGACTTTCAACTCCCTCCAAAGATTTTCTATGGGGTTGAGATCTGGAGACTGGCTAGGCCACTCCAGGACCTTGAAATGCTTCTTACGAAGCCACTCCTTCGTTGCCCGGGCGGTGTGTTTGGGATCATTGTCATGCTGAAAGACCCAGCCACGTTTCATCTTCAATGCCCTTGCTGATGGAAGGAGGTTTTCACTCAAAATCTCATGATACATGGCCCCATTCATTCTTTCCTTTACCGAATCAGTCGTCCTGGTCCCTTTGTAGAAAAACAGCCCCAAAGCATGATGTTTCCACCCCCCATGCTTCACAGTAGGTATGGTGTTCTTTGGATGCAACTCAGCATTCTTTGTCCTCCAAACACGATGAGTTGAGTTTTTACCAAAAAGTTCTATTTTGGTTTCATCTGACCATATGACATTCTCCCAATCCTCTTCTGGATCATCCAAATGCACTCTAGCAAACTTCAGACGGGCCTGGACATGTACTGGCTTAAGCAGGGGACATGTCTGGCACTGCAGGATTTGAGTCCCTGGCGGCGTAGTTTGTTACTGATGGTAGGCTTTGTTACTTTGGTCCCAGCTCTCTGCAGGTCATTCACTAGGTCCCCCCGTGTGGTTCTGGGATTTTTGCTCACCGTTCTTGTGATCATTTTGACCCCACGGGGTGAGATCTTGCGTGGAGCCCCAGATCGAGGGAGATTATCAGTGGTCTTGTATGTCTTCCATTTCCTAATAATTGCTCCCACAGTTGATTTCTTCAAACCAAGCTGCTTACCTATTGCAGATTCAGTCTTCCCAGCCTGGTGCAGGTCTACAATTTTGTTTCTGGTGTCCTTTGACAGCTCTTTGGTCTTGGCCATAGTGGAGTTTGTAGTGTGACTGTTTGAGGTTGTGGACAGGTGTCTTTTATACTGATAACAAGTTCAAACAGGTGCCATTAATACAGGTAACGAGTGGAGGACAGAGGAGCCTCTTAAAAAAGAAGTTACAGGTCTGTGAGAGCCAGAAATCTTGCTTGTTTGTAGGTGACCAAATACTTATTTTCCACCATAATTTGCAAATAAATTCATTAAAAAGACTACAATGTGATTTTCTGGATTATTTTTTCTCAATTTGTCTGTCATAGTTGACGTGTACCTATGATGAAAATTACAGGCCTCTCTCATCTTTTTAAGTGGGAGAACTTGCACAATTGGTGGCTGACTAAATACTTTTTTTCCCCACTGTAACTAAACAACCAACGCCATGCCTCCTCAGCTATACAGTTAGGATAGGAGTACACCTGAACACACCTGCCATGGTTGAAGCAGCTTGTGTGTGCCACGTATGCATGTGTGTGTATATATATATATTTTTTTCTCCAAATGGGCTTTTGTTTTTTAGGCTGTTTGCTATCTCTTAAGTGGACAAGTCCTCTGTCCCTAGATGAATGTTGTGTGTACATACAGTTTACTAAATAGTGGTACAAACCACCACCCTCAGCATAATCAAACCAGTATTGCACAAAGCTTTGTCTTGATGAGACCATGCTATAATAAGGTATCACATGATGATTCTCGGGCGGTATATGTGTATCTGTTACAGGATCACACGCATGCGCGCGCGTGCGTGCACACACACACACACACACACACACACACACACACACACACACACACACACACACACACACACACACACACAGTAAGCAATATAAGCAGACTGGACGAGTGTGTATGATATGCACAGGAATCAGAAACTCCTAGAATCGATCCAAAACTAGTCAATAATGACAAAAACAATGTTTCTCTCAGGGATGTAGATATAGCTAGCCTTAACCCTATCCTTGAACTTTATCTTAGCCCTAACCCTAACTTCATGTCCACACCCCAGCTCAACCCTAACCCTGGCCATAACCATAAACCTTACCCTACACTCTTAGAAAATAGAGTTTCAAACGGGTTCTTCGAATGTCCCCATAGGAGAACCCTTTTTGGTTCCAGGTAGAACCCTTTTTGGTTTCAGGTAGAACCCTTTTGGGTTCCATGTAGAATCCTCTGTGGAAAGAGTTCTACATGGAACCCAAAAAGGTTCTACCTGAACCAAAAATGATTATTCAAAGGGTTATCCTATGGGGACAGCCGAAGAACCCTTTTAGGTTCTAGATAGCACCTTTTCTAGACTTTACTATATCATCTTAACCAGCGTTCACCCGACCTTTATTTTACTGCTACAATGTACGTCTGTGTGTGTGTGTGTGTGTATCTCAATATGGCAATATGGCATTTGCAAAAAGTGATACAATCTCTCCCCAACTCTCAGTTTGAATGTACAGTATCTTGAAGATGTCTTTCAAACCGCTCGGCTCAAAGCAACTAGTCCTCACCTCATAACACCCTGGTGTGTTTCTCCGCTGACCCAGAATCAGGGCAAGACAGTTCCGGATCTAGCAAGGAGGGAGAGATGGAGGGAGTGAGGGAGGGAATAATGTTCCTGTCCAATCTGACCCTCATATCCGACAGTGTGAGACTCTCCAACTTTTCCCAGGGATTTAAAGTTGAACGAGCTCCTTCCCTCTCTCATATCCACAGTACAAACACACACACAAGCACTAAGGCACGCACACACACACACACACACTGCTGCTCATCCAGTGTTGTAATAACAGGAGGTTTGTGTGAGGAAACGGTAGGTCTACAGTGGAAGGTATTAGCATCATAAAGTGTGACGCCAGCCCTTCCTGTACTCTGGCCTGATTCATCTCTGTTCAATAACAACATGGAGCAGCTCTCTCTCTCTCTCTCTCTCTCTCTCTCTCTCTCTCTCTCTCTCTCTCTCTCTCTCTCTCTCTCTCTCTCTCTCTCTCTCTCTCTCTCTCTCTCTCTCTCTCTCTCTCTCTCTCTCTCTCTCTCTCTCTCTCTCTCTCTCTCTCTCTCTCTCTCTCTCTCTCTCTCTCTCTCTCTGTCTGTCTTTTACCGTTGGCCCAAGAGGAAACAGTTCAGTATCAATCACCCTGCCGGTGTG
The DNA here is from genome assembly GCF_020615455.1 of Coregonus clupeaformis. Lineage (NCBI taxonomy): Eukaryota > Metazoa > Chordata > Actinopteri > Salmoniformes > Salmonidae > Coregonus > Coregonus clupeaformis. The sequence continues at coordinate 41,440,680 of NC_059214.1, read as the reverse complement.
CGTTTGTTTGTGTGTGCGTGTATTTGTGTGTGTTTGTTTATTTCTATGAAATAGGAATGGAATTTGTTTGAATAAAAATTGGAAAGAACTTGAAAGGTGTCCCATCCATTTCTATTCACCTCTCCACCGCCACAGCTAGCCATCACAGCTGCTGAAACTATCAGAAAGAGCAGGTCAATGATAGCCCTCCGCAAAACAGAAACGTCTAAGAGTGGTGCAACATAGTGGTCATAAATATCCAGATCAAATCAGTATTTAATCACCTCAATATTAGCTGGAACACACGCACTCACACACACAAACACACACACACCAAAGTGTGAATCGGGGGATTACCCATGGGTGGTTCCCACCCTGAATGAGGTCATGGCGTTACACGCACACAGAGTTCTGGCAGAAAATACAATAAAGTCTATCAACCACACACAATACACACATACAAATCTGGATAATATTCAATGTCGGTTTCAGAAAGACAAAATATACACACACACACACAGCACATCTGCATGCACAAATCATAGTCATGCATGCTGAAATACACACACTTGCACAGGTGGTGTTTAAAGAGATACAGTGGGAGTGTGAGGCAGAGGCATCAGCCACTAGTCCTGTACTGATTCTTGTGTGGTCCAACTCTATGATATAGTGTTACCTTAAACACACATACGTTACATGCACGCAAGCACACATGCATGCACGCACAAACTTGACACTTTTTCATTCAGTATCCATTTCAAAGAAAAATCCTCATTCAGAATACAGAGCCAGTACTGTAACTTTGATTTATGAGCGAGTTCATTATTCTATCACATCCCAAACAATTGAATAAAATGTAATAGAGAAATGTAATACTCTCTCATGTTTCCTCTTTCAGTGTGTGTGTGTGTGTGTGTAGAGAGAGAGAGAGAGAGAGAGAGAGAGAGAGCGAGAGAGAGAGAGAGAGAGAGAGAGAGAGAGAGAGAGAGAGAGAGAGAGTGTGTTTGTGTGTGTGTGCGTGTTCTTAAACTCTGTGATCTAGGTTCTTGGCTCTGAAGCAGAAACTGAAAATGTATACTGTTCAATCTCTTACCGCAATACTGTTAATCCATGAATGTCATTCAAAATTGAACAGAATACTGTGGGGGGAAAAAGTATTTAGTCAGCCACCAATTGTGCAAGTTCTCCCACTTAAAAAGATGAGAGAGGCCTGTAATATTCATCATAGGTACACGTCAACTATGACAGACAAAATTTGAAAAAAAAATCCAGGAAATCACATTGTAGGATTTTTAATGAATTTATTTGCAAATTATGGTGGAAAATAAGTATTTGGTCAATAACAAAAGTTTCTCAATACTTTGTTATATACCCTTTGTTGGCAATGACACAGGTCAAACGTTTTCTGTAAGTCTTCACAAGGTTTTCACACACTGTTGCTGGTATTTTGGCCCATTCCTCCATGCAGATCTCCTCTAGAGCAGTGATGTTTTGGGGCTGTCGCTGGGCAACACAGACTTTCAACTCCCTCTAAAGATTTTCTATGGGGTTGAGATCTGGAGACTGGCTAGGCCACTCCAGGACCTTGAAATGCTTCTTACGAAGCCACTCCTTCGTTGCCCGGGCGGTGTGTTTGGAATCATTGTCATGCTGAAAGACCCAGCCACGTTTCATCTTCAATGCCCTTGCTGATGGAAGGAGGTTTTCACTCAAAATCTCACGATACATGGCCCCATTCATTCTTTCCTTTACACGGATCAGTCGTCCTGGTCCCTTTGCAGAAAAACAGCCCCAAAGCATGATGTTTCCACCCCCATGCTTCACAGTAGGTATGGTGTTCTTTAGATGCAACTCAGCATTCTTTGTCCTCCAAACACGACGAGTTGAGTTTTTACCAAAAAGTTCTATTTTGGTTTCATCTGACCATATGACATTCTCCCAATCCTCTTCTGGATCATCCAAATGCACTCTAGCAAACTTCAGATGGGCCTGGACATGTACTGGCTTAAGCAGGGGGACATGTCTGGCACTGCAGGATTTGAGTCCCTGGCGGCGAAGTGTGTTACTGATGGTAGGCTTTGTTACTTTGGTCCCAGCTCTCTGCAGGTCATTCACTAGGTCCCCCCGTGTGGTTCTGGGATTTTGCTTACCGTTCTTGTGATCATTTTGACCCCCGCGGGGTGAGATCTTGCGTGGAGCCCCAGATCGAGGGAGATTATCAGTGGTCTTGTATGTCTTCCATTTCCTAATAATTGCTCCCACAGTTGATTTCTTCAAACCAAGCTGCTTACCTTTTGCAGATTCAGTCTTCCCAGCCTGGTGCAGGTCTACAATTTTGTTTCTGGTGTCCTTTGACAGCTCTTTGGTCTTGGCCATAGTGGAGTTTGGAGTGTGACTGTTTGAGGTTGTGGACAGGTGTCTTTTATACTGATAACAAGTTCAAACAGGTGCCATTAATACAGGTAACAGTGGAGGACAGAGGAGCCTCTTAAAGAAGAAGTTACAGGTCTGTGAGAGCCAGAAATCTTGCTTGTTTGTAGGTGACCAAATACTTATTTTCCACCATAATTTGCAAATAAATTCATTAAAAATCCTACAATGTGATTTTCTGGATTTTTTTTTCTCAATTTGTCTGTCATAGTTGACGTGTACCTATGATGAAAATTACAGGCCTCTCTCATCTTTTTAAGTGGGAGAACTTGCACAATTGGTGGCTGACTAAATACTTTTTTTCCCCACTGTATGAACAATATAGCGTAAATGCACTATTATCAAACCGAGAAATGTCAGTTAGAAATCAAATCACTCAATTGAGAAAAGGTAGCAGTAGGCTATGGAAATACTGTGGACATCATTTTTGTCACGATCGTTATAGGAAGCAGACCAAGGCGCAGCGTGATATGCGTACATCTTTTAATGAGTACTTTAACCAAATAACAAAACGATACGTGAAGTCTACAGGTTCACCAACACAAACCTATACAGAACAAGATCCCACGAATTACAAGTGCAAAAGGCTGCCTAAGTATGGTTCCCAATCAGAGACAACAAGCAACAGCTGATTCTCGTTGCCTCTGATTGAGAACCACCCCGGCCAACATAGAAACACATAACCTAGAACAGAACATAGAAAACGAAACATAGACACTACACAAAGAAACTAACACCCTGGCTCAACATACAAGAGTCCCCAGAGCCAGGGCGTGACAGTACCCCCCCCAAAGGCGCGGACTGTGACCGCGCCAGCATAAACCCAACAGGGGAGGGGCCGGGTGGGCATTCCACCTCGGAGGCGGATCCGGCTCCGGGCGTGACCACCACCCTCTAACAACCCCCCCGTAGCGCCCCTGGTCTGGTCTTGCCCCGCTGGCTGGAGCTGGACTGGACATCGGTGGAGCGGATTTCTTAGGCTCCGGTGTGGAGCAGCTGACCGGTACCTGACCAGGCACCGGTGAAACAGGCACGGGCTGTGCCGGACTGACGACGCGCACCACAGGCTTGGTGCGGGGAGCAGGGACGGGCCGGACCGGGCTGGCGACGCGCACCATTGGCTTGGTGCGGGGAGCAGGAACAGGTCGGGCCGGGCTGACGACGCGCACCACAGGCTTGGTGCGAGGGGCAGGAACAGATCGGGCCGGGCTGGCGACGCGCACCACAGGCTTGGTGCGAGGGGCAGGAACAGGCCGGGCCGAGCTGGCGACACGCATCACAGGCTTGGTGCGAGGGGCAGGAACAGGCCGGACCGGGCTGGCGACGCGCACCACAGGCTTGGTGCGGGGAGCAGGAACAGGCCGGACCGGGCTGTGGAGACGGACTGGAGGTCTGGAGCGAAGAGCTGACACAACCCGTCCTGGCTGAATGCCTATTTTTACACACTCTGTGTGAGGCATCAGCACAGGACGTACAGGGCTGTGTACCCGTACTGGCACTACAGCACGTGACACTGGCGCAGGATATCCGGGACCGAGGAGGGGTACTGGAGGCCACGAGCGTTGAGCCGGCACACTCCGTCCTGGCTGCATGCCCACCTTAGCACGACACGTGCGTGGTGCTCGCACAGGACGTACCAGACTGTGCCGGACCACTCGCGGCACAGTACGCAGCTCCGCATACCCCGGAACCTGCCCAGTCTCACGCTGCCTAGCCTGAGTACGGGGAGTTGGCTCTGCTCTACCTCTAGGCTCCGCCAACCTCCCTTCCAGCCCCCCAAACCCGGTGGACTCCTCTCCTAATCCACAAACTCGCCCAGTAGCTGCCTCCAGCAGCCCCGTCGTCCATGCCGTGTGCCCCCCCCCCAAACATTTCTTGGGGTTGCCTCTTGCGTGTCCGACGTCGGCCCGGTTGGCGCCGCTGCTCCTCTCTATGGCGCGCCTCCACCGTCTCCTCCCACGGATGGCGATCCATTCCGGCCTGGTTTTCCTCCCAAGTCCAGGACCCCTGCCCGTACAAGATCTCCTCCCAAGTCCAGGCTGTCTGCTCCTGGACACGCTGCTTGGTCCTGTTTTGGTGGGATCTTCTGTCACGATCGTTATAGGAAGCAGACCAAGGCGCAGCGTGATATGCTTACATCTTTTAATGAGTACTTTAACCAAATAACAAAACGATACGTGAAGTCTACAGGTTCACCAACACAAACCTATACAGAACAAGATCCCACGAATCACAAGTGCACAAAAGGCTGCCTAAGTATGGTTCCCAATCAGAGACAACAAGCAACAGCTGATTCTCGTTGGACTGATTGAGAACCACCCCGGCCAACATAGAAACACATAACCTAGAACAGAACATAGAAAACGAAACATAGACACTACACAAAGAAACTAACACCCTGGCTCAACATACAAGAGTCCCCAGAGCCAGGGCGTGACAATTTTCCATCTCCTGTTGTCTGTTGTGATTGTTTGATAATAACATGGACCTTTCCATGATCTGTTTGTGTGTTGCATGTCTTCAGAATTACTCTGAGTCTAACTGCACACTAATTTTAGCTTGTCACAAACAACTCAGGTTATTGAGGTTACAGTTTTTCTCAATTGCTAAAACACTAAAACCCATTGGCTGAACAAAGTTCTCAGTTGCCTGGACTCATTTAGCTAATTATGCAGTCTGTTGTCAATACCTTAAACAATTTCACATGGTAAAACACAATTTGCAGATCTCACTTAGACTTTTCAGCAAAACTCTAAACACATTCTCATTCTCAAAACACATTCTGCACTCTAATGCACATGTCATCCATACTGGTAAACACAAGTGGCAACAATCAAATACAAATAGAGAACACATGTCATTGATTGAACACAACCACTCAAAATTGATTTAACCTGTTTCAAATGATGCGACACAACCAATATAAGCCAGTTCAGAGAGCAAACAGGTTGTTGAAGGTGGGAAGGAGAAAGTCTGAGAATGGATAGAAGAAACAATGTGAGAGGACGAGGACGAGTGCGTATGCGAGGTGGGCTACGAGGAGGAAGAGGAGGAAGAGGAGGAGGAGGGCAAGAAAGAGGAATAGGAGGACGAAGAGGAAGAGGAAGACAAAGAGTGGAAATATCTGATGAAATTCGACCAATAGTCATAGACCATGTTCTTGTCCATGGACTGACAATGAGGGAAGCAGGACTTAGAGTGCAACCCAATTTGAGCCGATTTTCTGTGTCCACCATAGTAAGGACATTCAGAGAAGAGAACAGGTACAGTATACTACTGTATTTTTGTAATTGCAAATTTACTGTACTACACTATATGCAGCTGTTTCAATAGACATTTGTAAAGTTAATCACTGTATGTATTGTACTGCATGAATATGTTTTGTAACTGCACAACTACTTTTTGTAGAATTGCAAGGCTGCCACATGCAGGTGGAAGGACAGGTATATTCACTCGGGAGCAAGAGGCCGTTATAGTTGGCATGGTCCTTCAAGATAATGCAATACGACTCAGAGAAATCCAGGAACGAGTGATACAAGACAACACACACTTCCAGGGAATCGACAGTGTGAGCATTTCCACAATTGACCGTGTCCCCATCGTAACAAGATGCGAATGAAACAAGTATTCAGAGTACCTTTTGAACGCAACTCACCAAGGGTGAAAGAACTGGGAGTTCAGTATGTGCAAGTAAGTGTACATTCAGAAACATCAATGGGCAGTTTATGAACTTGTACCTCCCTCCATACTCGCCTTTCCTGAATCCGATTGAGGAGTTTATCTCCTCTTGGAGATGGAAAGTGTATGATAGACAACCCTACACCAGAGTAAATCTGCTGCAAGCAATGGATTTAGCCTGTAGTGATATATGTGAGGAATCATGTCAGGGCTGGATACGGCACACAAGAGGCTTCTTCCCCCGTTGCCTCAGGAGGGACAATATTGCTTGTGATGTCGACGAAGTGCTCTGGCCTGACCCAGCCCAAAGACAAGAAGAACCACATTGATCACATGTTTACTCCTTTGATTTTTGTCCCTTTTACAGTTTTTTCCAACTGCTTACACACGTTTTCAAAACTATGTCTCCTTTTTTCAAAACTCTACACACAATTCCCAAAACTGCACACACAAAATGCAAAATGCCTCACATCTCCTTCAAAATGTAACACTGCATTCAAAATGCCGTAAACACATGTCAGAATGAAGCATTTGCATCAAATGGCAAACACTTCTTTCATAATAGTACATTTTTGGATATACCATGTAAACACTGTTGTTCTAAATCTAAAGCTATTTGGTCTTTCATAGGCTTATATCTACATTTCAATACAATGTTCTACAGTGAAAGTAATCTGCTGAGAGGGGTAACAAGTACACTGTAAACACCAATGCAATGTAGAAACAGAAAATATTTATTAGGCCAAACATTACTGTTGTATACAGTAGCACACAACAAAACCATAAACATATGTAAACCAAAAGTATATTCTTTAGAATACAGTAAAGAACACAATTGTGTGTGTGGGGTACCGGGGGCCAGTCCAGGAATTGGTAGGGGGGTGGGCAGTCACCAGTGCTAAGCTACGCTTCATCTCTTCTCCGGGCTGGGTCTGGCCACAATACTTTGTCCACATCACAAGATACGTTTTCTCTTGCCAAACATCGAGGGAAGTATCTCCTAGCATGGCGTATCCAACCTTGGACAGAGGCAACCTCTATGTCCCCACATGCGTCCTCCATTGCCTGGAGAAGCATGCGGGCATAGGGTTGGCAATCATACACTTTCCAGCGCCAGGCTGAGAAGAATTCCTCTATGGGATTTAGAAAAGGTGAATATGAGGGTAGGTACAAAACTACAAATTGTGGATGGGTGGCAAACCAGTTTTGGACCAGAACAGCCCGGTGAAAACTAACATTGTCCCATATAACCACAAATCCAGCAGGCTCCTGATCTGGATCAGGGACAAGCATTGTGTAAATTGCATCCAGAAAAGTGAGCCTATGGCCGGTCTTGTACGGACCCAGTGTGGCATTGTGATGGAGGACCCCGTTTTGAGTGATGGCAGCACACATAGTTATATTACCCCACGCTGTCCAGGGACATTGGTAATTGCCCTCTGTCCTTTTACATTTCTTCAGCGGCGCCTGGTTTTGGTGAGGTTGAAGCCAACCTCATCCACATAAATAAATCTCCTTCCTTCTCTTCTTTACCCTCGTCCTCTTCTTCCTCTTCCTCTTCCTCTTCATTTTCCTCTTCCTCCTCCTCCTCCTCTTCCAACACTTCGTCTTTGAATTTGTCCTCGTTGTTGTCCCCTGCCTCTCCCTCCTACTCCTCTTGCTCTCTGTCCATTGTTGGCATCCATTGTTCAAAACAGGTAATCTGACCTTTGACCTATTTATAGGCCTATACTACAGTAAAGCAGTGATTGGTTAGTGATCAGTTAAGCAATTAGTGTTTGCACATGTGAAGAGTGTGTGTGTGACCTGGTGAATAAGTGTAGCATTTTGAATGGTTGTGTTTGGAAAAGGAAAGCAAGTCACTTCCTGTTAGATTTTTGTGTTTTAGGTAGAGAATTGTGTGTAGTGTTTTGAAAAAAGTGTTTTATGCAATTGACAACTGAGTCAAAGGCTGAGAAATAGCTTATGGTTTTGGAGATTTGGTGTGTAGTTTTGCACTTTGAGTGAGAGGTTTCAAAAATCGTGTGACATGAAAAGATTTTGTGTGTAAGCAGTCGGAAAAAACTGTAGTATTGTATACTGTAGTACAGTGCATTGTAGGCTGTATACTGTACAATGGACAAATTGTATGGCCCTGAACATTGGGCTTTCCATTTGTTAACAGTACTGACTGCTCAATAGATTTAGACTGGTTGCAGATTCATATCAACAAAGAACAAGAATTACAGTATCACAGAGACAAAGGACAAGTTTGTGAGATGCAGGGTACAGTACTGTAAAAATAGGGGTACAAGGAGGAGGAAGAACAAAAAATGTTGACCTACTATGATAGAACATGTTTTCGTTCATCAAAAGACAATGATGGAAAAATATGAAATTTGTTTTGAGATAAAAAATGTACTTCTCACTGAGAACTGTATGTTTTGAACAATGTGTTTTCTATTTTTCGGTGTATTGTTTACTGACTGCTTGAGAGTGTATATCATTTTGATCACTTTGTTTATGATTTGAGAGCAGTGTTTGATTTTGAACACAGGTAAAACTGTTTTGAGGCGAATGTTTCATTTTGCAAGAGGAGTCAGAGGTTTTGTAAATAGTGCTTGAAAATGAGGTTTTGTGTTTAATGTTTTCAGGAAATGGAGCAAGGTTTCAGAAATTGTGTTTTAGCAATTGAGAAAAACTGTAATAGTTCACTGCTACTTGTGGCGTCCTGTACCGGGGGAGTGTGGGTGTCTTGACTGATTTATGGAGAGAGAGAGGAAGAGAGAGAGAGATTGAGAGAGAGAGAGAGAGAGAGACAGAGACAAAAAGGGGGGACATTAGAGAGAGAGAGAGAGAGAGAGAGAGAGAGAGAGAGAGGTGGAGAGATAGGGAAGGAGAGGTTAAAGCGATGGTTAGAGTCTCTCCACTACTTACTACAGCTTGACGTTCCTGTATTGCTGGGTTGGACCCTGGCACCATCCAGCCTCTAGCTCTGTCTCTGTCACTCTAACCCAGGGGTAACATTAGTTCTCTTATGCTCTTCCCTGCTGAACTTTGAAAGGAAACAAATATTTGTTTCTGATCATTTTATTGTGTGTCATGAATTCTCTCCTGTACTCGGCAGCATCTCAGGCGTAAAGACAGGAATAACATAAACAACTTACAGTACAATGAACCCACGACCACGGGTCAGCTCGCTCTTCCCAAAACATCCCCTCCCCAAAAAATCACTGACTTAATATATCCGCTCCACAGGACCGTGACCTGTCTGTGACTTGATCGTGTCTTGACCAAGCCTGTGGTCACTCTGTGTCTCTGTAGTATCCTCACTGATGAGTCTGAACTCCCGACAAAGCTTTGGTTTATACCAGCTTAATCAGCCTAGGAGCCTGGGAAACACACACACACACGCACACGCTTAATGCACAAACACACTTACACACACTCATACATACTACACAATGATCCCAACAAAGCTGCTGCTGTTGCGTAAAGGCCAATTCAGGGAAAAATGTAATTGCGGTCTTCCTCACAATACAGGTCTCTGTAGACCATGTCTCTCTATGTCCGCTATGCACACACACACATACACACACGAACGCACACACACAACCACACACACTACACAAAGACAACAAAGTGTTCTCTTCCACTTGATCCATCCCATAATTATCACATAAATCATGGAATATTGCAGGATAATTGTGATGTATATGTTCCAGTGGTGTAATAATGGTGGAGGACTGGGTAGGATATAGAAATACCTCTGTTTTTCACACGGTCAGTGTCTTGTGTGTGTATGTATGTATGTATGTATGTATGTATGTATGTATGTATGTATGTATGTATGTATGTATGTATGTATGTATGTATGTATGTATGTATGTATGTATGTATGTATGTGTGTGTGTGTGAAGATAATGGGACTACTGTAGATCTAAGATTACAGCTGATTTCCATCCCCTCCTGTCTGTTTACAGCTGATTTCCATCCCCTCCTGTCTGTTTACAGCTGATTTCCATCCCCTCCTGTCTGTTTACAGCTGATTTCCATCCCCTCCTGTCTGTTTACAGCTGATTTCCATCCCCTCCTGTCTGTTTACAGCTGATTTCCATCCCCTCCTGTCTGTCTACAGCTGATTTCCATCCCCTCCTGTCTGTTTACAGCTGATTTCCATCCCCTCCTGTCTGTCTACAGCTGATTTCCATCCCCTCCTGTCTGTTTACAGCTGATTTCCATCCCCTCCTGTCTGATTACAGCTGATTTCCATCCCCTCCTCTCTGTTTACAGCTGATTTCCATCCCCTCCTGTCTGTTTACAGCTGATTTCCATCCCCTCCTGTCTGTTTACAGCTGATTTCCATCCCCTCCTGTCTGTTTACAGTGGGGTTGTCTTCTCTCTGCTTTAGGTAATTGCAGTGAATGTGCACGTCCGTGTGTCTGTGTGTAATTCAGCTTCTTGTGTCGTCTGTGTGTTGGACACAGTACAGCGACCTTAATCGCACACACACACACACACACACACACACACACACACACTGGCTCCTCAGATAGACAACACCGCAGGGATCAAGTCTTCCACTCAAGCATTTTATTTTCAGAGAGAAGGCTCTCTGCTTCTGACTGAGATCATGTTGGTTTAAGCCCCTCTGATCTGCCTAAACAGTAACCAGGCTTTCTGTATCTGCATTCTGTGAGTGTGATCTAACCCAGCAGGCTTACTGTATACTGGGTGTGGCTGGGGGGTGTAGACAGATCTTCCAACACCAAGAGATCTATGCGTTTGTAAATGGTGTGACTCAATCAGACATTAAAGAACAAAAGAAAGAAATAATAAAAAACCAGCAGGCACTGCAGCCCTCCAGTAATGGAGTTTAACGCCTTCATCACCATTGTATTTCCTTTCTAAACAAATCTACTGTATAGGAAAACACAGGTTTCCAAGGTGAAATCAATCTTTCTTAATCCTAGTGATGGGAGTTTTTGTTATGACTGCAGCAGCTGATTGGATGTCTGGATCTGACACACTCGGTCTGAGAACAACCACTCAGACACACCTTGGAAAAGAAGCGTTTCTGAACGCAGACCGAGACAGGGAATTCAGTCATGTGTGTACAGTCTGCGGACGCAGACGTGAATGCAACACCCACAGTGGAGATTAATAGCTAATGATATTGTGAGAACACACAGACATACATTTCCAGGGCCTGTTGCTCATCTGAGGGAGAAGTTTACCAGAAGTCTGTCCAGAGGATACCAGCCAGCTACCAAGTATTTCTGAGGTTGGAGGTACAGTAATGTAATGATGTATTTCAAGACCAGGCCCATCCTACCACCTCTTCTGTCTAGTATGGGACCAGGCCCATCCTACCACCTCTTCTGTCTAGTATGGTGCCATCAAAGATTATAATTGACTGGAAAAGGGTGGACCATGCAACCATGAAGTAAATTCTTATTGGTTTATGCATAGGATGATGAAACAGGCAGTAGCTCTCTCCTCACCTGCCTCTTTGAAATCTCACAGCATCACCTCTCCTCTTATTTTTTTCACACAGGAAATGGGACTGGATTTGACAATGGGAAGTCCCCAGGTCATCAGTGGCATAGTGCAGTTCCGCGGGGCCCCCAGCAAGGTTCGAGCAAGGGCTTTTTTTCAGTGATGGAGTTGACAAGCCACTGACGGAGTTTACAACAGATACTCAAAACATACACATTTTTGCCTCTAAAAATAAAAGTTAAATACAAACATTTGTAAAATATGGAAAATGATTCATTTGAAAATCCCCAATAAAAACATAACCATTTTGTTAGATCTTTCAGCACTCTGACGGAGTTGATGTTTTATTTATTCATGTGGTATACACAGTAGCAATTTAGTTTTTCCTCAGTTGCTTTATGACTATAAAACCTAATTAAATGTAACGTATTTTAACCAAAATGTATGTTCTATTTTAATCTATCATGCAGATGGAGTTGATAGTTTATGGTTGTTAACATGGTGATTCCAATATTGTTTCAACCTATCAAAAGTAGAGATAGTATAGCTGACCCTGTATGGTATAGATTACCCTGCTCATTCTTGATTAATTTAGGATTTTAGACCAAATCTCCAGACACATCTTTTAGGAATCACAGTTTTGAGATAAATATTCTTTAAAGTCACAGAGGGCTATTGCAAGAAACAACAAAATATAATTATTCAGTTACAGTTTTTCTCCATTGGTTTGGCTCATTTCTTGAAACAGAAATTACATTCTCAAAACTCTAAGATCATTTGGCAAAACAGTCTTACAGTTCAGCACAACACTATAGCTCACTTGCAAAAGCTCATATCTCTCCTAAAACTGTTCACTCATGCTTCAAAACTAAATTCCTTTCCCATATAAGGAGTCAGTGCCACGAAAATGGCAAAGATCCTTCTCAATTGCTTTGGCTCATTTCTTGAAACAGACCGGACGTTCTCAACACTCTTGGTGCTTTAGCCAAAATAACGTGGATGGTTCGGCACAACACCATGGTTCACCTGCAAAAGCTCATACCTCTCCCAAAACAGTTCACGCATGTGTCAAAACTAAATTTCCTTCTCATTTAAACAGTCAGTGCCCCCAAAAATGCTTCGTCCCTTTGGCATTGTGTAAGCACTGCAAGTCAAAATGTTTAGATGTTTTGTCACTATGGCAGAGGACCATTGAAATATCCCTCATGTCCACCTTTCAGTCTTAGCCCAGTCCTTCATTGACAATGGTTACTGTACTGTTTTTTGTCTAGCTAACAGAATACAATTGTGTATAAAACTGAAAAAAATAAATAGGATTTTAGGGTAAGAGTAGCCTCCAAGGTTTGACATCACACATTGCACTCATACTGCCAAGGAAATTGTAACCATTATCATTCACACACATAAAGTAACTTCCATACATCAGAGTAAAAAGAAAATGTATACAGCATAATATACTGTAATATAAACACACAAACAAAAAACAATGAAAATTATATGCAGCCTACAGTGCTGTAAATAAAGCTGGAGTTTCACAACTAACAGTTATTCACTGGTCGCTGTCCTCACCCTCCTGGCCATCCACACGCTGCTGTCTGTCTGGCCACAGATTCTCGTCCACATCACAGCGTATATTCTCCCTTGCGATGCAACGAGGGAAGAAACGGCGTGCATGTCGCAACCATCCCCTACACTGATCTCCTGTAATATCCTCACACGCAGCGTCCATTGCATGGAGCAGGGACCTCTGATCTTGAGCCCGATGCTCATACACTCTCCACCTCCAAGCGGAGAAATACTCCTCAATAGGATTGAGGAAAGGAGAGTAAGGTGGTAGGAACACCATGACCATCCTTGGATGAGTAGTGAACCAGGCCCTGATGAGCGGGCCACGGTGGAAATTCACATTGTCCCATACAATGACATATTGTGGTAGGTGAGGCCCTACGAGACCGCTCTCATTTTCAGGGATCAAATCAACATGAAGGCGGTCCAAGAAGATGAGGAGCTTCTGTGTATTGTATGGGCCAAGACTGGGGATGTGAGTGGCCACACCATTCTCCGATATGGCAGCACACATAGTTATATTGCCCCCTCGCTGGCCTGGGACATCCACCATGGCCCGGTGGCCAATAATATTACGGCCACGTCTTCGGCCCTTGGCCAGGTTGAAGCCAGCTTCATCCACAAACACGAGGATGTGATGGGTCTCGTTTCCTTCCAATGCCATTATTCTCTACAATAGCGTAAAAAAGAAAACATCAAATCAGTCATACAGAAGAGTCATACACTACAGTTACAGACAATTACATAGGAATGTTCTATGTTCTCCACAAGTTCAATATACTACTGGCCACTACTCCAGTGGTTCCAAACCTGGGGTACATGTACCCCTATGCAGAGGTACTACAGGGGGTATTTGACAGAAAGGGGAGGGGGGAAATCATCAATGACTAGACTTACTGAAATGTTACAGTAAAACCCACAGTATTAGATAGATTTACATGGGAGGCACTAATTGCAGCTCTTTGACCCCTTTTCTTATTGTATGTTATATTCTTCAAAATAAGGATTATAATGATAATTGCATCATACAGTAAGCTGCAGTTTTTAGGCGAAATGTTGAAGTCAGATAAATCAAATACTTCCATACCTGGATTACCTGGATACACAAATCAGGTAAAGTGGGTACTGAAGCCAAAAAAGTTTGGGAACCACTGCTTAATTGTAAAAATGTTATAATGATGGACAACCAGTAACTGACTTACATGTACATACTGGTACCGCAGCTCTTTCACTCTATCAGAGTTCCTCTCAAATGGTACCCTGTAAATTTGCTTCATTGTCATCTGATGCTTCTTCAATATCCGGTCTATTGTGGAGATGCTTATAGAGTTGACATTTTGGAATATGGCATTGTCTTGTAGGATTGCAGCGCGGATCTGTCTCAATGTGATGGCATTATTTGCCATCACCATGTTACAGATCTCTTGTTCTTGTTGTTCATTGAGAAGTTTTCCTCTGCCACCTGTGCAAGGTTGTCGTCCAATCCTAGATATAGAAGTCAAAGGACAACACTCCATTCGTAATGTATACCTTATGTATTCCTTACAGAATGAGTTACCTATGTAATTGTATTGTTGTTTTACTTACAGTAACTTTACCACAATTCTAATGCATCACTGCACAGTGACTGGAATACTACTGTAAACTGTATCATCAATACTGTAGAAAATAAACTATTCCATAGTTTATTTTCTCCAATGTTTTTCTTGTCATTTTTAGTATCATAACATCCCATTGAGGTAAGATATTACTGTAGGCCTATCACACACACACACTAAATGAATAGGTAAATATGTAAATAAATATATTTCTTGCTCTATGCACAGTGTCCTGTCCTATACAACATATAATTCCATCATTGACTGACTACATACCTGTTTTCCCTGCGAAAGGTTTGGATGATGGAGGAGACTGTTGAGCGAGGCACATTAGGCTGCACTCGGCGACCTGCCTCCGCCATTGTGAGGCCATGGTTGATGACATGGTCTATAATTGTGGCCCGAATTTCATCCGGGACAGCATGGTGTCTTCGTGCTCCTCGGCCTCTTCCCCCCTATTCCACCACCACGCACCCTTACTCCTCCTCCTCCTCTTCTTCTTCTTCCTCTTCCTCGAGCAGGCAGTTGCCCTTGTTCATTTACTTGGCCAGGTGCCTCCATGTTCAGAAATTGTACTGGTCCTGCATGGTCAAGCTCTTTACATACATGTTTGGCAGCATTCACAGTCATGGACAGCACCTGTCAGGTAACTAAACATACTGTTTGATTGGTCATCTGAGATGTGTGAAACTCCTCCTTCGTTAGTCAAGTTCTAGTTTCACCTGACTGTCAATTGCTGTAATAAATTTATCAAATGTTCCAAGGGATTCATATATGGTATTCATGGTATTATGTTCTTGACTAATTTTGACAATTGAACAGACTATTGTGCATGTGATGACTTATACAATGAAATGACGCTGACACGTTTTGGAGCGAACAACCATTAGACTGAGAATCAACAATCAGTTTAGATCAACAAGATCTATTCACTTGGAAATTGTGCTAAATGTAGGCTACCTGTACTTAATCATTTGCAAAGATGTACTGAGACATTGAGACATGTACTTAGACATTTGCAATTTGATGAAATGAATGAGAAATTCAATTCTGTTGTGAACAATTGCCAAGTGGTTTGGAGGTTTGTCCATGTAGTTTTGAGAATGTAATTTCTGTTTCAAGAAATGAGCCAAACCAATGGAGAAAAACTGTAATATCCATTATTGCCCGTTTTTAGAATTTGAAACACTTTTTGGGAGAGTTTGAAATCGGGATCCTTTTCTCCAGGCATAGAGCCGACATCTAAATGAATAATATAGATTTTTTTTTTATGTTCAAAAACTTCGCCTAAATGTACATTTTAAGCTCAAATAATAAAATAATTAAAAAAGAAAACTATAAAAAACGTAATTCCCTGCGCTAATTTCCTGCTATTCTACAAATGTTTCCATGAGGCTGAGAGAAAATGTTTCAGTTTTAAAGCTAATTTCCTGTAATTCATGGCTTATGACGTGTTCATTTACTTTCTGGGGGGCCTGACCTTCGGGGGGTCCCCAACCTCCCCAGAGGGCCTTGTGGGTGCTGTGCTACACCACTGAAGGTAATCAGAAGTTTTGATATCGCTGTTTCACAATACACAAAGCTATATACTGTCTGTACACAATACATTCACAGTCTGCTGTTGAACACTGGTCCTCAACCCTGGTCCTAGAGCTACAAGGTGTGCAGGATTTTATTCCAGGCCAGCATGAATACGTCTGACTCAATTAATCAAGGTCTAATATGTTACAAGCCTGCACACCATGTGGGTACCCTGGACCAGAGTTGGTGACCATTGATGTTGAACAAGATTCGTTCAGCAGTCATTCTGTTTCTGCTGTCGTGTGTAGTATTGTATATAGGACCGGAGTTAAGGAGAATCCATGTGGCGGTTTGGCACAGCCTTTTACTTTACTTTGTGGTGAATAAAATAAATAATGCACACAACTTGGTGGGAAAATGTCAGGCTCTAACAAACCCAAAACCAATGTTCAATAAACATCCGTCAAACTGGAGTAACACCTGGTCAGCATCAACAGGACACACACACACACACACACACACACACACACACACACACACACACACACACACACACACACACACACACACACACACACACACACGGTTACTTTCTAAATGTAATCCATTTCAGTTACTAGTTACCTGTCCAAAATTGTAATCAGTAACATATCTTTTGGACTACCCAAACTCAGTAATGTAATCGGATTACATTCAGTTACTTTTGGATTACTTTCCCCTTAAGAGGTATTAGAAGAAGACGAAAAGGACCCATCAAACGCATTTGGTGAGTCATCATAGTGGTCTCTGATTGGTGGTCATCATTTGGTGAGTCATCATACTGGTCTCTGATTGGTGGTCATCATTTGGTGAGTCATCATAGTGGTCTCTGACTTGTGGCCAGACTCGGTCAGATGGAACAAACTTAAACTTGCGCATTTTTTCAATGCTGAATTGAATGTCATTGAGAAAACAGAATGGTGTCATAATGTATTTTTTTGCACATCCTTTCTGAATTTAAAAGTAATCCAAGATGTAATCTATTTTTTCAAAAGTATGTGTAATCTGATTACAATATTTTTGCTGGTAACGTAACTGAATACGGTTCAATTTTTTTGGTAATCAGATTACATGTAATCAGTTACTCCCCAACCCTGCCTATACACGGCCGATGTGACAGATTTAATTTAATTTCAATGAGTATAAATAATGTCCAGATTAGGAATGAGAGAGCAAGAGTCTTCTGGATGTATATGCTGTCACTCCCTCTTAGAGCCATGTTGTCTCAGTGTGTGTTTATGTGTGTATTTGTGCATGTGTGTGTTTATCTTTGTGTGTTTGTGTGCATGTGTGTTTATCTGTGTGTGTGTGTGTGTGTGTGTGTGTGTGTGTGTGTGTGTTGGCTGGACAGGATACAGTGACTGTGAAACCGAAGCAGGCCCAGCCCACTCCCACAGTGGAAAGAATGATGGTTATTCTGTAAATGAAACTATTGACCAGGACAGTTGCTTCTTGAGGTAAAGTGGTGGTAATGTCTCTGTATGTGTGTGTGCTTGTGTATATCTGAAAGCTATTTTGTAGTAATGCAACATCTAGCTTGCTTACGTCTCCTCGCGTCTCCATGTTTGCAACAACACTTTGTACCTAGGAAGCAGGAAGAAGGCCCAATGCAGTCAAAAATGTGATTTTCCTGTGTTTTATATGCACTCACCGGACAGTTTCTTAGGTACACCACCCCGTTTACGAAAATTGATCGCTTCTACAGACAGTGAGTCAAGTGGCCCTGGCTTGCTATATAAAAAAGCAGGCAGACAGGCTTTGAGGCATTCAGTTACTGTTCGATTGAACATGAGAACGGGCAAAACGAGTGACCTAAGCAACTTTGAGCATGGTATGATCGTCGGTGCCAGGCACGCCAGATCCAGTATCTCAGAAATGGCCGCCCTCCTGGGCTTTTCACACACAACTCTTCACACACGACAGTGTCTAGGATTTACAGAGAATGGTACGACTGAAAAAAACATCCAGTCAGTGGCAGTCCTCTGGGTGAAAACAGTTTGTTGATGAGAGAGGTTGAAGGAGAATGGCAAGAATCGTGCAAGCTAACGGGTGGGCCACAAACAGACAAATAATGGCGCAGTACAACCGTGGTGTGCAGAATGGCATCTCAGAACGCACAACTCGTTGGTCCTTGTCATGGATGGGCTATTGCAGCAAACAATCACACCGGGTTCCACTCCTATCAGCTAAAAACAAGAAGAAGCGGCTCCAGTGGGCACGCCATCAGCAACAATGGTCAATTGAGGAGTGGAAAAACCTTGCCTGGTCCGACGAATCCCGGTTCCTGTTTTGTCATGCTGATAGCAGAGTCAGGATTTGGCATAAGCAGCATGAGTACATGGAGCCCTCCTGCCTGGTGTCAACAGTACAGGCTGGTGGCGGTGGTGTACCGCCATCCAATCTGCAGCAACTGCTTGATGCCATCTAGTCAGCATGGACCAACATCCCTATGGAATGTTTCCGACTTGTAGAATCCATGCCCCAAATCATTCTGACTGTTCTGGAGGCAAAGCGGGGTCTGACTCGGTACCTAATAAACTGTCCACAAATATACTGACTGTATATTTCCACACTATGCAGTTGGAATGATACTGTGAAATTGTGAAAATTATGATAATAATAATAATAATATGCCATTTAGCAGACGCTTTTATCCAAAGCGACTTACAGTCATGCGTGCATAAATTTTTGTGTATGGGTGGTCCCCGGGGATCAAACCCACTACCTTGGCGTTACAAGCGCCGTGCTCTACCAGCTGAGCTACAGAGGACCATGATAATGTCCTTTTACTGTGAGAGCTGTTTGAAAAAAAAGAGTTTTGGCTTGCCTGTTGACATCACCAGGCGGTAAATTAGTTCCAAACCTCTCTGCCAATAACAGCTTTCCCCAACCCACTCAGACCACTCCCAGATGGTCGTAGCGAAATCTTGCTTGAGAAATTGCTCTTTGCTAAGAAACTATTTTTTCTTTTTGACCATTTTAATTGAAAACAATCACAGTAAGGTACTTAATAGTTAACCAGAAATTATTTGATATTGAGATAAAAACAGCTGCATTGGACCTTTAAACGCTGGACAATGGTAGTGCTCACTTGCTAGTTCATATCAGAGCCTCACATCTGCTCCATGTGCATGCAGTAGATGTGTGAGTGGGTGCTGAGGGCTCTGACAGGTATGTTTTATAATGACAGGTAGGGTTTATAATGGCCCAGTCACTAGGTCTCCTGCTGAGTGCTTAGTTTAGCCAGCTCCTATGTTGTGGTTCTGCAGAAGGGCTAGGAAACGCTATGTGTCATGTAGGTACAGTGGGCTAGGAATGCCTTTCAACTCTACTGGCTACTCTCTATAATCAGCTGTATCTCAAAGTAAATTGTTTGTTTGCTTGTTTATTTGTGTGTGTGTGTGTGTGTGTGTGTGTGTGTGTGTGTGTGTGTGTGTGTGTGTGTGTGTGTGTGTGTCATGCGTGCGTGCATCCATGCGTGTGTGTATGTGCGTGTGTGTGAATGTGGTCTCTGGGTCTTGGAGTGGTTAACGTAATTGGTTTTACAGTAAATTTACTGCCTACATCTGTCTCTCTTTAGAACAAAGAATTACCAAACACATGAGGTGCGTACGAGAATCAGTCAGTGCTTTTCAATGGATGGTCACGACAGCCTGTTATTTTCTAAACTTTCCAAAATATTTGTTCTCCAACATTTTCATTGTTTGTGATTCTATACAGGACTTGAGAGGCTGAAACAGTGTCCTCTTGAGATCATATCTAATGTTCAAATTCAAGTACAGTAAAATGCTTAACTTGCATGTTGTTTCTGATAACATCTGATGTAGCAGTGCCTAATGTATTCTCCTTCACATAATATGTTTCATGTTTTTTGTGTGTCTGTTCTGTCTCAGCCATATAGCTTCTGTCTCCCAGTGTTTCCCAGTGTTACGGTCTGTCTGTGTGAGTCACCCTTCCCTGCTGGTCTCATCCAACCCTGCTAGCTAATCCTCCTAATGTAAACACACTTTCTGGATGGATCTAGTGTTGGAACCATTCACACACACAGCGCTGCCTTGGACCGGCAGCTAATGGAACTCTCAGTGCCAGACCTGTAACCGTGGACCCGGCTGTGTGTGTGAGGTTTCTCTATCAGTCTCTCCTTAGACAGACAGAAGGATGTCATTCTGTCCAACACAAAGAGGAGAGAATGGAGAACAGGTCCCTCAAATTCTCCCACTCCCAGTTTTGGGAATTTAGTGACGATGAGATACTGTGTGTGTATATTTGCGTGCATGCATCCAATGCTTGACTTCTCTCCCGGTTCTGCAGTGCTTCTGCTAGTGTTGCCTGTAACCCAGACAGATGGATCGAGTGAGGAAACATCTCTAGATTCAATTCTTAATTCTAGACAGACATGGATTAACTACAGAAACATCTGTAGATGACATGTTTAATTTTAATCAATGGGAGGATAAACTGAGATTAGCTTTTTGTCCTGTATAGAGTCTAATCTCTGCCAGGTGATCTGTCTCCTCTGACATACACATAATCTCCCTCATAAATATCATCTGACTCTTCTCTAATCCAACTATTAGTACTGGAGTCAGAGTTAAGCCCAGCCCAAGGTTTAGAGACTGGTAAAAGGATGTTTGGCAGATGTTTGTGTGTGTGTGTGTGTGCGTGTGCGTGGCCAGAGGTTTCAGTAGGCTTGCATGTTATTTCATCTGTGTCACGATTTGGAGATTTAGTTTCCCAAACCGTGGGTCAGGACCACCTTATCTATCGGTGCCAAATCCCACTGGGTCAGGGCTTTGGACAGTGCTGTGGCTGGAAATATTGGGTCAGTGGAACATCTGAAAAACTTTAGGTGGAGCATGTCATAACATAAAGGTTGGGAACCATGGTTTTGGTGAAGTTTGGTATGGGAAAACAGAAATGCTGCATGGCAGTGGGAGGCAACCTGGTCTCAGAGCATTTCGTATTATTTTATATGTAAATTTGTGAAACTAGTATGATATGTTACGTTTCGTATGGTATGTATTAATTTGTGGATGTTCATCACCCATTTAGTATGATATGTTACGAATTACAAATCGTATTATATGTTAAGGATTTGCAAAACGTATGATATTGTAATGTCCCGGCTGGGTCATAAAGGAAAAAGAGATGGACACCAGGTGTTCAGGGCAGAACACAGGTTTATTCCTAAATTGGGCTATTGTTCAGGCCACAGCCCACGCCGCTAAATTCCGAACGTACACAAATATACCATGTCAAGTTAAGGGTCACCCTCCTAGGAGCAGATCAGGGTCCCGAACAGAAGAGAGAGAGATGAGACAGTAACCCCTATTTATGCATTTCAAAACCCCGCGGGATTACCCATCATTCCCCCCCAACCTTTCCATCTGTCCTGGCATATTTAACCCCTGCTAGCACCCACGAACACAGAACAATAACACACCCACGAACACAGAACACAATACCGGGTCGTTACAATATATTACGAATTCTAGCTAGGTGGCTAACGTTAGCTAGCTGGCTAACTTTATCTAGTCTAGGGGTTAGAGTTAAGGTTAGGGTTAAGTTTAGGAGTTAGGTTAAAGAGTTAAGGTTAGGGTTAGGGTTAGGGGAAGGGTTAGCTAAAATAGTTCAGGTTATGGTTAGGGGAAGGGTTAGCTAAAATGGTTAAAGTTAGGGTTAGGGGAAGGGTTAGCTAAAATGGTTAAAGTTAGGGTTAGGGGAAGGGTTAGCTAACATGCTAAGTAGTGCAAAGTAGTAAAAGTAGTAAGTAGTTGAAAAGTACCTAATTAGCTACAATGTTGAAGTTGTCTGTGATGAGATTCAAACTAACAAACCTTTGTGTTGTTAGATGTTGGCGTTATATGGCCACCCATCCATGTAACCATACCAAACGTAGGATAATGTATTTTCCTAATTTCAGTGTCCTGGATTTACATTTACTATGTTACGTCTAGCTCATGGGAAGAAGTAGGAGGTTTGATTTTAAGATTGATTATTAATTCTGTTTCAATGGAACTTCAATCAACTCAGAGCTATTGTAATGATGTAGTCATACCCCGCTTAGATCAATGTGGAAAACCAGAAATTACTGCAATGCGCATACACGCATACAAATTGATGCAGTCTGCCTGTACTTACTGACACAGAGACACACACAAACTAAAGATTTCTACTGTCTGCACCTAACAACCTGTATATAAAAGTAGAAATGTTATTTAAGGATAGGAAAGGTCATTGGAGAGTATAGTTCGAGGAAATAGTAAATGTACAGTAATGAAAATGACAGACTATTTTTGTTGAAAAGGAAAATAATAGATATATATAATATTTCACCAGCGAAAACAGAGGACAATTCTATTTTTTATGACATACTGGAATAATCTGCCATGCGGAGAGAGAGAGAGATGCATGTGGTTTTGAGGAGCTGGTTTTCGGCAAATGGATGACAGCCAGTAGGTGATTGGATGTCTGGTCTCTGGTGACCTTACCTCACAGGACGTGAGAGAGGTCGTCTGTGCCAATGAGGTCATCTGTAGCACCACATCATTAAATGGCTACCTCACCAGGGACGTTTAGCAACCCTCCATCACTACCTCACTGTCTCCCAGATTAGCCGGGACCTACTGGTGGGTCTCCTCAGATTCCCTCAAGGCAGTAGCTACAGAATGTGTTCTAACAAGAACCATTGGTTTGGTTTATCCAATGGGTCTCACCTCAGGAGAATTACAGAAGCCTTTCAGGGGGGTTGGAGCTCAAAAAGACTAGGAACCCCTGCTCCATATGACCCCAGAAGGCAGCATGTTATTTCTCTGTGGTTGAGTGTTCACATTGTGAGCATGGAGGGGAAATGTGTGGAAATGTGTGTGATGCTCAGAGAAGATCCTGCCTGTTCAGTAATTTAGACTTGTTTTAACTGTAAATGTGCAGAGTTATTCCAATGCAAACATAGTTTAACTAGGTAGGCCTAATTGCAGTGGACCTTGACTTGTTTCACTTCAGCTTGTTCAAGACTACTGTAGGCTGTAGTGCTCCTTGTGTTTTTAAGTGTTCATTATTCCTGATCACGGTCCAAATCCATTTACAAAACCACAACTTTCTTCTAAACCTGAGGAACCTGTTTTCAGCGCTGCCGAAAAGTGAAATTCTATGCCAAAGGTGACAGCTCATAGACTAGTTATAAAATGAGCTTTCCAAAAATCATTCATCTCATTTAGGACCAGGATTTAATCTCAAACTTTCCACTTTCACACCCTCCTCACCCTGATTAGACAGAAAGATAACATCCAAGTCCACTCAGTAGAGTCTTTCCTCTCATATGGGCAGTAAGCATCACGATGTGTCTTTCAGTTGGGGAAGGCTAGTCTAGCGATCCTCAGACACATCTTTGGGACCATGTCTCTCTCATTACACACAGCGCAATCTGAGAACGCAACGCCTTGACGAGCCAGGTGGCCCGGAGAGCAGCGTGCTGACAGCTCGGTGGCATGCTCGGAGAACACCGGCTAGGCCTCTCAGAGACGGGAGATTCCACAGATAAGACCACAATGATCAGAAACGCAGTTGAACCGAGAGAAGTGATCAGGAGATTGATCTCGTCCCAGTGGCTGTGATGCTCGGTGTGGTGAATATCAAGGCCGTGCTGCATGGGCAGGGCTGGGCTGAGAGGAATCTACTGTTTAACTGCTAGACTGTGTGTTCCAGATGACGAGCAGGAGATATGCATCAAACCTCAAGCAATAAACAGTGCAGTTGGCTGACATCGGTCTGGTTTGGCACAGACATACTGTATAGAGAGATCCACAGTGGTGATTTGGATTCCCCTTCAGAGAGTTACAGCGAAAAGGTCTCATTATGAGTTATGGTAGAACACAATGGAAACCTGCCTGTTGCCTTTCCAGCTCCACTGGGGCTTTTTCACGTTCATCTTCCTTATGTTGAGAAGAAATGCTGTGTTGTGCATTGGCTACAGAGAAACATGTTTGGCAACAACGCTGCTCTCATTTTGCATATTTTGCTTGGAGCAATTAAAAACATCAGGATAGTTTGCTATCTGTATAGATAACGAGTAGCTACTGAGGGCTACAAATTGTATCTGACAGTCTTAAAGTCTCCATAGTTATTAAGGGGAAACATAGATTAGGGGACTTATAAAGCCAGTGTTTGCATGCGGCAGTGGGTAGCTGTCTGTGCAAGCAAATACCAAGCTGGAGATGTGCCATCCCTACTCTGGATCCAACAATCTCGCTCCTCCCTCCGCATAGGATGGAAAGAGGTGAGGGATGGAGGGATGGAGGGAGAGGGAAATCAGGACCATATGAATGACATTCCTGGTCCTCTGGCTGGGCGTGTAGCTTGTTGTTGGTGGTTTGGGAAGTCTGGGAGCCGCTGCTTTGGGTCTCAGATGTTGACATTGTCCTGGCAGAACCCTTCACTGAGTCACTGCCATCGCGGCAGTACGTCACACAGGTCACACTGTATACACACACACACACACACACACATGCAATGTATGCACTCACTAACTGTAAGTCGCTCTGGATAAGAGCGTCTGCTAAATTACTTAAAAATAAATAAAAAGTCTGAGTGCACTTACTGACACAGAGACACACGCAAACTAACACACACTGACAGCTAGTAACTACTGTACTGACTTTTTTGATATGCTTATCTGATAGATGTCTTCTTCTTGGCTCTATTTAGTCTTGTTCTTACGGGGACATTATGCTTGCAGAAGGACTGTACACACTGCCAAGCCTAAATAAACCCACCAGAGTATCCATCAGCAGAGAGATGTCTGCTGACCATTGACTCCATCCTGCATGCATATTCACCCCAATGGTCCTCAGCATATGTACTCATCATCATCATCATCATCATCATCACCATCATCATCATCATCATCACCATCATCACCTACACATCACAATCATCACTATTTAAAACTATCACTGCACTGTGCGTGGAGATCCCATTTTCCAACAGTTTGTGTAGTTGTAGTAAGTCAAACAGGTGTTTATTGCTGAACTTTTGGTGACCTCTGCATGGTTTACCTCAGTGAGTGAATGAAGAAGCTGAATATAAAGGATCTTTGTTACCTCATAGAACCAAGCGCTGATGTGTTTCCTGAGTTGTGAGTGTGTTGCTGTTTGAAGTGCCAGGCCTCCCCTGAGATAAGAGTTTGAGTTTGAGACACACAGCAGGGATTTATGGGTAACTACAGTAGTGGAGAGAGGGGTAAGTTGAGCCATTTGTTACATCCAGCATCACTATGTCAAGGGAAATATAGTATTCTTTCTAACAAAGATATATACATATATTTCCGGATGTTGTGTTTCCCTGGAAATAATCAGAATTCATGTACCTGTCACAAGTGACACTGACTCTTACTAAACTAGAGACTGTCATTCTCTTTATATTGCGTATCACCATGTCTTATTATTTGATGTCATGCCTATTTATGAGTGCCTTTTAATCATGTGTGCTGTGTTTACAACGGTTGCCTTTTACTTAATTCCTTATATTCTCACGTGTGAAATCGAATTGCATCGCATGGAGAAAAAAATATTGCTTGCATGGTATGCTGTGATTCGGCAGATTGGCATGGACTAAAGTGACATTGAGACAGCTGTTGCCAATTCCCTATAACCTCCTCCCTCCCCAAACGAATTGCTAAAGAAGCCCCAGAACTAGAACTTACTTTCAGGGCGCCCTTCGGACCAGGGACCTCTCGACTGACGGACGTCCACGTCGTTGCTGCTGCACCTCTCAGCCTGCTGTGGGAAAAAGGCACAAATCACAACACTCTCTATAGCGCTAGTAAAGGAAAGTGCTTGTTTCGAACGTGTGAGAAACAGCCCAGCAAACAGCCACCAACAACCGAGCCAGGCTACCAAGAGCTCAACTCATACAACGCTCTCTATAGAACTATCAAAGGAAAGTGCTTATTTCCAGCATGTGAGTGTGACTCCAATGGCTGGCCAGTACATGCTGTAATTGAGTGAATCAATTGCTGTGTTAGTTTGACCCAGTGCTCATAGTTAGCCTATAGCCCTAAATCCCACCCTTTTTATATGTTTCTAATCTGGCTGTAGTGATACTGTGTATTGTAATTTTAGAAAAAGCTGAGTTTATAAAGAACCTTTGATTGTACTTTGGCCTGTCTCTGTGGTTGTTTGCCGTGGGATTTTAGAACTCTGCTTTTGACCTAAACATAAGACCTTGTGTGCCTCTGCAGTTACATCTTTGTTTTCTTTTGTGTCAATGTACCTCAGTGTCATTAAGTCTATATTTTCATCTCTTACTGCTGCTCGAATGGACTTCTCTCTCTTTCTTGGCTGCTCTCAAGAACCTCAAGGGGGCTAGACCCCTGCTTGTTTTACATTTGTATACACGGGGCATGATATCTGCTCTGTAACAGTAATGCATCGAGTTCATATGCATGACACGTTTCAAAAATATGATGCATAGAGCTGAACAAATGTAATTATTTGTATGGTGTATAGTGGTCATTGGCTCAACTTACCCCAAGGCAAACATTTGGACTATTAACCCACACAGGATGCACTTTCATGCTAGGTTAAGGACCTCCTATTGTAGCTTATAGAGACCCCAAATTATGTATAAAATGATATACTTTGGTTTAGATACAAGCATCATGAAACCTATAATACAAATGTGAAATCAGTTTTTTGGACCTAACTTGCTTACCGCTTTTTCCATTTGGTTTCTTCTTTCAGACTCCATGAAATGATGATTTCTTCCTAAATGTTTGGTCACATGATTCATTTAGTGTATGGTTTCCTAGAAACAAGAGGTGGCTCCACTAAGCCTTTGGCTCAACTTACCCCACTCTCCCCTAACTGCTTCCTGGAGAGCATAGCAGCATCACACCCTCAGGTGTTTACACCAACACACTATCTACTATAAGAGTTCCTCTCATCATTTGTAAGATAATTGAGCTGTTTGATAGTAAAAGGAAGTACATCACCATTCAATCCGGACCCACCATCACACACACTCAACCTTCAACAGCCCCCAGGCCTTTCATTCACATAATGCTGAGATCATAGACCTACAAGTAACTGCCAAAATAAAGGAATCACCAACAAATGTCTTAATAGGGTGTTGGGCCACCACGAGCCAGGGATGTGACGCCATTCTTCCATAAGAAATTCAATTTGGTGTTTTGTTGATGGTGGTGGAAAACGCTGTCAGAATCAGTTGGGCTGAGATCTGGTGACTGAGACGGCCATGGCATATGGTTTACATCGTTTTCATGCTCATCAAACCATTCAGTTACCACTCGTGCCCTGTGGATGGGGGAATTGTCATCCTATGGGGGCATAGCCATGGTAGTCAAAACAATGGCCTGCCCAGCATTTTTATACAAGACCCTAAGCATGATGGGATGTTAATTGATTAATTAACTCAGGAACCACACCTGTGTGGAAGCACCTGCTTTCAATATACTTTGTTCCCTCATTTACTCAAGTGTTTCCATTATTTTGTCAGTTACCTGTAGGTTGAAATGCAGATGAGCTCATGGAGTGTCTGACTAATTGACTGTTTTAGTCACTGGTTGCTATTTAATCTGAGCGGAGCTCACCTGATCCAGGGATTACAGTGAGATTAATGCTACATGTTTGTGTGTGACTCAACTGGGGATTCCCGCTCTCTTGCTTTGTGTGTGTGTGTGTGTGTGTGTGTGTGAGTGAGTGAGTGTTTGTGTGAACCACAAGCTTTCCTGTTGTGACATTCTTAAAATTCCCTCGACCTCCAGTTGTATGTCCGTGTCTGGGGGCTAGCGAATGATCACAAAAAGTAGCACAAGGGGTTTTCAGGGACTTGTTTGTGGAATTTGTTCAATTAAAATGTGGTAATTGAAACAAATATTTAGGGTGTGTCAAACCCAAACAATTTTTTTCTGATAAATGTAAACAAAACAAAAACTGTAACCACCTCAATCCAAGCTAAACAGATTGTGATGGAGACATTATGCCATATTGACCTGATGCTCTGCAGTGTGGCGCCATAACTAATGCTACTGACATGTCTGTAAGATTTACAGGAACATAGATAAGGACAGATGTAGGTATGATCTCACCAGGCTTACTGACAACCACAAAGGCTCCCGCTAAGCCCAACATGTGGTGAGGAGAGGACACATATCATAAACCCCTCTTTCATATCTTGTACAGATTTATCAGCTCTGATATATTGATGCATTTTTTTGTTGTAGTCCGGCCATCTAATGAGTAACTTTAATTCAATACGACTTTATTAATGAAGTTGGCCAGTAAGGAGTCGTCCAACTGGAGCTCCATGGTCCTGAGAGATTCACACACATAGACGTCATCAACTCACCCATGCTCTGACAAGGGCCGTTAACAGTCCTCTTATATTCGCACGCCCAAATGTCTACACAACGTCCTGTAAATCTCCCACTGTTATTGTTTTAATTGTACTAATGTTAGTATTATCACAGTGGTAAAAACGTCAGCTTCAAACAGCCAACTATGTCTGGACTCTACTGGGGCAAAGACAAAACCAGAGAGCATAGCTTGTGAAAATAGCTGGCCACGCTGACTCGGCACCGGAGGAGTGTGTGTGTGTGTGTGTGTCGGAGTGTGTCGTGTGTGTGTAAGCGTGCAAACTGCTAAAGAACCTGATGGTACATAACAAAGCATCCAGCTGCTTCGTAAATCAGCTATTTCCCCCAAACCACAGAACCTCATGAATTCAAGCACCCATTGTTTGCTATTGGCATGAGGTGAAGCTGTATCAATGCCTCTGATATTTACTGAGGAAAACACCCCCGTAGTTACAAAACACCACTGGGTGTTTCAAACCTACTCCACCTCTCAGCTGAGACATTATTCTCTTCAATAGAGGAGACATTGAAATCATGTCTGTGACCTGAAAGAACTAACAGTGATCTGGAATAGAGTCATGAGTCAAGTTCAATATGTCTTTGGTCTGTATTTAGCAGATAGTCACAGAACAGTCAACTCCCTCACACTGGAGACGTAGAGAAAATACCAGTCAGCAGTAATGAGTCTCTCAAAGAACTGTAAAAGGTTTTATGTCCTGTAGTGTAGGTTAAATTCCATATTAACATTGACATACCTTGGTTTGGCAAATGATCCTTCATTGCTGTAGCGCTTTGTGCTTTTACATACAGTATGTGAACAATAAAGTGAGACGCTAAATTCTTCAGCTTTGCCAAATGTGGATATTTCCTGTATTTTATCTGTGTTTGTGCCCGCACACACGTTTTGGGCAAGCCTGGCACAATGTTTACTGACACAACCCATTTTAATGGTTTCTTGTCAGTTCCAGACATTGGGAAATCAAGTGACTGTATTCTCAGTCTATTTAAAATGCAAATGCAATACCCTTGTGAAACGCACATTTAAAGTGTGCAGAGAGCTGAAGTTACTATAGCTGCCAAACATTGTGAAACATTGTAAGCATTTTTCATGAAGTGCATGGTTTGTCTAAAAGGGTTTGACCATTTCTGAACAACAGTCTTCGTGCCAAAGTATATTTTCTGACTGCAAAACCTCTCATATGCAGGAACCAACCTCCCTAAAAATGTTCAATTGTTATCCGACAGATTAAATATGAGAAGAGTGGGACCATTTTGGAGCAGAATACATCATCCTAGAAATCAGATATCTCTCTGAGAGCAATGTTGAAATTCAACCTAAACAACTCCATATACACCTCACCCACATTTTACATTACAAATCACTCCATCTCCAACCCAGGGAGGGCATTGTTTAGCAATGTGCTGCAAGCCTTGTGAGGCTCCTCCATATGGAAGTATAAAGGAAGGAGAGTCATCAGACCATATGCTTGTTAAACATCTCTCAGAGCGGACCCAGAGAACCAGCTTCACTGTGTTCTGGTCACATACCCCAGGAACACACTACAGCCACCCACATTACCCATACACACACTACACATAAAGTATATTCCATACACACACACACACATTTCCCAAACACACCCATGTAATAAACATAATGAATGTGAGTAATTTTCATTGCCTCCAATCTGGTTCTGTTTACTCCCCAGGTCCCCTGTGGTTCAGATATCTACACTGAGTTATTGGCAGAGTGGGTTAAACCATATGGCAGACAAAGGTTACACCATATGACAATAGCTATAGGGTAAAGATGAAGGTTACAACATATGGCAAAAGAGTAGGGTTACACTATATGACAACAGACGAGGGTTATACCATATGACAATAGCTGTAGGGTAAAGATGAGGGTTATACCATATGACAATAGCTGCAGGGTAAAGACGAGGGTTATACCATATGACAATAGCTGCAGGGTAAAGATGAGGGTTATACCATATGACAATAGCTGTAGGGTAAAGACGAGGGTTATACCATATGACAATAGCTGTAGGGTAAAGACGAGGGTTATACCATATGACAATAGCTGTAGGGTAAAGATGAGGGTTATACCATATGACAATAGCTGTAGGGTAAAGACGAGGGTTATACCATATGACAATAGCTGTAGGGTAAAGACGAGGGTTATACCATATGACAATAGCTGTAGGGTAAAGACGAGGGTTATACCATATGACAATAGCTGTAGGGTAAAGACGAAGGTTACACCATATGACAATAGCTGTAGGGTAAAGACGAGGTTTATACCATATGACAGTAGATTTAGGATAAAGACGAGGGTTACACCATATGGTATAATGGCTGGAGCTGGGTATGACCAGGGTAGACCTTTGGTTTGGTCACATATAATATTTAACTCATTTTAAACTTTCTGTTTAAGTCTGTAAAGGATGATGTGACACATCATCTACGATTCATAGTGTTATGCATTCATGCTAAAATGGCGCCAGAGGGGATGGCCGCCATTTTAAAGGCTTGTGACTAATTGTGATATTTTGTGTGGGGTTTTGTGCGCTGTTTTTAACTTTTTTTGTACATAATGTTTCCGCCATAATTTCTTCTGACAGAAAAGAGCTTCTGGACATCAGAACAATGATTACTCACCTCGAACTGGACAAGGATTTTTTTATTTAATGAATCAGATGTGAAGGATATACTGCTCTTCCCGGACCAGGCCCAAATCCCTGTCATTTGTAAGAAGAGGAAACGCCGCTACAGGGGTCGACGAGCCAGATCCTATCAACGGGACATTGACTTTAATACCTACATGTTTCAAGCAGACCACCATAGTCCCTGTGCCCAAGAACACCAAGATAACCTGCCTAAATGACTACCCCATAGCACTCAAATCTGTAGCCATGAAATGTTTTGAAAGGCTGGTCATGGCTCACATCCTCATCCCAGAAACCCTGGACCCACTCCAATTCGACTACAGCTAAACGTTCAACACCATAGTGCCCTCCAAGCTCATCACTAAGCTAAGGTCCCTGGGACTGAACACCTCCCTCTGCAACTGGATCCAGGACTTCCTGACGGGCCACCCCAGGTGGTGAGGTTAGGCAACAACACATCCGCCACACTGACCCTCAACACAGGGGCCCCTCAGGGGTGTGTGCGTAGTCCCATCCTGTACTCCCTGTTCACCCACGACTGCGTGGCCATACACAACTCCAACACCATCATTAAGTTTTCTGATGACACAACAGTGGTAGGCCTGATCACTGACGATGATGAGACAGCCTATAGGGAGGAGGTCAGAGAGCTGGCAGTGTGGTGCAAGGACAACAATCTCTCCCTCAACATGAGCAAGACAAAGGAGCTGATCGTGGACTACAGGAAAAGGAAGGCAGACCACTCCCCCATTTCCATCAACAGGGCTGTAGTGGAGTGGGTCGAGAGCTTCACGTTCCTTGGTGTCCACGTCACTAAAGACCTAGTGTATCATGGTCCAAATACAGCAACACAGTTGTGAACAGGGCACGACAACGCCTATTCTGAAAAGATTTGGCATGGGACCTCAGATCCTCAAAACGTTCTACAGCTGCACCATTGAGAGCATCCTGACTGGTTGCATCACTGCTTGGTATGGCAACTACTCGGCATCCGACCGCAAGGCGCTACAGAGGGTAGTGCGTATGGCCCAGTACATCACTGGGGCCGAGCTTCCTGCCATCCAGGACCTCTATATCAGGTGGTGTCAGAGGAAGGCCCTAAAAATTGTCAAAGAATCCAGCCACCCAAGCCATAGACTGTTCTCTCTGCTACCGCACGGCAAGCAGTACCGGAGCGCCAAGTCTGGGACAAAAAGGATCCTTAACGGCTTCCACCCCCAAGCCATTAGACAGCTGAACAGTTCATCGAATGGCTACCCGGACTATTTGCATTGATCCCCTTATTTTATTCTTATTTAATATAATGTTTTGCACTAACTCTCTTGCACAGGCTCGATGTACACTCACTGGACTCTAACCACACCCTCACACATACTACACTGACACTCTAACACACACACACACACAAAACACACACACACACGCATATTGATGCCACACACACACACACACACACACACACACACATTCACATCCCTACACACTCTTCATACGCTGCTGCTACTCTCTGTTTTGTATCTATGCAGTCACTTTACCCCTACCTACATGTACATATTAGCTTAATTACCTCGACTACCCCATATCCCCGCACATTGACTCGGTACCGGTACCCCCTGTATATAGCGTCGTTATTGTTATTTTATTGTGTTACTGTTTTTCCTTTTAGTTTATTTAGACAATTTTTCTTACTTTTTTTCTTACTTTTTTTTACTTTTTTAACCTACTTTTATTGTTGGTTAAGGGCTCGTAAGTAAGCATTTCACTGTAAGGTCTACACCTGTAGTATTCAGCGCATTGGACAAATACATTTTGATGATAAAAAAATCGAACAAACGTCAAACCTATATAGAACATTTATGATTTTTTTTGTTAAACTGACATAAATAAACATCCAATTTAAAAAAGAATGTACAAGATGAAGATTTTTTTAAACTTTAAGGTGGCTACAATCTTATGATGGACAGCATATTCTGCTTCGGCTAGGCAAGTGCACACAGAATTGTCGGAATAAAAAATACATAAATACAGAATTCAACATTGAGCCCCTGTGTTTGAACAAAAAAGCGCATCTACTGATAAAC
Organism: Coregonus clupeaformis; assembly: GCF_020615455.1. Taxonomy (NCBI): domain Eukaryota; kingdom Metazoa; phylum Chordata; class Actinopteri; order Salmoniformes; family Salmonidae; genus Coregonus; species Coregonus clupeaformis. Next base: position 41,407,268 of record NC_059214.1, on the reverse strand, counting down.
TAAGTACTGCCTACTGTAATACAGACATAAAATATACATGATTTTAAAGCAGACTGATCATTTAACCAATGGTCCATATCTGCATTGTTATGTCTAATAAATAAATAGATTTAGTGCATATTCCCATTTACCTCCTCGAAGAGTAAAATGAAAAAAAGAAACTATAAATTAAAGGTGGACCAAAGTCAATTTGGATCCGCTAGTTTCATAAAGACGAGAATCTCTGCTCTCGTCCCCTACGGTAAGACAGGCCAGCTATCTTCAGTTTGCATCGTTACATCAGTTGTTTGTGTGTTTTTGATTATCATTACTCGTATAAACCACCAAAGACAGGGCAAGGACAGTTCAATACTGTGTAGTTTGGGGAAAAACTAATCAAAATAAGAAAATATAAACTTTTGATCCAAACCACAACCATGTTCCCCTCAGTTACTGGGATGAGGGATTACAGCAAGTCTCTCCTGGATACATGAAGTAAATGCAGGTGTGGAGCCATTGTCTACCACTTTTCTGTATTGTCTTGGAAAACAGTTGTATATCACTGTTCTTACACAGCACATTATGTAATGTTAAATGTTGCCTCTCTCTATGGGCGTAAGCGGACAGTAGTACTGTGTTTACTACTGAATAATGTCCTATTCACCCTCTAACCTCCACTTCATCCTTTCCCAAGAGAGACTGAGGAGCATGATTGGTGAAAACTCTACTCAGTTATGAACAAAGTACCCCAGCTGTGTTTCTGTTCAAGATGATGACAATGTTTAGTAAACTATGAGGGGCCAGGCTAGGGATGAGGAATGACTTTGTGTTGTTAGCTGACAAACAGAAAATATGATTCATAATGCTATGCTTGAAAGAAACATTGTACAAACATTGCTCCCTGGAATGACAAATATCAACAATCTTAAGTGGTTGATAACTATCAGCTGTATAAAATGTTATAGGTCTACTAAAAAGCATCCAGTGCAGTTTTGGACCATAAGGAAAATGGTTAAGTCTTGTCTAAAGTATGTGTGAACAGCATATTATGTGGTTTGCTGAAGGCCTAGTGAGTGACCAGAGGTATCCATAACACCTCATCTAAATAACTGCTTATTGTCATTCTCTTTCGGGTAAGAAACGCTATCTGGTGAAGAGCAACATAGCCCATACCTTTCAATCAAAAAACAAAATCAAACACAAATTCAGTAATCTTACATACAATAAGTGCTCTATCTCTGGTTGTTTGGCAGTTACGTCTACAGAACATCCAGTAGCACATCCACCTTCTCCTCTGTATGTGGGTTCAGTTCCCCATCTTAATCGCCCCAAAGTACGTCCCCTCCGGTTCAGGGTCCAGCATCCAGGCGTTGGACACGTTAACAAACAGTCCGTCCCCGTGCTGTAGTATCACCGCCCTGCCCTGCTGGGCACAGTACATGTTATACTGAGAGTTATTCCAGCGCATGGTGCTGCCTGTCTTCATCAGCACCACAGACTTGCTGGGCGATGACGTGTGTTTCTCGTGGGAGATGTACTGGATGAGCTGGGCGTTTTTTACGTCCACGGTCTGGGGCGTGGTGAGGGCATGTCCAGGGGCGTCGCGGGGCTCTGTCTCAGGTTCCAGGTCGTAGTAGCGGAAACAGGTCTTGGCGTAGACGTAGTACAGGCCTGACTCGTCCACCAGGAGACGGCCGTCATGGTAACGCATCTTCTTCAGGTGGCCCTGCGCCTCGTTCCAATGGATCATAGCTGCTCTCAGCTCCCCCTCTGGAACAATAACAATACATCAGTCAGTCAATCAGTTGATCAACTAATCAGCAAAGAAATCAATCAGTCAATCCATCAGTGAGTCAGTCAGTCAAAAATGTGTCACAGAGTTTTACCATTGTACTGTATATGAATATTGGTTGCAGTAGGCTAGTTCTAATCTAGCTGTAAGCTGTGGCTTACTGTTGGCTACTTCTATGGGCTTACTCTTCACGTAGTCGATGGTCGCTTTGATTGGTAGATGAGCTGATGGAAACCCCTCCCTCCCCTGGTTTTTGCAGCGTTGTCTGCCTTTTCTCGGGTCCCTCAGGGCGTCAGCAATGATCTGTTCTGTCTGCACTTCCTATGTAAATGGAATGTTACACATGTCAGAGCAGGGTGGAACTGTAAAGGCTTGGGAACTCTGGTATCAACAGTTGTTTTAAAAACGTAGTCACTGAGAGGAGGGTTGGATACTACAGGGTCATTTTGTAGTGTAGCTGTACAGTAGTTTGACAAATTCTTCCCTCCAAGTCAGAGAGAGTGAGTGACCGCCCAGCCGCAAACCACTATCTAGAAGTGATTTATCATTAACCCAATCATAATACTTTCTAAGCAGTTGCCACATGTTTCAACCAATGCTTATTTCATTGTCTATTTTAATTATAGTGTGTGTGTGCTTGCATGTGTTTCCCACACACTTCTCCCATAGTTCTGCCAAGTGAACCTCTGAGTTGTGAGCAGCACCAGTAATTGTGGTGTGGTTCTGTAACCCTAGGGCTGCTGGTTAATGTCACCTTTCAGATGGATGTTCCTATCACAGTTCTGGCACCACTTCTAACTGATTAGATTCACACCTGGAGTGGTGCGATGACATACGTATCCCCAGTCTGAGCTATAGTACACAGACTGGAGACAAGACGCAGCACATAGAACAAAACACAGTCTCTATGCAGGTAAACAATCAGACAGTTACCCAGCCTGCCTGACTGAACGGGTTCCGTGTGAAGACCTACCGTCTGCTAGAGACACTTACTTCCAGAACAGAGACATCCTGTAGATGTTTCAACTTGTTTTATAATTTCAGTGTAATTTCCTACATTTTGATCAGCCTTGGTATGCCTGAAATGTCATCTCCCCTCCACCTCCAGCCAATTAATAAAATGAAATACCGAAAACAAAAGTGTTGACGTGAACGCTGTTGAAATGGAAGATTGTTCTTAAATTACCTGAAAACCACACACAACACCTCTGAATAGAGATGTCACGGAACATTAAATATAAAACAGACTATTGCCCTGGAATGATCAACACTGTGGTTTGCAGCACCATTATTGCACCTGCATGACACTAATATTTACTCACAAAACAGGAGCAGACAGACCTGTAGATGTTGAGTCCAAGATTAGTACTGTCTCTCTTCCAAAAACTATTTGCGTGTAAACATGTTTATAGAAAAGTGGTTTAGAATTAGACAGGGTAAACAAGTCTGGCCAACGCTACGGAGAAATAACGATCTAACTCCCCCCTGGCCCAACACTGTGGCATTTGGCCTTGATTTGTGGTGAGACACTCCCAGGAAGAGAGGATGACGTTAGCTGGAGAGATACAGAGCTGGGATGGTTACTGGTCTACTATAACTTACTACTGTAGTGGATTCAGACCCAGACCTGGAGGTCCACAGTAGGCCTACGGCTGGTTATCTGATTCATTAATGTCATTTATTGGCCAAAGAGTCCCTTCACCTGGTGTCCCAGGTCTGAATCAGTCCCTGAGTAGAGGGGAAGGGTCAAAACCAGTACACGCTGTGTGTGGCCATACAGGACTATAGTTATCCAATCCTGTGTTGTACTATACTGTTATACTCTATTGTATCACCTTTCACACAGTTCAGTCCACTGTGCAATAGAAGACTACAGCCCAGGACTACACAATAGTGTGCAACACTGTACAATAGACTACAGCCATGAGTCATCCATTCCAAACCATTGAGTTCTGAGGATCCTGTGCTCTCTGACCCTCCCGCCATCAGGCTGACCACAGGTCCCACTGTAGGCCCAGCCTGGCTGGATCCTGTCTCAAGAGCACTTAATAAAGGCAAACATGAGACATGACAGCTCTTAGTAATGCCTGGTCTTTAACAAACCCACTAATTTATCAGCAAAGTAACACTGGTCCCAGGGAAGACAATCATAACACGCGCGCACGCACATACATACACACACACACACACACACACACTCACTCTATGATAACACACTGGGAGCCAAACAGACCTGTCAGCCTCACACCTCATAAAGATTAGAGCAGGGTTCACTCTGCAGCCTGGAGTCTGGTGCAGGGTTGAGACTACAGCATGGGAACCATCCCTGTCCGAGATGTCAGTCTGACGACACAAAGGCAACCTCAGTCCAAGGCAGAGCAGAGCAGAGTGGGTGGTTTGACTAAGCACTCTTTTGGGGCAACGAGGGCAAATACAAAATACATACTTTCTTTTGAAATTATAGAATTATGGGAAACTAAACACAGCTAAGCAAAGCAGAGCCGCTCCCTTTCTTTCTGTGTTTTACTTCCTGGAAAGATTCTGCTGTTGCTGGTGGAAACCTATGCCAGAGAGATGGCAGAACATTCCAAGAAGGAATCACAGAAAAACCCCTGCCAGACCTCAACAATGGTGCATTCCGCCACGACCACCGCTCTACGCCACTGTTACTGATGAGCAAAGGTTTACTCAAGAGCCACAAACAGACAGATACCACCCCCCTCAGGACACTTTGCAACGGCCTCTCCCAAACCATGATATCGTCTGATTGGTGCTCCACTACAGTACAGTAAACTACAGGCCAACCTGACTCTAGACCTACCCCCCAATCCTCACTTTATTAGGGTGATGACTGGCTTGACCTCTCTACAGGCTCCTGACCACACTGGGGTTAGGGTTTGAAGCTGGGTTTGGGTTAGGGTGTAAAGCTGCTGGGGTATGCACAACAAGGTTTCTGCTCCTCACTTTAAAAACAAAAGCATGGGAACAGCACGACTAAGCACAAATTTGAGAATGGGTAACCTTGTAATTGTTTTAACATAAAAGTGTAGCTATGCTTTTAAAGTTTTAAATACTGAACTGTACACCACCCATGCTGATAATACTGCTCCTTCCTGGTTGCAACTTAAAGAAGGAGGAAATGCCTTGCATCAAAACATTGTCGGAATGCCTTTGCTCAACCTACGAGGTGTAATGTGTTGTAACACTTTTGTTCCCTTGGTGAAATCCAATGGCTGAACATACACACCAAGGTGGTTACCCAATAGTTTCCCCCAGCTATTATTGATATTCTGGTTTGACCAAACAGGACTGCCATAGGCTAACTCACACACAGGACAAGGCTGTTTCGTGTCAGAGAATCAATGAATGAAGCCAAAAAGGAAACAGAGCTTTGGATTTGATATCCTGTAGATCAGGGATCATCAACTAGATTTTTTTCTTGAGTGGATGGTCAGGGGCCCGGAACAAAATTACAAATAATTTGTAGACTGCAAATTGACCGCAAGAACCCCAAACAGATATAATATTTGAATAAAACATAATCATTTCAAACCTTGCTTACATTTGTATACAATCACATACCGTATATCTCTCTATTATGTGTGGGAATACTTTGGAACAGATTTCCAAAATTAAAATCCCTTGGAGCTGATTGGCTGGTGTTTTACAGTATTTTATGTCCACCCAAAAAATGATATACACTACATGACCAAAAGTATGTGGACACCTGCTCGAACATCTCATTCCAGAATCATGGGCATTAATATGGAGTTGGTCCGCCATTTGCTGCTATAACAGCCTCCACTCTTCTGTGAAGGCTTTCTACTAGATGTTGGAACTTTGATGAGGGAACTTGCTTCCATTCAGCCACAAGAGCTTTAGTGAGGTCAGGTACTGATGTTGGCCTGGCTTGCATTCGGCGTTCCAATTCATCCCAAAGGTGTTCGATGGGGTTGAGGTCAGGATTCTGTGCAGGCCAGTCAAGTTCTTCCACACCGATCTCGACAAACCATTTTCTGTATGGACCTTGCTTTGTGCATGGGGGAATTGTCATGCTGAAACAGGAAAGGGCCTTCCCCAAACTGTTGCCACAAAGTTTGAAGCACAGAATCATATAGAATGTCATTGTATGCTGTAGCGTTAAGATTTATCTTCACTGGAACAAAGGGGCCTAGCCCGAACCAGGAAAAACAGCCCCAGACCATTATTCCTCCTCCACCAAACTTTACAGTTGGGTACTATGCATTGGGGCAGGTAGCGTTCTCCTGGCATTCGCCAAACCCAGATTCGTCCGTCGGACTTCCAGATGGTGAAGCATGATTCATCACTCCAGAGAACGTGTTTCCACTGTTCCAGAGTCCAATGGCGGCAAGCTTTACACCACTCGAGCCAACGCTTGGCATTGCGAATGGTGATTTTAGGCTTGTGGACAGACGATTTTTACACGCTAAGCGCTTCAGAGATCCAATTATGTAAGCTTGTGTGGCCTACCACTTTGCGGCAGAGCCATTGTTGCTCCTAGACGTTTCCACTTCACAATAACAGCACTTCCAGTTGACCGGGCAGCTCTAGCGGGGCAGAAATGTGACGAACTGACTTGTTGGAAAGGTGGCATCCTATGACGGTGCCACGTTGAAAGTCACTGAGCTCTTCAGTAAGGCCATTCTACTGCCAATGTTTGTCTATGGAGATTGCATGGCTGTGTGGTCGATTTTGTACACCTGTCAGCAACGGGTGTGGCTGAAATAGCCGAATCCACTAATTTGAAGGGGTGTCCACATACTTTTTTATATTAGTTTATATATAACTTGGGGGGGGGGGCGCAAATAAATAAAATAATCTGCAGGTTGGGGAACCCTGCTGTAGATACTGTAATCTGATAAACATGATCTATAAACTGTGAAAGTCCTCTTTCACAGTATTAACTTATTTATCTGGTATTTCCTCCAAAACAGCAATTACCTTTTTAATTACATTACCAGATAAATACCAACTGATATAAGATTGTAAAATAAAGTGTCACCCGACGATCTCCTCTGAGCTTTAATGACAAACATAGGCTTATTCGTTGTAGCTTACCAGGATGTACAGTGGCTTGCGAAAGAATTCACCCCCCTTGGCATTTTTCCTATTTTGTTGCCTGACAACCTGGAATTAAAATAGATTTTTGGGGGGTTTGTATCATTTGATTTACACAACATGCCTACCACTTTGAAGATGCAAAATATTTTTTATTGTGAAACAAACAAGAAATAAGACAAAAAAATGGAAAACTATTCACCCCCCCAAAGTCAATACTTTGTGGAGCCACCTTTTGCAGCAATTACAGCTGCAAGTCACTTGGGGTATGTCTCTATAAGCTTGGCACATCTAGACACTGGGATCTTTGCCCATTCTTCAATGCAAAACTGCTCCAGCTCCTTTAAGTTGGATGGGTTCCACTGGTGTACAGCAATCTTTAAGTCATACCACAGATTCTCAATTGGATTGAGGTCTGGGCATTGACTAGGCCATTCCAAGACACTTAAATGTTTCCCCTTAAACCACTCAAGTGTTACTTTAGCAGTACGCTTAGGGCCATTGTCCTGCTGGAAGGTGAACCTCCGTCCCAGTCTCAAATCTCTGGAAGACTGAAACAGGTTTCCCTCAAGAATTTTCCTGTATTTAGTGCCATCCATCATTCCTTCAATTCTGACCAGTTTCCCAGTCCCTGCCGATGAAAAACATCTCCACAGCATGATGCTGCCACCACCATGCTTCACTGTGGGGATAGTGTTCTCAGGGTGATGAGAGGTGTTGGGTTTGCGCCAGATATAGCGTTTTTCTTGATGGACAAAAAGCTCAATTTTAGTCTCATCTGACCAGAGTCCCTTCTTCCATATGTTTGGGGAGTCTCCCACATGCCCTTTGGCGAACACCAAATGTGTTTGCTTATTTTTTCTTTAAGCAATGGCTTTTTTCTGCCCACTCTTCCGTAAAGCCCAGCTCTGTGGAGTGTACGGCTTAAAGTGGTCCTATGGACAGATACTCTAATCTCCGCTGTGGAGCTTTGCAGCTCCTTCAGGGTTATCTTTGGTCTCTTTGTTGCCTCTCTGATTAATGCCCTCCTTGCCTGGTCTGTGAGTTTTGGTGTGCGGCCCTCTCTTGGCAGGTTTGTTGTGGTGCCATATTCTTTCAATTTTTTAATAATGGATTTAATGGTGCTCCGTGGGATGTTCAAAGTTTCTGATATTTTTTTATAACCCAACCCTGATCTGTACTTCTCCACAACTTTGTCCCTGACCTGTTTGGAGAGCTCCTTGGTCTTCATGGTGCCACTTGCTTGGTGGTGCCCCTTGCTTAGTGGTGTTGCAGACTCTGGGGCCTTTCAGAACAGGTATATATATACTGAGATCATGTGACACTTAGATTGCACACAGGTGGACTTTATTTAACTAATTATGTGACTTCTGAAGGTAATAGGTTGCACCAGATCTTATTTAGGGGCTTCATATCAAAGGGGGTGAATACATATTCACGCACCACTTTCCCGTTATTTATTTTTTTGAATTTTTTGAAACAGGTTTTTTTTTTCATTTCACTTCACCAATTTGGACTATTTTGTGTATGTCCGTTACATGAAATCCAAATAAAACTCAATTTAAATTACAGGTTGTTATGCAACAAAATAGGAAAAATGCCAAGGGGGATGAATACTTTTGCAAGGCACTGTACAGAACAACATTACAGTAAAAACCATCTTTGGACCAATGAGAGGGCTAGTTTTTATGATCAGACAGGGGTCGACTCACCTCTATAGGCTGCTGTGGGGCGGAGGAGAGGTCTACCTGGAAACAGAAACAAACACTGGCGTTAGGAAGACAAATATTACCTAACAATCCCCCTAATCTATCAGAGTAAAACAGACACAGATTGTTGACAGGTAGCCTCAAGGGTGTCACAATTCATTGACTGAAACCTGGACGACCATGCCAATTGACTCTCTGGCCAACCATTAATTACATGAATTGATCAAATAGTTAAAGAGGACATATAGTAAGAACTAAACTTTCCACAACTTCCATCACTGCCATTATTGTCCTTTCTAGCATGGACATCTAGTCTACTCATTTGCTATGCAGGCACTGTATCCCTAGGTTAGAGGTGCCATTTCTCTGTACTGGTCAGCACCAGACCTCTTCAACCATTACCTATAATACCCATACTGATTCCCATCCCTATACCCCTATCTAGAACCAGATGTCCTGTACATCCTGGTCTCTCAGACCCTCAGAGTCTGATGAGTTTAGAAACAGCCTACAACAGCACATTCTTCCTGCTCCCCCATCAGATACAGTAACTCCTACAGGTGTTCAGACAGGGAGACTGGTGTAGTACCAATATCTGGGCCCTCCTATATCATGAGTCACCTTAAAGTGCTACCCTATGGGGCTGTCGTCGTGAGGACCGTTTATTCAGAGAACGGCTCAGTGTCTCTTTTTTCTCTTCGCTGAGTGGAAAGCTAATTCAGCCCAATCAGATGGTTTCTCACTGCAGGACCAGGACAGGACAGTCTGAATGGGAGACTTTAATAGGAGGTTTGGTGGCTCACAGCAGAGTTTTTCTCTCTGCATCCAATTCCTAACACAATCTGGTCCTCGTGCCAAATACAACTCTAAGATACTCTCTCATTTCCTACTCTGGCTCGTCTCCAGGAGTTAACAAGCTATCGGCACACACCACACCACTGTGTTTATGCCAAAAGACGGGTCAAACAAACATTTACATTATTCTGCAGCATGCTCTCTCTCTCTCCAAACACACACACCACATGCTGGACTTCATTAGGCCTACGTGTGAAGACTGATGGAGCATCATGATGGAACTGAAATGTTTTCTCGTTGTTTGGCTGAAACATGAAATCATTAAACTCTTAAAACCACCATAAAGAAATAAAAACAACCCAGAAAGAATGTTAATGCGGTCTTATACTAGACTGATTGTGCAGGGTGATAGGGGTAGCTGACAGGTTAGCCACCTGACTTGCACTGAAGCACATAAATATCACTGAAAAGTTATTCTGTCTCTCTGTATGCTGAGGGCTCAATGGCTTGACTGGAGATGACCTGGAGATGAGAGAACTGCTAAATGTTCATTTTGTATATTGTTGCTTTGGCAATACGAATTTGCAATTTTATTTTGCCTATAAAGCATTTTTGAATTTGGTTTTGAATTTCAGAACAGTTAAAAATCTTTAGGAGAGATTCTTGGTGGGTTTCTGAAACCTCTTGGCTATAATCTGTTGCAGCCCACCTCCCCCAAACAACATACTAAACTTTATGAAACATCTGTTTATTCTCAGTATTCAACTGATACATTTTCGACAGAAACCTGTAAATAACACAGAGTAAACACCTCAAAAGTGCCTGCAATTAGTAAAGACAGCTGTATTTTACAAACAAGATTGCTTGAATGACATCTTTACAGTATGTCCACTATCCCCATTTGCCTGACATTCGCTGTTGAGTTGTATTGTTGAGAAAACGGGAGATTGGTTTGATAAGGTCTGTAACAAATGGAAAATACTGTCTTGTTGAAATAACTGTTAACTCCCTCTAATCTGGGCAGGAAAATCTCATCAGTAGAGAGAGATGGTAGCCTCTCTATGTTAGACACAGAGCGCTGACATCTTGTTTTACTGTTGGGGACAAGTTCATAGAACTACCGTCACTTGCTGCGGAGAGCACAGATTGTTCTAAAGGAAAGTGCTCACGCTCATCAGCCACAAGTTTGTCTAGAAGTGGCGAGCCGGAACTGTATCCGCAAACCTGCGAGGTTGAAACCTGTGCGCTTCAAACTGCAATATGTCTTGGTAGCCTATTCCAGGAAAGCAATGCGAAACTGACAACTATTTAATAAACGACAATGTTGCAGATTCATATTGTTTAGCCTATTGTCAGGTTGCTTCTTTAAAATCGAACTGAAATCAGGCAACCTGCAGCTTCACATTAAAATGTTGACGCGCACTAAGTGTCGCAACTCGCATGTGTGTCGCATAGGCCTAGCTCTATTATCAACCGTTGTGCATCTTGAAAAGTGTCTTACCTCTTGGAGATAACCTGTCAAATGTAACAAGATCGCCACACTCGATGCAATCTGCAGCAATCCCATAATAGCAAGAGTTCCGAATATAAGCGGTCTATAGGTGGGTTCTGAGCCATGGGACGGGTGGTAGCGTGGCTGAGCGCCCTCCGTGTCGGAGTGGTTCCTCAGGTAGCCTCGGTAATCATTAGCTGCCATGGTGAGTCCTGGTGCTCTGGATGAATAGACTACTCTCAGTGGAAGGAAGGAAATTCTGACCGAGGAGAGTTATAAACAGTGGGTGGGCAGAAGACAAGCGGCTCCCCTTGTAGAGAGACAGCCAATCAGACGAAAGTGATCTCTAGTATAGTGTGTGTGTGTGTGTGTGTGTGTTTCTGTGTGTGTTGCCTGTCAAGACAACACGGAACACACATGCACACCACACACACCACACACACACACATATATATATATATAACAGGTTAAACTAGACCGGGGCTCTTCATAACACACAGCTGTGGTTGTAGCCCGAGATCACTCCTACCGCGGTGATGGAATGATTAGTATGGGGACATTTGCTGGATAAAAAAGAGATATGGCAGTTATTAGCACTTTATGAAGGTTTCATAACCATAGGAGTCTGGCAAAGTAATTTTTACTCTAAAGGTTTTCTTTGCAGAGTAAATGTAACCTAGTTGATGCATTATGTCATTAGAGAAGTCATTCCCAACCCTAATATCTCTGTTTGGTGATTCACCCTGTAACACCGGATATGACACCGGATGTGTGTGTGTGTCTTTGTGTGTACCTCTGTGCATGCAACACCTCAACCGCAACACCCACCTACTGTCTTCCACTCATCGAATGTGAACATTGACACAATAATAACCACAAATTGGAGCTGTCACTGTGTCATAGCCAATCATAGCCTGTACACAATGACAGACAGACAGACCTTATTACCCATCTTATCAGACAGACAGATCAACACACTATCACAGCTTATTTTGAAATAGACATAAGTGACTTATTCAAAATTAGTGACAGGCACACAAAAAAGATTTTAATCGCAACACATTTTGTGTGTATTACACGATTTTCTTTCTTCATAACCCATTGTACATTACACAAATTCCAATATGTTGTGGCTAATGTTAGCTAGGCTAGCTAGGTGGCTAATGTCAGCTAGGCTAGGGGTGAAGTTTAGGGGTTAAGGTTAGGGTTAGGTTTAGGGGTTAGGGTTAGGTAATATGCTAGCTAAGTAGTTAACGGGTTTGATTTGATTTATTAGGATCCCCATTAGCAGACACCAATGGCAACAGCTAGTCTTACTGCAATGCAAATAGTCTGAGTAGCCATTTGATTAGATGTTCAGGAGTCTTATGGCTTGGGGGTAGAAGCTGTTTAGAAGCCTCTTGGACCTAGACTTGGCACTCCGGTACCGCTTGCCGTGTGGTAGCAGAGAGAACACTCTATGACTAGGGTGGCTGGAGTCTTTGACAATTTTTAGGGCCTTCCTCTGACACCACCTGGTATTGAGTTCCTGGATGGCTGGAAGCTTGGCCCCAGTGATGTACTGGGCCGTACACACTACCCTCTGTAGTGCCTTGCGGTCGGAGGCCAAGCAGTTGCCATACCCGGCAGTGATGCAACCAGTCAGAATGCTCTCGATGGTCTTGGTGTGCTTGGACCATGTTAGTTTGTTGGTGATGTGGACACCAAGGAACTTGAAGCTCTCAACCTGCTCCACTACAGCCCTGTCGATGAGAATGGGGGCGTGTTCGGTCCTCTTCTTTTTCCTGTAGTCCACAATCATCTCCTTTGTCGATCACATTGAGGGAGAGGTTGTTGTCCTGGCACCACATGGCCAGGTCTCTAACCTCCTCCCTATAGGCTGTCTCATCATTGTCGGTGATCAGTATTACAGGGTCTAAACTGTATATAATATCAACAGCCCAGTGGTCCTCCTCAGGCCAGGAGAATTATACTGGAATATCCTCCCTGCTCTACTCTGTTTTCTGATGACAGCAAAAGAAATAACAGCATAGTATTTGAAAACACAGCAGAAAGAACAACTCTATTTGAAACAGGTTATTTTAGGCAGACACTGTGACAATAGAAAGGGGGGACGGAGAGGGGGTAGGTTGGTGAATTTGCGAAATCCAAGTGAATCTCTGGGTGCCAGTGGAGTTCATGGGAGAAATGTGGCATTTTTACATCTTTAGCCCTAAACCAGCAAACCTCCTGGCACTAAAAACATGTAATACTCCGTCATTATGGGCTTTTTGATTTCACAAAACCACACACACATGATTTCAGTTATGTGTAGTATAACTATATTTCATTTGTATGCAATGGATGTCTCCCTGGCCTTATAGGCTACATGCTTTACAAACCTACCTCCATCTACTGACAGATGCCAAGGTCACTACCATTGTAGGTGAGCAAAATACGTCCTACTTCAATGACCTTCTGACCTTAGGTTTGACCTTCCTGACATGGTTTGCAAACCTGCCTCCCATTGGCAGACATTCACCTATACTCATCTGATAGGAGAGGCAAACACAAGGTCAGTCCAGCCACAACCTCCTCCCTTCCCTTCCCTTCCCTTCCCTTCCCTTCCCTTCCCTTCCCTTCCCTTCCCTTCCCTTCCCTTCCCTTCCCTTCCCTTCCCTTCCCTTCCCTTCCCTTCCCTTCCCTTCCCTTCCCTTCCCTTCCCTTCCCTTCCCTTCCCTTCCCTTCCCTTCCCTTCCCTTCCCTTCCCTTCCCTTCCCTTACCCCATGACCTCTTGAACTTGGCTGCCCGTGCACTGCCCCTGGCCCTGTGCCTCTGGCTCTGCCTCTCTCTGTGGCTCTACCCCTGGCTCTGGCTCTAGCTGAGGTCCTGTTCACTGTAGTCCTGTTAGCTCCTCTCCCGGTCAGGGGTGCTTAATACACTGTGAGAACCTGTGTTTAGCTGTGGCTTTCCTGCTGTACCCTCAGCTATTTTCCCCCAGCCCAGGAACCTGGACTAGCGGCCTGCGGTACAGCAAAGGTTTGGGTGGTGTTGTGTTTGTGTGTGTGGTATTCCTCTGTGTTTTGCCATGTGAGCTGTTCTGGTCTCTGCCAGAGGGGAGTGGGACGGACTGAACCCAACGCTCCTTCCCGGGGGGGGCAGGGAGCCAAGCGCCTGAAGCTGTGTTAAATAGACCCCCTAGTGTTCTATTATGGTCTATTAGGGAGATTGGCTGGAGTGGATATACAGTGAGGGAAAAAAGTATTTGATCCCCTGCTGATTTTGTACGTTTGCCCACTGACAAAGAAATGATCAGTCTATAATTTTAATGGTAGGTTTGACCGAATAACAAAAAAATCCAGAAAAAAACGCATGTCAAAAATGTTATAAATTGATTTGCATTTTAATTAGGGAAATAAGTATTTGACCCCCTCTCAATCAGAAAGATTTCTGGCTCCCTGGTGTTTTTTATACAGGTAACGAGCTGAGATTAGGAGCACACTCTTAAAGGGAGTGCTCCTAATCTCAGCTTGTTACCTGTATAAAAGACATCTGTCCACAGAAGCAATCAATCAATCAGATTCCAAACTCTCCACCATGGCCAAGACCAAAGAGCTCTCCAAGGATGTCAGGGACAAGATTGTAGACCTACACAAGGCTGGAATGGGCTACAAGACCATCGCCAAGCAGCTTGGTGAGAAGGTGACAACAGTTGGTGCGATTATTCGCAAATGGAAGAAACACAAAATAACTGTCAATCTCCCTCGGCCTGGGGCTCCATGCAAGATCTCACCTCATGGAGTTGCAATGATCATGAGAACGGTGAGGAATCAGCCCAGAACTACACGGGAGGATCTTGTCAATGATCTCAAGGCAGCTGGGACCATAGTCACAAAGAAAACAATTGGTAACACATTACGCCGTGAAGGACTGAAATCCTGCAGCGCCCACAAGGTCCCCCTGCTCAAGAAAGCACATATACAGGCCCGTCTGAAGTTTGCCAATGAACATCTGAATGATTCAGAGGAGAACTGGGTGAAAGTGTTGTGGTCAGATGAGACCAAAATCGAGCTCTTCGGCATCAACTCAACTCGCCGTGTTTGGAGGAGGAGGAATGCTGCCTATGACCCCAAGAACACCATCCCCACCGTCAAACATGGAGGTGGAAACATTATGCTTTGGGGGTGTTTTTCTGCTAAGGGGACAGGACAACTTCACCGCATCAAAGGGACGATGGACGGGGCCATGTACCGTCAAATCTTGGGTGAGAACCTCCTTCCCTCAGCCAGGGCATTGAAAATGGGTCGTGGATGGGTATTCCAGCATGACAATGACCCAAAACACACGGCCAAGGCAACAAAAGAGTGGCTCAAGAAGAAGCACATTAAGGTCCTGGAGTGGCCTAGCCAGTCTTCAGACCTTAATCCCATAGAAAATCTGTGGAGGGAGCTGAAGGTTTGAGTTGCCAAACGTCAGCCTCGAAACCTTAATGACTTGGAGAAGATCTGCAAACAGGAGTGGGACAAAATCCCTCCTGAGATGTGTGCAAACCTGGTGGCCAACTACAAGAAACGTCTGACCTCTGTGTTTGCCAACAAGGGTTTTGCCACCAAGTACTAAGTCATATTTTGCAGAGGGGTCAAATACTTATTTCCCTCATTAAAATGCAAATCAATTTATAACATTTTTGACATGCGTTTTTCTGGATTCTTTGTTGTTATTCTGTCTCTCACTGTTCAAATAAACCTACCATTAAAATTATAGACTGATCATGTCTTTGTCAGTGGGCAAACGTACAAAATCAGCAGGGGATCAAATACTTTTTTCTCTCACTGTACGTACAGACCTCTATAACCATTCACACGATTTTAACAACTCACCAGCAACCACTAAGCCTCGTCCTAACCTTAACCCCAAAGAATATATATAAAGATGTTCTACTTGCTCATCAATTCTGACAATATCACCACTGACCTTTCTACCGTGGCCATATAGTGACCATCTGATTACTAGCCCTCCCCATAGAGCACAGTCTGAAGTAAGAGGTGAGGGGTTAGAGGTCAGAACCGCGTCCCTAGTATGTCAGATTGTTAAGTCACAGTGAGAAGAGAAGGTTCCGGCGGGTCTAGACTTCTCATGGCTATTTCAGTTTCAAAACAACCACCGTGATTCAGGTTATTTTGAAGCTCACAAGTGGGCAGAGGTTTTAAATGAGAATGGCCAAATACTGTATAATAAGGAAGTGGATGTGTATGCACAGTTTGGGAGTTTTGGTCTGTGATATTTGTAACCTCGCCCCCAGGCTCAATTGCTACCACATATAGAGAGCCAGCTGGGTGGACTTGATTATATTTGTGACATGCATTTTTGTGTGCACCATTTCCCTCAATTGCTAATGCAGTAGTTTGTCCTTGATTTGATTGAACAGTCTAGAAAATTATGTGTCATTTGAGGGTTTTTGCTAACCAGGTTATTTGCAGGTGTGTCCTCAGTTAATTTATTCTGAGTCTGAATTAGAGACTGAATTACAATTGCCTTGTCGAATGAAGTCTCACGACATGCAGAGTCGTGTACTGTCGGTCTCTCTCCTCTCTCCCACATCCTCTGTGGTAACAAGTTCATCCCCAGTCTGCCATTACACACACACACACACACACACACACACACACACACACACACACACACACACACACACACACACACACACACACACACACACACACACACACACTTGTGCATAAACACAACTTTTCAGAGAGCATACAGAAGTAGATGGTCCCCACCAAAGGTCTCAGTCTTCTGTCTCCTGGAGTATTACATAGCAACCTGCTTAGCAACTAGGATATACAGTGGGTAGAACAAGTATTTGATACACTGCCAATTTTGCAGATTTTCCTATTTACAAAGCATGTAGAGGTCTGTAATTTTTTATCATAGGTACACTTCACATGTGAGAGACGGAATCTAAAACAAAAATCCAGAAAATCACATTGTATGATTTTTAAGTAATTAATTTGCATTTTATTGCATGACATAAGTATTTGATACATCAGAAAAGCAGAACTTAATATTTGGTACAGAAACCTTTGTTTGCAATTACAGAGATCATACGTTTCCTGTAGGTCACAGGTAACGAGTTCAAACAGGTGCAGTTAATACAGGTAATGAGTGGAGAACAGGAGGGCTTCTTAAAGAAAAACGAACAGGTCTGTGAGAGACGGAATTCTTACTGGTTGGTAGGTGATCAAATACTTATGTCATGCAATAAAATGCAAATGAATTACTTAAAAATCATACAATGTGATTTTCTGGATTTTTGTTTTAGATTCCGTCTCTCACAGTTGAAGTGTACCTATGATAAAACATTTCAGACCTCTACATGCTTTGTAAGTAGGAAAACCTGCAAAATCGGCAGTGTATCAAATACTTGTTCTCCCCACTGTATATACACTGAACAAAAATATAAACGCAACATGCAACAACTTCAAAGATTTTACTGATTTACAGTTCACATAAGGAAATCTGAAAATTGAAATATATGTATTCCCAGTCATGGATTTCACATGACTGGGAATACAGATATGCATCTGTTGGTCACAGATACCTTTTTAAAAAGTAGGGGCGTGGATCAGAAAAACAGTCAGTATCTGGTGTGACCACCATTTGCCTCATGCATTGCGACACATCTCCTTCGCATAGAGATAGTTGATCAGGCTGTTGATTGTGGCCTCTGGAATGTTATCCCTCTCCTCTTCAATGGCTGTGCGAAGTTGTTGGATATTGGTGGGAACTGGAACACACTGTCGTGCACGTCGATCCAGAGCATCCCAAACATGCTCAGTGGGTGACATGTCTGGTGAGTATGCAGGCCATGGAGGAACTGGGACATTTTCAGCTTCCAGGAATTGTGTACAGATCCTTGCGACATGGGGCTGTGCATTATCATGCTGAAACATGAGGTGATGGCAGCGGATGAATAGCACGATAATGGGCCTCAGGATCTCGTCACGGTATCTTTGTGCATTCAAATTTCCATCGATAAAACGCAATTGTGTTCGTTGTCCGTAGCTTATGCCTGCCCATACCATAACCCCACCGCTACAATGGGGCACTCTGTTCACAACGTTGACATCAGCAAACCACTCGCCCACACGTCATCTGCCCGGTACAGTTGAAACCGAGATTCAGCCGTGAAGAGCATACTTCCCCAGCGTGCCAGTGGCCATTGAAGGTGAGCATTTGGCCACTGAAGTCGGTTAAGACGCCGATGCAGTCAAGTCAAGACCCTGGTGAGGACGATGAGCACACAGATGAGCTTCCCTGAGACGGTTTCTGACAGTTTGTGCAGTAAATTATTCTGTTGTGCAAACCCAAAATTTCATCAGCAGCTGTCCGGGTGACTGGTCTCAGACGGATGTCTAAGCCGGATGTGGAGGTCCTGGGCTGGCGTGGTTACACGTGGTCTGTGGTTGTAATGATCATGCAGTTTAATCATCTTCTTGATATGCCACACCTGTCAGGTGGATGGATTATCTTGGCAAATGAGAAATGCTCACTAACAGGGATGTAAACAAATTTGTGCACACAATTTGAGAGAAATAAGCTTTTTGTGCATATGGAACATTTCTGGGATCTTTTAATTCAGCTCATGAAACATGGGACCAACACTTTACATGTTGCGTTTATATTTTTGTTCAGTATAGTTTAAGTTTGTGGGCGGGTTTTTGAGTGGGTGAGTTGGGGCGGTGAACACAGCACATTATTAGAGCAGACAGTAGGTTGTGGATGGAAACAGTCACCTGGTGGGAGACACAAACATGGCAGCAGAATCACATTCACTGTTTATTTACTAATGATGTTTCAGTATTAATGCTGCTGCTAGGTTTTCCTACCATGGGACAAAACGTTTCAAGAGAGCAGTACCACGCCATGACCATGACTCCCAGCCTCTAATTATCCCACTGATGTAGTGGTGTCCATGTGTGTGTGTATGGTAAACATTATCTCCTCTGTGATCCCACCGCCTGTCAACATGACACAGTCTGTCTCTCTGCTTCACCAGGACCCCTGAATTACATCACTTCTTGCATCTGCCTCTTCATCTCTCCATTTTACTACTCCCTCATCCCTCTGTCCCCTCTGAAGGTTTCCTGCCTGTGTGGACTGATGGTCACAATGTGCTTCGACTGTAACACTAACAATAGTGAACCCATAAGCTAGCTACAGTAACTACAGCAAACATCAATCTAAACTACTGCCTGTGTCACCATGTGTTTGGTCAGTTGTCATAACCTGCCATAGTATATTACGACTGCTTATGGCAAGTGACAGAACACCTGTTGCTCTGTGTGAACTGTGAGAGAGAAAACAGAAATGGAGAGAGACAGAGAAAGATATGTGAGAAGCTGTTACTGACTGGAGGGATGTGAGGAGGCATGTTCTGTGCGTTTGTAGTTTGGGATTTTTTGGTTGACCTCCTGTGTGCCGTTCATCGCCAAACCACATCACCCTGGTGAAACATTCATTCCGACAATAGGACGTCTGCTGCCAGGCCAGTTCCAGCTCCACTGCAGCAGCCTGCTCTTCAGAATCTGGGAGGTATAACACTGGGGCAGGATCAACAATGACATCAATCTCCCTCCCAAAACCTCTGAAGCTAACCTCTCCTTCCTCTCTGTGGTCGCTTCAAACACCACAGCCCCGGAGATATGATACGTGAGGTGTGTGTAATGCACAAGGTTTGTGTGTGTATGTGGGATGTGCAGGGAATGTGATGGTGCCCTGAAGTCATGGAAAAAGGTGAGGTGTTGAGGTGTATCCCTTTTTAAAACAAAAACACACATTTACCAAGCATGCATGGATGCACACATGCAAACATACACACGCACACTGAGTCAGGCATGGCGTCATTGGCGCATACTGTGTAGGTAGATCAGAGGAAAGGAACAGACAGTTTTTCAATGGATCTAAGTCAAACTGAATTATTATCCCTCCCCATCTGCTGTTTTCAATGACCCTAGTCAAAACATGGGCTTCACAGTCACTGGTCGAGGGAAACCACTAACAGGCCCACTTGACAGAGATTTTTCCCCTTCTGCCAAAGGTCTTCTCTTTCTCATATCATCCGTTCATACGGTGATAAACACTTTTTCTCATCATTCCCTCCTTTTACATTAAAATTAGTCAGCTGCTCCTCTAACCAGACCTCTTATCTCCCAATATTTTCTTTCTCTCATCTTTCCCCTGGTGTTGGTGGTTTCCATAGTAACCAGGTTCAGGTCATGTACGTCGTTGGGTCTGTGAGAGAGCCGCTGCTCGTTTCCATACGGAACTGCCCTGCACACAAACACAACACACACATATAACACACACACGTATGGTGCTTTCAAGACAATTGGGAACTCTGAAAAAAACAAGGTCAAATCATGACGTCAGTGATCTTCAGGTCGGAAAGTCGGAGCTCTAGAAAGATGCCCGAGTTCCCAACTTGGAATACGGAGTTGGATGACCGTTCAAAACGATTATTCCCAGTCGGAGCTAATTTGTTCCTGAGTTCCCAGTTGTCTTGAAACCACTGAAGTCCGGATTTTCGAGTTACCTGTTGTTTTGAACGCGGCAACACACACTGTCGCACTCTGAAGACTTCCTGGTTACCACGACTACTATCCACTCTGTAGGCAACTCTAAAACAACATCCTGTGGTCACTCCTGAATAAACAGATAAAACAGTTTGAAATTGTAAATGTTCTCACTGATAAACAATTACTAACAGTGAGGAGTGGTGGGCAGTGTTCTCTTTACATGTTGAAAGATGAGTGGCGACTCGGGGGTCTCTCATTAGGATGTTTAATCTCTGCTCCATCAGTTATTAAGTCAACATGATTAAAGAAGACTCATGTTATTATGTATGACGTAATTTATCACACCATCAATAAACCTTTTCATATAAACTTTTAGATGACCCTGTAAGAACAGAGAAGTTCCTAAAATGTGGCACCAGCAAAACAGGGCTATGATGCTGTTACATAAGTGAAGAGGTCTGTTTACCATAAAACATTCATAGATTTATTAAACCCAGAAAGGATATGAATCTATTTGACTTGCAGAAAATGCATCCAATGTGATCTGCCACGTATTTCCCTCTGTAGAGAACACAGGACATCCACAAACTCCCCAGATGTGCCTTTCTGAGTTCCCCAATTAACGAAACACTCACACAGAATTATCAAGACAAAAACTCCACCCACACAAGAAAAGGACAGTAAAAACAGCGGGTATTTTCTTGAACAGAGCGAGGGTGAACAGAGGCCTGGTGTAGAATAGATGATGCTACCGTGGAAAGGAAAATACAGTGCATTTGACTTTTTCCACTTTGTTACGCCACAGCCTTATTTTAAAATGGATTAAATAAAAACAATTTTGTCTTCAATCTACACACAATACCCCATAATGACAAAGCGAAAACAGTTTTTTTGGCAGTTTTGCTAATTTATTCAAAATAAAAAACAGAAATAACTGATTTACATAAGTATTCAGACCCTTTGCTATGAGAATCGAAATTGAGCTCAGGTGCATCCTGTTTCCATTGATCACCCTTGAGATGTTTCTACAACTTGCTTGGAGTCCACCTGTGGTAAATTCAATTGATTGGACATGATTTGGAAAGGCACACATCTGTCTATATAAGGTCTCACAGTTGACAGTGCATGTCAGAGCAAAAACCAAGCCATGAGGTTTAAGGAATTGTCTGTAGAGCTCAGAGACCGAATTGTGTCGAGGCACAGATCTGGGGAAGGGTACCAAAAAATTTCTGCAGCATTGAAGGTCCCCAAGAACACAGTGGCCTCCATCATTCTTAAATGGAAGAAGTTTGGAACTACCAAGACTCTTCCTTGAGCTGGCCGCCCGGCCAAACTGAGCAATCGGGGGAGAAGGGCCTTGGTCAGGGAGATGACCAAGAACCCGATGGTCACTATGACAGAGCTCCAGAGTTAATCTGTGGAGATGGGAGAACCTTCCAGAAGGACAACTATTCTCTGCAGCACTCCACCAATCAGGCCTTTATGGTAGAGTGGCCAGACGGAAGCCACTCCTCAGTAAAAAGGCACATGACAGCCCGCTTGGAGTTTGCCAAAAGGCACCTAAAGGACTCTGACCATGAGAAACAAGATTCTCTGGTGTGATGAAACCAAGATTTATCTCTTTGGCCTGAATGCCAAGCGTCACGTCTGGAGGAAACCTGGCACCATCCCTACGGTGAAGCATGGTGGTTTCAGCAGGGAAAGATGAATGGAGCAAAGTACAGAGAGATCCTTGATGAAAACTTCAATCAATCAAATGTATTTATAAAGCGCTTTTTACATCAGCAGATGTCACAAAGTGTTATACAGAAACCCAAACTAAAACCCCAAACAGCAAGCAATGCAGATGTAGAAGCATGGTGGCTAGGAAAAACTCCCTAGAAAAGCAGGCACCTAGGAAGAAACCTAGAGAGGAACCAGGCTCTGAGGGGTGGCCAGTCCTCTTCTGGCTGTGCCAGGGGGAGATTATAACAGTACATGGCCATTAAAGCCAGATTGTTCTCCAAGATGTTCAAATGTTCATAGGTGACCAGCAGGGTCAAAAAATAATCACAGTTGTTGTAGAGGGTGCACAACAGGTCAGTACATCAGGAGTAAATGTCACTTGGCTTTTCAAAGCCGGGCATTCAGACGTCGAAACAACAGGTGCGGTAGAGAGAGAGAGAGTTGAAAACAGCAGGTCTGGGACAAGGTAGCACGTCCGGTAAACAGGTCAGAGTTCCATAGCCATAGGCAGAACAGTTGAAACTGGAGCAGCAGCACGACCAGGTGGACTGGGGACAGCAAGGAGTCATCAGGCCAGGTAGTCCTGAGGCATGGTCCTAGGGCTCAGGTCCTCCGGGAGGGAAGGGAGAGAGAATTAGAGGGAGCATATTTAAATTCACACAGGACACCGGATAAGACAGGATAATTACACCAGATATAACAGACTGACCCTAGTCCCCCGGCACATATACTACTGCAGCATTACACTTGCTCCAGAGCGCTCAGGACCTCAGACTGGGGCGAAGGTTCACCTTCCAACAGGACAACAACCCTAAGCACACAGCCAAGACAACGCAGGAGTGGCTTCGGGACAAGTCTCTGAATGTCCTTGAGTGGCCCAGCCAGAGCCCGGACTTGAACCCAATCTAACATCTCTGGAGAGACCTGAAAATAGCTGTGCAGCGACGCTCCCAATCCAACCTGACAGAGCTTGACAGGATCTGCAGAGAAAAATGGGAGAAACTCCCCAAAACAGGTGTGCCAAGCTTGTAGCGTCATACCCAAGAAGACTCAAGGCTGTAATCACTGCCAAAGGTGCTTCAACAAAGTCCTGAGAAAAGGGTCTGAATACTTATGTAAATGTCATATTTCAGTTTATTTATTTTGTCTAAAAAAACTTTTTTTTTTTTTTGAATAAGGTTGTAACGTAACATAATGTGGAAAAAGTCAAGGGGTCTGAATACCTTCCGAATGCACTGTGCCTGTCTATTTGTGGAAAAATCACCCTGATTAACTCTTTAGTCATATCCCAGTTGACCTATTTGCTTATGGTCTTGCCTACACCTAGCGACCTGTTTTTGAAATGTAAAAAAATATTTCATTTTATTTGGAACGGCAAGCCAGACAAAATTAAATGGGCCTATTTATATAATGAATATGAATTCGGAGGGCAGAAATTATTAAATATTAAAGCATTAGACCTCTCACTAAATGCGTCAGTCGAGTGGCGCAGTGGTCTAAGGCACTGCATCGCAGTGCTAGCTGTGCCACTAGAGATCCTGGTTCGAATCCAGGCTCTGCCTTAGCCGGCCGCGACCGGGAGACCCATGGGGCGGCGCACAATTGGCCCAGGGTAGGGGAGGGAATGGCCGGCAGGGATGTAGCTCAGTTGGTAGAGCATGGCGTTTGCAACGCCAGGGTTGTGGGTTCGCTTCCCACGGGGGGCCAGTATGAAAAAAAATAATGTATGCACTCACTAACTGTAAGTCGCTCTGGATAAGAGCGTCTGCTAAATGATGTAAATGTCAGTCATTCAAAAGTTATACTTAAATCCGAACTGGTTCTCTAGCAGATTAGTAAGAATGTCTCACCCCATGTTCAAGAATGGACTTTTTCCCTTTATTCAGATTACAACCTCTCACTTTCAGTTATTTGAAAATGAAAACATTTGTTTAAAACAAGCCATAGAAATTTGGTTGCAATTTCAGTTTAATCCACCAGAAAAGACAGAACAAATAATACAACAAATAGTGTGGTTAAACTCAAATATACTAATTGATAAAAAACCATTATTCCCACCCCCACCAAAAAACCCCAAGTATAATATTTGTAAATGATATCATAAATATGACTGGTGGAGTTGTCACACAAGAAGCTAACAAAAAGATATGGAAATGCCTGCTCTACCCAAAATTACAACCAACTAATTGCAGCATTACCACAAAAATGGAAGAGGCAAGTGGAAGGGGGGAAATGTAAGGAACTTGTCTGTTGGCCTTGCATTTAAGACCAAAATTGGTTAAAGAAAGTTATGATGAATAAAAAAAGTATACCAGTTTCATTTAAGGAACAAAAAATTGACAGCTGTGCCATATAGATTGCAAAATAGTTGGGTAGAGATTTTTGATGTACCGATCCCATGGCACATGGTTTATGAACTGATACGCAAAACGACGCCTGATTGAAAACATAACATTTTTCAATGTAAATTATTATACACAATTCTTGCAACCAATATAATGTTATATATCTGGGGGATACACACATTCCAGCTCTGCAGATTTTGCTGCCAAGAGACAGAATCATTAGATCAATTGTTTTGGTACTGTCCATATGTAGCTTGTTTTTGTTCGCAGGTCCAGGAATGGCTGAAGGATTGCAACATTTACCTGGAGCTAACTCTGCAGATAGCACTACTGGGTGATTTGAAAAGTCATAGTCAATCGATCAATATTATAATAATACTTTGAGCAAAAATGTTTATCTTTAATTTACAATCTCTAGAAACTATTAGAATAGAAAGGTTCAGAATTTTTGTAAAACATCACAGCTCAGTTGAAAAATATATGGCAAATAGAAATCCAATATGGATGGTGTTAAGAGATAGATGGGAGGGGTTGAGTGGAGCTGAAGGGTGGGACTAATAACAACAAGATAACTAATGTAAAATATACTGTGTCCATAAAATGTATATAGGTTCAAAACTTTTGTGAAACTGCACAGTTAAAAATATATGGCAAATAGAAATCAAACTGGATGGTCTTCAGAGATAGATGGGAGGGGTTGAGGGATAGAAGTAAAACCAAACAAAAGATAACTATTGTAAAATAGATTGTGTCCGTAAAATGTATATAGTATGTATAAGCTGGAAGTAAAAGCCTACGTGTTGTTGTTCATTAGTTTACTCCAATTAGGGGAGGGGTGGTAGGGTTACTGGAAAATAATAAAGGAAAATATAATTTAAAAAGATGAATAGATGATGTAGCTGGAGTTCCCCTCTCAGACACAAACCCCATGAGCCTGTATGTCATGGATTCCATAGGCCTGACTTAAACCCCCCTCCTCCTCTCCAGTGGTCTCTCCCCACAACCTTGCCGTTTGTTGGTGTAGGGAGGGAAGTGATGTCACTGGGCTGTTGAATCACGGCCGACCCAGGGGTGGATTCCAGGCCGGGCCCAGCCTGTCTGATGTCAGAGGCAGACCACACCAGTCACAGCCTGATAACGAGTCAGATGTCAATAATGTAAATAACGAAATACTGAACACGCACCGGAGAGGAGGAAGTGCTGACTAACAGAACTTTGTGGTTCCAATAGCTCAGTTGGTTGCACATGCGCCGCTCAGGCCCTGAGAGGGAGTCAGATGCCCATGATCAAATAACAAAAGAGTGGACACTAAAACATGAGGTGCTGACAAAAGACTATGATAAAGATAGGGAAGTCCTCATTGCAGCACGAGTTCATTCACTTGGTCCAACTTGAAAATCCAGGCTTCTCTGACTGGCAGAGATCAGAGATGTGTCTCTCTGTCACATTCCAAAGCTTGTATATCACAGCGATAAGTCTGCAATTAGCTTTCTCCCCCCTCCTGTCAGATAGACAGACACTAGCTACCATTCATCTCAGGGCTCTTGAGGCAGAACAGTACACTGACAGGCCCTCAGCATTGTGCTGTAACACTAATGCCTAATTACAGATGGATGGATGGGAGGGAAACCATGTGTAATTACATACAGTACCAACAATGGCTGTCTGTGTGGCAGCAAGGAGGAATAACCACGTACAAAAACACTTGTCAGGAACAGAAGGGTTTGGCTTGGTTAAGTAATCTCACTGTTTCCTCCTAGAATTACAGATGATCCGTTTCTGTGGTACAACCGTTGACATGACACAAGTGAAGTGACTGCTTGTTCGAATGGCGGTTCTGAGAAAAGCCCCCCCAAAGAAGCCCAAAACACCTGGACCAGGTGTATGCAAGACCAAAAGCAAGTCTTACAGATAGTATACTTGATAATGATTTCTAGCATAGCCTATAAGTGACAACATTCTCTACATCACACAAAACAATCGGTATACTAGGTAGGTAATTAGGCAGAATCAGAATACCAGAGCACACGAAAAAGCTTTATTGTTAGACACAGCTTAAATAATGACAAATAGTGTTTAAACGTCAAGCTTAGAATGTGTGAACTTTTTTGCAATGTCACTAGAAAGAGACTAGTAGTGTACTGACTGTTATAACTTATATAAATTAGCATTAAATATCTTATTTTACAAGATTTTACAAAGAAGCAGGAAAAATACGGGATCGAGTAAACACAGGTTGCCTTCCGCTGTGCAAGACAGGATGATAGTAACACTGCAACATTGACAGTAACAAAATAGACTTATACACCTGATAGTACATCTGATACTGTGGAGTCATTTCTCTGCAGACGCACATTCAGCTTTAAATAACACACTATAGCGGCAGGCAGGCGGCCAGACAGGTGGCCTGTGAAGGAAAACATTGGAATGTACAGGTACACTAAATACAGTGATCAATACAGGAGGGCCCGACAGATATGAGCTGTCTATATGTTTACTATCACAACTCAACAACTAAACATATTTCAATCTCCCTCAGAGACTCTGGATACTGTGTTATTATACTGTGGCGCAGTTGGCTAACTCTTATAGGTTCTTTATACTCTCTCTCACTCTCTCTTCCATACATTCCTCTTTGATTACATTGATTTTCTCCTATTAATACCTACTTTTCCCCTAAACATTTTGGGAATGTGTTTTTTTTACTACAACTTTTAAAGTACTTTTGATTCTTAAGTGTTCAGATACATTGTGTTTACAACCTTAACGTATGTGAAACATTTCCTTCTGATATAGCATGGATCAGCAACATTTGGCAGCCCAGAGGATCATTTTTAATACACAAGGCATCAGCAGTGGCCTACTACTGTATGCTGTCAGGGAGTTTGACAACGTGGAGTCTGTACTGTATGCTGTCAGGGAGTTTTAACTGGGGATATTGCACAGCTGAAGTGTCACTGGGGCTCGTTCACAGATAGGCATGTCAATATAATAATATTCAAGTGATGAAGAGCATGAGGATCAGGCCATGCTGCTGCTAAACAAAGATCGGCTCTGCTGATGGTACAGCTATAGTACAGTGCAGAAATATAGCATTTAACCATTTGAGGAGTACATACAGGCATACTGGTTGTAATCGATCACAGCACAAAGGCCTGCTAATGCAATCCTGTGAAATTCCATAATATAATACTGAGAGTGTTCTAAGTTCTCAGATCTCACTCCTCAAAGGGTTAAAGAACTAGAATCTGTTCCATTGTTACAGTGATGTCAGAAGCAGAACAGCCATGCAAACTCAACGGTTCAACGTGGGCAGGCAGGCCATGGTATATTTAAGCAATAAGGCATTAGGGGTGTGGTATATGGCCAATATACCACGGCTAAGGGCTGTTCTTATGCACGGCGCAACGCAGAGTACCTGGATACAGTCCTTAGTCGTGGTATTTTGGCCATATACCACAAACCCGAGGTGCCTTATTGCTATTATAAACTGGTTACCAAAGTAATTAGAGCAGTAAAAATAAATGTTTTGTCATACCCATGGTATACATTCTGATATAACATGGCTGTCAGCTAATAAACATTCAGGGCTCGAACCACCCAGTTTATAATACAGCGTAGAGATGCCACAGCATGGTCAATATCCCCATAATTTCACATTGTCTGAAATTCCCTTAATAATAATCCCAGTGTGTCACAATAACGCCAGAGATTCCTTTAGGGTCTGTGTGTGTGTGTTGGCTACTGTGGTTGACTGACTCTGTGTGACTAAGGTTAACCTTAACAGGATATGGGACCACTCACTCAGAAGTGTCATCATGTTGTGGTATCATCTATAAGGAGGCAGAGGCCTGGGGCAGCCAGAGTGAAAATGCCCATCCTCACTTCACCTCCCTAAAAGTGCATTCATAGCAGGAGTAGTGCCGGGTGTGTGTGTGTGTGTGTGTGTGTGTGTGTGTGTGTTTCTGTGTTGGGGGTAAGAGAGGAAAGTTGAGGGGGTCAGATTCCCTAGGCCCACACTAGATGATGTGAGAAAGGGTGTGTGTGTGTCTGTGTGTGGGCTGAGCTATAAACCTGTCAGTTGTGGTTGAGAGGTGCAGACTGAGAACATGTCTTTAATTAGGCCATCTACTGTGTGTGTGTCATAGGATGTTCCCAGCAGTGGACAAGGCCCTTCCAGATAACCATCCCATCACACGGATAACGGATGCACGCTATAGTGGGATGTTTCTACTGTAGCTAATGGCAACATACAGCTGACTGATAACCAAGGCTTCCTTCATATAATAGAGCAGCTTCTCATGTTTAAATTCAAATCTTTAAAAATATAAAAATATCTTAGAAACAACCTTTAGAATAAATGTTTGATAAACAAAAATCTGCTGCTCGGTTCATTATGTGTGTTTTACACTTAGAACATGGGGGACACGTACAAATACATGATATCATGTAATGTAACCCATTATATTGAGGCCACTCTACATCATATGGCGTCATATGTTGTAAACAATTATCTTTTCAAAGGAGTAAGACATGTGATCTTGAACTCAGTTATACTCATCGTAAAGGGGGTTAGAATCAACATGCATTTGTATTCATGCGAGTGTATATGTGTGTCATTGGTCCCTAATCATGTGGAAACACCACCACAGAGGTGAACTAAGGCGATGACATCATCTGGCCTGCAGCTATGGGGATTCCCTAACAGAAAACACTCTCACTTAATCTCTTTCTCCCTCCTCCTCTCCCTTTCACTGACTTTTCTCTCACTCTTTCACTGAACTCGCTCTCCAGATTGCCTCGCTCTTCATCTTACACCCCCCCAGCTCTCTACCTGTAACACGGTTCAGGTTCCCCCTCCCCGTCTCCGTCTGTCAGGTTTCCCGCTCTCTCTGTCAGAGGTTAAGGTTACTCTCTCTCTCCCTGTAACAGAAGTTAAGGTTACTGTCTGTAACAGAGGTTAAAGTTACTCTCTCTCTGTAGCGTCAGGGTGTGAGCGCTTTAGCAAAGGCAGTCGTCAACGATAGCACACTAATCAATGCATGTGATATGCAGACTAATATTAAAGGGATACTTTAGGATTTCGGCAATGAGTCAGATAAACCAGTGGATACCGTTTTTATGCCTCTGAGTGCAGTTTGAAGAAGGCTGCTAACTAGTGTTAGTGCAATTGCTAACTAGCATTAGCACAATGAGTGGAAGTCTAAAGGTAACTGCTAGCATGCTAGTAGATACCATAGAATTCCAGTCATTGTGCTAACGCTAGTCAGCATTGGCTCACAAAACTACCTTTAACTTCCTTTATACTGGATGCAGAGACATAAAAATGGTATCCATGAGTTCATCTGATTCTGAGGAAATAGAAAATCCCTTTAACTATCCCTTTTAAAAACAACCACAACAAAACCAGAGAAGAGAGAAGAAAATACACAATTGCTTTCAGTCACGACATGCAATATGCCCACACACACACACAATAATAAGAATAGCTGTTTTTATAGCGCCCTCTGGGTAACGATGGGGGTACAGCCCTATAAGAGACAGCATCCACGGTACGAAGAGGCTAGATTTGGAGTTCGGGGTTTGGCAGGTACGCTGCACATCACTGGGAAGTGATGGGAATCTTCATAGGGTTTAGTTTAACAAGTAGTGCTCACTATGTAGCAGGCTTCACAGATATACTGTACAGAAAGCAGCGTGGGGGAGAGGTAAGGAGGGAGGGGAGAGGTGCAGTCAGCCTAAGCGTGCTCTAGGAGCCACCGGAAGAGGGGAGTGTGGTGGGGTGCTCTCTCCGCCTCTCTGGGTTCAGACTGGGGTGGGGTGTGGGTTTGGGTCTCCTCACAGTAACGCAGCAGGGCTTGGAGCAGCTCTCCCACCTTCCACTCCCTCTCCTTCAGCCTCTGGACCACCGCAGGCAGCTGGAAGAGCAGACAGAACACAGCTCAGCAAGCAGGAACCAGTACACACATCAGTAATAACTAAGGTACCACTGTGTGTGTGTGTGTGTAATCCTTTGTTCGTGGGTTAACGTCACTCACCTGCTGCAGCTCCCTGCTGCCACTAGGACCCAGCTGAACCATGGGCAGGTCAGCCATGGAGGCCGCTGCCCACTGCAGCATGCTCCTGAGCTGGGGGTCAAAGGTCATGTGCTGTGGGTCAGGGGTAATCTCCCTGAGCTCAGAGTTGACCACCAGGAGGAGCCTGTAAGCCTGAGCCTGGCCGACACGCACTGCACCTGGAGGGGGAGGGAAGAGATATCAGCTTCCTCCCACTCCAGTCTCTGTTTGACAGTCATCCCTATAGTACAGTAATATCCCATCCCAACCAGCTCTCCCTGTGTTTCCTCTCCTCTCCTCTGGTGGTGGGCCAAGCCTGTTTCCCACGCTCCCTCCCCCACTGGCTGGGCCTGGGTCTGACACAGCCTGGAGCCTTAACCCCTCAGCCCACTGGGGAATCTGGTCTGACAGACAGATACACAGGGAGACTCAGGCAGAATAGATGAATGAATGAGTGGCAGTGTGACAATGTGTGGGCGGTAGGTGAATTCCCCTCCTAGCAGCACAGACACACACAGCACCAAGTCCCCTAGTCTAACCACTCTTAACCTATAGCAGGGAACTATTACCACACATGATTTAGAAGGATAGGGATCTGTTTTCATGCTGCTCAGATGCATGCTAAGGTGGTTCTGTTTGTAGTGTGGCTGTGCAACATGGTAAGGTATGTACTGTTTGCGGCTGATAGGGACCAAGTTACTATCAAATGCTTCATGTAGAAATTAGTAAGAGAATATAAAGCAGCCTATTTGCCATCGATATCCGGTGCAGTTAATGATAGAAGTAACTATGTCATACCGCAGGATTCATCCTTGGTCTCAAGCTCCTTGTCCTCAGTGCCTTCGCTGTGGGGTGAGAAATATTACACTGGTAAGAGAACTGACCAGCACAGGACCATAGTAGAGACACATAGTGAGAGAGAAAAGAGAGGGAGGTAAAGAGTGCAGAGAGGGAGGGCAGAGAGCTGTGAGAGAGAGGGAGAGCAGAGAGCTGTGAGAGAGAGGGAGAGCAGAGAGCTGTGAGAGAGAGGGAAAGCAGAGAGCTGTGAGAGAGAGGGAGAGCAGAGAGCTGTGAGAGAGAGGGAGAGCAGAGAGCTGTGAGAGAGAGGGAGAGCAGAGAGCTGTGAGAGAGAGGGAAAGCAGAGAGCTGTGAGAGAGAGGGAAAGCAGAGAGCTGTGAGAGAGAGGGAGAGCAGAGAGCTGTGAGAGAGAGGGAAAGCAGAGAGCTGTGAGAGAGAGGGAGAGCAGAGAGCTGTGAGAGAGAGGGAGAGCAGAGAGCTGTGAGAGAGAGGGAAAGCAGAGAGCTGTGAGAGAGAGGGAGAGCAGAGAGCTGTGAGAGAGATGGAGAGCAGAGAGCTGTGAGAGAGAGAGGGAGAGCAGAGAGCTGTGAGAGAGAGAGGGAGAGCAGAGAGCTGTGAGAGAGAGGGAGAGCAGAGAGCTGTGAGAGAGGGAGAGCAGAGAGCTATGAGAGAGAGGGAGAGCAGGGAGCTGTGAGAGAGAGGGAGAGCAGAGAGCTGTGAGAGAGAGGGAGAGCAGAGAGCTGTGAGAGAGAGGGAGAGAGCAGATAGAAAAGAGATGAAGAAGAGTGAGAGAAAGAGCAGATAGAGCAGAGAGAGAAGAGAGAGAGAGAGAAGAGAGGGAGAGAGAGAAGAGAGAGAAGAGAGGGAGAGAGAGAAGAGAGGGAGAGGGAGAAGAGAGGGAGAGGGAGAGCAGGCCGACTCTGGAGCCACACAGCATGCAAGAGAACACAGCGAGACAGACCACAACCCCCAACATGCAAATTGGCATATAGCAAATCTGAATTCCCTATAGGTTATAGTGCACTACTTTTGGCATTCACAAAGCTGGTTGAGAGAATGCCAAGAGTGTGCAAAGCTGTCAAGGCAAAGGGTGGCTACTTTGAAGAATCTCAAATATAAAATATATTTTGATTTGTTTAACACTTTTTTGGTTACTACATGATTCCATATGTGTTATTTCATAGTTTTGATGTCTTCACTATTATTCTACAATGCAGATAGTAGTAAAAATAATGAGTAGGTGTGTCCAAACTTTTGACTGGTACAGTGTGACGTGCCAAGCGGTAAACTTGTAAAATACAAAGCCCAGGGCAACAGACAACAGACTCCATACACTTGGATCATTAACCTGTCCCATTGTCTAGCCTATACTATATGATAAATAATATACTGCATATAGATATGACTTTCCTCCTGGAGTAGGGTGGGCTGCCTCATTGTAGTGTCTACTGGCTAGATCTCCCTTACCGCAGGACTAGGGTGGGAGGTCTAAATGAGTCTGTTGTCATCCGTTTCCACTAGTTGAGGAGAGTCTGAGGAGAGCTCTGGTCAGGGTGTCTGCTTCTCACTCAGCCATGCAGCATGCAGACAGACAGAGAACCCTGCTTCAGCCCTTCCCACACCTACTTCAGGACACATGCAGTAGGCTTACGCTTACGCGTACACACACACACACACACACACACACACACTGATTCCATTGACTAGGCTAATTCCACTAGCGTGCCGACAAAGTGGCGACACACAGTGACAAAGACATGCTCTGTCCTCTATGGTTATCTAGAGGGATCTATAGAGGGTAGAAGCTGTTGTCTCATACACAGTCACATTCTACAGCGTTGCTGATTACAGCTCTGACATCATGCAGTGATAAGGGGGCGTAGGTAGAAGTTGGCCCTAACTACTGACACAGGGTCAGATTATGTCATGGTTTATTTAATGGTAAAGGTTAGGATATGGGGATAGGATCTGATCCTAGATCTGTGGTTGAGGGCAACTTCTACCCGGAGCTATAAAGAGACTAGCGGTTAGAATTAGCACCTTTAGCTGTGTGTGTATGTAAGGACCGACCTGTCTGAGGGAGTGAAGGACAGGTGCTCTTCATACACCTCTCCCTCTAACCCCAGGCTGCTCCAACTACTGCTGTTCCCATTGCTGCAAGAGACAAGACCACTGCTCAACACTGGGCACTAACACTGGGCGCACACACACTGTCTGAGGCGTTGGAAACACTTGAAGGTCTTTCTAAGCTTTATCAAGCAAGTCTGTCTTACCTGGCAAAAACAACTGATCCATTATTATTTCATCCATCTAAATGTGAGGCTTGGTCCTGAAATAACTTTCAATCAAAGCAACAACTGATGACTGCTAATGATGTGAGATCACTGCATTCTCCACCGGGGCATCCAGATGGCAACTGGAGCACCACATCCATCACAACACCCTGTATCACTGTAATCAGTCCTGATTGTCAGGCTGGCTGGTACCTGCACTGGTATGTAGAGAATGATCTAAAAATACCTATGTCTATTAGCTCATTAATGACCCAGCTAAAATAGAAGTGTCTCTGGAGCTGTGGTTTGTGAGAGTGGTTTGCTGAAAGGTCATTAAAGTTTGAATACTTTTACAAATGGAGCCTTTCCTTTCCTGGGTTATTTCGTTTATTTGTTGACAAATGGGAGACGGTTGGATAATTCTTTTGAAGAGAGAGAGAGAGAGGCTAATGAATTACACATGGATGGACTTTGTTCCTGTGGAAAGGGCCAGGGGCAGAGAGAGAGACAGAGGCTGCTACAGACACACCTTTAGAAAATATTATGATACCTTCACTAGGCCCTGGTGGCCAAAGTAACTAGCTGCTCTCCTCACGCATTCTCCCTTTCAGTATCTGGGGAGAGAAGTGTACACGTTGACTGGGTCTGCTTCCATAGAGATAGCAGGCTGAGCCAGGGAACATCAACAACTCTCACCCTGAGACTAGAGACCAGTTCCATTGTGTTTTTTAATTGTTCCCCTCTAACCAGGGACTGATTTAGACCTGGTAAGAGTGTAATACCGCTGTTCTAGAGGTTCCCAAATCATACATTCTGCTGTCTGTGACCTCACATCCTCCAGAGGCCTGCTAACGTCAGGCTGACAGACAACATGGAGGAACCTGTCTTGTACCGATCTCAACTCAGTCTCACAGGATCAAACCAGCTAATCACTAAATCACCACAGCCAGCTTAAAACGACATGGGAAAAACCATTTGACCTCGACTGAAAAATACATATATTTCTCATTGGCAGTGTAGCCAAAACGGTGATGACTGACTTGCATTCATTAGTTTCAGCATTCATTTAAGCCTAGGCTGAATGCAACAACCATAGTCTAAAGCACTACTACTCACTCATATATCAATCCATCTGCGGACATTGAACATGGGTTAGAGTCATTCGCTGGTGTGAGAGAGTGAGAGACAACAGTGCTTAAAGACAATAGAAAAGTGTTTCAAGAGGTGAATCATTAGTCAGCTAATCTGGACTAGATCTATGTAATTTAGCCTTCAGAGAAACTAAAAGAATAGAGCAGAATAGTTTGAGACTACATGATGTTCGGTGTGTTCTCTACCTGTCGCTGAGGTGCAGGAAGCTGCTGGTCTCGTCGGGGTGTTCGTCCTCGAAGCTGAGGCGGGACCAGCTGCCCAGGCTGTCGTCTCCCACACTCAGACCGAGCTGCTGGGACACCGTGGACTCTGTGGCCTCCCTGCCTAGGAAACTACCACAGGGACAGGGAGAGAGGGAACCAGGCACATGAATAAAGAATCTTTATACAGGGAAATACAGTTGATAACAGTATCAACATAGGGAGTGAGAGAACTATAGTTAGTAATCAAGATGGTGAATCACTTCTTGGCTCCTTTACTATGGTTGTGTAATCTGGTCAAATACGGAAATGAAAAAATATTTGGACTCACTCTAAAATGAATTGCCCAATATGGTGCGTCACAAGAAATTGCGTTACCTATTACTAACCATTGCAGTTAACCATAAGGAAATCCATGTGAACAATCATGGAATCTTACAGGAATTGTCTCCCCATGTGGTTGCACTCTGCAACATTAGTGCTAGTCACCGAGTGGTGGTGTTGTGTCTTACACAGACTGTCACAGTGTATTGGTACCTTATGTTGGTGGTCTGGCATGTGTTGGATAGCGCTGACGTCATGATCTCGGCAGTCAGGCTCTCTGCAAAGCTGTGCCCGTCGTGTCCAATCCCGCTGTCGGCGTTCAGGCTGGTGTTGCTCAGCTCGCGCTTGGCCCCCTCCATCGCCGTAGTGACCATCTCCTCTGCAAACACGGCCCTGCGGTTAAGATTGATGTGGATCTCAGGGATCTCCAGGCCGCACACCCCCACCTCCCCTTCCAGCCTCCTCCTCTGGCCTGCTCCTTCCCCGAGGAGGTGCTGCCTGCTGGGCCGTGAGCAGAACGGACACTCCCTGACCTGGTATAACAAACAACATGCATACTCAAGGATTGTACCTAAAAACAATGGGTGGATGCTAGTTCCTCATAAGTAATCCATTGGAAAAACATCAGAGACTTCCTGACCTGGCAATATCGGCAGGTTGTCTCCCCCAGTGCAGAGCCCACCGCCTGCCCCTCAGACAGCCTCTCAGAGTGGGAGTGTCTGTCTGGACCCTGCTGGGCTGGGTGTCCGGCCGAGGCCAGGACCATCTCCAACGTGTCGTCCACTATGTTCCTGGCATAGTGCTCCAGGACCTGCAGAGACAAACGCTGGGAATTAGAGCAAGCTGATGTGTGATGCTACAATGCAATGATGATAGAATCAGACGCTTCTTAATTCAATGTCTCCATGTTTTAACAGTATCTTTCCTTACTCAAATAGAAATATTAAATAAACCAAACTAACCTCCATGACTCCACTGCTGTAGCCGCCGTCATACAGGCTGCCTGTGCTGTGGTAGTGCCTGCTCATCCCCTCCTTGGCCAGCAGGGGGCATGAGAAGGAGTTCATGATCATATTCTCTGCCATGTACTCCAGCTTGGACTTCTTATACAGACACGAGTCAGTCCGGGACTTGGGTAGCCGGACCGACGGCACACAGAGTTTGCGTGTGACGTCACAGGTGATGTTGTATGCCAACGACTCTGCGAAGTTCACCAGCTCCATGTACTCCCTCTGGCTCCCATCGTCAAAGTCTCTGGAAGGAGATCCCACTCTTCCTGCTTCGTCCCTGGGTACGGATGGCTCGGCGTTGGATCCCCTGCAGCCATCCTGGTGGAGCCTCCTGGAGGAGTGGTGCCTGGAGGAGGAGGGTCTCTTCTTCATGTTACGGGCAGCATGGGCCAGGCCCAGTTTGATGGAGCGGTAGGCCAGACGGCTGGCATACTGATCCAGGACCAGCTCCCTGCTGCCTCCCTCTTTCTTTAGCACCCTGATGAGGTAGCCAGCGTACTCATCTGTCACACTCTCACAGCTGGGGTAGTCAGAGGACAGGCCAGAGCTGGGGGTAGAGGTGGATGGGTGGAGGACAGAGGAGAGGTCGTCACCGGACCACTGTTCAGCCAAACGACCCACCCTGCAGTCCCTGCTGTGTTCACTGGGCTGGGGTTGGTGGTGGTGAGGGCATTCCCCTGACTGCTCCTGGCTGCCTTGTTGGAGCGCACTGTGGCGACACTGTCCTGACCACATTATCCTCTTTACATCGCTGATCACCTCTCCCGCCACCTCACCAGCGTATATCCACAGCGTGTTCAGGGTATGCGCTGAGAACTGGGCAACGCTGTCTCTCCTCTCCTCCCTCCCCTCCACCGTCCTTCTACCTTCATCCTCCACTCCTCCCAGGGTGTCTATCTCTGTTGCCATGGAGACGATGTGGCACGCCAGGCGCTCAGCGTAATGGAGGGCTCCCTTGTCGGCAATCTTGTGTCCTCCAACTGAGAGGTTGAGCTCTGGCTGCATACGGTTTCCTGTCTCAGTTCCAGAGTTAACCCCTTCTACTCCACCCTCCTCTTCTTCCTCCTCATTCCCGTCTGCCTCCTCAGACAGAGACCTCATCAGTTTGAGCATGAAGTCAGCCTTGTCTGTCTCAGAGGGGGATTCTTTGGGCTCGGGCCCTGGCTGGTAGTGGGGGGTGGGAGGAGGGGTGGCAGGAGAGAACTCCTTGGCCAACTTCCCTTTCAGCTTCTTGGAGAATTGCTTGATCTGTTTCTCCTGGGACACCTCACTGGGCTGCTGGGGGGTGGAGGGGGGAGTACCAGGGGTCCCGTTGGACTTGTGACCAGGGCTGGGAACCATCTCCTCGCCAGTGGCCATCTTCCTGCCTCCCATCTCCAATCCTGGCACCTCTAGAGTGTCCTTCATCATCACAGGCCGGGTCTCAGCGACTGCTCTGCTGGTCTTGGAGCCTGACTCAAAGGTCACTCCTCCTGGGGTCTGAGAGGGAGGGTGGAGAGAGGAGAGGGAGGTCTGGTCAGTGACACTACCCTCCTGTCCGGCTGGAGGTCCCCGAGACACTATGGTCTTAGAAAGGAAGTCGGCACAGTCCTCCACCTTCTTCTTCATCTTCGAGGCAGTCATCAGTTCACATGCTTCACTCACTATCATATCCACCATGTTGCCAGAGAAGTTGTGAAAGGGGGTCTTTGGCAGCAGGTCAGTCTGTGTGGCAGCAGTAGCGTCAGAAGAGGCTGTGGTCACCACTCTGTTCTCTGAGCTGCAGCTCCTCTTGGGGCTGGTCTGGGCCAGGCTGGTCTTACACTGGCAGATCTCCTCTGAGTCGTGGAGGTGGGAGATGGCCTGGCCTGCCAGGTGGACCGGTACACAGCTGGCTATCCCAGACACACAGAACAGCGCCTTCTTCACCGTACAGCCATACTCCCCTGATAGACCTGGGCCTTCCTCGGCTGGGTTAACGTGGAAAGCCTGGTGGCCTGCGGGGGTACTGCAGGTGGTGTGTGTGTCGACAGCGCTGACGTAGCAGATGTTGTCCAGAGAGACACTAATGGCTGCCTGGGTAGTGAAGGCAACATCAGCCTGGGACAGTTCTATGAAGGCCTCCTGGAGGACAGACTCTGAGAGGTCCGAGGCATAGGAGGACACCACCTCCGCATCGTCCTCCTCCCCCACCCCGAAGGACCAATCGCTGGGGGTGAGGGGGGTGGAGGGGTGGGAGAACTGACACACTTCCATCATCCCCTCAAACACCAGCTCCTCTGCCAGGTCGGCGGCGAACTGCGTCACCGTGCTGTTGAACATCTGCTTCTTCACCATCAGGAAGTCTTTCAGAGCACCTGACACTGCCTCGCCCACCAGGAACCCAGCCAGCCCGTTGATGGCCCGTTCCTTCAGGACGTAGGCGTGGCGCATGCCGATCTCCTGGAAGGCCATCTGGAAGACCGAAGAGGTGATTCTGGCGGCCAGGTGGCAGAGCGTGGTGGTGCAGGAGGACATTCCCTTCTGCAGGTCTCTCAGGGCGCTGCCCAGACTCATCTCTACTAAGTCTGTAGCGAACCTTTGGATGCTGTCTTTCAGAGACTGGGGCTTCTGCTGCAGTTTGGAGAGAGTCACCATCTCCTGGATCT
Source organism: Coregonus clupeaformis (assembly GCF_020615455.1). Classification (NCBI taxonomy): domain Eukaryota; kingdom Metazoa; phylum Chordata; class Actinopteri; order Salmoniformes; family Salmonidae; genus Coregonus; species Coregonus clupeaformis. Next base: position 41,368,351 of record NC_059214.1, on the reverse strand, counting down.
CAGACAGCTTCATGACGTGTCCAGACTGGTTCTGGAACTCCTTGTGGCAGACACAGCTCAGGTTCTTGTTGTCGTTGATGTCCACGGGAGACTGGTAGCCACACACGGAGCCCAAGATCTCCTTGGACAGACTGCTGGCGAAGTCTGAGTAGGTCTTGTAGAGGGAACACAGGTCCTGGGGTTTCCGTAGCTCTGACTCGTCTCCTACCTCTCCCTCGGTCTTCCAGAAGAAATCCAGAGCTCCTCCGTCTCCCAAAGGGCTGAAGGCTGAGGAGCTGACAGGGCTGAACAGAGGACCTCCACTCTCCTCACAAGAGATCGGGGCCGGCCGGGGGGAGTCAGGGGATCCATAGGGAGAGCCAGGGGGAAGGGGGCTTTTGAGTGGGGTGGGTTTCTTCACATTGGCAGGGAGGGTGCGCTGGTCAAACCGGTGGGGGTTCATGGTGGAACAGCTTCGGGACACTTTCTTGGACCCTGACTTGCCAGTACCAGCCTCAGAGTACTTCTTCTTCTGGTCTGTGCCGGTGGTGGTAACGGAGGATGTCGGGTCTAGAGGCAGAGTGAGTGTACAGCTCTCTGAGCTCAGCTCGTCTAGGTCGTCAAACTGGTCAAAGCTGTCGAAGAACTCGCTGACCTCAGAGTCAGAGTCCTCCACCCTGTCCGTTGGCCCCCCAGGGATCCGAGGGATGTCCAGTGTCGCTTTGAGGCTCTTCTGGTAGCCAACCTCATCTAGAAAGATGATTGGACTAGGGCTTGAGCCGTCCGATTCCTCTGACTCGCTGACAGGGCGTGTGGGGGAGGGGAGCCGGGCTCTTGGGCTGCAGAGGGTCCACTGGGACTCTGCCCCTCTGGAGTGCTGTACGGTAATGGACACCTCTGGGGGAGACCTGCAATTGGTTAAGGACTTCCTGGGGGCAGAGCTGATTATGATTCTGGAGCCGGATAGGTCCTTGTCTCTCTTGTGGGCGGGGACAGTCTGGGAGGCCACATCACGCTTGTTTCCATGGCGATAAGAGCCATCGGCTAGGGAGAGAGACAAGAGGGATAGAGAGTAGTGGTAAATGAGGTTGTCTTCATTTAATAAACACTTCAGATTATGCAACAGTGAATGAACACATCAATCTCTATTGAACGTCCAGCTACATAGAGTTGTGATGAACCTACCGTTGTCCTCCTCCTCCTCTAGGTGTTCCAGAGCGGTGACAAAGTCGTCTTCGATGGACGACACAGACTGGTTGGTGTTATCAGCCGTGCCCCTGTGGAGGGCCTGGAGCTCCAGGGCATAGCGGACCCCGACAGCGTAACGCCCCAGCAGGCCCACCAACACACCAACAATGGCCTGGCTGGGGCTGGGTCTCAGAACACACACCGCCTTCAGCCAGCACTGCTGCTGTGGAGGAGAGAGAAAAGAGTCCGTTTGCTGGCTGCCTGGTACAGTTGTTTATTCTTACTGCAAAGGGACAATCAGCTCTTTGAGGAATTCAAAAACTAGAACACTTGTCACTGGTAAACAGAGTCTGCAGACTGTCAGCGCCTGCCATGTCCGGGAGTGCATCAGACCAAAGCTTGCTAATCATCTGAGAGTCTCTGGATATGTAAACTCACACAGTAGTTTTCTATTCTTCTGGCTGTGTCTTACAGAGAGAGAGGGGCTCTACTTGGACAGCGTTGTTATGTCTGCATGTCTGATTGTAGTCTGATGTGTTGTTGTATATGCAGAATAGAACACTCTGTGCCACTTCTATCTTGGCCACAGTGGGTAGAGGGGCTGAGTTTTAGTTGCACTGCCTTTCAGTTTATGTCTGTCAGTCACACACACTGTAACCACACATATGTCAGCATGTCTGTCAGTCACAAACAATGTAACCACAAAGCAGCAGAGCCAGACTGAACACTAGCAGACACATGGACCAGGCAGGACAATGTGGCAATCAGTGGTGAGAAAACAAGCGGCCACACTATCCCAGACATCTGTACACATGGCTCTGACCAACAGGGTGAAAACACAGAGAATCTCTCAGGCCTTAGCATACAGCCTAAGGAAGGTCCTGTGAACCAGCTTCAAAACGATATTGAACTCTTATTTACCTGTGAAATACTGTATTTCCTCTGAAGCAGTCTATAGACCTGAGAAACACAGTCTCTCCCCTTTACCTATTAGAAACTTCCTCTCCTCTCCTGTCATATTAACCTGTGTAGCAGAGTCCCTCCTGTCGGCTGATCTCCTGCTGTCCTTCAGTAGCAGCACCTCTTCATTCCTCAGGCTGGTGACGTGGAGAGACCTCAGCAGCTCCGCCAGGTCCCCCGGGAGAGACGACAGGGCCTTGGGACAGGGACAGAGCATCACACAAATAACACGTTAATAACATCAATTAATAACACAATAATTGAACTACATAAGTCAGAGCTGGTGCAGTAACTCTCACCTGTAGAGTTAGATCCTCCCCTTCAGAGTGGCCAGGCAAACACACAAAATGGATCTGAGGGAAGAAAGGGACAAGTCAGGGAAATCCTGCATATCAAAGTGTGTGTGTGTGTGTGTGTGTGTGTGAGAGATGTGACACATACCTCAGTCAGGCATGGTGCGTCTCTGGTCTGCAGCTCCAGTCCCACGCTGCACAGCTCCTTTCTGCTGCTCAGAAGGCTCTTCATACACTGAGTCCCACCGTCACGCACCGCCTACAACATACACACAATTAGAGGTTACCTCAGGTTACACACATGAACGGCCTCACACACAGCACCAGGTTATCAAGAATGAAATGAAATCAACCAATCAATCAATCAGAAGATGGCAGTCTGACTAACCTCTTTCCTGATGGAGGCTCTGGTCCTGAGAGGAACTCCTCGGATACGGGCACAGGCATCCATGGCAACGAGGGCGTGGCGGACTAGCCACTCACCTGTAGAAGGAGAGAAAGAGGAGAAGGACAGAGAGAGATGAGAGAGAGATGGCGTCAAATGCATTTTGATATCATTCAATTCTGACTTACTAACAAGTCTCAAAGATAAGAATAAAAAACATTGATAGGAGCAATAGGAGGATGGGCTCATTGTAAAGACTGGAATGGAATTAATGGAACGGTATCAAGCATACGGAAAACATGTTTGACTCCGTTCCATCTGCACCGTGCTTCTACATTTGCATTGCTTGCTGTTTGAGGTTTTAGGCTGGGTTTCTGTATAAGCACTCTGCTGATGTAAAAAGGGCTTTATAAATAAACTTGATTTGATGATTGATTCCATTCCAGCCATTACAATGAACCCGCCCTCCTATAGCTCCCCCCACCAGCCTCCTCTGCTGTACATAGGTTAGAAGGACCTGCAGTATGTCTAGAGGTGTGGTTATCTCCACACATAACTGTAAGGGGTCAGTAAGGTGCAAGATTGACACTGGCCAACATAAGCGTTCTGTAGCTGCTACGTGCCACTCTGCATCACAGAACAACAGCATGATACAGAGGGTGATGTTATCACTGCCAGCGTAGTGGGAATAGTGAGATACTGTGATGAAGAGAAGACTGTTCATCCACTCAACACAAAATAGTGAGATAGGCCTACTGATGGATGACAAGACTCTGTCTTTATCCAATCTCAACACAAACCCTGAGAAACACAGTCATTACAGGAAGTCAGCTGTAGAAGTTAAGAGGTTAGATGTACAACAACAGCATTGCCCTCAGTCACCTCAGTAAGACAAAGACTGGTGGAGATTAACTGAACTGAGGCACTGAATCAACACTCAGATGAAGTTAAATAAATTCAGAGATCAGGTTTCCAGCAGCCTTAAGATGTTAGCATAGTCACCATGTATGCCTGACACCCTCCTTCAGGCTGAAGGCCTGCATGGATGATCAAACAGCCGAAGAGAGAACTGGGGTGTGGACCTAGACTCTGAACCCAGGGCAGGAGAAACACAGTTGGTAAGCAGCTAAAAACAGCAAAAATATTTATAGTGAGTGAGGAAGAAAGTTTCCCAAGAAATGTGAGCTGTTCTTTGAGGTGCTGTCCAAAGCAGCTGGTTGAGTATGAGTCTAGACGGCAAGTCTCTGATAGGATGTCTGTCCTCTATGTATGGGAACCAACCAGCGGAAATACTGAACAGCCCACTCGCCCCCTCCCCCCCTCGTCTGCTGTCCCAGGACCTCCTCCTGGGCTCTATGGGCTGCTTTGGTGGGGTTTTCAGAAACATCAACGAAAGCTGTTACCAGCTAACCTCAGCTAGGCTATGTTCTGCTATGCACTGACCCCAATGCTGTGACCATCGAAATGCAGCTCGAACTAGGAAGTCTGACAGGTGTCTCTGTTACCTCTCGGTTTCTGTGTTGCAAGTTGTATTTTCTCATGATGACGGGTTGATGATGCTCAGTTCATGTATCCTACAGCATTTTAGCTTAAAAAATTACATTTAGGCTTACATTCATATTTAAAATCACAGACTGTGCCCAATAATGTACTGTTATGGAGTGTAGGCGAGTCTACTCCTTTAACATCCAAGCTTTGCCACTGGGCGGCAGACAGGTTTGTGAATAGACCGTATATGTTTAACATTACCATCTATGAATGCGCCAACAGTGCACAAGAAGTCAATGCAGAGACCACGTCAAACTGTGGGGATATATATATATCGTTTCAAATAGAAACAACCAACTACTGGTTTTTAAGGTCTTTGTAAGCAAGCTTTGGAGATGTAGCAGCACAACAATCTTCCATGGCAGGAATAGTGTAAGAGCTAAAATAGGTCAGTCTGAGGCGTTTCAGCATGAATGTGTGGCTATGTGGGAGGATGGGTAAAAAGGGAAGAAGAATGCAGCAGCACACAGGAGTGAAACTACAGCTGACAGTCCTCAGAGAACCATTTTCAGTAGACCATATAGGCTACATGACCAAAAGTATGTGGACACCTGCTCGTCGAACATCTCATTCCAAAATCATGGGCATTAATATGGAGTTGGTCCCCCCTTTGCTGCTATAACAGTCTCCGCTCTTCTGGGAAGGCTTTCCACTAGATGTTGGAACATTGCTGCTGGGACTTCCTTCCACTAAGCCACAAGAGCATTAGTGAGGTCGGGCACTGATGTTGGGCGATTAGGCCTGGCTTGCAGTCGGTGTTCCAATTCATCCCAAAGGTGTTCGATGGGGTTGAGGTCAGGGCTCTGTGCAGGCCAGGCAAGTTCTTCCACACCGATCTCGACAAACCATTTCTGTATGGACCTCACTTTGTGCATGGGGGCATTGTGATGCTGAAACAGGAAAGGGCCTTCCCCAAACTGTTGCCACAAAGTTCGAAGCACAGAAGCATCTAGAATGTCATATGCTGTAGCATTAAGATTTCCCTTCACTGGAACTAAGGGGCCTAGCTCGAACCATGAAAAGCAGTCCCAGACCATTATTCCTCCTCCACCAGACTTGGCACTATGCATTGGGGCAGGTAGTGTTCTCCTGGCATCCGTCAAACCCAGATGTGTCTGTCAGACTGCCAGATGGTGAAGCGTGATTCATCACTCCATAGAACGCGTTTCCACTGCTCCAGAGTCCAATGGCGGCAAGCTTTACACCACTCCAGCAGACGCTTGGCGATCTTAGGCTTGTGTGCAAGACAGGACAATGCAAGATCTGAAGGACCATGCATGCCAAGCTCCTATTGTACAGCTGTTGTTGGTGTAGCTACAACATCATCTGCTGGGCTGATACTAGGAACTGCATTCAATAAAGCCTACTGAAAATAGGGGAAGTGGTAGCTAGCTACTTTTGCTAGTAATCTTTAATTCTAGCTATTCTGTGATGCGGGACGGGTGGGGGTTATTTACATGGTAGCTCGATTCAAGATCAGGCTGGAAAATAAAGAATATTGTAAAGCAATTTCATAACTACAGATTCACATTGTATGGGGAGGTGGTGACAGGCCTGTGTTGCAACCTATGCATTACTAGCTACGTGCTATGAAACCATAACCACATAACTAACCGCCATGGCTGACCACAACAAGCAAGCCAGCTGATCAAGCAACGAGCTAGCTAGCTTAATTTACCGTTAGAATTTGCTCCAAATATGTTTGACTAGTAAACAACTTTTAGTTTTATCTAACGTGTCTTTAATCTGTATCTTATTCATGAATAATTGTAGCCACATATTGCTAACTGGCAATCAAGCTTAACGTTGTGGCAGGCCATCATAATTTACGAGCAGTGTCGCATTTTCACACAGGATAGAAATGGAAATTAATTATTTGACATGACATCCCAGTACACAGCTGTAGCTGTCACATTTTGCTTCAGCGTCGACGTTGTGCAAATCAATAGCGTAGCTACCTAGTTAGTGTCAACAAGATAGCTTGACTAACTGTCAAACACTTTAGCTACTAACGTTAGCTAGCTAGCAATGGGCCTCAGTCCCATCATCTTGTCACATTATACTAACGTTAAAACAGCTGGCTGGCTAGCTAGCTGGCGTTAACATACTGCTACAAATCACTAGCTACATCCTGAATATACAATAATGTATCGTCAATTCACCACAACATGGTCTTTCAACCTCCCACTCCAGTGCTGTTATTCTCACCGTTTAGCAAGTGTTGTTGCGAGATGATGTTCCAACAAAAGTTAATTCCATTAAAACAAGACTGATTCAGGCAGTAGTAGTCACCCACAGCGCACCTGTGTAATGCTAGCCACAATAAGGATTAGCCACAATCGTGGAATTTGCGGTTTGCCTTCAAAATAAAAGTCCCCCATAGAAAGTGATACAAACAGATACAAATAGTGCAATCATGACATTTTTGGACTAGATAATGCTAAACAAGGTCAGAATTTTGTTATATAACTTCAACAAAACACAATAATGAGTTAATTTGACACAAAAAAAGAAAAGATCTGTTGAACTCACACTGTGGATGTATTAGACTTTGGAATTGCATTGGGGGCATACTTACAGTGAGCTCCAAAAGAATTGGGACAGAGACCATTTTGTTGTTGTTTTGGCTCTGTACTCCAACACTTTGGATTTGAAATTATACAATTACTATGAGGTTGAATTGCAAACTGTCAGCTTTCATTTTAGGGTGTTTTCATCCATATCGGGTGAACCATTTAGACATTTCAGCACTTTTTGTACATAGTCCCCCATTTTAGGGGACTAAAAGTATTGGGACAAATTCACTTATATGTGTATTAAAGTAGTCAAAAGTTTAGTATTTGATCTCATATTCCTATCACGCAATGAATACATCAAGCTTGTGACTCAACAAACTTGTTGGATGCATTTGCTGTTTGTTTTGGTTGTGTTTCAGATTAGTTTGTGCCCAATAGAAATTACTAGTAAATAATGTATTATGTCATTTTGGAGTCACTTAAGAATATAATATCTTTCTAAACAATTCTACATTATTGTGGATGCTACCGTGATTAGGGATAGCCCTGAATTAATCGTGAATAATTATGAGTGAGAAAGTTACAGACCCACAAATAATTGGCGGCGCGCACAATTGGCCCAGCGTAGTCCAGGTTAGGGGAGGGAATGGCCGGCAGGGGATGTAGCTCAGTTGGTAGAGCATGGCGTTTGCAACGCCAGGGTTGTGGGTTCGATAAAAAAAATAATGTATGCACTAACTGTAAGTCGCTCTGGATAAGAGCGTCTGCTAAATGACTAATATATATATATATATATATATATATATATATATATAATAATAATATATATAACAATAAACAAAAAAACAAAAAAAAATGCACATGACTGGGCAGAGGCGCAGCCATGGGTGGGCCTGGGAGGGCATAGGCCCACCCACTTGGGAGCCAGGCCCAGCCAATCAGAATGAGTTTTTCTCCAAAAAAGGGCTTTATTACAGACAGAAATACTTCTCAGTTTCATCAGTTGTCCAGGTGGCTGGTCTCAGATGATCCCCCATAGTCTATGGTCTTATGTTAACCATTCATGCTTTTTATATGTTCTATTTATATCTCCAAATCAACCAATGAAATCAAGCCACATCCGGCCATGATTACAGACACCTGGGTGTGTCCTTTCAAACTATATAAACTAGTGACAGTCTGTGGCTGTGGTAGTCATGACATTTTGTCAGCAGGTTATTGTCATGCAAAAGCCTGCTGGGCTCACAGTAATTCACCGTTAATTAACATAAACATGTTTAGCATCTCCAGGTCTCCACACATACAAGCTGCTGACGTGAGCCTTTGGAACATTTACATTTAAAAAAGTTTAATAAATCAATGTAATATACACCATCGCAATAAATCCATTATTTATTTTAGTCAGGTTTAAAGAAATATTAGGATATGAAGAAATGTATTTCAGAAGAACAGAATATGAGTTGCCATACTGTAAGCCTATGTTATCTGGCTATGCTCCATGCCATAGGATGTAGGCTTGTGCATTTAGCTGACTCTATATGCTTACAAGTCCCGTGCCATTCTTTTATTTGATATGATTTTATAATAAGAAGGATATAATTGAACTTAGCTGAATAAAATAGAAATGATATTTTACCCATTACAGAGCGAGTGCGCAGATGTTGAGCATTAAAGTCATAATTTGAAACAAGTCCTATATGCTAGATTTAGAGTTATTTGGCAACTTTAGTTGTGAATGATACAAACCTTTGAATGTCTTAGAAATCAAACATATATGGGCGTGGTGCATGGTGCGACTATAGGCTATTAATGATATGAGAAAATAGCAAAAAAAGCTTGCGCTCTGTTCCTTGCCTCAGGCTGCACAGCTGTTCTCTCATCAAGTGATCATATTTTCACCCATCAGACTATTCTCAATTTAATCTTGTCTTTACTAATATGTAAAATTAGTAGAAATAAGACTTGTCATCTGTTTGCACTTGAAAATCGAATAGAGGTCGCAAGCTTTCCCGCCGGTCCGTTTTGTAGGCTACTTCGGTTTTATAGCAGTGCATGTGCTTAATATGAGCAGCTGATAAATAAATATAAGAACATTTATTTAACTCCAGGCATCAACCACTGTTTGAGGAGCATGCTCTCGCTGCCCAACAGGGGATATTCCGCCCAAACTCTGTACGCCATGGGCTCTCCAACCCTGTCCCTGCAGCTACCCAGTGCTTCATTTGGGAAACCAAGTGAAATCTGTTCCGGAACATCGATAGTAACATGTTTTCGCAACGAAATATAATTCATTAAACGGTTGACAGCCCGTCTGCTCGCTCGAGAAAGGAATGAAGGATAGAGCGGAGGAGATGGAAACGCATGGTGGTGAGATAGATAAAGGTTATGTGTTACCCAATTAATTATGACAAATAAATAAATAAACTATTACTAGGCTATTCAAAATCAAACAAAAATCCCCTAGCCTAATTGTAGGCTAACTGTAAGCACAATCAACATCATTATCTAGGGCTATACGTTCTCTCCCAGACTCATAGACATTTTGGAGCGTAGCATAAGGTCCATCCAGTTTGCATAATAATTACAGTCAACACTCAAAGGTGATTACTCAAATTTGTTTAATTTTGGAGTATAGGCTAGACCAATTATGTAGCCTACGAAAGACATTAAATCATTTTTGTTTCATGTTTTTCTGCCATGTGTAATATGCAGTAAGCTATGTATTGTATAACGGCACAATCAGAATTGAAATCAGATTTTTTTTCGGGCTTTGGCTCATAAACCTAGCATATGTATAAACTATAATATGCATATGAGGTTTTGAAATAATCATCACCTTAGAAAGTGATGTCCATTTCATTGTTGGGCTTTGAAACAACATCCACAACAACTACATTTTACATTGTTTGAACCTGGTGTTGAACTTCTTTCTTCAAATTGATCATCACAGTGAGATGAATTTTAAAAGTAGATAGGCCTACTGTTTTGATGATAAGTGTTTGATGTGTGATTTTCGATTGCATTTGCATTGATGTCAGAGTGGTTAGAGGGAGAATAATGCCCTGAGTACCAGGCCATTAGGGCCTGATGGTAGTTAGCAAGTTGGGTCCTACCCAGTTGTGTAAAGTACTTAAGTAAAAATACTTTAAAGTACTACTTAAGTAGATTATGGGGGTATCTGTACTTTACTTTACTATTTATATTTTTGACAACTTTTACTTTTACTTTTACACATTAAAAAAATATATATATATATTTGTCATTTAGCAGATGCTCTTATTCCTATAGAAAATAATGTTATTTTTACTCCATACATTTTCCCTGACACTCAAAAGTACTCTTACATTTTGAATGGCTAGCAGGAAAGGAAAATGCTCAAATTCATGCACTTATCAAGAGAACACCCCTGGTCATCCCTACTGCTTCTGATCTGATAGACTCACTAAACACAAATGCTTCATTTGTAAATTATGTCTGAGTGTTGGAGTGTGCCCCTGGCTATCCTTAAATAAAAAAACAAGAAAATGGTGCCTTCTGGTTTGCTTAATATAGGGAATTTTAAATGATTTATACTTTTACTTTTACTCTCAATACTTAAGTATATTTTAGCATTTACATGGACTTTTAATACTCAAGTATATTTAAAACCAAATACTTTTAGACTTTTACTCAAATAGTATTTTACTGGGTGACTTTTACTTTTACTTTCACTTTTACTTGAGTAATTTTCTATTAAGGTATCTTCACTTTTACTCAAGTATGACAATTGGGTACTTTTTCCACCACCGGTACTACCAAAGCATGTCCAGAGTGCATAAAAGGAGATTACAGTGACTCAATGGTCACATGGAATTTTGCAGTCATGGCTCATGACTGCTTGTGTGGCGGTAATACTGTCACCGCAACAACCCTAATTCATAGATACAATTTGGCTACATAGGCCTACAAACATTATTTACAATGGATAGCAAAAACACAATAATCACAAGTATGGCCTCAGATCAAACTCTACTTGAGACCTAAGGGAGCAAGGGTCTTTAATTTTAAGATCCAGGCAGCCTCTCATTTTAATAATAAATTGTCAAGGTCACCCCCTCTCCTAGGGAGGGTGACGTGTTCGATGCCATTATAGCTGAAGGGACGAAGTAGAGTGGTTTACTTCCAAAAAGTGGGCCGCAACTGGGTACATCTAGTTTTTGCACCTAATGGTGTTACTGTATGATGCTCAAAGATTCTTACTTTTAGTTTGCGCTTCGCTTTTACCACAAGGACAAGTTATAAGAGAAATAACTGCCTTAGTGGAGCACGTGATAACACCTTTGATTGGGATCTGTTTCCCTGTTTGGGGGTGTTTGAAGGATCTACATTGGTGAGTGCCATTGTATTGACTTCAGCCATTACACTTGTAGTTTGACAGAATTGTCGTAGGTCAAACTGTTTATCAAGGGAAGCGGGTGATAGCTTTCAGCCCTCAACAAACTGTTACAATCAGTGGGTTTCCTATAAAGATCAGTGTATAGAAACTGATTTGGCAGGTTGTTCTCCTGCCCCTGAGAAGGTCTGGCAGCGTGCTCGTCAGTTCTGTTACTGGCCCTCCAGGTCACAGCCCTCTGCACCAACTGGATTTCCAGAAGAGCATGTTCAGAGCGGAGACAATGACTATGACCACACTCAATCGACACACAGCTCTGACAAGCATGTCGACCATGACCCCTACCACTCCTCCACTTCATATTTCAAAAGTTATTTGGCTCCCCTGCAATATTATTATTAGTTTCTATACATATACACTACCGTTCAAAAGTTTGGGGTCACTTAGAAATGTCATTTTTTTTCGAAAGAAAAGCATTTTTTCTGTCCATTAAAATAACATCAAATTGATCAGAAATACAGTGTAGACATTGTTAATGTTGTAAATGGCTATTGTAGCTGGAAACGGCTGATTTTTAATGGAATATCTACATAGGCGACTAGTTGAGTATCTGGAGCATCTGCAATTGTGGGTTCGATTACAGGCTCAAAATGGCCAGAAACAAATAACCTTCATCTGACACTCGTCAGTCTATTCTTGTTCTATTCTTGTTCTGCTCACAAGCAAAAACTCAAACAGGAAGTACCAGGGATGCTCTCAATATGGAAGTGGTCAGATGAAGCAGATGCTAAGCTACAGGATTGTTTTACCTAGCACATGGAATATGTTCCGGGATTCATCTGATAACATCAGTCAACGGCTTCATTAATATGTGCATCGATGACGTCGTCCCCACAGTGACCGTACATAAAGTTGAAGTCGGAAGTTTACATACACCTTAGCCAAATACATTTAAACTCAGTTTTTCACAATTCCTGACATTTAATCCTAGTAAAAATTCCCTGTTTTAGGTCAGTTAGGATCTCCACTTTACTTTAAGAATGTGAAATGTCAGAATAATAGTAGAGAGAATGATTTATTTCAGCTTTTATTTATTTCATCACATTCCCAGTGGGTCAGAAGTTTACATACACTTAATTAGTATTTGGTAGCATTGTCTTTAAATTGTTTAACTTAGGTCAAACGTTTCGGGTAGCCTTCCACAAGCTTCCCACAATAAGTTGGGTGAATTTTGGCCCATTCCTCCTGACAGAGCTGGTGTAACTGAGTCAGGTTTGTAGGCCTCCTTGCTCGCACATGCTTTTCAGTTCTGCCCAAAAATTTCCTATAGGATTGAGGTCAGGGCTTTGTGATGGCCACTCCAATACCTTGACTTTGTTGTCCTTAAGCCATTTTGCCACAACTTTGGAAGTATGCTTGGGGTCATTGTCCATTTGGAAGACACATTTGCGACCAAGCTTTAACTTCCTGACTGGTGTCTTGAGATGTTGCTTCAATATATCCACATAATTTTCCTTCCTCATGATGCCATCTATTTTGTGAAGTGCACCAGTCCCTCCTGCAGCAAAGCATCCCCACAGCATGATGCTGCCACCCCTGTGCTTCACGGTTGGGATGGTGTTCTTCGACTTGCAAGCGACCCTCTTTTTCCTCCAAACATAACGTTGGTCATTATGGCCAAACAGTTCTGTTTTTGTTTCATAAGACCAGAGGACATTTCTCCAAAAAGTACGATCTTTGTCCCCATCTGCAGTTGCAAACCGTAGTCTGGCTTTTTTATGGTGGTTTTGGAGCAGTGGCTTCTTCCTTGCTGAGCGGCCTTTCAGGTTATGTCGATATAGGACTCGTTTTACTGTGGATATAGATACTTTGTACCTGTTTCCTCCAGCATCTTCACAAGGTCCTTTGCTGTTGTTCTGGGATTGATTTACACTTTTCGCACCAAAGTACGTTCATCTCTAGGAGACAGATCGCGTCTCCTTCCTGAGCGGTATGACGGCTGCGTGGTCCCATGGTGTTTATACTTGCGTACTATTGTTTGTACAGATGAACGTGGTACCTTTAGGCATTTGGAAATTGCTCCCAAGGATGAACCAGACTTGTGGAGGTCTACAATTTTTTTCTGATGTCTTGACTGATTTATTTGGGTTTTCCCATGATGTCAAGCAAAGAGGCACTGAGTTTGAAGGTAGGCAACGAAATACATCCACAGGTACACCTCCAATTGACTCAAATGATGTCAATTAGCCTATCAGAAGCTTCTAAAGCCATGACATAATTTTCTGGAATTTTCCAAGCTGTTTAAAGGCACAGTCAATTTAGTGTATGTAAACTTCTGACCCACTGGAATTGTGATACAGTGAATTATAAGGGAAATAATCTGTCTGTAAACAATTGTTGGGAAAATTACTTGTGTCATTCACAAAGTAGATGTCCTATCCGACTTGCCAAAACTATAGTTTGTTAACAAGAAATTTGTGGAGTGGTTGAAAAACGAGTTTTAATGACTCCAACCTAGGTGTATGTAAACTTCCGACTTCAACTGTACATATCCCAGAAGCCATGGATTACAGGCAACATCCACACTGAGCTAAAGGCTAGAGCTGCCGCTTTCAAGGAGCGGGACACTAATCCGGACGCTTATAAGAAATCCCGCTACGACGTCGGACGAGCCATCAAACAGGCAAAGCATCAAATATTTTTTTTAATGTAATTTGAAATATATATATATTTTAAGGGTTAGATCAGCTTTACTATTGCAGATAGATTGTAACTTCCATCAATGTAATTGTCTGCATCACTTCCAATCCCCCATATGTATTTTTTCTCGCAAATATACATATATATATATATATATATAGTGAGGGAAAAAAGTATTTGATCCCCTGCTGATTTTGTACGTTTGCCCACTGACGAAGACATGATCAGTCTATAATTTTAATGGTAGGTTTATTTGAAGAGTGAGAGACAGAATAACAACAAAAAAATCCAGAAAAACGCATGTCAAAAATGTTATAAATTGATTTGCATTTTAATGAGGGAAATAAGTATTTGACCCCTCTGCAAAACATGACTTAGTACTTGGTGGCAAAACCCCTTGTTGGCAATCACAGAGGTCAGACGTTTCTTGTAGTTGGCCACCAGGTTTGCACACATCTCAGGAGGGATTTTGTTCCACGCCTCTTTGCAGATCTTCTCCAAGTCATTAAGGTTTCGAGGCTGACGTTTGGCAACTCTAACCTTCAGCTCCCTCCACAGATTTTCTATGGGATTAAGGTCTGGAGACTGGCTAGGCCACTCCAGGACCTTAATGTGCTCCTTCTTGAGCCACTCCTTTGTTGCCTTGGCCATGTGTTTTGCGTCATTGTCATGCTGGAATACCCATCCACGACCCATTTTCAATGCCCTGGCTGAAGGGAGGAGATTCTCACCTAAGATTTGGCTCCGTCCATCGTCCCTTTGATGCGGTGAAGTTGTCCTGTCCCCTTAGCAGAAAAACACCCCAAAGCATAATGTTTCCACCTCCATGTTTGACGGTGGGGATGGTGTTCTTGGGGTCATAGGCAGCATTCCTCCTCCTCCAAACACGGGGAGTTGAGTTGATGCCAAAAAGCTCGATTTTGGTCTCATCTGACCACAACACTTTCACCCAGTTCTCCTCTGAATCATTCAGATGTTCATTGGCAAACTTCAGACGGCCCTGTATATGTGCTTTCTTGAGCAGGGGGACCTTGCGGGCACTGCAGGATTTCAGTCCTTCACGGCATAGTGTGTTACCAATTGTTTTCTTGGTGACTATGGTCCCAGCTGCCTTGAGATCATTGACAAGATCCTCCCGTGTAGTTCTGGGCTGATTCCTCACCGTTCTCATGATCATTGCAACTCCACGTGGTGAGATCTTGCATGGAGCCCCAGGCCGAGGGAGATTGACAGTTATTTTGTGTTTCTTCCATTTGCGAATAATCGCACCAACTGTTGTCACCTTCTCACCAAGCTGCTTGGCGATGGTCTTGTAGCCCATTCCAGCCTTGTGTAGGTCTACAATCTTGTCCCTGACATCCTTGGAGAGCTCTTTGGTGTTGGCCATGGTGGAGAGTTTGGAATCTGATTGATTGATTGCTTCTGTGGACAGGTGTCTTTTATACAGGTAACAAACTGAGATTAGGAGCACTCCCTTTAAGAGTGTGCTCCTAATCTCAGCTCGTTACCTGTATAAAAGACACCTGGGAGCCAGAAATCTTTCTGATTGAGAGGGGGTCAAATACTTATTTCCCTCATTAAAATGCAAATCAATTTCTAACATTTTTTACATTCGTTTTTCTGAATTATTTTTTTTGTTATTCTGTCTCTCACTGTTCAAATAAACCTACCATTAACATTATAGACGGATCATTTCTTTGTCAGTGGGCAAACGTACAAAATCAGCAGGGGATCAAATACTTTTTTTCCCTCATATACATACATACATACATACATACATACATACATACATACATACATACATACATACATACATACATACATACATACATACATACATACATACATACATACATACATATAAATACATAACATATACATAACATATACATATACATACATATCCTTTAAAAAAATATATTTCCCTTTATTACTTTCCAACCCCACCACCCCTTCCCTAATTGGAGTAAACTAGTGAACAACAATGCTTAGGCCTCTACTTCCAGCTTATACATACCATATACATTTTATGGACACAGTCAATTTTACAATAATTCTATTTTGTTTGTTTTTACTCCTGAACTTCCTCTACCCTCAACCTTTCCGATCATTTTCATGATGTCCATCCAGTTTGCTTCTATATGCCATATCTTTCTAATTGTGCTCTTTCACAAAAGCTCTCAACCTATAACCTATATACTTATTATGGACACAGTATGCTTTACATTAGTTATCCTGTTGTTATTAGTTGTTGTTAGTTGTTATTAGTCCCATCCTTCAACTCCATTCAACACCTCCCATCTATCTCTTAACACCATCCATATTGGATTTCTATTTGCCATAACATTTTAAACTGTACTGTGATGTTTTACAAAAGTTCTGAATCCTTCTTTTCTCATTGTTTCTACAGATTGTAAATTGAACATTTTTGCTAAAGGTATTATTATATTATTGATCGATTGACTATGACTTTTCAGATCACCCAGTAGTGCTATCTGCAGGGTTAGCTCCAGGTAAATATTGCAATCCTTTAGCCATTCCTGGACCTGTGTCCAAAAACAAGCTACAAATGGACAGTACCAAAACAAATTATCTAATGATTCTGTCTCTTCGCAGCAAAATCTGCAGAGCTGGGAAGATTGTATCCCCCATATAAATAACATTCTATTGGTAGCAAGAATTTTGTAAAATAATTTTAATTGAAAAATTCTAAGTTTTGAATCCGGTGTCGTTTTGCGTATCAGTTCATAAACACTATGCCATGGAATCGGTACCTCAATAATAACCAATAATGTTCTTTAATGTTCTTTTTCCATATGTTTTTGTTAGCTGCATGTACGACATAACTCCACCAGTCATACCTATGATATCATTTACGAAGATTATATGTTTTTATTTTTTATTTAAAAAAAAATAATGATTTTTTTATCAATTAGTATATTTGAGTTTAACCACAATATTTGTTGCATTATTTGTTCTGTCGTTTCTGGAGGATTACATTGAAATTGCAACCAACTTTCTATGGCTTGTTTTAGAAATAGTGATATTTGGGAGATTATTTCCTTTTCAAATAACTGAAAGTGAGAGGTTGTAATCTGAATAAAGGGAAAAAGGCCATTCTTCAACATTGGGTGAGACAATCTTACTAATTTGCTAGAGAACTAGTTAGTGTAAAAAAAAAAATCTGATTAGAACGAATAATGTCCGACAATACCTTTTTAATTCTATGCGCTATATATTTTGCTAGAATTTTTCATCACAACACTGACGTGTAAGGGGCCTCCAATTTTTTTAATGGACTGGATCTTTATATTTTCCACTTTTATCCTGTTTCAGTAATAATGAAATCAGACCTCCTTCTTGAGTGTCTGATAATCTACCATTTACATAGGAGTGGTTAAAACATGCTAATAACGGTCCTCTGAGTATATCAAAAAAGGTTTGGTATACCTCGACTGGTATGCCATCCAACCCTGGAGTTTTCCCGGACTTAAAGTCTTTAATTGCATTCAGAAGTTCCTCCTCTGTAATTTGACCTTTACATTTTTTACATTTGAGTCATTTAGTAGACACTCTTATCCAAAGCGACTTACAGTTAGTGACTGCATACATTTTTCATACCTTCACATGAGTCTTTCTGTATGGCTGTTAATTTTACATTATCAATAGAAAAAAATCTCTACAATTAGCTTCTGTTAGAGGAGATGGAGGCGGCTGAAACGAAAACATATGCTTAAAGTACTTTGCTTCCTCCTTCAAAATATAATTTGGTCAATCATTGGTGACTCCATCATTTGTATCCAGTTTCAGTAAATAATTTTTGGTAGCATTTCTATGTTAAATATTAAAAAAGAATTTGGAAAGAAAACTAAGGTCGAATCTCTGACGCTCATCAGATGTGGCAGGGCTGGCAAACTATCACAGATTACAAAGGGAAACCCATCTGCGAGCTCCCCAGTCTACATGCCTTCTATGCTTGCTTCGAGGCAAGCAACACTGAACCATGCATGAGAGCACCAGCTGTTCCCTGTGTGATCTCACTCTCCATAGCCTATGTGAGTAAGTCCAGTATGAAAAATGTATGCACTCACTAACTGTAAGTCGCTCTGGATAAGAGCGTCTGCTAAATGACTAAAATGTAAAATGTAAACAGGTTAACATTCACAAGACATAGGGCCAGATGGATTACCAGGACGCGTACTCAGACAATGTGTCTTCACTGACATTTTCAACCTCTCCTTGACCCTGTCTGTAATACCTACATATTTCAAGCAGACCACCATAGTCCCTGTGCCCAAGAACGCAAAGGTAACCTGTCTAAATGACTATCACCCTGTGGCACTCACATCTGTAGCCATGAAATGCTTTGAAAGGCTGGTCACTACTCATATCAACACCATCCCCCCAGACACCCTAGACCCACTCTAATTCGCATACCACCCCAACAGATCCACAGATGACACAATCTCTATTGTACTCCACACTACCCTTTCCCACTTTGATAAGAGGAACACCTACATGAGAATGTTGTTAATTGACTACAGCTCAGCGTTCAACACCATAGTGCCCTCCAAGCTCATCACTAAGCTCAGCACCCTGGGACTGAACACCTCCCTCTGGAAATGGATCCTGGACTTCCTGACGGGCTGCCCTCAGGTGGTGAGTGTAGGCAACAACACATCCGCCACGCTGACCTTGAACACGGGGACCCATCAGGGGTGCGTGCTTAGTCCCCTCCTGTACTCTCTGTTTACCCAAGAATGCGTGGCCGCGCACAACTCCAACACCGTCATTAAGTTTCCTGACAACACAACGGTGGTAGACCTGATCACCAATGATGATGAGACCGCCTATAGGGAGGAAGTCAGTGATCTGGCAGTGTGGTGCCAGGACAACAACCTTTCCCTCAACGTCTGCAAGACAAAGGAGCTGATTGTGGACTACAGGAAACGGAGGGCCGAGCAAGCCCCATCCACATCAACAGGGCTGTAGTGGAGCGTGTCGAGAGCTTTAAGTTGCTCTGTGTCAACATCACTAAGGAATTAACATGGTCCACACACACCAACACAGCCATGAAGGCACGACAACGCCTCTTCCCACTCAGGAGGCTGAAAAGATTTGGCATGGGCCCTCAGATCCTCAAAAAGTTATACAGCTGCACCATTGAGAACATCTTGACTGGCTGCATCACCGCTTTGTATGGCAACTGCTTGGGATCCAACCGCAAAGCGCTACAGAGGGTAGTGCGTATGGCGCAGTACATCACCAGGACCGAGCTCCCTGCCATCCAGGAACTCTATACCAGGCGGTCTCAGAGGAAGGCCCTAAAAATGGTCTAAGACTCCAGCCACCCAAGTCATAGACTGTTCTCTCTGCTACTACATGGCAAGCCGTACCGATGCACCAAGTCTGAAACCAACAGGACCCTGAACAACTTCAACCCCCGAGCCATAAAACTGCAAAATAGCTACCCAGACGATCTTCATTATCTATCATGTTGTCTAGTCACTTTACCCTACACTATACAAAACGTACACTATACGTATATATCTACCTCAATTATCTTGTACTCCTGCACATCGACTCGGTACTGGTACCCTGTGTATATCGGCAAGTTATCATTACTCATTGTGTATTTATTCCTTGTGTTTATTATCTTTCTATACATTTTGTTTTATCTCTGTGTTGTTGGGAAGGGCCCGTAAGTAAGCATTTCGGTGTTAGTCTACACCTGTTGTTTACGAAGCATGTGATTGTGGACTACAAGAAATGGAGGATTCAACCATTGGCTCAACTTACCCCAAGGCAAACATTTTGACTATACTAGCCCACACAGCTACAAGAATGCTATTTCATGCTAGGTTTAGGACCTCATATTGAAGCTTATAGAGACCCCAACTGATGTATAGAACAATCTTTAAATGTTCTACTTTTGTTTAGACACAAGCATCATGAAACCTCTAACACAATAAATGCATTTAACTTGGTAAAAATCAGTTTTTTGGACCTAACTTGCTTACCACTTTTTCCATGTGGTTTCTTCCTTCACAGACTCCATTAAATTATGACCTCTTCCTAAACATTTGGTCAAATTATACATTTTGTGTATGGTTTCCTAGAAACAATGGTGGCTCAACTTACCCCTTTGGCTCAACTTACCCCACTCTCCCCTACTAGACTTTAGTTGAAAAGCCAACTGCTTCAAAGACACAATGTAAACAATAATGGACTGGCATAGCTGTTAACGACCTAAATTATCCTAATGGTGATGTGCCTTTACACATTTAAACCAGCCCAAAGCCCGCCTTGAACTGCCAAAAAATCCCAAAAGCCTGAAAGGCCTGCGGCTCGTAAAGAGCAAGTGTTATTCTTCAATCTACTTTATTCTACATTTTCTTGTAAATAGTTCATGGGTTGATGGTTTGTGTATTTTCCAGGAGCTTGCTCAGTTGTCTTGCTAAAAATAATTTTTCAGTTTTTCCTATATTGGCTCAAATTAGTTACTGTTTTTCACTTCCCTCTGGAAAATTGTTTCTTTAAATAAATACTGATTAAACATTATTTCTGTTGCAATTTTGCATTATTGGGTATCTTAAATGCCATCACAGAGTAGGCTGATACCTATGGATCTTGGGTCCATGAAATGGGGTAAGGCTTTACATTGCAATATGAATTCACCAACTACTTCTCAGATAGAGTTCAATGTGTCAAATCGGAGGGCCTGTTGTCTGGACCTATGGCAGTCTCTATGGGGGTGCCACAGGGTTCAATTCTTGGGCCGACTCTTTTCTCTGTGTATATCAATGATGTCGCTCTTGCTGCTGGTGACTCTCAGATCCACCTCTACGCAGACGACACCATTTTGTATACATCTGGCCCTTCATTGGATACTGTGTTAACAAACCTCCAAACGAGCTTCAATGCCATACAACACTCCTTCAGTAGCCTCCAACTGCTCTTAAACACTAGTAAAACTAAATGCATGCTCTTCAATCGAACGCTGCTGGCATCCGCCCACCCGACTAGAATCACTACTCTCGACGGGTCTGACCTAGAGTATGTGGACAACTACAAATACCTAGGTGTCTGGTTAGACTGTAAACTCTCCTTCCAGACTCACATTAAGAATCTCCAATCCAAAGTTAAATCTAGAATCGGTTTCCTATTTCGCAACAAAGCCTCCTTCACTCATGCTGCCAAACATGCCCTCGTAAAACTGACTATCCTACCGATCCTTGACATCGGCAATGTCATTTACAAAATAGCCTCCAACACTCTACTCAGCAAATTGGATGTAGTCTATCACAGTGCCATCCGTTTTGTCTCCAAAGCCCCATATACTACCCACCACTGTGACCTGTATGCTCTTGTTGACTGGTCCTCACTACATATTCGTCGCCAAACCCACTGTCTCCAGGCCATCTATAAATCACTGCTAGGCAAATCCCCGCCTTATCTTAGCTCATTGGTCACCATAGCAACACCCACCCGTAGTATGCGCTCCAGCAGGTATATCTCACTGGTCATCCCCAAAGCCAACACCTCCTTTGGCCACCATTCCTTCCAGTTCTCTGCTGCCAATGATTGGAACAAATTGCAAAACTCTCTGAAGCTGGAGACTCTTATCTCCCTCACTAACTTTAAGCATCAGTTGTCAGAGCACCTTACCGATCACTGCACCTGTACACAGCTCATCTGAAATTAGCCCACCCAACTACCTCATCCCTATATTGTTATTTATTTTGCTCATTTGCACCCCAGTATCTCTATTTGCACATCATCTCTTGCACATCTATCATTCCAGTGTTAATACTAATTGTAATTATTTTGCACTATAGCCTATTTATTGCCTTACCTCCATAACTTGCTACATTTGCACACACTGTATATATATTTTCTGTTGTATTTTTGACTTTATGTTTTGTTTTACCCCATATGTAACTCTGTGTTGTTGTTTTTATCGCACTGCTTTGCTTTATCTTGGCCAGCTCGCAGTTGTAAATGAGAACTTGTTCTCAACTGGCTTACCTGGTTAAATAAAGGTTTAAAAAAAAAAGAAAAAAGAAAAAATGTTTAACACGCATAGGATGAATAGTGAGGTGATTTCCCACAGTTAAAGTTCCCTAATATGACGACGTTGATGCTAATATTTATGTAAACCTTTTTAGAATGGTAATCGGTTTGTGTCACTGAGTAGGCTGATACCCAATTTCATGGACCCAAGTTCCATAGGTAAGGCTGTACAGTGCATATAAGTATGCCCCCAATGCAATTCTAAAGTATAATACATCCACAGTGCAATTTCAACATAATTTTTCATTTTTTGTGTCAAATGAACTAATTGTCTTTTGTTTAATTTATATAACAAAATTCCGACCTTGTTTAGCATTGTCTAGTGCAAATATGTAATGCTTCCACTGTTTGTATCCGTTTGAATCACTTTCAATGGGTAACTTTTATTTTGAAGTCGAACCGCTTGTTCCACTAGTGTTGATAATCCTTCATATGGCTAGGTTCACACAGGTCCACAGACCGCTCGCTTTCTCGACGAGGGAGAAAGCGCAGCCAGACTAATCGATTGCATGATATCCATAGAAATAGAGTTAACACTATTTAATACTAATTAATTATATTTCTATGGTCATATCTGAGATAAGATACCATGCCAAGCATAAAAAATCCAGTCAAATAAATTCGGCCAAGGGCCGAGTGTCAAACCTATTTTTGTCCTCTATCCATCGTTTTTGGAAATGTCGATGCTCCCTCATTGTCTAGCTTGACACAGTCAAGGAACTATAGGATTGTCGGTCCATTATAATTTCTACACGGTTTCGATTTAGTCATTTTAAAGTACACTGAACAAACACGCAACATGTAAAGTGTTGGTCCCATGTTTCATGAGCTGAAACGAAAGATCCCAGAAATGTTCCATATGCACAAAAAGCTTATTTCTCTCAAATGTTGAGCACAAATTTGTTTGCATTTATCCTTTGCCAAGATAATCCATCCACCTGACAGGTGTGGCATATCAAGAAGCTGATTAAACAGCATGATCATTACACAGGTGTACCTTGTGCTGGGGACAATAAAAGGCCACTCTAAAATGTGCATTTTTATCACACAACACAATGCCACAGATGTCTCAGGTTTTGAGGGAGCATGCAATTGGCATGGTGACTGAAGGAATGTCCACCAGAGCTGTTGCCAGATAATTGAATGTTAATTCCTCTACCATAAGCTGCCTCCAACGTCATTTTTAGAGAATTTGGCAGTACCTCACAACCCGCAGACCACGTGTATGGCGTCGTGTGGGCGAGCGGTTTGCTGATGTCTATGTTGTGAACAGAGTGCCCTATTGGACAAATGTATGTAGGTCCCACCCCGATTAGTTTCATTTACTCTGTTTGCTTCTGTTTCGTACCTAAAGTAAATGGTAAAACGTTTTGCAACGGACAAAACGTTTTGCAATGGAATCAAACTAATGAATACACACCAGGTGACGTTCTCGTAGGCAAAATAGTGGCAAATTTATTCATATGCATTCATCAGTTCCTGGCGATTTACTAATCGAGACTATGCCCTGAAAAGAAAAGGCTAGAAACAAACTAAGTCTATTAGTCTAACAAAAAAACATTGTAAATTAATAGGCCTATGATTTAAATACCTCAAAAGTGATCAGCCTCAGTGTTTTACAAACAACCCACTGCACAAAAACTGTTTGAATTAACGTTGTTTCCACGTAATTTCAACAAAACAAATTCAATGTGATGACATTGAATCAACGTGGCAAACTGATTGGATTTGCAAAAAGTCATAAAGTAAGGGAATTTCGTATTTTTTTTCGCCCAACTAAAAATCAAATGATGTGACATTTTTTTGTTGATTTCACGTTGAATTCACATTAGTTGACAACTCAACCAAATGTAAATCAAAACTAGAAGTTAAACTAGGGTCTGTGCCCAGTGGGAATAAAGGCAGTGCTGTTTCTAGGCATAAGTGACAGAAGCACTGCTGCTAGGGGCCTCCAACCCCAAAAAGTCAGTTCGGGTTTCAACTTAATTGATAATTAATTTCGAAATGTGGTAGTGCATCAGCAGTTTTCCTTTTGTTATGTCAGTTACTGACAGTCAGTCAATTAGGAAGCCCATGTCAGCTAACATTTTATCGATTGCTATGTAAGTTAGTCTAGCCAGATATCTAAACCTTGTAGTAATTATGGCCGAATTACTGACCGGGCACACAAGGCACGAGCCCAGGCACTGACCTCCAGGGGGCCCCTATTGATTTTGTTAATGACTCTCACTCAGATATCATTAACATGGCATAAGTCATGGCAAAATGTGTAGTATTGCAGGAAACTTGCTTTAAAACTGCAAAACGTTCCCTCCATCCCATCGCAAAATGTGAAGAGGATGGCACAATGAGTAGAATCGCATGAACTTAGTTTTAAAACTGCCAAATGTTCTCTGTGCTCCATGGAAAAATGGGTAGAATTGCAAAAAATGTGCTTTAAAACTGCAATATTTTCTCTATGCCCTATGGCAAAATGTGTGGAATTACAGGACATTAACTTTAAAGCTGCACATTTTTTTGTATCTCCGCCGCTAAGAGGGGGGCCACTAAAATGTTTTGCTGCGAAGGTGGGGGGCCCCCCCAACCAAACATTTCTTAGGGGCCTCAAAATGCTAGAAATGTCCCTGAATAAACGCTTGTTTTTTCAAACAATAAGGCTGGTTTTACAAACAATTGTCAGGTGTCATGCTGGTATTTCAATGACAGAATGTAAACCGTTAAATGTGCATTAGCGTTAGTGGATAAAATAAGCGCTACAGTGCTACTCCACACAGACGCATTCATCTCTTCAGTCAGCTGAGCAACTACCCACTACACCTTTTTCAATTTCTTTCTACAATTTCTTTTTATGTTTTTTTTTCTTTCAGCACCTTCAATACTCTGAAATTATAAATAAAGACATATAAAGGCTGTGGTGGTGTAGAGTATGCTAATATTGCACTTTATGTGTGTCTTAAACTCTCCATCAGTAGGCTATGTCTTGTGTCTGATTCCTCCCAATGAGCCAGTTAATCATAGGGTTTCATAGGGTTTGACTATGAGCAAGTGGCTCTCCTGCATTCTCATTTAAAACTCCTAGCTTTAGGGAGAGGTGCTAATGAGAACCAACTTCAGCTAATTCCAGTGTTTCCATTCTGGGTGAAATGGCCTGGGTTAGAGTAGTAGTTAGTCCTGGTGATGAATGCACCATACCTGTCCCCTGCAGCCAGGTGCACTCACACTGACAGACCAGCAGGTGGTAGGGTTTCACAGGCACAGCTCTATAGGTGAGGCATGTTCTAATGGTGGGCATCATCAGAGAACCTCAGCTTCAATGGTTCTTGATCACAGGAGGTTGTTGGGACCTTAAATGGGGAGGACGGGCTTGTGGTAATGGCTGGAGCGGAATCAGTGGAATAGTATCAAATACATCAAACACATAGTTTGATGCCATTGAATTCACTCCGTTCCAGACATTATTATGAGCCGTCCTCCACTCAGCAGCCTCCACTGTTGTTGATGTACGCAGGGAACAACTGGGATAAAAAAGAGTCTCTGGCATTTCTAACACACCGGCCCATTTTTTTCCTTGAGGCCCCCATCAGGCTAAAATTCACCAGCCCTGTCCACCCCTGCATGTACCCTTCCTTTGTCACATATGAATATTTAGCCTACTTTTAGTGTTTATATATTTTCAACCTTCCTCAAACGACTGATTATTTTTTGGAAAAATTCAGTGCAAAGAAAAAGTATATTTTATTAGCTAATTTAATTCCAAATGTAAGCATGACCCATATTGATGAGAGCGACGGACTCTCTTGGTGAAGCATTGGGAGATTGATACTGGATGAGCTTCACTTGCTTTACAGTTGACAGTTTCCCACTCAACACCCTTCTTCTCTTGTCCATCTCCCACCTCTGACACATTCACCATGGAATAGAAGAAAAGTTACATATAAAGTGCAATTTTTTATCAATCTTATTGCCTTGTTGCTTGTGTAACATTGTGGTGTTCTCCTATAGACTCATGCCCCCAGTGCCCCTTCACATCACTGTACCTGTAGAAGCCACCGGAAACTGATCAGGCCCATGCCGCGCAACAGACAGTAGATGTGAGCAGAGGTGCCCCAGAACACACATCTTGCAGCCTCCATCCTCTCAGAATTCCCATGGACCTCGTCAACCTTCGTCCTCCAGACAGGCTCTGCCGCTCCCTCTCTTTCCTCACTCCTGAGCTCAGTTACCCGGGTAAGAGGTTTTCTAAACATGGCTCAAAAGCTGGGCGTACTATCTCTGGTGGTCTGGTGAGAAGTGGGTTCCGATAGTGGCCTGATTCCATGTCCAGCGATGTTAGATGTTTCTTAGAATTGTGTGTGTGTCGATGTTGATAGGTGGGGTGCTGGCCCACTGCTTTGGGATCATAGCAGGCAACCGACCCTTACAAAGAGCCTCGCTATCTGGGACTCCAATGTGTAATGCCAAAACACCCACTCAGATAACAATAGTAACACATTTCTCAATAATGAAGAGTAAAATCAGAGCGAATTGAAAAAGAAGCCTCTCTCCAAAGAGATAGGTGAAATCTGATGTTTGGAATGTTTGATTAGACTGTTGGAATTAGGTTGTCGCGGTACAGTGGTTTATGATGTCACAGTTGTTAGATATGACCATAGAATTAGAATGCATAATTCTAAGAATGGAACATTGAAGAGCTACAGCAGACAGAGGGTGACCCAGACTCTGACCTGGGTGTCCAAGGGGCAGTAGTACAGCAAAGCAACTATACTGGACACCACAACCCTATAGTGGGGACTGCAAACAATGATAGTGTGATTAGGTTAGGTGTACCATTTTAGTGACGTTTATCTGTTGGTCCTGACTGTGTTGGACTCTTCTATTAAACTATGCTTCCCCATAAAACCATGCCTCCCCTCTTTCTAGCGTTGTAGGCATCACATAGCCTTCCAACGCCAGCTGCTTTGCTCAGTTTCGTCTGTTTTTAGTTCAGCTTTCTGTGTTCATCGTTTTTTTCTATGACCCACACCCATTCCTATATTGTTGTTACTGTGAGAAGTGAGTTGGTGGCCATAGCTGGTAGTTTTCCCTCTTTTTTTAGAAGATGGATGCCTCTCTCTGGGTAATTAGTAGGCAGTCATCATCAGAACAATTTTCAGCCAATCCCATTGTCCCTGAGGTTACACATCTAGCCAGTCACTCTAATTGCACAGTTCAGACTTATCTAGATTAAATCTATTGACATTGTCAATTAATTTAAACTGTGAAATTGGAGTGGGTTTTCTATCATCAGACAAAGGAGAGTAAATGCATCCCATTCTAATCTTCCTGACCTAACAGATCTGACTGTGTTGTCAGATTTTGTCCAGAAGGGGGCAGTAGTTGCCCACCCCAGGACCAGGCATGTCACATCTACCCCTTGTATTTAAGTATATGTCCTTTATCTATATGTCCTTATCACAGGAGGCTGCTGAGGGGAGAATAGCTCATAATAATGGTCAGAACGGCGCAAATGGAATGGCATCAAACACCTGCAAACCATGTGTTTGATGTATTTAATACCATTCCACAGAACCCTAGCCATTAATAATAAATAATATAATATGCCATTTAGCAGACGCTTTTATCCAAAGCGACTTACAGTCATGTGTGCATACATTTTTGTGTATGGGTGGTCCCGGGGATCGAACCCACTACCCTGGCGTTACAAGCGCCGTGCTCTACCAGCTGAGCTACAGAGGACCACTAATGTATAAACATTCTCCTATTGTCTCCCTGATTTGTAGAAAAAACTATTGTGTGATTGTGTGAAAAAACTATTGTGTGATAAAAATGGTGTGATAAAAGGCTCATATAGGTAGGTTGTGAGAAAGACATCAATTAATAGGGGAGGTGGGATGTGTTTATGACTAAACAGCAGGACTGTTGGCAGACTGTAATGTCATATTCGCTTTTTAATGTAGCATGGCCTTGCAGAATCCTGTGAGTGTACTCTCAGCTGACCTACTGCTCAATTGATTCTGGAGCTGTGTGTGTGTGTGTGTGTGTGTGTGTGTGTGTGTGTGTGTGTGTGTGTGTGTGTGTGTGTGTGTGTGTGTGTGTGTGTGTGTGTGTGTGTGTGTGTGTGTGTGTGCGTGTGTTTGTGTGTGTCCAGCAGTTACTGTCTCTACCGTCTGTTTTCTGACACACAGCCAGCCTGGGGAGATAACCATACAAAGCAATCAAATCAAATCACTGAATTACCATCTTAACATGTTCTACTGCTCAGGCAATTATCTCCTGTCTCCTGGTACAAAGCAAAGAAATGCAGACGCACGCACATGCACACACACACACACACACACACACACACACACACACACACACACACACACACACACACACACACACACACACACACACACACACACACACACACACACACACACACACACACACACCCACACACACACACAGTGACTCAATTCAATCTGTGATGCCAGTGTTCTGCTGTGAAAATAATTGCTTTTAGGTTAGTGGGTCCTGGGAGATGTGTTAAATATGCTAATACAGATGTAAGGAGGAGCAGAGGCTCAGAGAGACTCCGAGCAATTACACTGTTCAGACCAGGGCCAAGAGGAGGGAAACCCCCAGAAATCCCATAACCCCTTGCCCCTCCCCCAAACACACATACAGTATATCAAGCCCCTCACCCCCAGAGATTTACAGGGTTTGTAACTCAGTCCTGTTCTCTGACTAGACACCTGAGAGTGCAGCAGTCCACCTAGGGCCTAGCTTACCTCTATCTTAGTGGATGCTACTAGAAGGGCCTTGTTTTACAACCACCTGGCTGTGGAAAACACTGATGTAGAGTATCACTGGGTACAGACAGTATCGACCATAAGCAGCACATGACAGGATTTATCCTCATAATAAAGTTGGAGTTAAAACAGTTGTAATATCAGTTAGAAAAGCTTTGTCAGGTGTTATTTATGAGATTAATTTAATCAGGTTTAATTGATGTATGAATATTTAACTGTTTACCTCTAACCGGCTGTAGTGTAGCAGCCTCCAGGGATAGAGGGATAAGTAGGGTAGAGTCAACCTGATCAATGTTTTAAACTCTTAAAACTATGTTTCGGCAAAAATGTCTGAAAATATCTGAATTATTTAATGACCGTAATTTCTAATCAGACTTTTAGATTAGCCGTTTAATATCACATTAGAATTATCCTAATGATACCGATAGGGGTTTTCAGACAGTACTTAAGTGTATCCATATGGTATGGTTCTGTACAGTGCATAGTGTTATATGTTAGCCTAATCACCATATGCTATTCCTTTTGTATATTTAGGATCCATTATATAGTCGACATAAATCAAACTAACAGGTCTGGAACTTATTCTTATAAAACTGAACTTTATGACTTCTGCTGGAGATTTCCCTGCCAACCCTCAGCTATCGGAATCACAGGCACGCGCATTTGCACACACACCCACTCTCCTGGAGTACTATTTTTAAATTTGTTATAAAAAATAGGCACATGCTTCGTAAACAATAGGTGTGGACTAACAGTGAAATGCTTACTTACGGGCTCTTCCCAACAATGCAGAGAGAAAAATAGAAGAATAATAGAAAATAATAATACAAGGAATAAATAGACAATGAGTAATGATAACTTGGCCATATACAGTGGGGAGAACAAGTATTCGATACACTGCCGATTTTGCAGGTTTTCCTACTTACAAAGCATGTAGAGGTCTGTAATTTTTATCATAGGTACACTTCAACTGTGAGAGACGGAATCTAAAACAAAAATCCAGAAAATCACATTGTATGATTTTTAAGTAATTCATTTGCATTTTATTGCATGACATAAGTATTTGATCACCTACCAACCAGTAAGAATTCCGGCTCTCACAGACCTGTTAGTTTTTCTTTAAGAAGCCCTCCTGTTCTCCACTCATTACCTGTATTAACTGCACCTGTTTGAACTCGTTACCTGTATAAAAGACACCCGTTCACACACTCAATCAAACAGACTCCAAGCTCTCCACATTGGCCAAGACCAGAGAGCTGTGTAAGGACATCAGGGATAAAATTGTAGACCTGCACAAGGCTGGGATGGGCTACAGGACAATAGGCAAGCAGCTTGGTGAGAAGGCAACAACTGTTGGCGCAATTATTAGAAAATGGAAGAAGTTCAAGATGACGGTCAATCACCCTCGGTCTGGGGCTCCATGCAAGATCTCACCTCATGGGGCATCAATGATCATGAGGAAGGTGAGGGATCAGCCCAGAACTACACGGCAGGACCTGGTCAATGACCTGAAGAGAGCTGGGACCACAGTCTCAAAGAAAACCATTAGTAACACACTACGCCGTCATGGATTAAAATCCTGCAGCGCAGGCAAGGTCCCCCCTGCTCAAGCTAGCGCATGTCCAGGCCCGTCTGAAGTTTGCCAATGACCATCTGGATGATCCAGAGGAGGAATGGGAGAAGGTCATGTGGTCTGATGAGACAAAAATAGAGCTTTTGGTCTAAACTCCACTCGCCGTGTTTGGAGGAAGAAGAAGGATGAGTACAACCCCAAGAACACCATCCCAACCGTGAAGCATGGAGGTGGAAACATCATTCTTTGGGGATGCTTTTCTGCAAAGGGGACAGGACGACTGCACCGTATTGAGGGGAGGATGGATGGGGCCATGTATCATGAGATCTTGGCCAACAACCTCCTTCCCTCAGTAAGAGCATTGAAGATGGGTCGTGGCTGGGTCTTCCAGCATGACAACGACCCGAAACACACAGCCAGGGCAACTAAGGAGTGGCTCTATAAGAAGCATCTCAAGGTCCTGGAGTGGCCTAGCCAGTCTCCAGACCTGAACCCAATAGAAAATCTTTGGAGGGAGCTGAAAGTCCGTATTGCCCAGCGACAGCCCCGAAACCTGAAGGATCTGGAGAAGGTCTGTATGGAGGAGTGGGTCAAAATCCCTGCTGCAGTGTGTGCAAACCTGGTCAAGACCTACAGGAAACGTATGATCTCTGTAATTGCAAACAAAGGTTTCTGTACCAAATATGAAGTTCTGCTTTTCTGATGTATCAAATACTTATGTCATGCAATAAAGTGCAAATTAATTACTTAAAAATCATACAATGTGATTTTCTGGATTTTTGTTTTAGATTCCGTCTCTCACAGTTGAAGTGTACCTATGATAAAAATTACAGACCCCTACATGCTTTGTAAGTAGGAAAACCTGCAAAATCGGCAGTGTATCAAATACTTGTTCTCCCCACTGTACATGGGGTACCAGTACCGAGTCGATGTGAAGGGGTACGAGGTCATTGAGGTAGTAAATACTGTATGTACACTGAACAAAACTATAAATGCAACATGCAACAATTTCAAAGATTTTACTGAGTTACAGTTCATATAAGGACATCAGTCAATTGAAATAAATTAATTAGGCCCTAATATATGGATTTCACATGACTGGGAATTGTCACGAACGTTGACTGATGACTCGTGGAACCAAGGCGCAGCGTGATAGGCGTACATTTTATTGATACACAACACACGAACAAAACAACAAAACGAACGATACGTGAAGTCCTGAGGTTACAACAACACAAACCTTTACGGAACAAGATGCCACAAACTAACTGGTGCCAACAGGCTGTCTAAGTATGGTCCCCAATCAGAGACAACGCGCTACAGCTGCCTCTGATTGGGAACCACCCTGGCCAACATAGTACTAAACGATCTAGAACAAAAAACATAGAAAACTAAACATAGAAAATCCACACCCTGGCTCAACATTTAAGAGTCCCCAGAGCCAGGGTGTGACAGGAATAGAGATACAGAGCATTCAGAAAGTATTCAGACCCCTTGACTTCTTCCACATTGTTACATTACAGCCTTATTCTAAAATTGATTAGATTGTTTTTTTCCCCTCATCAATCCACACAATACCCCATAATGACAAAGCAAACACTGGTTTTTAGAAATGTTTGCAAAAAACATCAAATTTACATAAGTATTCAGAACCTTTACTCTGTACGTTGTTGAAACACCTTTGGAAGCGATTACAGCCTCAAGTCTTCTTGGGTATGACGCTACAAGCTTGGCACACCTGTATTTGGGGAGTTTCTCCCATTCTTCTCTGCAGATCCTCTCAAGCTCTGTCAGGTCTCTCCAGAGATGTTAGATCGGGTTCAAGTCCAGGCTCTGGCTGGGCCACTCAAGGACATTCAGAGACTTGTCCCGAAGCCACTCCTGCATTGTCTTGGCTGTGGGCTTATGGTCATTGTCCTGTTGGAAGGTGAACCTTCGCCCCAGTCTGAGGTCCTGAGCGCTCTGGAGCAGGCTTTCATCAAGGATCTCTCTGTACTTTGCTCCGTTCATCTCTCCCAGTCCCTGACGCTGAAAAACATCCCCACAGCATGATGCTGCCACCACCATGCTTCACCTTAGGGATGGTGCCAGGTTTCCTCCAGACATGACGCTTGGCATTCAGGCCAAAGAGTTCAATCTTGGTTTCATCACACCAGAGAATCTTGTTTCTCATGGTCTGAGAGTCCTTTAGGTGCCTTTTGGCAAACTCCAAGCAGGTTTTCTATGTGCCTTTTACTATGGAGTGGCATCCGTCTAGCCACTCTACCATAAAAGCCTGATTAGTGGAGTGCTGCAGAGATGGTTGTCCTTCTGGAAGGTTCTCCCATCTCCATATAGGAACTCTGGAGCTTTGTCAGAGTGACCTTTGGGTTCTTGGTCACCTCCCTGACCAAGGCCCTTCTCCCCCGATTGCTCAGTTTGGCTGGGTGGCCAGCTCTAGGAAGAGTGTTGGTGGTTCCAAACTTCTTCCATTTAAGATTGATGGAGGCCACTGTGTTCTTGGGGACCTTCAATGCTGCAGACATTTTTTGGTACCCTTCCCCAGATCTGTGCCTCGACACAATCCTGTCTCGGAGCTCTACAGAAAGTACCTTCGACCTAATGGCTTGGTTTTTGCTCTGACATGCACTGTCAACTGTGGGACCTTATATAGACAGGTGTGTGCCTTTCCAAATCATGTCCAATCAATTGAATTTACCACAGGTGGACTCTAATCAAGTTGTAGAAACATCTCAAGGATGATCAATGGAAACAGGATGCACCTGAGCTCAATTCCGAGTCACATAGGAAAGAGTCTATGAGATGTAAATAAGGTATTCCTGTTTAAATTTTTGTTTCTAAAAACCTATTTTCCCTTTGTCATTGTGGGGTATTGTGTGTAGATTGATGAGGAAAACAATTAATGTAATCAATTTTAGAATAAAGCTGTATCATAACAAAATGTGGAAAAAGGGAAGGGGTCTGAATACTTTCCGAATGCACTTTATGCATCTGTTGGTCACAGATACCTTTAAAAAAAAATTGGGGCGTGGATCAGAAAACCATTCAGTATCTGGTGTGACCACCATTTGCTTCATGCAGTACGACACATCTCCTTCGCAAAGAGTTGATCAGGCTGTTGATTGTAGCCTGTGGAATGTTGTCCCACTCCTCTTTAATGGCTGTGCGAAGTTGCTGGATATTGGCAGGAACTGGAACATGTTGTCGTACACGTCGATCCAGAGCATCCCAAACATGCTCAATGGGTGACATGTCTGGTGAGTATGCAGGCCATGGAAGAACTGGGTCATTTTCAGCTGTACAGATCCTTGCTACATGGGGCAATGCATTATCATGCTGAAACATGAGGTGATGGTGGTCGATGAATGGCACGACAATAGGCCTTAGGATTTCGTCACGGTATTTCTGTGCATTCAAATTTACATAGATAAAATGCAATTGTGTTCGTTGTCCGTAGCTTATATCTGCCCATACCATAACCCCACTGCCACCTTGGGGCACTCCGTTCAACAACATTGACATCAGCAAACTGCTCGCCCACACAACGCCATACACGCTGTGTGCCATCTGCCCAGTACAGTTGAAACTGGCATTAATCCGTGAAGAGAACACTTCTCCAGCTTGCCAATGGCCATCGAAGGTGAGCATTTTCCCACTAAAGTCGGTTAAGAAGCCGAACTGCAGTGAGGTCAAGACCCTGGTGAGACTGTTTCTGACAGTTTGTGCAATTATTTGGTTGTGCAAACCCACAGTTTCATCAGCTGTCCGCGTGGCTGGTCTCAGACGATCCCGCAGGTGAAGAAGCAGGATGTGGAGGTCCTGGGCTGGCGTGGTTACAGGTGGTCTGCGGTTGTGAGGCAGTTTGAACGTACTGCCAAATTCTCTAAAACGACATTGTGGCAGAGAAATTAACATTCAATTCTCTGGCAACAGCTCTGGTGGACATTCCTACAGTCAGCATGCCAATTGCACGCTCCCTCAAAACTTGACACATATGTGGCATTGTGTTGCGTGACAAAACTGCACATTTTAGAATGACCTTTTATTGTCCCCAGCACAAGGTGCACCTGTGTAGTGATCATGCTGTTTAATCAACTTCTTGATATGCCACACCTGTCAGGTGAATGGATTATCTTGGCAAAGGAGAAATACTCACTAACAGGTATGTAAACAAATTTCAGCACAACATTTCATAGAAATATGCTTTTTGTGCATATGGAACATTTTGGGGATCTTTTGTTTCAGCTCATGAAACATCGGACCAACACTACATGTTGCGTTTATATTTTTGTTCAGTATACATATACAGTATCAGGTTTTTCTTGATTTTTACTGTTTTCTACATTGTAGAGTAATAGTGAAGACATCAAAACTATGAAATAACACATATGGAATCATGTAGTAACCAAAACAGTGTTAAACAAATCAAAATATATTTTATATTTGAGATTCTTCAAAGTAGCCACCCTTTGCCTTGATGACAGCTTTGCACACTCTTGGCATTCTATCAACCAGCTTCATGAGGTAGTCACCTGGAATGCATTTCAATTAACAGGTGTGCCTTGTTGAAAGTTAATTTGTGGAATTTCTTTCCTTCATAATGCGTTTGAGCCAATCAGTTGTGTTGTGACAAGGTAGGGGTGGTATACAGAAGAAACCCTATTTGGTAAAAGGCCAAGTCCATATTATGGCAAGAACAGCTCAAATAAGAAAAGAGAAACGACAGTCCATCATTACTTTAAGACATGAAGGTCAGTCAATCCGGAGAATTTCAAGAACTTTGAAAGTTTCTTCAAGTGCAGTCGCAATAACCATCAAGCGCTGTAATGAAACTGGCTCTCATGAGGACCGCCACAGGAAAGGAAGACCCAGAGTTACCTCTGCTGCAGAGGATAAGTTCATTAGAGTTACCAGCCTCAGAAATCGGCAATTAACTGCACCTCAGATTGCAGCCCAAATAAATGATTCACAGAGTTCAAGTAACAGACACATCTCAACATCAACTGTTCAGAGGAGACTGCGTGAATCAGGCCTTCATGGTCGAATTGCTGCAAAGAAACCCATACTAAAGGACACCAATAAGAAGAAGAGACTTGCTTGGGCCAAGAAACACGACCAATGGACATTAGATTGGTGGAAATCTGACCTTTGGTCTGATGAGTCCAAATTTGAGATTTTTTGTTCCAACCGCCGTGTTTTTGTGAGACGCAGAGTAGGAGAACAGATGATCTCTGCATGTGTGGTTCCCACCGTGAAGCATGGAGGAGGAGGTGTGATGGTGTGGGGGTGCTTTGCTGGTGACACTGTCTGTGATTTATTTAGAATTCAAGGCACACTTAACCAGCATGGCTACCACAGCATTCTGTAGCGATACGCCATCCCATCTGGTTTGGGCTTAGTGGGACTATCATTTGTTTTTCAACAGGACAATGACCCAACACACCTCCAGGCTCTGTAAGGGCTATTTGACCAAGAAGGAGAGTGATGGAGTGCTGCATCAGATGACCTGGCCTCCACAATCACCCCAATTGAGATGGTTTGGGATGAGTTGGACCGCAGAGTAAAGGAAAAGCAGCCAACAAGTGCTCAGCATATGTGGGAACTCCTTCAAGACTGTTGGAAAAGCATTCCAGGTGAAGCTGGTTGAGAGAATGCCAAGAGTGTTCAAAGCTGTCATCAAGGCAAATGGTAGCTACTTTAAAGAATCTAAAATCTAAAATATATTTTGATTTGTTTAACACTTTTTTGGTTACTACATGATTCCATGTGTTATTTTATAGTTTTGATGTCTTCCCTATTATTCTACAATGTAGAAAATAGTAAAAATAAAGAAAAACCCTTGAATGAGTAGGTGTGTCCAAACTTTTGACTGGCACTGTAGGTAGGGGAAAAGTGACTTGGCAACAGGATAGACAAACAGTAGCAGCAGCATATGTGATGAGTTAAAAGAGTTAGTGCAAAAAGGGTCAACACAGATAATCCGTGTAGCTATTTGGTTAACTATTTAGCAGTCTAATGGCTTGGGTGTAGAAGCTGTTCAGGGTCCTGTTGGTTCCAGACTTGTTGCATCGGTACCGCTTGCCTTGCGGTAACAGAGAGAACAGTCTAAGACTTGGGTGGCTTTGACAACTTTTAAGTCCTACCTTTGACACCGCCTGGTATAGAGGTCCTGGATAGGCCTCCTGTAGCTCAGTTGGTAGAGCATGGTGCTTGCAATGCCAGGGTTGTGGGTTTGATTCCCATGGGGGGCCAGTATGAAATATGTATGCACTCACTAACAGTAAGTCGCTCTGGATAAGACTGTCTGCTAAATTACTCAAATGTAAATGGATGGCAGGGAGCTTGGCCGTACGCACTACTCTCTGTTGCGTCTTGTGGTTGGATACCAAGCTGTTGCCGTAGCAAGCAGTGATGCAGCCAGTCAACCACAGGAGGTTGATGGCACCTTAATTGGGGA
Organism: Coregonus clupeaformis; assembly: GCF_020615455.1. Lineage (NCBI taxonomy): Eukaryota > Metazoa > Chordata > Actinopteri > Salmoniformes > Salmonidae > Coregonus > Coregonus clupeaformis. Next base: position 41,331,513 of record NC_059214.1, on the reverse strand, counting down.
GGACAGGCTTGTGGTAATGGCTGGCACGGAGTAGGTGGAATGGTATCTAATCAGTCAAACCCATGGTTTTCATGTGTTTGATGCTAATCCATTTACTCCATTCCAACCATTATTATGAGCCGTCCTCCCTAAGCAGCCTCCACTGCAGGGAACATGCTCTCAATGGTGCAGCTGTGGAACGTTTTGAGGATCTGAGGGCCCATGCCAAATCTTTTCAGCTTTCTGAGGGGGAAGAGTTGTTGTTGTGCCCTCTTCACGACTGTGTTGGTGTGTGTGGACCATGTTAATTCCTTTAGTGATCTGGACACCAAGGAACTTGAAGCGCTCAACCCGGTCACACTGCCAGGTCACTGAACTCCTCCCTATAGGCTGTCTCATCGTCGTTGGTTATCAGGCCTACCACAACAAGTCTGTTGTGTCTGGCTCTCCCCTCCTCTCCTCTCATGTTCTCAGTAATTGGCCATGATTGAATTTCATTGTTTTCACAAAGTTGTCAGTGAAAATTAATGAGGAGTGATTTTTTTCTTCCGCCGGCAGAGCGAGAGAGAGAGGCTTCAGGAGAATGATCCATTGTTTGAGGTCTCTCTCTCACTCTCTCTCTCTCTCTCTCTCTCTCGTTCTATCTCTCACCCTTTCTCTCTCACCCTTTCTCTCTCACCCTTTCTCTCGCACACCTAACCATTAGTTGCTGTTCTGAAGTCAGTTAGCATTTCCCCTCCTGATGGTTAAGGTTAGGATATGGGTAGTGTAGTACGTAGAGGAACTGTCCAGTGTTTTCCCACCATCTCAGCAGTAGAGAGAGGCCCCGTGTAGCTCAGTTGGTAGAGCATGGCACTTGCAACTCCAGGGTTGTGGGTTCGTTTCCCACGGGGGGCCAGTATGAAAATGTATGCACTCACTAACTGTAAGTCGCTCTGGATAAGAGCGTCTGCTAAATGACTAAAATGTAGAGATCATACTTCAACTCAGAGACTGGATGATAGACACAAGCAGCTCACAGAGAGCCATACTGTATTGTGTTCTGTAGTGTAGTGCTTGTATCATCTCTGACCCCAGCTGAGTCATTGCTAATCTCCCATATTAGACCTCGGTCAGGGCTAGAAATTACAGGGATCCAACCATCTTAGAAAAAGTAATTTCAGTTTGCATCAAAGTCCCTTTATGCCCAACTAGCCCTACTGCTGAAATGGTCTCTGTCTGTCTTTACTGTTAAATAGACTGCTTAGACTCTATAGGAGGAGAATACATTAACACACTCACTAAGCTACATACAGTACTACACACTCTCTCTGTATGTTCAAAGCCCCGTCCCTCTCCCGACCTCTACTCCCACTACAGGGCATACACACACAGAACCGCTCTAGTTTTCTAGAACATTCCTCTGATTTTGTGTGTGCCTGTGTAAAGCTGTAACATGTGTGTGTGTGCGAGTGTGTGGTGTGTTCATGTTTGTGTGAAACTATGTGACACTGCTAATGAGTAGTCCAGTGTGTATGGCAGCTGCCATGGAAGTGTCAGGGAAGACAGAGTGTTGTTGTAAACAGGCGTTAGTCTGAAGCCTGCAGATTAGACTCATACACTGCTGGGATACTCTGACCAATACGGTCACAGACACAAACATAGGTCCCTGGAGTGTGAGCGCAGGACTGTGTGTGTGTGTGTGTGTGTGTGTGGTGTGTGTGTGTGTGTGTGTGTGTGGGGGGGGGTCTGGTCACTTTGCATCTCTCTCTGATGGTCTCAGAGATGTAATTCCTGGCTGGTTGAGTCATGTGGAGCATGCTGGGTAGTTTTGGGCCAAACAGCCTTTTTTGGGAATGTCATGTGAGCGCTCCAATGCTGTCTCCCCTGGAAATCTGGAGTTGTCTGGAAGTCTAAAAGTTCTGGAATGTGAGTCGGCTGAAGGCCAGGGGCTGGTTGGGAATAACCGGGCTAAATCTCTGGGTTCTCAGGGCCAAACCCATAATACCCCTAGACACTGATCTGAGGCCAGTTGTTAAGTTTTCCCTTCTAATGGTTAAGGTTGGGAAATGTGTGAGGTAGGCCTAAGATGATCCTAGATCTGAAGGCAACCTCCCCGGAGCCCAAACTCTCCTCTCAGCATCTTTAAAAGCCACAGACTACATTCAGAGATTAAATGGTCCACTCCTGTTATACAGTAGCTGTCATGAGCACTCTCTCTCCCTGGTAGCAACATTAATTGCATTCAATTATCTTCCACTCTGCTCACCTCCCTCTCTCTACTCAGCCTAACTAGCTCCACCTGCCCTGCTCTGCTCTTGTTACCTGGCCAGCTGCACTGCATTTCCCACTCACCATCCTCACCTTGCCTCACTCTGTTCTAATTACTCTGCCAGCTGAACTGCATTTCCCCACTACCTCTCCCAGTATATCAAGCCCTGGTTTTCAGCCAAGCCCTGTCAGATCGTCTTCAAACCCGGACCAGTAACCTGCCTGTCTGCGCTCTGACTCCTGTTTGTGATACCGATCCTTTCTGGACTGCCTCCTTGTTCTACTGCCCCGTCTATCCCAACCTGCCTTCTGGACCTCGACTACTCTCCGATCTTCAGCCCCTCCGGTAACTCGTTTCTGCCTTCTGTCTCTCACCACGATATTTGCCCAGCCCTGATCTGTACTTCTGCCTGCCATTCATATTGCTGTTGTGTGTGTGTGTTCCCCCAGGTCTCCGACCACCAGATGAGCGTGCCCAGACGTTTCACCACCCTCAGCCCGATACGCCGCTCCATCACTGGGGAACACACACACTAAGCACTTGGACTGGACACCCCCGGACATTTGGTGACCCCCGGAGCACAGGTACCCACAGGAGGACCCTGAAAGACCCCTGACACCCCCTGGGACTCCTCTTCCCGCCTGTAACCTTGAATAAAGAACTCTGAATTTGAACTTGCGCTCTTGGGTCCTCTTCTGTTCGTGACAGAACGATCTGACCATCATGGACCCAGCGCACTCCCTGACCACGATGGAGGAAGAGCCAGAGAGGACTGCCCTACAGCGACTGGAACGCTCTGAGGGAGACATAAATCGGATGGCTGGCGACATCGCTTCCCTTCTCCAGCTATTCAACCAGCAGCAACAACAGTTCCAACTGCAGCAACAACAGCTAGCCCAAGCCCTGCAACTACTCTCAAGCCCGGCTACTCCACCTGCACCCCCCTGGTCCTTTTGTTCCTGTACCACCGATACTCCTTCATCCCTCCGCTGGAGGTCCCAATGCTGCAGGCCCGGCAGTGCTGCCACCAGATCCCCACGCTCCTGAACCAAGGATTGGGAACCCGGAACGTTTTGATGGCAACCAGAAGCAAGTAAGACCATTCTTGAGCAGCTGCCGAATCCAGTTTGCACTACAGCCCAGGACTTTCTCAACAGAGGGAGCCAAGGTGGGGTATGTCATCACACATCTCACCGGTCGAGCTCGGTTGTGGGGAACGGCGGAATTCGACCGGCAAACCCCAGCCTGTGCCTCCTTCAGTGCCTTTGAGGAGGAGATGTTAAAGGTCTTTGACCTAGGCTCGCCAACAGCCGAAGCGTCACAAGCTCTGCTCACCATCCGTCAGGGCAATCGGACAGTGGCAGACTTCTCCATTGACTTTCGTACCCTGGCCAGTCAAAGCTCGTTTAACCCAGAGGCACTGGTGCAAGCCTTCCTCCATAGCCTGGCGGACTATATCAAGGACGAGCTTGTTTCCCATGACCCGCCCTCAACGCTTGATGCCGCCATTGACCTTGCCGTTCGCATTGACCGCCGTATACAGACCCGGAGGAGGGAGAAGGGCCGTCTCAGTCAACCTGCCATCCGTACTCGGGTCGATACCGCTTCTGTCCAGCCCCTGCCTGTCAAGTCCCATAGCCAACTCAATCAGCCTGAGCCCATGGAGATTGGCCGTGCCTCTCTGACTCCCGAGGAGCGTCGGCGCCGTCTAAGCTCCAACCTTTGCCTCTACTGTGGTGGCGAGAATCACCGTGTCGCTACTTGTCCGGCAAAAGCCGCAGCTCACCAGGTGTAGGGGAGATCCGGGTGAGCTCAACAAGCCTTCAGTCTCCCTCCATCCGAAAGACCCTGCTTCATCTCCGCCTTCAGCTTTCTGACAAGACTCATACATTGGCCGCCCTTGTGGATTCCGGAGCCGAAGCAAACATCATGGACCCTGAGCTTGCACAGCAACTGGGCGTGAACCATCATCAACTGACACAACCCATTCCTGCACGAGCCCTGGATGGGCATCATCTTGGCACTGTCACTCATATCTCCGCCCCTGTGACAATCCTGCTGTCAGGAAACCACCAGGAGTCCATCCAGTTTCACCTCCTACACTCACCTGGCCAACCACTCATTCTTGGATACCCGTGGCTCCGTCAGCACAACCCCCACATCGACTGGGAGACAGGAACAGTCCGTGAGTGGGGAAGGAGTTGTCACCAGACCTGTTTAAGGGGGCCACCCTGCCCGTTCACCGGGAAGGATCTAGCGCTACCTCCGACATATCCAATGTTCCGGCCTGTTACCACAGCCTGAAAGAGGTGTTCAACAAATCCAAGGCGACATCTCTACCCCCCCCACAGACCCTATGACTGCGCGATTGATCTCCTGCCTGGCACAGCACCTCCCAAGGGTCGTCTGTATTCACTGTCAGCCCCGGAAAGAAAGGCCATGGAGGACTACATTAATGACTCTCTTGCCTCCGGGATAATTAGACCGTCGTCTTCCCCCGCAGGAGCGGGATTCTTCTTTGTCGGCAAGAAGGACGGTTCTCTTCGTCCATGCATAGATTACCGGGGTCTGAACGACATCACGGTTAAGAATCGCTACCCACTGCCCTTACTTTCGTCTGCCTTCGAACTGCTGCAGGGAGCCACTGTATTCACTAAGCTGGACCTTCGCAATGCCTACCATCTGGTGCGGATGAGGGAGGGAGACGAATGGAAGACAGCGTTCAACACACCAACCGGCCACTATGAATATCTCGTCATGCCCTTCGGCCTCACCAATGCCCCCAGCAGTTTTTCAAGCCCTAGTGAATGATATCCTCAGGGACATGCTAAATACGTTCGTATTTGTGTACCTTGACGATATTTTAATATTCTCAAAGACTCTGTCAGAACACACGCACCACGTCCGGTTGGTCCTGCGCCGCCTGCTGGAGAACTCTCTTTTCGTGAAGGCAGAGAAGTGCGAGTTCCATGCCAAGACCGTTTCATTCCTGGGGTATGTGGTGACCGAGGGCAGCATTCAGATGGATCTCACGAAGGTGTCGGCTGTCACTTCCTGGCCAGTTCCTGAGTCTCGGAAGAAGTTGCAACAGTTCCTGGGCTTTGCCAACTTTTATAGGAGATTCATCAGAAACTATAGCACAGTGGCTGCACCCCTCACGGCGCTAACCAGCACTAAACAACCGTACCAATGGACATCAGCTGCTGATAAGGCCTTCAATATCCTCAAGACATGTTTCACTTCTGCTCCCATCCTCCAGATGCCAGATGCAGCAAGGCAGTTTGTGGTGGAGGTAGATGCTTCGGACGTGGGAGTGGGTGCAGTGCTTTCTCAAAGAGCAGCTGAGGATGGCAAGATGCACCCCTGTGCCTTCTACTCCCGTCGGCTAACCCCTGCCGAATGCAACTACGACATTGGGAACCGCGAGCTGTTGGCTGTCAAGCTCGCCCTTGAAGAATGGCGGCACTGGTTAGAGGGGTCAAAGGAACCATTCGTAGTGTGGACAGACCACAAGAACCTGGAGTATATCCAAACAGCCAGGAGGCTGAACTCCCGTCAACAGCGGTGGTCTCTGTTCTTTACGCGCTTCAATTTCACGCTCTCCTACCGCCCGGGATCTCGCAACATCAAACCTGATGCTCTTTCCCGGATGTTTCAGAAGGACGAGACCACCGCCATGACAGCTCCCATTCTTCCCAGCCACTTGGTCGTAGCGGCCCTCACCTGGGAGATCGAGAAGCAGGTCATGGAGGCTCTTCGGGACCAGCCAGGTCCAAGCACCAGCGCCCCCAACCGTCTGTTTGTTCCAGCAAATCTCAGGTCACCTGTGATTCAGTGGGGGGCACGAATCCCGTCTGGCCTGTCATCCCGGCATCACTCGCACCCTTCATCTGGTCCGCCAGCGGTTCTGGTGGCGGGGGATGAGACGGGATGTCCGAGAATTCATCCGAGCTTGTCCCACTTGTAACCGAAACAAGACTCCCAACCAGCCTCCTGCTGGGTTGCTGCAACCCCTACTCATACCCAAGAGGCCCTGGTCCCACGTTTCACTGGACTTTGTTACGGGCCTTCCGCCCTCTGACGGACACACAGTCATCCTTACCATTGTTGACCGCTTTAGTAAGATGACCCACTTCGTGCCCCTTCCCAAACTACCCTCTGCTAAAGAGACCTCCCAGGTGGTCCTGGAACATGTGTTTCGTATCCATGGCCTACCCCAGGATATAGTGTCAGACCGGGGCCCGCAATTCTCAGCAACCTTTTTGGAAGGAGTTCTGTCATCTCCTTGGGGCCACCGCCAGCCTATCGTCTGGATTCCACCCGCAGTCAAACGGCCAGACTGAACGCATGAACCAGGAGCTGGAGAAGGCACTGAGGTGTGTGGCTTCCCAAAATCCCCGGGCCTGGGCTCAACACCTGCTCTGGGTGGAATATGCCCATAATTCACTCACCAGTTCCTCCACCGGGCTCTCCCCCTTTCAGTGTGTCTACGGGTATCAACCTCCACTGTTTGCCAGCCAGGAGGCGGATGCCACCTGTCCGTCTGCTCTTGCGTATGCCCGCCGCTGCCGCCGCACTCTGGGCCCAGGCTCGCACTGTGCTCCTGAAGTCTGGAACCAGCTACGCCGTCGGTGCCAACCGACGGAGGACCCCAGCACCTACTTACCGGGTTGGTCAGAAGGTCTGGCTGTCTGCCCGGGATCTGCCGCTGCGGGTTGTATCACAAAGCTGGCCCCTCGCTTCATTGGTCCTTTTCCTGTGCAGAAAGTCATCAGTCCAACGGCGGTCCGACTTCAGTTGCCCGCTTCCATGCGGGTCCACCCCACCTTCCACGTCTCCAAGGTCAAGCCGGTCCATGAAAGTCCCCTGGTCCCTGCAGCTCCGGCGCCACCTCCTCCGCGCCTCGTAGATGGCGGTCCTGTCTTCACCGTCCGGCGGCTGCTCCGCTCTAGGCGAAGGGGTAGGGGTCTCCAGTACCTCGTTGATTGGGAGGGATATGGTCCAGAGGAGAGGACCTGGATCCCGGCCAGGAGGATAGTGGACCGGACCCTTATCACTGACTTCCACCGACTACATCCTGATCAGCCTGCAATCCGTAGGGGCCGTCCAAGAGGGGTTCCTAGCCGTCCGGCCCGCCCTGCTCCTGTCTCAGTGCCTGTCCTGTCTCCCGACCGTGACCCTCCAGCTCCTTCTGAGGATGAGGAGATTCACTCGGACCGCTCGGAGGAGTTCTGACCCGCCGCCTGCTCCCCTCCACCCTCCCGGCATGATGTTGTTCTTGGGACTTCTGGGGCCGTCCCTTGGAGGGGGGGTCCTGTCATGAGCACTCTCTCTCCCTGGTAGCAACATTAATTGCATTCAATTATCTTCCACTCTGCTCACCTCCCTCTCTCTACTCAGCCTAACTAGCTCCACCTGCCCTGCTCTGCTCTTGTTACCTGGCCAGCTGCACTGCATTTCCCACTCACCATCCTCACCTTGCCTCACTCTGTTCTAATTACTCTGCCAGCTGAACTGCATTTCCCCACTACCTCTCCCAGTATATCAAGCCCTGGTTTTCAGCCAAGCCCTGTCAGATCGTCTTCAAACCCGGACCAGTAACCTGCCTGTCTGCGCTCTGACTCCTGTTTGTGATACCGATCCTTTCTGGACTGCCTCCTTGTTCTACTGCCCCGTCTATCCCAACCTGCCTTCTGGACCTCGACTACTCTCCGATCTTCAGCCCCTCCGGTAACTCGTTTCTGCCTTCTGTCTCTCACCACGATATTTGCCCAGCCCTGATCTGTACTTCTGCCTGCCATTCATATTGCTGTTGTGTGTGTGTGTTCCCCCAGGTCTCCGACCACCAGATGAGCGTGCCCAGACGTTTCACCACCCTCAGCCCGATACGCCGCTCCATCACTGGGGAACACACACACTAAGCACTTGGACTGGACACCCCCGGACATTTGGTGACCCCCGGAGCACAGGTACCCACAGGAGGACCCTGAAAGACCCCTGACACCCCTGGGACTCCTCTTCCCGCCTGTAACCTTGAATAAAGAACTCTGAATTTGAACTTGCGCTCTTGGGTCCTCTTCTGTTCGTGACAGTAGCTTGGCACCGAGCATGAAGGGAGTGTATTTTAATTAGTGCTATTGAACTGCAGTGCACCTGTACAGAGTTTACATTCATTATCCCATGTGCACTTATCAGGAGTTAGACAAGACTGTGTCAGGACTCAGGACAGCAGGACTCTTTTCTGATCTCCTCCATCTCTCTGCTTTATCACTCACAGATAATAAAGTCTCACGTGTTACTGCAAATAAAAACTCAGCAGTGCAGAAACAGACAACACACACACACACACACACACACACACACACACACACACACACACACACACACACACACACACACACACACACACACACACACACACACACACACACACACACACACACAGCACCCATTATCCAGTATTCCCAGGTATGTAAGGAATGGTTGATGGCTAATTCATGTGTTAATGTTATTCCCAAGGCGGTGCTGAAGAGACTGATGGAACGGCTCTGATTCTGCTCCAGGAACATCCCAGGAGACCGCAGGATATAATGGGCTGTGTGTGTGCGCGTGTTGTTTGATTGCAACAGCCAATAGCCTACATCAAACACAACATACTACAAAAAGACATAAAGACTATGAGCTCAGGACATAATACAGCAATTTAGAAGTATCTGGTGTGTTTAGGGCGACTGCAGTGAATACCACTGTTTTATTTGTATGCCAATGAAGGCTATGTAATAGATGCAGAGCTACTGATGACTTGCTGTAGGGCAGATCTTTGATGCAGCAGTCTGAAACTAATCACCATGTCATACTATGTACAGCACAGTCTGAGATACTGTAGTCTTTGTAGTGAGGTGTGTGTGCCCTTGTTGCCATGTGAAAGAAAGAGAGCGTTAGGCGATATAAACATACTAAACAAGAGCAGACTTAATTTACAGCTGCACCAATCAGACACTCTCTCTCACACACAGACAGACACACACACACACACACACACACTAAACAACAGCAGGGTCATGTTACAGCTGCAACGCCAGGAGATCAAACACTGACTTACAACACCCTGGCACTGGAAAAGCTGTGTGTGTGTGTCTGTGTGTGTGTGTATGTGCATGCATGCGTGCATACGTGCGTGCATGCATGCGTGCATGCGCTCTCGAGCATGTGTATGTGTATGATGGCTCACATGTGGGCACCATACCCGGCAGGCAGACTCAATGCTGCAGGACTTTGAGAATACTGATTGGAATATGTTCAAAGATTCATCGACCCAGGACTCATCAATCAACATTGAGGAATATGCATCGTCAGTCACAGGCTTCATTAGGAAATGTGTTGATGATGTTGTACCCACTATAACAATCCGGACATACCCCAACCAAAAACCCTGGATGAAAAGAGAAATCTGTACCATGCTGAGAGCCCGTACTGCAGCAAAGACAAAAACATATCTCAGACTGCCCATCTTAATCTTTTATTTTTATTGGCCAGTCTGAGATATGGCTTTTTCTTTGCAACTCTGCCTAGAAGGTCAGCATCCCGGAGTTGCCTCTTCACTGTTGACGTTGAGACTGGTGTTTTGCGGGTACTATTTAATGAAGCTGCCAGTTGAGGACCTGTGAGTCATTGTTTCTCAAAATAGACACACTAATGTATTTATTCTCTTGCTCAGTTGTGCACCGGGGCCTCCCACTCCTCTTTCTATTCTGGTTAGAGCCAGTTTGTGCTGTTCTGTGAAGGGAGTAGTACACAGCGTTGTACGAGATCTTCAGTTTCTTGGCAATTTCTCGCATGGAACAGCCTTCATTTCTCACAACAAGAATAGACTGATGAGTTTCAGAAGAGAGTTCTTTGTTTCTGACCATTTTGAGCCTGTAATCGAACCCACAATTGCTGATGTCCAGATACTCAACTAGTCTCAAAAAGGCCAGTTTTATTGCTGCTTTAATCAGCACAACAGTTTTCAGCTGTGCTAACATAGTTGCAAAAGGGTTTTCTAATGATCAATTAGCCTTTTAAAATGATAAACTTGGATTAGCAAACACAACTTGCCATTGGAACACAGGACTGACGGTTGCTGATAATGGGCCTCTGTACGCCTACTTAGATATTCCATAAAAAATCAGCCGTTTCCAGCTACAATAGCCATTTACAACATTAACTATGTCTAGACTGTATTTCTGATCAATTTGATGTTATTTTAATGGGCAAAAAAATAGCTTTTCTTTCGAAAACAAGGACATTTCTAAGTGACCCCAAACTTTGGAACGGTAGTGTAGGTAGGGGTAAAAGTGATTAGGGAATCAGGATAGATAATAAACAGAGTAGCAGCAGCATGTGTGAAGAGTGTGAAAGAGTGTGAAAGTGTGTCTGGCGTCAACATGCATCTGTGTGTGATGGGTGATTTGAAGGAGTCAGGCGCAGGAGGGTAAATCACAGAATAACAGGATTTATTCCGGAATACAGAGTACGCAGTAAAGCGTCAAAACAGGCCAGTGTGCAAAACAGGCGCACTGGAAAATACAAGGCACACGAGGAAAATAACCTGGCGAATACAAAATACAAGGATCTTCACTATCCTCACAAATAACAATCACACACAAAGACAAGGGGGCAGAGGGAACACTTATACAGGTACTGATGAGGGGATATGAACCAGGTGTGTGTAATAAACAAGACAAAACAAATGGAATGATGAGATGAGGAGCTGCAGTGGCTAGAAGGCCAGTGACGACGACCGCCGAAGCCTGCCCGAACAAGGAGAGGAGGCAGCTTCAGATGAAGTCCTGACAGTACCCCCACCTTGATGTGCAGCTCCAGCAGCGCGCTGACACCGGCCTCTGGGACGGCCGGATGGCGACGGTTGAAATCCCGCAACAGGGAGGGATTGAGGATATTCCTCACCGGGACCCAGCACCGCTCCTCCGGACCGTACCCCTCCCAATCCACGAGGTACTGAAGGCCCCCCACCCGACACCTCGACTCCAGGATGGAACGGACGGAGTACGCCGGGACCCCTCGATGTCCAGAGAGGGCGGAGGGACCTCCCGCACCTCAGAATCCTGGAGCGGACCAGCCACCACCGGCCTGAGGAGAGACACATGAAACGAGGGGTTAATACGGTAATCTGGAGGGAGTAGTAACCTAAAGGTAACCTGGTTTATTCTCCTCAGGACTTTGAACAGCCCCACAAACTGCGGGCTCAGCTTCCGGCAGGGCAGGCGGAGGGGCAGATTCCGGGTCGAGAGCCAGACCTGACCACCCGGTACAAAGACCGGGGCCTCCCTGCGGTGGCGGTCAGCGTTGGCCTTCTGGCGACGAACGGCGCGTTGGAGGTGGACGTGAGCAGTGTTCCACCGCAGTCATCCACCGCAGGAGCCACGGTCTGACTCTGATGCCATGGTGCCAGAACCGGCTGATAACCTAAAACTCATTAAAACGGTGTTAGGTTAGCAGAGGAGTTGCGGAGAGAGTTCTGGGCATATTCGGCCCATGGCAAGATCACCGACCACTCCCTGGCCGGTCCTGGCAGTAGGACCACAGGACCCTACCCACATCCTGATTCACCCATTCCACCTGCCCATTTGACTCTGGGTGAAAACCAGAGGTCAGGCTGACCGAGACCCCCAGACATTCCATGAAAGTCTTCCAGACCCTGGATGTGAACTGGGGACTCCGGTCAGACACTATGTCCCCTGGCACCCCGTAGTGCCGGAAGACATGTGTAAACAGGGCCTCCGCAGTCTGCAGGGCCGTGGGGAGACCGGGCAGAGGAAGGAGGCGGCAGGCTTTGGAAAAGCGGTCCACAACGACCAGGATGGTGGTGTTACCTTGATCAGTAAGATCAGTAAGGAAGTCAATACACAAGTGGGACCATGGCCGTTGTGGAACTGGTAAGGGCTGTAACTTACCCGCTGGGAGGTGCCTAGGTGCCTTACTCTGGGCGCACACAGAGCGGGAGGAGACATACACCCTCACGTCCTTAGCCAAGGTAGGCCACCAGTACTTTCCGGTCAGGCAGTGCACCGTACGACCGATACCTGGGTGACCAGAGGAGGGGGACGTGTGTGCCCAGTAGATCAGATGGTCACGGACAAGAGCAGGCACGTACTGCAGTCCAGCTGGACACTGAGGTGGAGATGGCTCTGTGCATAACACCCGCTCTATGTCCGCGTCCATCGCCCATAATACAGGCGCCACAATGCAGGAGGCCTGGAGTATGGGGGTGTTGTCTATGGGCCTCTCCTCTGCGTCGTACAGCCGTGACAGAGCGTCTGCCTTCACGTTCTTCGTACCCGGGATGTAAGATAGGGTGAAATCAAACCGGGTGAAGAATAGGGCCCACCTGGCCTGGCGAGGGTTCAGCCTCCTCGCTGCCCTGATGTACTCCAGGTTACGGTGGTCCGTCCAGATGTAGAAAGGGTGTTTCGACCCCTCGAGCCAGTGCCTCCACACGTTCAGGGCTCGGACACAGCCAACAGCTCCCGATCACCAACGTCGTAGTTCTGCTCCGCCGGGCTGAGCTTCTTGGAGAAGAAGGCACAGGGGCAGAGCTTGGGTGGCATGCCCGAACGTTGAGATAGGATAGTGCCTATACCTACCTCGGACGCATCCACCTCCACTACAAACGGTAGTGATGGATCAGGATGGGCCAGTACCGGGGCTGAGGTGAACAAGACCCTCAGGTTACTGAAGGCCCTGTCAGCCTCAGCAGACCAGCGGAGCCGGGTTGGCCCACCCTTCAACAGTGATGTGATGAGAGCTGCGACCTTGCCAAGCCCCAGATAAACCTCCAATAGTAGTTGGCAAAGCCAATAAAGCACTGCACCTCCTTAACTGTGGTTGGAGTCGGCCAATTACGCACAGATGAAATGCAATCTCCCTCCATTTCCACACCTGAGGTGGTAAAGCGGTGTCCAAGGAAGGAGACTGACTGTTGGAAAAACTGCCTTGGCATAAAGGTAATGTTCCAACAGTCGGGCCAGCACTTTGCGAACCAGGGACACATGCTCGGCGCACGTAGCGGAATACACCAGAATGTCATCGATGTAGAACACTACACCGCGACCAAGCATGTCCCGAAACGCCTCATTCACAAAGGACTTGAAGACGGATGGAGCATTCATCAAACCGTAAGGCATCACCAGGTATTCGTAATGCCCCGTGGTTGTGCTGAATGCTGTCTTCTGCTCATCCCCCTCTCGGACACGCAACAGGTTGTACGCACTCCGGAGAAGCGCGCCCCATGCATTGACACGATCACATATGGAATGAGGGGTAGAGCACGGCGGTCCTCTGTAGCTCAGCTGGTAGAGCACGGCGCTTGTAACGCCAAGGTAGTGGGTTCGATCCCCGGGACCACCCATACACAAAAATGTATGCACGCATGACTGTAAGTCGCTTTGGATAAAAGCGTCTGCTAAATGGCATATTATTATTATTATTATAACGTATAGTCCCCTTATTCAGTGCTCAGTAATCAATGCAAGGGCGCAGACCTCCTTCTTTCTTCACAAAAAATAAACTTGAGGAGGCGGGCGAAGTGGAGGGACGTATGAACCCCTGGCGCAGGGACTTGGAGACGTATGTCTCCCTAGCCTCCGTTTCAGCCTGCGACAGGGGGTACACATGACTCCTGGGAGGCACAGCGTCTACCCGGAGGTTTATCGCGCAATCCCCCGCCCGATGAGGTGGTAATTTGGTCACCTGCATTTTGGAAAATGTATGCGCCAAATTGAGGTATTTGGGGGGAATGCGCATGGTGGAGGTAGTGTCTGGACCTTCCACCGTGGTTGCATCAACGGAAACACCTAGACACCTACCCTGACACTCTAGCGCCCACCCCGTGAGGACCCTCTGCGGCCATGAAAAGGTGGGGTTGTGTAGTGCTAACCAGGGAAGACCTAACACAACAGGGTAATCAGGAGAGTCAATAATAAAAAGTTACTTGCTCTTGATGCGTCTCATGTGTAACCATAGTGACTGGTACTGTAACCTCCCTAAAGAACCCGGACCATAATGGTCGACTGTCAAGTGCTCTGATGGGGAGTGGAATGGATAGGGGAACCAATGAAATGCCTAGACTATTTGCAAATGACCTGTCCATAAAGTTCCCAGCTGCGCCTGAATCGACTAGTTCCACTGGGGAACTACTGTGTATTCAGGAAAGTGGATGGGTAGGGTACAGTGCGCAGCAGAGGGCTCTGAACAAGTGTGGGTGTTCGTTAGCTGAGGTGACGCGAGAGTGCCCTGCCTGCCGCCTCCAGACCCAAAAGAATGCTGACGACAGCGTGCAGCAGAATGTCCTCCCGTGCCACAAGAGTGACACTGGCACTGTCGTCCTCCCCTCACCTGGATTGCCGCTCCACCCAGCTCCATCATCTTGTGATCTGGGTTGGGGGGAGGGTAGAACGGGCAGGCCCCTTCCAGGTCGTCCTCTAGAAGCCAGCTGGTTGTCCAACCGGATGGCCATGTCCACCAGTTGATCGAAGGACAATGTGGTGTCCCAGCAGGCTAGCTCCCTTCGGACGTCCTCTCGTAGCTGGCACCGGAAGTGGTTGATGAGGGCCCGCTCATTCCACCCGGACCCAGCCGCTAGAGTCCGAAACTCCAGGGCGAAGTCCTGCGTGGTCCTCGTCCCTTGTCTCAGGTGGACCAGCCGCTCGCCCACCTCTCTACCTTTGGGCGGGCGGTCGAAGACTGCCTGTAGTTCTCCAACACGGCTCCTCCTTCACTCCAAACCGCGTTGGCCCACTCCAGGGCTTTCCCCGAGAGACAGGAGACGAGGGTGGACACCTTCTCCCGCTCCAATGGAGCCGGGCTGACGGTTGTAAAGTAGAGGTCCAGCTGCAGGAGGAATCCCTGGCAGCAGGCAGCTGTCCCGTCATCCTCCCTTGGTCGGGATAGTTGAATCCCTCTCGGTGCTGGGGTGTGGGTGGCTGGATCCGGTCACTCAGCTGGTCTCGAAGGATCGTGTCCTCTCCAGGCGTTGGACGACCTGAAGAACTCGATCCATTGCTTCTCCCAAGCTGGCTAGCATATCAGAATGCTCCCGGACCCGTGCCACGACTCCAGGCATGTGCTCCTCTCCTGCTGACTCCATGTACGGGTGTGTGATTCTGTGATGGGTGATTTGAAGGAGTCAGGCACAGGAGGGTAAATCACAGAATAACAGGATTTATTCCAGAATACAGAGTATGCAGTAAAGCGTCAAAACAGTCCAGTGCGCAAAACAGGCGCACTGGAAAATACAAGGCACACGGGGAAAATAATCTGGCGAATACAAAATACAAGGAGCTCCACCGAGCTTCACTATCCTCACAAATAACAATCACACACAAAGACAAGGGGGCAGAGGGAACACTTATACAGGGACTGATGAGGGGATATGAACCAGGTGTGTGTAATCAACAAGACAAAACAAATGGAATGATGAGATGAGGAGTGGCAGTGTCTAGAAGGCCGGTGACGACGACCGCCTAAGCCTGCCCGAACAAGGAGAGGAGGCAGCTTCGGAGGAAGTCGTGACACTGTGTGTGTGTTTTGTGTGTGTGAGTCTGTGTGTGTGTTTGTGTGTGTGTAAGTGTGTGTTGGAATGTCAGTGCAGTATGTGTGAGTGTGTGTGCAGAGTCCAGTGAGTGTGCATAGAGCCAGTGCAAGAGAGTCAGTGCAAAAAAAAGGGGTAGCCATTTGATTAACTGGTCAGCAGTCTTTTGGCTTGGGGGTAGAAGCTGTTCAGGAGCCTTTTGGTCCCTGACTGTGCGGTAGCAGAGAGAACACTCTAAGACTTGGGTGGCTGGAGTTTTTCTAAATTTTTAGGGCCTTCCTCTGACACCACCTGGTATAGAGGTCCTGGATGGCAGGGAATTCGACCCCTGTGATGTACAGTGCCTTCAGAAAGTATTCCCACCCCATTTTCCCACATTTTGTTGTGTTACAGCCTGATTTTAAAATGGAATAAATTGAGATTTTTTGTCACACACTCCATAATGTCAAGTGGAATTATGTTTTTTTATGTGTCTTCACTGACATTTTCAACCTGTCCCAGGCCGAGTATGTAATACCTACATGTTTCAAGCAGACCACCACAGTCCCTGTGCCCAAGAACACCAAGCTTAAATGACTACCGACCCGTAGCACTCACGTCTGTAGCCATGATGTGCTTTGAAAGGCTGGTCATGGCTCACATCAACACCATCATCCCAGAAACCCTAGACCCACTCCTATTTACATACCGCCCCAACAGATCCACAGATGACGCAATCTCTGTTGCACTCAACACTGCCCTTTCCCACCTGGACAAAATGAACACCTATGTGAGAATGCTGTTCATTGACTACAGCTCAGCGTTCAACACCATAATGCCCTCACAGCTCATCACTAAGGACCCTGGGACTAAACACCTCCCTCTGCAACTGGATCCTGGACTTCCTGATGGGCCGCCCCCAGGTGGTAAGGGAAGGCAACAACACATTTGCCACGCTGATCCTCAACACGGGGGCCCATCAGGGGTGAGTGCTTAGTCCCCTTCTGTACTCCCTGTTCACCCATCACTGCGTGGCCAAGCACGACTCCAACACCATCATTAAGTTTGCAGATGACAGAACGGTGGTAAGCCTGATCACCGACAACAATAATGGCTGTGATAGGAGAAAACTGAGGATGGATCAACAACATTGTAGTTACTCCACAATACTAACCTAATGACAAAGTGAAAAGAAGGAAGCCTCTAAAAGAATATAAATATTCCAAAACATGCATCCTGTTTGCAACAAAGCACTAAAGTAATACTGCAAAGAATCTGGCAAAGCAATTCACTTTTTGTCCTGAATACAATGTGTTATGAATGTGTTACAATGTGTTATGATACAACACATTACCACACTCCATATTTTCAAGCATAGTGGTGGCTGCATCATGTTGTGTGTATGGTTGTAATCGTTAAGGACTGGGAAGTTTCTCAGGATAAAAAAGAAAAGGAATGGAGCTAAGCACAGGCAAAATCCTAGAGAAAAACCTGGTTCAGTCTGCTTTCCATTAGACACTGGGAGATGAATTCACCTTTCAGCAGGACAATAACCTTAAACACAAGGCCTAATCTACACTGGAGTTTCTTACCAAGAAGAGAGTGAATGTTCCTGTCTTAAATTTTTTACTTAAATCTAATTGAAAATCTGTGGCAAGACTTGAAAATGGTTGTCTAGAAATGATCAACAACCAATTTGACAGAGCTTGAAGAATTATGAAAAGAATAATGGCTAAATGTTACACAATCCAGGTGTGGAAAGCTCTTAAGAGGTATGAATACTTTCTGAAGGCACTGTACTGGGCTGTACGCACTACCCTCTGTAGCGCCTGCGGTCGCTCAAGTGGTGATGCAGCCAGTCAACATGCTTTCAATGGTGCAGCTGTATAATTTTTGGAGGATCTGAGGGCCTATGCCAAGGCGTGTTTGGACCTTGACTACCAACCCTCGCACTCAAGGCAGTCATCATGAAGTGCTTCGATAGGCTGGTCATGTCCCACTTCAAAGCCAGCATGCCAGGCACAATTTGCCCACCGCTCCAACAGATCCACAGAAGATGCCATTTCCATCGCTATTCACATGGCCCTAACACATCTGGACAAGACGAACACCTATGTGAGAATGCAGTTCAGCATTCAAAACTATTGTTCCCTCCAAGCTCGACACCAACCTCAGACCCCTGGGTCTGGACACCACCCTCTGCAACTGGATCCTGGACTTCCTGACGGGCAGACCACAGGCTGTGAGGATTGGAAACAACACCTCCTCCACACTGACTCTCAACTGCCCTCTGCTGTACTCCTTGTTCACCCACGACTGTGTGGCCTTGCACGACACCAACTCCATCATCAAGTTTGCTGACGACACTACGGTTGTAGGCCTGATAACCAACATCGACGAGTCAGCCTATAGGGAGGAGGTAAGTGATCTGGTATTGTGGTGCCAGGACAACAACCTTTCCCTCAACCTCAGCAAAACAAAGAAATTGATTGTTGACTTTAAGAAGCAGAGGAGGGAACATGCCCCGATCCACATCAACGGGACTGCAGTAGAGAGAGTCAGCAGTTTTAAGTTCCTCTGCGTCCACATCCCAGAGGACTTGACATGGACCAACAACACCACCACTCTTGTCAAGAGGGCGCAACAGCATCTCTACTTCCTAAGGCGGCTGAAGAAATTTGGCATGCCACCCTGGGTGCTCTCCAAATACTACCGCTGCACCATCGAGAGCGTCCTGACTGGTTCCATCACGGCTTGGTTCAGGAATTGCTTCGTCCACAACCACAATGCCCTCCAGTGGGTGGTGAAGACAGCCCAATACATCACTGGGACCATGCTCCCACCCATCCAGGACATCTACTCGAAACGGTGCCTGAGGAAGGCCCACAGCATCATCAAGGTCCCCACACAACCCAGCCACGAGCTGTTCTTACCGTGGGGCAGACAGTATCTTAGCATGAGGTCTGATACCAACAGGCTCAGAGACAACTTCTATCTACAAGCCATAAGACTGCTGAACACTTGAACTGGACTGACCACCTGCACTTATTCTCCACACCTTAGCACACATGCACTCACGCACACACCCACATAGACATACACTCATCCACACACACACACACATTCATGTTACACACACATCACAACTGCTGCTACCAGACTCAAATTATTATTTCTAAATACTGCACAATTTAAACACTTGCCCCCCAATCCCATCTTCCCCAAAACACGTGTATACTGTATATTGGACTATAAATTGTGCCTTCCTGTATTATACTTATGCTAAAATATTTATTATATTCTACTGAGCCATTTACTTTACGCTTGTATTCACATATTTTATTATTTCTTATTGCATTGTTGAGAAGGAACCTGCAAGTAAGCATTTAATTGTACGGTGTATACCATGTGTATCATGTACATACGACTAATAAAACATGAAACGCTGCGTGAGAGAAGATAAGATAGGGAGTGGGAGAGAAGGGAGAGCTGGGGGAGCTGGGGGTTGGAGTGTTTGTCTTCTCCTGATAAAATCAGTAGTTTTCTGTAGGACGGACACCTGAGGGGTGAGCAAGGGTAAAGGGTGAGGGAAAGTAGGAGTAGCAGGACACAGATCCAGTCCAATTCTCCTCCTGTCCCCTGGACTGGATCAGCTGCCCACAATAACAGCTCTGCTAGCTTCATGTTCTCTCTCTACACAATACACTATAACTCTCTCTCTTCAGAACACTTCAGTAACAGAACCCTTTCCCGCTCTCTCTCCCCCCTCCCTCTCTCTCTGCTCTCTTTCTCTCTCTCTGCTCTCTTTCTCTCTCTCTCTCTCTCTCTCTCTCTCTCTCTCTCTCTCTCTCCTCCCTCTCGCTCTCTCTCTCTCTGCTCTCTTTCTCTCTCTGCACCTCCCCATCCCCATTTTCCCTCTCTCTCTCTCTCTCTCTCTCTCTCTCTCTCTCTCTCTCTCTCTCTCTCTCTCTCTCTCTCTCTCTCTCTCTCCCTCTCGCTCTCTCTCTCTCTCTGCTCTCTTTCTCTCTCTGCACCTCCCCATCCCCATTTTCCCTCTCCCCCCCCCCTCTCTCTCTCTCTCTCTCTCTCTCTCTCTCTCTCTCTCTCTCTCTCTCTCTCTCTCTCTCTCTCACTCTCCTCTCCTCTCGCTCTCTCTCTCTCTCTGCTCTCTTTCTCTCTCTGCACCTCCCCATCCCCATTTTCCCTCTCTCTCTCTCTCTCTCTCTCTCTCTCTCTCTCTCTCTCTCTCTCTCTCTCTCTCTCTCTCTCTCTCTCTCTCTCTCTCTCTCTCTCTCTCTCTCTCTCCTCCCTCTCGCTCTCTCTCTCTCTCTGCTCTCTTTCTCTCTCTGCACCTCCCCATCCCCATTTTCCCTCTCCCCCTCTCTCTCTGTCTCTGTACAAGCAGGGTCAAGTCTCCTTCAGTAGGACACAGCATGACGATGCTTCATTTAGGAAAGAACAGTATTTTAAATGATTCTGGGTTTTCAATCAGGTCTTCTATTGTTGTTCTGCTCAGATGGACTCAGGTTCCAATTATTAGTTTCTCATACAGGCATTGTATACTATCATCTATCATTCAGATCTTTTAACCTATCATCTCAGAAACAACCCTCAGAGCACAGAGAGACTTGTGTTATGCTTGCTTGAATTCCCATTATGTTTTGTCTTCCACTGGTTATGTTATTTTGTCAAGTCCATGTGTACACACACACACACACACACACACACACACACACACACACACACACACACACACACACACACACACACACACACACACACACACACACACAGAGAGAGAGCGAGAGAGAGAGAGAGAGAGAGACAAAGACTGAGGGGGCAGAGAAAGGGGAGAAGAATGTATGATAAGCCTGGAGCCCTGTGGAGGGCACGAGAAAGAATGCAATGCCAGCTATGCCAAACATTCACAACACTGTGTGGTGTCACTACCCGCACCCCACAATAGCCCGTTCTCCTGCCTGTCAATGACACCATTGTAGCGTCAGGCGAGCAGAGGAGAGCCGCCAAGACCCTTTATCACACACACATTCCACACACACACTGCCCCCTCACAAAGAATACACACCACTTCCTCCCATTCAACCACTCTTCTCGCCCCATTCTGTCTCTCCAGATTCCTCTCTTTCCCCCTCTTTCTGTCATCTACTGGAGGTCTCTCCCTCTTTCTCTGTCTTTCTCCCTGTGGGTGCTGAGAGGCAGGATAGAGACATCCAGAGGAGGCAGGCGTTCCCGGAGTATAGCCCCGGCCACAGACACCTGAGGGGGGAGGTTGACAACTGATGTGTGTGTGTGTGTTATTCTTGCCCTTCCTGTCTCTCTGTGGCGGTGTCCTGGCGTCTCCTGCCACCTGCGCCAGCAGCACAAAGGCCTCATGGGTAGTCGGACATGACAGGGGGGCGGGACTCACATATGTCACATGTCTTCCTGACAGCAGCCCTGCAAACACCTGTCAATCACCGGCAGAGTGGAAGTACAGTAGCTGGAGAGAGTGTGTGTATGTCTGTAGAGTTTGTTGCTGTAATTGCTTTTATTGAGAGCTTGAGTATGTGTAGTATGTGTGTAGGGTCATTTTTAGAGAGTGTGTATGTGTGTTCATTGATAATATGAGTGTGAGAATGTATATGCTTGTAGAGTGTGTGTGAATAGAGTGGAAGGTTATGTGACAAGGGGGGCCGGGCTGGCTGATTCGGGGCCGGCTCTCCTGTCGCTCTGGCAGAGATGTGCCCAGCAGGGTGCCTGCTGTGAGGGGTGGCTCCAAACTCCAGGTCCAGGCTTCAGTGACAGGCCCCAGTGGGTAGGCCTCAGAGAACCCGGCCTAGACAAGCTGCCCTGCTGGGGCTCTCAGAGGGACTTCCCTGGGCTGCAGGGAGCAGGACTGGACAGCAGGACAAAGACTAACTCAGGGGAGTAAGGAATTAGCTGCCAATTAGTGTGATTTCCTCTTTAAGGCTACAGTTAGACACTTGTCATCCTGTCAAGCCTGAGAGGAACTCAGAGGAGAGAGAGGGATGAGAGGGATAAAGGATGTTATCCCTTTATCTTTCCTTTCTCATCCCTCTCTCTCCTCAGAGAGATTACACTCTCCGCTGGCCGGATCACAGTGTGGGAAGTGTATGATCCCACGGCTAGCCGACACACACGCACACACACACACACACACACACACACACACACACACACACACACACACACACACACACACACACACACACACACACACACACACACACACACACACACACACACACACACACACACACACACAAACACACACACACACACACACAAACACACACACACACACACAGTGGTTGCGGACAGGGCTCGCTGCCTGTGGTAGGTCCTTATAGGCCTGTGGTATGTATGGTATGGTCAGTACGGAACAGTAGCAGCAAGTACTTGCCTTTTAAATCAAATGTAATTGAATGTGTAGGTTACGAGAGCAGAGCAGGAATTAATGGCAGGTGGCAGAGGGAGATTCCTCACTGTAAAGTCAGTGTGTTAGGAGGACCAGCCCAGCAAACAGGGGACATCCTGAGGACATTCAGTGACATTCCCATTAGGTCCCTTGAGGGTTTCGGCACGACGTTATCCCACTGACGTTCTAAGAACATCGCATGATGGTCCAAAGGGAACGTTCTCTGGGGGACCATGTCATGACCTTTTTAGGACGTTCCCAGGACTTTTTTTTACTAGTCCTTAGGACGTTGCGTGATGGTTCTAAGGGGAACATTCTCTGGTGGTCTCTCTGTAGTTAGTTCCCTGTAAGTTACCAGGACGTCACTGTGGACCACATCAGGATCATGTCAGGACCTTTTTAGGACATTCTCAGGACTTTTATTTTATTAGTCCTTAGGATGACGCATGACGGTCCCAAGGGAACGTTCTCTGGAGGACATTTTATAGTTCCCGGTTTGTCCCGAATGTATTTGGGACTTTATTTGGACGTCATGGTCCCCTGGAGGTTTTGTCTAGTTGCCAGTTTGTCCCGTGGACGTCCCAAAAACGCCCTAACTATGTCCCCGGGGACGTCCTCAAGACAAACCGGTAACTACACAAAACATCCAGGGAACCATGACACATCCCAAGAACATCCTAAAAACGACCTTGGGGACATCACCGGGACCAACCAGGAACTAGACAAAACCTCCAGGGGACCATGACACAATGTCCTGACGACTTTAGGCGACCATTTCGTGACGTCCTGGGGACGTCCTAGTGACTCATTATTGTTTGCAGGGTTCCTCCTGAAGGAATTCAAACAGCTGCAGAAGCTACACACTCTCTACAGAAACACAGTCACACCTTCGTAAGCAACAGTTATGTACTCCAGCAAACATATCCTACCATCTGCCCTGTGCAGTACAGATATGGAGAAACTCTCTGGCTCTCAGTACCAGTTTGGTCCATGTAGGACCTGCTAAATGTTCAAACTGGCAGTATAATAATTAATGAGGAATAATACATTATTAAATAGATTATTAATGCGTAAATCGCCAGGCTGTAGTTAGGAGTACACTCTGATTGGAAACGTGACAGGATTGTGACAGATCACTTCCTATATGAACCCCCAGCACTGTTCTAACTCAATTAACTAACAATGGCTTTGTGTGTGACGGGAGGGGTGTGTGTGTTTAGGGGGATTCTCCACAGTAGGGGGCTGTCAGAAACCAGCAGAGCAGTTGGATGGGAAGAGGAACACACACACACAAACACACATTTTACACACAAACAATATTACATACAACTATGATTTCACATACAGAATAGCCTCTGATAACCTGTCCAGGCTGAGGCTGAGGCTGAATTGTGGAACAGTAGAGTAGTGGGACAGAGCAGTCCTCTGCCAGAGACTGAGTCAGAGAAACAGGTGTTGTCTGCCCACTAGTCTACTATTACAGAGCAGAGGTATGCTAGCTATGTTACTGCTGGGTGGTTATGCAGCTATGTTACTGTTACTGGGCTGTTGGCTTTGGCTCCAGGAAAGAGTTTACAGACAGAACTGTTTTACTAGGGTTTTGTGAATGAAGTACTCTCAACATGATACAGAAAGCTCTCTCTTTCTTCTGGAATGGCAATCATTAACAGTTCTATACAACAAAACATTTTCACGGGGATAAACTCAAAGATTCCCTCCCATATGCACTGAATGGGAAATATGTTGTGAATTCCACCAGAATTTTGGTTTGGATTAATAGCACCTGTAGGCTGCTGGGAGCTATGACATCACCAACTTCCCCAGGGAATGAGGAAGTGACCCATGCAGGGGAATATCAATGGTGTTTTGGGGACAGGGATGGGGTCAAGGGGTGGGATGGAGACTTGCTGTTTGTGAATGAAATTGGTTGTATGTGTGTGTGCTTGTGGAGGTACGTACAGGTAACTGACAAAATGAAGGAAACACTTGAGTAAATTACAGATACTAAGTATATTGAAAGCAGGACACCAAATGATGGAATTTCTTGTGGAAGAATGTTGTCGCATCCCTCCAATAGAGTTCCAGACACTTGTAGAATCTATGCCAAGGCGCATTGAAGCTGTTCTGGCGGCTCGTGGTGGCCCAACGCCCTATTAAGACACTTTATGTTAGTGTTTCCTTTATTTTTGCAGGTACCTGTAGGTTTATACTTTTATGTATAAAGTATTCTAAATGTTTTCAATATTTTTGTCTACAGGTCTAGTGATTCATTCATCATTTCAGTATGCTCACTCTGTAGGTTTTGGAGCTAATAACAGATTGTTACTGTCCTGCCTACAGAGCAGGGTAACAGGGTCTCAGCTGTCCAGGCCTGGTAGTGATGATGGTCCTCCTCATGGTTTAGTCTCGTTCACCCCTCCCTGAACCGGTCAAGTTACACTTCACTCAATGCAATTACCTGGCGCATCCCCATTGGTCAGAGGATGATGCGCTTATTGTTGATGATGAATTAATGATGAATAAATGTCTGAGACGGTCACAAACCCTCTACCCCTAACAGACTGTTCTAAGCAGCAGGTGTGTGTGTGTTCCAAGAAGCAGGTACGTTCCCAGTCAGTCTCTCCATATGAACCATTGAGACAGAGCCCATCAATTTTGTCCCCCTCAATTTTATAAGACATACAAATTGGGAGACAACATTGTGACGCACGCCAGCGTTAGTAATTGTCATTTAATATGTATAATTGGATATTTCTAATTTTTCCATTTGAAGGAGATTGATAAATGAGGAGAAGAAACGGGAAGAGAACTCATCTGTTTGGCTTGACATTTACATGATTTAGTTTCTCTCATCACATTTCTCTGTAGGTTGTTTTTCACAGTATATCTCTTTGCTGCCTGTCACGATGCATCCTATCCTTTACCTCATCCCTCTATCCTCTATCCTCTATCCCTCTGATGCTCTATCCTCCTGCTCCTATTATTCGTCTCTTGGGTACATGCAAGCCCAATATCCCAATGCATCCTCTTTATTCTCCTCCACATACAGCTCTACATTGGCTAAAACACCCCAGCCTCTCTACATACCTAATTTCTGGGGGTGAATATTGACGTAATCATTAAGGCTTTATTACAGTGTGTTAACGAGAGAGAGAGAGAGAGAGAGAGAGAGAGAGAGAGAGAGAGAGAGAGAGAGAGAGAGATAGAGAGAGAGATACACATTGTAAGACTTTTCTGTAATTTCAACAGTAAAACACAGTAAAATACCGTAAATGTTTTTTACAGCATTAATGCTGTAGATTGCACTGTATTATTGGTAAAATGATGAAAAATACTGTTAATTGTAACTAACATATTGTATTTATTTTCAGTAATAGCTTATGTCTACAGATCAGTTAAATTTTTTTACATTTACATTTTAGTCATTTAGCAGACACTCTTACCCAGAGCGACTTACAGTTAGTGAGTGCATACATGATTTTTTTTTTTTTCATACTGGCCCCCCGTGGGAATCGAACCCACAACCTTGGCGTTGCAAACGCCATGCTCTATCAACTGAGCTACATCCCTGCCGGCCATTCCCTTCCCTACCCTGGACGACGCTGGGCCAATTGTGCGCCGCCCCATGGGTCTCCCGGTCGCGGCCGGCTACGACAGAGCCTGGATTCGAACCAGGATCTCTAGTGGCACAGCTAGCACTGCGATGCAGTGCCTTAGACCACTGCGCCACTCGGGAGTTTCAGGCACCAACCTCGTGCTGTTGGGTGAGACACATGAAGCTCAGACTATTTTAGTAAATACAGTGCATTCAGAAAGTATTCAGACCCCTTGACCTTTTCCACATTTTGTTACATTACAGCCTTATTTCCTCATCAATCTACACACAATACTGTAAAAACATGTTTTACAGTAAGAAAGATAGTACTGTGAAATATATTACCGCATCTCTGCTGTAAAGCAAAATTACAGTATTACGCTGGCAACTCTGGTGCCAGTATAATGCTGTAAATGTACAGGGAAAAGTTTTACAGTGTGTGTGTGTTCTCCTTCTACAGTGGGTGGTCAGGTGGAGTAGAGTAGGTCTAGCCTAGCCAGTGTTAGGAGGAATAGTCTTACTACAGACCATAAATACTCATCACTGTAGATCTGAGCCTGAAGTCTCACTGTGTGTTTAACTTTGATTTAACATCAGTGTCTGTCAGCTGCTAGTTCCAACAGACCACATGGATGTTACAGTCATTTCACAGCTCCCTGCAAATATTCCTCAGTCTGTGCCACACGCAATGGCTAGTGTAAACACCAGGCCTGCGGTTTAAAGAGAGATACCACCACTTCTTATTGGACATGATTAAACATATTGAAGTGCTATATCTATCTGAGGGCAGATTCCATTGCGGTGAGGAAATGCAGAACAGAGTTAAACACTCAATTTAACACTTGAACAGTGTCAATGATCGAGATTTGTAAAGCCATATGTCAGATGTCACTCAACTGTGTGATTAGTCTGATCAAATGAATTCATTTGTCAAGCAGGCTGGGTGAGATTTGATAATATGCTCAGAGAAATTTGAGAGAATGTCGACATCAGTTAAATACTCTCTTTTACCTGAGCTTGTTGATTACTTTTAATAACAGCTGCCTGTGTATTCCTAACTGTGTGTGTTTCTGTGTGTTCCTAACGCTCATTAATGAAGGATAAGGTGACACTTTAAACATGAAAAATGACCAATTAGACTAATCAGGGGACATGTGATCTCTACCAGTCCCAGTATGCTTCACTAGAGACGGGTGATGACAGAGAAAGTACTGCCTTTACCAAGTACCAACCACCCCTAATACAAAAACACACACTTAATACTAGCATAACACCCCCTCACAACCACTGTTTCATCTCCGCTGCCTCACATGAGGACAGACAATTAGCTCCAGTTACTAGAGGAGAGAGGATCTGTATGGATTAGAAGGAGAGGGTGGGGTGGTTTGGGGGATAGAGCTTAGCTTATGACTGCCATATGGACCTAAGGCATGGTCATATTACAGTACTCCAAGACTAGAGCCTCCCCCTGCAGGACCCAACCAGGGTAGGGTGATACCAGCGCAGGCAGGGCCTATGACCCTGAGCCTGGCTCGCTGTCTGTATTTATGCAGGTTGAGGTTCAGACAGCTGGTATTGTGTTGCTGATTGTTAGACTAATCATCTGCTCAATTACTCTGGAATTTGGAGCGAGGGATGAAGGAGGGGTGAAGGAGGGACAAGGGTTGTGTTCTGACAGATCAGCACTCTCTCCTCTCTCTCCCCCTACTCGCGCTCTCTCCCCCTACTCTCTCTCTCCCCCTGCTCTGTCTCTCTCCCCCACTCTCTCTCTCCCCCTACTCTCTCTCTCCGTCCTACTCTCTCCCCCTACTCTCTCTCTCCCCCTGCTCTGTCTCTCTCCCCCACTCTCTCTCTCCCCCTACTCTCTCTCTCCGTCCTACTCTCTCCCCCTACTCTCTGTCTCCCCTACTCTCTCTCTCCCCCTACTCTCTCTCTCCCCTACTCTCTCTCCCCCTACTCTCTCTCCCTACTCTCTCTTTCTTACCCCTACTCTCTCTCTCCCTACTCTCTCTTTCTCCCCCCTACTCTCTCTCTTCCCTTCTCTCTCTCAACCCTACTCTCTCTGTCCCCCCTCTATACTCTCTCTCCCCCTACTTGCTCTCTCCCCTACTCTTTCTTTCTTTCTTTCTTTCTTTCTTTCTTTCTTTCTTTCTTTCTTTCTTTCTTTCTTTCTTTCTTTCTTTCTTTCTTTCTTTCTTTCTTTCTTTCTTTCTTTCTTTCTTTCTTTCTTTCTCTGGTTGGCTAGAGGTAGGAGAAGTCACACCTCTGATCAGTGAGGAGCTACCAGAGTGACCCTCAGAGGAGAAAGTGAGCTTCATTCTGTATGCCTCCATTTCTGGCTGTCCATCTACCATGACCATTTAACAGGCTGTTAAAATCACATCAATAAATGTCACAGTGTTTAGTAGTGGGGTTATTGTTGGCTGTGTGAATGCAGAGTGTTGTATGTTTAACAGACATTCCCACATCACACTGTCATTAACCCAATCAGACCACACAGCTGTTCTGTTCTGGAGGAATCCAATCTGATTAACTCTGGATGACAACAGAGGAGAAAATGTTGTTTATCTTATTGGTGTTTGTCTCAGGGACCAGGCAGCCATAGTAGCACACCAGTGGAACCAGAGGTAGGAGCTTACTCTCCTAGAGCAGGACTCAAATTCAGTCGAACTCTGCAGCTGGTTGCAGATTCTGATTGAACTTGGCCCGTAGAACATCACAGTGATAAGACCTTACATCTGGTACAATCACACTTGATATTCAGCGTGATTAGATCTTTATCATGAAGTGAATTCATTCCTGTAGCGTTGAGACCTACAACCCCCGCATCTGACAAGTTCCCCAACTACAGACCCAGAACAGGAAGACCAACCGTTAAATTATTCATAATTTATTAATGACAAGTATTGTAATTGGATCAACGTGTCTGATCGTGTGAGTGGGTGTTTGATCAAAATGTGCAGGAAATACAATAACTATATTCAAGGCATTTCACATGCAGTCATACCTACTAAATGTAATCACGACTCCACTGTTGGATGCGTGTGACATCCTCTCGTCTCCTCTCCTGTCCTCTCCTCTCCTCCTGTCCTCTCCTCTTCTAAAAAGTATTATTTTTAAATAGTTACTACCGGAAAACCTATAATTCAAGTCAAGTATTGTCAGGCTAACTGTCTGTTCAGAGTACAAACTGCTCGCTCTGCTCCTGAGAGTTTCTTGGATTGAAAACATGTAGTTCTCCATGAGGAGGTACGTGAATGAAAAGAAAATAAGCAATGAAAGACCGCATATCCACTCAATGTCAAAATTAATATATTTGTGCTTCACCAAGGAAAATAAATCCCAGTTGTAAAGGCCAGTTGTGTCGGTAGGTTCAGAGGCCGTTCAGTAACCATTTCAATCTGAGTGTGTGTTGCGTGAGGGATATTGGCTTTGGGTTCAGCTCAGCCTGTTCTCATTACGTTGCTTTAGTCTGTACAGCGGTTTGTGTGTGTGTGTGTGTGTGTGTGTGTGTGTGTGTGTGTTGGACCATACAGTGCATTCGGAAAGTATTCAGACCCCTTGACTTTTTCCAAAAAAAATTACGTTACAGCCTTATTCTAAAATTGATTTTTTGATTTATTTCCCTCATCAATCAACATACAATACCCCATAATGACAAAGCAAAAACAGGTTTTTAGAAAATTTTGCACATTTATTAAAAATAAAAAAAGGAAATATTACATTTACATAAGTATTCAGACCCTTTACGCAGTACTTTGTTGAAGCACCTTTGGTAGCGATTACAGCCTCGATTACAGGCCCTTAGCATTGAAGACCATTACAGTAGATGCTGATGCAGAGGCTACATGCTAATGCTAATGAGTAGATAAATGCCCAGTGCTTTGATTCTGCTACTGCAGGCTGGGGAGGAGGGAAAGGGCATAAACATAAATATGGGTTGTATTTACAATGGTGTTTGTTCTTCACTGGTTTCCCTTTTCTTGTGGCAACAGGTCACAAATCTTGTTGCTGTGATGGCACACTGTGGTATTTCACCCAATAGATATGGGAGTTGATCAAAATTGGATTTGTTTTGGAATTCTTTGTGGGTTTGTGTAATCTGAGGGAAATATGTGTCTCTAATATGGTCATACATTTGGCATGAGGTTAGGAAGTGCAGCTCAGTTTCCACCTCATTTTGTGGGCAGTGTGCACATAGCCTGTTTTCTCTTGAGAGCCAGGTCTGCCTACGGCGGCCTCTCTCAATAGCACGGCCATGCTCACTGAGTCTGTCCACAGTCAAAGCTTTTTTTAAATTTTGGGTCAGTCAGGGTGGTCAGGTATTCTGCCACTGTGTACTGTCTGTTTAGGGCCATGTAGCATTCCAGTTTGCTCAGTTTTTTGGTATATTCTTTCCAATTGTGCTCCGCCCGTAGGGCGGGGCACAATTGGCACAGCGTCGTCTGGGTTTGGCCGGTGTAGGCCGTCATTGTAAATAAGAATTTGTTCTTAACTGACTTGCCTAGTTAAATAAAGGTTAAATAAAAAAGTAGTTCTCTTTTTGTTTTCTCATGATTTGGTTGGGTTGATGTCCTGGGGCTCTGTGGGGTCTGTTTGTGTTTTTGAACAGAGCCCCAGGACCAGCTGGCTTAGGGGACTCTTCTCTATGTTAATCTCTCTGTAGGTGATGGCTTTGTTATGGAAGGTTTGGGAATCGCTTCCTTTTAGGTGGTTGTAGAATTTAACGTCTCTTTTCTGGATTTTGATCATTAGCGGGTATCGGCCTAATTCTGCTCTGCATGCATGATTTGGTGTTTTATGTTGTACACGGAGGATGTTTTTGCAGAATTCTGCATGCAGAGTCTCAATTTGGTGTTTGTCCCATTTTGTGAATTCTTGATTGGTGAGCGGACCCGAGAGCTCACAACCATAAAGGGCAATGGGTTCTATAACTGATTCAAGTATTTCTTGCCAGATCCTAATTGGGATGTCACATTCTTCTCTCTCAGATCGTTCACAGTTTTGTGGAAGTTACCATTGGTGCTGATGTTTAGGCCGAGGTAGGTATAGTTTTTTTGTGTGCTCTAGGGCAACGGTGTCTAGATGGAATTTGTATTTGTGGTCCTAGCAACTGGACCTTTTTTGGAACACCATTATTTTTGTCTTACTGAGATTTACTGTCAGGGCCCAGGTCTGACAGAATCTGTGCAGAAGATCTAGGTGCTGCTGTAGGCCCTCCTTGCTTGCAGACAGAAGCACCAGATCATCAGCAAACAGTAGACATTTGACTTCAGATTCTAATAGGGTGAGGCCGGGTGCTGCAGACTGTTCTAGTGCCCTCGCCAATTTGTATATGTTGAAGAGAGTGGGGCTCAAGCTGCATCCCTGTCTCACCCCATGGCCCTGTGGAAAGAAATGTGTGTGTGTTTTTTGCCAATTTTATCTGCACACTTGCTGTTTGTGTACATGGATTTTTTAATGTTGTGTGTTTTTCCCCCAACACCGCTTTCCATCAATTTGTATAGAAGACCCTCATGCCAAATTGAGGCAAAAGCTCTTTTAAAATCAACAAAGCATGTGAAGACATTGCCTTTGTTTTGGTTTGTTTGTTTGTTTGTTAATTAGGGTGTGAAGGATGAATACGTGGTCTGTCATATGGTAATTTTGTAAAAAGCCAATTTGACATTTCCTCAGTACTTTGTTTTCACTCAGGAAATGTACGAGTCTGCTGTTAATGGTAATGCAAAGGATTTTCCCAAGGTTGCTGTTGACGCATATCCCACGGTAGTTATTGGGGTCAAATTTGTCTCCACTTTTGTGGATTGGGGTGATCAGTCCTTGGTTCCAAATATTGGGGAAGATGCCAGAGCTGAGGATGATGTTAAAGAGTTTATTTTATAATTTCATTTAGGATACCATCAACACCACAGGCCTTTTTGGGTAGGAGGGTTTGTATTTTGTCCTGTAGTTCATTCAATGTAATTGGAGAATCCAGTGGGTTCTGGTAGTCTTTAATAGCTGATTCTAAGATTTGTAATTGATCATGTATATGTTTTTGCTGTTTGTTCTTTGTTATAGAGCCAAAAAGATTGAAGAAGTGGTTTATCCATACATCTCCATTTTGGATAGATAACTCTTCGTGTGGTTTGTTTAGTGTGTTAAATTTTCCCAGAAGTGGATAGATTCTATGGATTCTTCAATTATATTGAGCTGATTTCTAACGTGCTGTTCCTTCTTTTTCCGTAGTGTATTTCTGTATTGTTTTAGTGATTCACCATAGTGAAGGCGTAGGCTCAAGTTTTCTAGGTATCTATGTTTTATTTGGATAGGTTTCTAAATTTCTTTCTTAGCTTTTTGCATTCTTCATCAAACCATTTGTCATTGTTTTTAATTTTCTTAGGTTGTCTGCTTGACATTTTTCTATTTGATAGGGAAGCTGAAAGGTCAAATATACAATTTAGGCTTTCTACTGCCAAATTTACACCTTCACAATTACAGTGAAATGTTTGGTCCAGGAAGTTGTCTAAAAGGGATTGAATTTGTTGTTGCCTAATTGTTTTTTGGTAGGTTTCTACACTACTTTCCTTCCATCTATAGCATTTCTTGATATTGTGCAGTTCCCTTGGCTTTGATGCCTCATGATTGAGTATTGCTCTGTTCAAGTAGACTGTGATTTTGCTGTGATCTGATAGGGGTGTCAGTGGGCTGACTGTGAACGTTCTGAGAGACTCAGGGTTGAGGTAAGTGAAAAGGTAGTCTACAGTACTACTGCCAAGGGATGAGCTGTAGGTGTACCTAACATAGGAGTCTTCTCGAAGCCTACCATTGACTATGTACAAACCCAGCGTGCGACAGAGCTGCAGGAGTTGTGACCCGTTTTTGTTGGTTGTTTTGTCATAGTTGTGTCTAGGGGGGCATATTTGGGAGGGAACACTATCACCTCCAGGTAGGTGTTTGTCCCCCTGTGTGCTGAGAGTGTCAGGTTCTTGTCCAGTTCTGGCATTTAGGTCACCACAGACTTGTACATGTCCCTGGGCCTGTAAATGGTTGATCTCCCCCTCTAGGATGGAGAAGCTGTCATTGTTAAAGTATGGGGATTCTATTGGGGGGGATATAGGTAGCACACATGAGGAAATGTTTCTCTGTTGAGATAATTTCCTTATTAATTTCAAGCCAGATGTAAAATGTTCCTGTTTTGACTAATTTAATAGAGTGGGTTAGGTCTGCTCTATACCAAATTAGCATACCCCCTGAGTCTCTTCCCTGTTTCACACCTGGTAGTTTGGTGGATGGGACTACCAGCTCTCCTCTATACCATGTTTCTTGTAGGATGATAATGTCTGTATTTCAAATTTATTTGATGAAGTCTGGGTTCCTGCTCTTTAGGCCAAAGGCAGATGACCTCAGACCTTGTATATTCCAAGATGAGATAGTAAAATCTTTGAGTTCTGTAGTGTCTAGTGTTGTTTTCGTGAGGTTTAGGCCCGGACCATTACAGTAGGTGTGAGCAGAGCATGTTGAGCATCATACATACCTCTTAGGTTGCAGGATGGGGCTTGGGCAGGTGTATTAGCTCTCTCTCTAATCATGTCCAGTAAGCAGTAATCCTGGTGCTCTCTCTGCAGCCCCTCACTACACCAGGAGAGGCCTCCTCCTTTAAAGCAGTGGGACTAGAGGAACTCACTGTCGTGATCATCAGTTTTTGTTCTGTTTGTCAGCACAGTAAGCAGCAAAGACAACAACATGTTCAAGCCTCATCACAGGGCCCTAGATGAGGGGGTAGCTGAATCCTTAAGTTCAGGGTGGGACAGGAATGTTAGGAGAACACACACACACATACCACCTGGTTAGATCGCTTACTCACAGACACTGACACACCCCCTGAGACACACACACACACACACACACACACACACACACATGCAAACATACACATACACAAACACTACACAGCTGTCCGTCATGGATAAGAATAATACCAGTCTTGGCACCAGAGTTACCCTGAAATATTTAAAGCTGCTCTTCTCCAAAATAATGCTGATTTCACACCGGAGCACATAGCTTGCGCTCCACACATTCCTAGTGAAGGAGTAGATTAGGGTCGACCTCAAGGAGGCAATACTCCACATTCTGTTTATCTCTGTCTGCACGAAGACATTTCTGCACTGCAGCGTGGGTGTGTATGTGTACTGTCTGCCCCACTCACTGGTGGACTTCCTGTCCAGACAGGAAACAGGAAATACATTCCTGGCGTAGAGTACCAGATAGGCAACAGACATGTCATGGTATCTACAACAACTGTCTGAGGAATTCACCCCCCATCAGCCTCATATTAGTACCACGTTACAGACATACAGGACTGAGTATGAGACTGAAACCTTGGATAGTGTAGGTTAATTTCCATAATCTCTTAGGACTTTGTAGACTTTTTAATGTACATGGAACAAAAATATAAATGCAACATGTAAAGTGTTGGTCCCATGTTTCATGAGCTGAAATACAGTGGGGGAAAAAAGTATTTAGTCAGCCACCAATTGTGCAAGTTCTCCCACTTAAAAAGATGAGAGAGGCCTGTAATTTTCATCATAGGTACACGTCAACTATGACAGACAAATGAGAAAAAAAATCCAGAAAATCACATTGTAGGATTTTTAATGAATTTATTTGCAAATTATGGTGGAAAATAAGTATTTGGTCAATAACAAAAGTTTCTCAATACTTTGTTATATACCCTTTGTTGGCAATGACACAGGTCAAACGTTTTCTGTAAATCTTCACAAGGTTTTCACACACTGTTGCTGGTATTTTGGCCCATTCCTCCATGCAGATCTCCTCTACAGCAGTGATGTTTTGGGGCTGTCGCTGGGCAACACGGACTTTCAACTCCCTCCAAAGATTCTCTATGGGGTTGAGATCTGGAGACTGGCTAGGCCACTCCAGGACCATGAAATGCTTCTTACGAAGCCACTCCTTTGTTGCCCGGGCAGTGTGTTTGGGATCATTGTCATGCTGAAAGACCCAGCCACATTTCATTTTCAATGCCCTTGCTGATGGAAGGAGGTTTTCACTCAAAATCTCACGATACATGGCCCCATTCATTCTTTCCTTTACACGGATCAGTCGTCCTGGTCCCTTTGCAGAAAAACAGCCCCAAAGCATGATGTTTCCACCCCCATGCTTCACAGTAGGTATGGTGTTCTTTGGATGCAACTCAGCATTCTTTGTCCTCCAAACACGACGAGTTGAGTTTTTACCAAAAAGTTCTATTTTGGTTTCATCTGACCATATGACATTCTCCCCAATCCTCTTCTGGATCATCCAAATGCACTCTAGCAAACTTCAGACGGGCCTGGACATGTACTGGCTTAAGCAGGGGGACACGTCTGGCACTGCAGGATTTGAGTCCCTAGCGGCGTAGTGTGTTACTGATGGTAGGCTTTGTTACTTTGGTCCCAGCTCTCTGCAGGTCATTCACTAGGTCCCCCCGTGTGGTTCTGGGATTTTTGCTCACCGTTCTTGTGATCATTTTGACCCCACGGGGTGAGATCTTGCGTGGAGCCCCAGATCGAGGGAGATTATCAGTTGTCTTGTATGTCTTCCATTTCCTAATAATTGCTCCCACAGTTGATTTCTTCAAACCAAGCTGCTTACCGATTGCAGATTCAGTCTTCCCAGCCTGGTGCAGGTCTACAATTTTGTTTCTGGTGTCCTTTGACAGCTCTTTGGTCTTGGCCATAGTGGAGTTTGGAGTGTGACTGTTTGAGGTTGTGGACAGGTATCTTTTATACTGATAACAAGTTCAAACAGGTGCCATTAATATAGGGAATGAGTGGAGGACAGAGGAGCCTCTTAAAGAAGAAGTTACAGGTCTGTGAGAGACAGAAATCTTGCTTGTTTGTAGGTGACCAAATACTTATTTTCCACCATAATTTGCAAATAAATTCGTTAAAAATCCTACAATGTGATTTTCTTGATTTCTTTTTCTCAATTTGTCTGTCATAGTTGACGTGTACCTATGATGAAAATTACAGGCCTCTCTCATCTTTTTAAGTGGGAGAACTTGCACAATTGGTGGCTGACTAAATACTTTTTTTCCCCACTGTATAAGATCCCAGACATTTTCCATATGCACCAAAAGCTTATTACTCTCAAATTTTGTGCACACATTTGTTTACATCCCTGTTAGTGAGCATTTCTCCTTTGCCAAGATAATCCATCCACCTGAAGGTGTGGCATATCAAGAAGCTGATTCAACAGCATGATCATAACACAGGTGCATTTTGTGCTGGGGACAATAACAAGCCACTCTAAAATGTGCAGTTTTGTCATACAACACAATGCTGCAGATATCTCAAGTTTTGAGGGAGCGAGCAATTTGCATACTGACTGAAGAAATGTCCACCCGAGCGGTTGCCAGAGAATTGTATGTTCATTTCTCTACAATAAGCCACCTCCAAAGTCGTTTTAGAGAATTTGGCAGTACGTCGAACTAGCCTCACAACAGCAGACCACGTGTATGGCATCGTGTGTGTGAGCAGTTTGCTGATGTCAATGTTGTGAACAGAGAGCCCCATGGTGGCGGTGGGATTATGGTATGGGCAGGCATAAGCTACAGACAACAAACTCAATTGCATTTTATCAATGGCAATTTGAATGCACAGAAATACCATGACGAGATCCTGAGGCCCATTGTCATGGCGTTCATCCACCGCTATCACCTCATGTTTCAGCATGATAACGCACGGCCCCATGTCGCAAGGATCTGTACACAATTCCTGGAAGCTGAAAATGTCCCAGTTCTTGCATGGCCTGCATACTCACCAGACATGTCACCCATTGAGCATGTTTGGGATGCTCTGGATTGACGTGTATGACAACGGGTTCCAGTTCCTGCCAATATCCAGCAACTTTGCACAGCCATTGAAGAGGAGTGGGACAACATTCTACAGGCCACAATCAACAGCCTGATCAACTAGCTCTATGCGAAGGAGATGTGTCGTGCTGCATGAAACAAATGGTGGTCACACCAGATACTGACTGGTTTTCAGATCCACACCCCTGTGACCAACAGATGCATATCTGTATTCCCAGTCATGTGAAATCCATAGATTTGGGCCTAATGAATTTATTTAAATTGACTGATTTCCATATATGAACTGTAACTCAGTAAAATCTTTGAAATTGTTGCATGTTGCGTTTATATTTTTGTTCAGTATAGATGGAGTTCTGAGTAAAACTTCAAGGCTGTCCTTCATATCATTCCTAAATCATGCTGGGTGATGTCCAATGCTCAGATTTGATACAAAAAATTACATTTAGCTATGTGTACTTTGAGTCAGCTCTTAAAGATGTATGCCATGTTTGCCAATAGAACTTAGCAATTTATTACACATCAATAATTACATTTCTCCACACATACAGAACACCAGGGAACATGACAACACAGGGTTGGTGAAAAACAATTAGGAACAATCAAACACTTTATGTAAATGACAATCACTTCAGATCACAGTACTATATACAAAATATATTTCAGTCAATTACACACATTCAGCTAGTTACACACATAGCACTATATTAAAAGATCAGAAAGAGGCTTGGCTGAGCGGTGTTCCCACAAACTACATTCTTTAAACAGAACCATCATGTGGTATACTAGTTCCCAAACAGCCAGCTAATACTTTTGGTACAAATTAGGAACAACTATTTTGCCAAAGAGTGATCTGAAGTATCCCTGGTGGATTGTGAGGCATGAAGAGTAGTCTATACTTCTCCAGAGGGCTTTCTGAGAAACCTAAAACCACCCTGGAGTTCTGAGTTCTTCTAGTGAGCGGAGAGTCTTCTAGAGAATGAGTCCACAAAAAATGTGGTTCCAGGAGGTTCTATTAGAGCTGATCACAGCTCAGTGACAGGGTGATGTCACTGTGATATCATATCCTCTCTCTCAGAACCAAACAGCCTTCACTTTGTCCTGATCCAGACCTGGAGAAAGAGAACAGCATAACATCAACTTTTATATAAAACAACAACGTAGCATGCACGTAGACATGTGAGAGAGAGAGTGCGTGTGTGTGTGTGTGCTCCAGGTCAGCGGCTTACCTGAGTCGTAGATATCCAGGGGTGTGTGTAGAGCTGCGGGCCAGGCTGAGGGGGTCAGGGTGGGGGGGCTGGGGCTGGCCTGCTCCACCTCTGTCTTCACATCGCTGTGTATCCCTGGGCTCTGGCTGATGTGTGTGGTACTGTGTGTAGTACTGTGTGTGCTGTGTCCCACAGGGCTGTGGGCTAGGGGGCTCTGAGTCTTCACACCAGGCAGGAGCAGAGTGCTGAACCTGGGTTCTAGGCCTGGGCCATGGGACGGGAGGGAATGTAATACTGGGTGTGTGTGCCGGGGGTGCATGTGTGTGTGAGGGTGTGTGTGTGGGTAGACGTCGTGGATGTGTGTGTAGCTGGCGGAGGTCTGGGGGCTGAGGCTGTAGGCCCAGGGGTCAGGGAGAGAGGTTGGAGGAGGTTGGCTGGGCTGGGGCAGAGCGTGGCCTGTCCAGAGAGCTATGTCTGGGGCATGGAAGGCTGCAGGGCTGGGGGAGAAGTCTGGGTGAATGGACAGACAGGGGCTGGTCTGGGACTGGTAACCACCACCCCACAGAGAAGAGGACAGAGAACTACACTGGCCCTCTGAAAGAGAAAATAGATATAGTCAGTAAATGATACACAGACATTCATGTAAACAACCTAAAGGTTACCAGTAGTGCTGAGCGATTAGTGCTTTTTGAGGTTGGTTCAAATGCCCTATGCATTATGTGGGTTGAATGCTGTAACACAGAATAAAACAATTAATAAAAGTACCATGATGGTAGTGACTGCCCATTACTGCTTATCACTTATTAATCATCATGTATTCACATTACTTTACTTTAATAAAAGCTTTCCGTTTTTGTGTATATTACATTTGTGTTATTTGATGACTTTATTTAATTCCAAGTCATCATCTCATCTCTATAGAGCTGCTGCCTATGCTCTCTGACAAAATCACAATTTTAGTAGTTCTTCAAAGTAAATAAGGCATATTTTATGACTGCTGAATACCAACTATTAATCAGTGGTTTCCAAACTGTGGGGCTCAGTCCGGCTTTCAACTTACTCTTGAAAGCTGTAATAGTAGAAAGCACAAGGTGCAATCAGTATTCCTCTTGTCATGTCAGTCATTGCATACCTTAGAGAGCTATTTATAACTTGTCAAAAATGTCCAGATCAACTAGCCCAAGTTTTTTTGCTAAGTTTTGTAGCCCATAGATTTTGTAGTAATGTTCGAGTCACTCAAATATCACATTAATGCACATTAGACATGGCAAAATGTATAGAATTGCAAGAAGATTAGCTTTAAAACTGCAAAGTTTTCTCTGCACCCCATGACAAAATGTGTAGAATAGCAGGAAATAAGATTTAAACATGCAAAATGTTCTCTCCGCCAACAAGAGGTGTGTGAACAGTTTGTGTCATGAACAGTACTTGTGCCCATAGAAATAGAGGTGGCGCGCAGGGGGGTGGGATGTTCCCCAATACTGGAAGGGGAGCCTGAGTGAAAAAGTTTGGGAACCTCTGACTTAGATAATGTATTCTCAGGT
This sequence comes from Coregonus clupeaformis, assembly GCF_020615455.1. Taxonomy (NCBI): domain Eukaryota; kingdom Metazoa; phylum Chordata; class Actinopteri; order Salmoniformes; family Salmonidae; genus Coregonus; species Coregonus clupeaformis. The sequence continues at coordinate 41,292,075 of NC_059214.1, read as the reverse complement.
AGAGATACCTCGCGAAGCAACTGCTCTCTTACCCTCTCGATCACGCGTTCTTCTCTCTTCTCTGTCTCCACACAGACTGGATTATGGTCATTGTAGTTAATTACCACGTTTTCTGCACTAACTATGTAGAATATTGTCCTGTTGGAAACTACAACCCCCAACTACATCTCACAGTTCGGGCTTGATCTGATTTATCTCTAAAGAAACTGAGCATTGAGCTCAGAAAAAAACAGAACGAAATGGAATTCTAATAAATGAACCAACGTTGGTTTAAAAAACAAAAAATACCCTATATTTCGGTTAATCGCTCAGCACTAATTACCAGTGAAGAATTTCTATCGGAAAAGGTTTTTAGGTACACTAGGTTTTTCCACAATTACATTTTTATTATTATAGATAAAAAGTAACAGTAAAAGATAATGAATCCATTTGAATAACACTGTTTTCAGATTACATTAAAATTATGAGTAATGGTACGAGTGTCCCTGTGTTTTCCTACCTTTCCACAGTCCAGCCGAGGCAGAGGTGTGTATGGGGGGGCACCTGGAGGTCTTGGTCTCTCCAGTGAAGGTGCTGGGTTGGCTCAGAGCCCTGGAGAAATGCTCATCCACCACATCCCCGATGTCGCCGTGGAAATAGGTGAACAGGACACACCTGGAGCTCAGGTACTCTGCCTCAGCCGGCTGGCTGTCCTTCCCAGACCCCCAAGAGCCCCCAAAGCCCCCCAGCCCAGAACCCTCCAGGCCTTGTCGGACCCCCTTCTCCCCAGCCAGCCTCCCCCCTCCACCCCCACGCTGCTGTTGCTGTCTCCCCCCTGGACACTGCTGCTCTGTGCTGTCCTGCTGCATCCTACTGTAAACACCCAGCTTCTTCTACAGAGAGACAGAAATAGACCGAGAGGGAGAGGGAGAGAGAGAAAGGGTTAAAGTACGAAAAATGTATGCCACAGATTCAGCCATGAGAGCACCAGCCTGTCTGTCTATTCAGCAACACAACGATCAAACCAGATGATTCAACTTGTATACATCAACTGAACAAAATACATCAATGCCCTTGTTAAAAGTCATACTAGCCAGTATAATTACTTCAATTCTCTATGACCTCTATATTAAGAAAAACGAATCATCTTTACAGACCGAAGTTTATCCAAGAAGTTGTAGGATGTTTCTCAGCGTGTGTTCTGGTGAAAGTATGACGACAATGCAAATGCTCGCGGCGGTTCCAAATGGAACCATCATCATCAACATTCCTGAGTGACAGTGACGAGCTCTCATTACATCACCCTTCTGATGGAACGAGGAGTCCGAGTCATTCTGCATGACCTGCTCTAACTAAATACACCACGAGAAATGACCGCTTCAACTTTTCAACTGGTAACTTTTAGAGTTCTGTGATACCCAGGACTCTTCGCTGTGAACTGACATCTGCGACGCGCCAAAACATTGCTCACGAACTGTATTCGTGCGTAAAAGCGCAAATTATGGGAACACTAAAATAGCCTAGTATTAAAAAGCAAACATATACTACGCCATTACTATTTCAGAGCAGTGCGTTGGTTCGTCTAGTCTGGACACCCACCTGTTGCTGGTGATGATGGTGATAGTATGCCGCTTTGTAGGCTGCTGTCGCTGCTGCTGAAGACGCAGGGAGGTAGTGAGCTCCATAACTCTGGTGAAACATCACATCCAGACAACTCATAACTGGGACGAAGCTGGCAGGGGCTCAAAGAGAAACACAGCCTGGATCAGCGCTCCTCAGACGGATGTAATCCTCAGGTCCACCGCTGCCTCCATATAAACCATTGCGGTGACAATAGACATGCCGTCGGTGAAAGGCGCTGTTTGCATAAAGACAATACCGAGCCAATAGGACCAACACCTCCTACTGAGCCGAACCAAACCCGAGTGAAAGCGAACATAAGGTACCCGACAAACTCCACTTGGCCAAGTTCTTAGAAGCGACGCTGATTGGAGGAAAGTTTTAACGGTACTCTATGGGCTATGGAGAGGAGATGAGGGGGGACTCTGCGCGTACACGCCCACGGAGCGCAAACCCGCGGCTCGGAGAAGAGAGGTATGAGGTGTGAGTGTAGCAGCCACTTGAAGATAGAATTTTGAGGCTATCAGTGAATTCTAATTGTGATCATCGTCAGATAAGTGAATGTAAATATCCAGCATTGTGTCATGGACTATGTTTCATTTTATGTTATAATTTTAACCCATTGAGTGTGGCATGTCTATTTGGGGAATTCCATATTATTGTAGAACTTTGGCCTAGTTTTCCAGTAAACTTGGCAGGCTCTGACATGACCAAAAAAGGGGAGAAAGTGGCAGACACAGGTAACTGCCAAAATAAAGGAAACACCAACATAAAGTGTCTTAATAGGGCGCTGGGCCACTACGAGCCGCCAGAACAGCTTCAATGTGCCTTGGCATAGATTCTACAAGTGTCTGGAACTCTATTGGAGGGATGCGACGCCATTCTTTCGTGATAAATTCCATAATTTGGTGTTTTGTTTATGGTGCTGGAAAACGCTGTCTCAGGCGCCGCTCCAGAATTTCCCATCAGTGTTCGATTGGGTTGAGATCACACACACACACACACACACACACACACACACACACACACACACACACACACACACACACACACACACACACACACACACACACACACACACACACACACACACACACACACACACACACACACACACACACACACACACACACACACACACACACACACAGCTTTCCCTGTCTCTGTTTGCTCTTCCTCTGCTGGGGCTGCTGTAGTTGCTGTGCTGGGAGACTCCTCATTATTATTAGACTCACTAACACAGAGACTACTGGGCCTTTCAGCACGCACCCCAAAAACAACCGATGTCAACATTAGTATCTACTTATATCACTATATTCATACTTCACTAAATAAACCAGTGCAACCAACAAACTGTACCACACTGACTGCATTCAGTTCCAATTCCATATCAGAAATATATTGCTTTTCCACACACCCACACCTTTTAGATCTATTACTTATAATAAGAACCTGTGTGAAGGGGCCAGGGTTTGGTTTGGAACAGGGCCCCTAGCTGTCTTTGGTCCTTAGTTAGGAACTGTCAGTGGAAGATGTCAATGAGTGATCTGCTGACACCTGCTGGTAACATCACATAGTTTACAGATCACAGAGAGTGTTCTCACCATATAATTACATATAGAACTTCATAATAAGATCTCTGTGGGTCACACCACTCCTCTCTGGCCCTGAGTAAACCTAACCTTGTGTTTCTCACATGGCTGGTGCTTCTGTCCCAGATTTAGACACGAATAAAGGTATTATATGGTCCTGGCCTGTGATTTCAGGCCCAACTCTGTAGATGGTGTGTGGATCGTGTCAGTTTCTGTAGAGCATTGACAGCTGTGCTTGAGAGGCTGTAAACAACACACAAGTGCTGCTGATGGTTATTATGAGGATATTTTTTAGGAGAAGAGAGGTGAGCCTGCAGAGCACATTAAGGTGCTGCCTGACCTGGTCTGGTCTGGTCTGGTTCGGACCCTCAGTATACAGTCGTTGTCAAAAGTTTTGAGAATGACACAAGTATTGGTCTTCACAAAGTTCGCTGCTTCAGTGTTATGAGATATTTTTGTCAGATGCTACTATGGTATACTGAAGTATAATTACAAGCATTCCATAAGTGTCAAAGGCATTTATTGACAATTACATTACGTTTATGCAAAGAGTCAATATTTGCAGTGTTGACCCTTTGTCACGTTCGTTGTATAAAGGACTGGACCAAGGTGCAACGTGGTATGCGTACATAGTCGTTTATTATATAAACACCGACAAAATAACAAAATCCAACAGAATGTGAAGTTCAAAAGGCTAAACATCCAACAAGCCAAACAGAAACAAGATCCCACAACATAGGTAGGCAACATGGCTGCCTAAGTATGATCCCCAATCAGAGACAACGATCAACAGCTGCCTATGTTTGGGAATCACACCCGGCCAACATAGAAATATACATTCTAGATATAAACATAGATATTCACACCCTGACCAAACCAACTAGAGATCTCTATGTCAGAGCGTGACAGTACCCCCCCAAAGGTGCGGACTCTGGCCGCAAAACCTGACTCATTAGGGGAGGGTCCGGGTGGGCATTTAGCCTCAGTGGCGGCTCCGGCTCCGGGTGTGACGTCAACCTTACTGTCCTCTCCTTTTCTGGCTCCCCGTTGCACACCTGGTCCGGTCTGGACCCCGGCGCGATGCTTCCCCTCTCAGTCCTCCCACGATGCCCCGACCCTGGAGAGGCCTGGGCCTGGACCGGCAATCCTCCCGTGATGCACCAAGCCCTGTCTGGAGCCTGGTGTGGGAGAGTAGACGACCGGAGCTGGACTAGGCACCGGTGGAGCGGACTGCTCTGGCACTGGAGTGGATCAGCTGACCGGATCTAGACTAGGCACCGGTGGAGCGGACTGCTCTGGCACTGGAGTGGATCAGCTGACCGGATCTAGACTAGGCACCGGTGGAGCGGACTGCTCTGGCACTGGAGTGGATCAGCTGACCGGATCTAGACTAGGCACCGGTGGAGCGGACTGCTCTGGCACTGGAGTGGACCGTACCGGTCTGGGGACACGCACCACTAGTTTGGTGCGAGGAGCAGGTACGGGCCGTACAGGACTGGAGACACACACGTTCTAAATGGGATTGTTTATTAAAATAAAAATAATGTTTATTTTTAATTCACAATCTGTAGAAGCAATGAGAATAGAAAGGTTCAGAACTTTTGTAAAACATCACAGTACGGTTGAAATATATATGGCAAATAGAAATCCTATATGGATGGTGTTAAGAGATAGATGGGAGGTATTGAATAGAGTTGAAGGATGGGACTAATAACAAATAACAACAAATAATAACAAAGATAGCTAATAATGTAAGCATACTGTGTCCATAATAAGTATATAGGTTGTATGTTGGGAGCTTTTGGGAAAGAGCACAGTTAGAAAGATATGGCATATAGAAGCAAACCGGATGGACATCATGAAAATGATCGGAGAGGTTGAGAGTAGAAGAAGTTCAGGAGGAAAAAAATAAATAAATATATATAATAGAATTATTGTAAAATTAACTGTGTCCATAAGGTGTAGAGAGTAAGTATAGACCGGAAGTAGAGGCCTGGGCATTGTTGTTCACTAATTTACTCCAAGTAGGGAAAGGATGGCAGTGTTGAAAAGTAATAAAGGAAAAAGGTTCTCAATGGGATTAAGGCATGGTTCTTCAATTCCGGTCCTGGAGGGCCCAAACACTTCTGTTTCCAGGTCTGAATTAGCCCCTGATTAGAAGGAGAGGATAAAAAACGAAGGTGTTTCGGCCCTCCAGGACCGGAATTGAAGAACCCTGGATTAAGGTCTGGGGAGTTTCCTGGCCATGGACCCAAAATGTCGATGTTTTGTTCCCCGAGCCACTTAGTTATCACTTTTGCCTTATGGCAAGGTGCTCCATCATGCTGGAAAAGGCATTGGTCGTCACCAAACTGTTCTTGGATGGTTGGGAGAAGCTGCTCTCGGAGGATGTGTTGGTACCATTTTTTATTCATGGCTGTGTTCTTAGGCAAAATTGTGAGTGAGCCCACTCCCTTGGCTGAGAAGCAACCCCACACATGAATGGTCTCAGGATGCTTTACTGTTGGCATGACACAGGACTGATGGTAGCGCTCACCTTGTCTTCTCCGGACAAGGTGTTTTCCGGAGTCCCCAAACAATCGGAAAGGGGATTCATCAGAGAAAATTATTTTACCCCAGTCCTCAGCAGTCCAATCCCTGTACCTTATGCAGAAAATCATTCTGTCCCTGATGTTTTTCCTGGAGAGAAGTGGCTTCTTTGCTGCCCTTCTTGACACCAGGCCATCCTCTAAAAGTCTTTGCCTCACTGTGCGTGCAGATGCACTCACACCTGCCTGCTGCCATTCCTGAGCAAGCTCTGCACTGGTGGTGCCCCGATCCCGCAGCTGAATCAACTTTAGGAGATGGTCCTGGCGTTTGCTGGACTTTCTTGGGCGCTCTGACGCCTTCTTCACAACAATTGAACCTCTCTCCTTGAAGTTCTTGATGATCCGATAAATGGTTGATTTAGGTGCAATATTACTAGCAGCAATATCCTTGCCTGTGAAGCCCTTTTTGTGCAAAGCAATGATGACGGCATGTGTTTCCTTGCAGGTAACCATGGTTAACAGAGAAAGAACAATGATTTCAAGCACCACCCTCCTTTTAAAGCCTCCAGTCTGTTATTCTAACTCAATCAGCATGACAGAGTGATCTCCAGCCTTGTCCTCGTCAACACTCTCACCTGTGTTAACAAGAGAATCACTGACATGATGGCAGCTGGTCCTTTTGTGGCAGGGCTGAAATGCAGTGGAAATGTGTTTTTGGGATTAAGTTCATTTTCATGGCAAAGAGGGACTTTGCAATTAATTGCAATTCATCTGATCACTCTTCATGACATTCTGGAGTATATGCAATTTGCCATCATCAAAACTGAGGCAGCAGACTGTGTGAAAATTAGTATTTGTGTCATTCTCAAAACTGTTGACCACGACTGTAGAGGAGCAGCAGGACTATAGAGAGATAAGAGAGAGATGGCTGTGTTCGCTGAGTCCACTTGTTTCTCAAGTGAGTTCCATGATAAAGCCTGACATACACACTGAAGGACCAGCTGCCCTGCCTACACACACACACACACACACACACACACAAAAACACATGCACACGCATGTACGCACACACGCACACGCACTCAGGGGTGAAGATATCAGTAGGTATATCCTGAGGGGCTCATGCCCACTGCTCATCTCATTACAGAAGGACTCAGCGCTTCAGTGTAAAGGGTCTAATTTACCTAACACTGCTGTTTTATAATCTCTGTGATTCACTTCCTTATGTATACCATGTATAAATTAATGGGATCTTGAATTTATTTTATTATTGATATCAGTGTGTGTTGTTTTGCCCCAGTTTTAGAAAATGGGGTCAAACTGTTATGAGATGCAGGAGCAGCATATGCTGTTTCTTAATGATTGACTAAAAGAGCTATACAGGTTATGGGGCATAGCTCGATCTCTCTCTCCCTTTTTATCCCTTTATTTCTCTCTATCGCTTTCTCTCTTTCTCTAGCTCTCTCTTTATCTCTATTTCACATACACAGTATCACACATTGTGCGTTTGACATTTGCTCCATTCTGACAGGGCGGTAGTTAGGAAAGACATTATGGTGATTATCTTATTGATTTCCTGAGCCAGCCCTATTCCCTGTAGCTGTCAGATATGATACAGGCGTTAAACTGTTCCATTCACTTTGATGACGCCACACTCCGCAGATGGAGTGTTAATTATTCAGTCACGTTTTGATGATATATTAGTTCAGGAACTGGGGCAGAGTCAGTGGCGGGTTCTGATGATGTGTTGTTGGGCTGTGGAGGTGGGGCAGTTGTCACAGACGGAGATAGACATGCACACACACACACACACACACACACAGACAGACAGAGTTAAAGACCCCCACATATGCTCTTGTCCTCAGGGTCTCTCACTAAACACATTCCTCTCAGGGTCCCAGTCACATCTGGAGCAGCAACTCTCTCCTCTCTCCTCTTCTCGCCTTAATGAGATCATTATTAGGGGATGTTTAGAAGGGATGAGAGGAGAATTACAGGGATTAGAGGAGGAGGGCATACAGGGATAAAAGCAGTTGTTTATTTTTCTGTCCATGTTTTCCTCAAAGAATGAAACTCATCCACTGGGTTAGATCTCAGAGGGCTGTAGTGTTTTGGGCTGAAAAGGGTCTGACTTGTCCAAGACATACTGTATCACATCTTTTCTTTAGCCTTGTGGAAAACACAGCTCTGATTCACAACAGAAAACAGAGCGTGTTTTTAGATGTCTTGGTTACAATCTCTCTTCAGGACAGTAGTTTTCTTATCACCCGACATGATGACCATCCTAGTTGTTAGCAGTGAGTAACTGCTGAATGTGAGAAGCTGCAGGTGTGAGTGTTATTAGTGATAATGAGGGATTAATAAGTATCACTTCCTTCATCATAAGAACTGCAGAGTCTGGAGTTTGTAACATGGATGTTGTTCTATTGTAGTCCCTTCTAAAAAACACCAGTCTCTATTGTTTTCTCCAGAGTCTGGAGAATGTAACATGGATGTTGTTCTATTGTAGTCCCTTCTAAAAAAACACCAGTCTCTATTGTTTTCTCCAGAGTCTGGAGAATGTAACATGGATGTTGTTCTATTGTAGTCCCTTCTAAAAAAAACACCTGTCTCTATTGTTCTCTCCAGAGTCTTTCTACAACACCTGATGATAATGATGACGATGATGACGATGATGATGACGATGATGCTCTAATGGTTCATATCTCCTCTCTAATCACCCTGGAACACTACAAACTAGTGTGTCGGTGTGCTAACTGAGGAAAGGAGAGGGGAGCGCAGACATTAATAGCCAATTAAACAGCCATTAGTACAGCTTTAGTTATTACAGTGGTTGGGTTACATACTGATACTGATACGCAGACAGACAGACAGACAGACAGACATACAGACAGACAGACAGACAGACAGACAGACAGACAGACAGACAGACAGACAGATAGGCAGACAGGCAGGAAGGCATACAGACAGACAGACAGATAGGCATACAGACAGACAAATAGGCAGGCAGACAGACAGACAGACAGACAGACAGACAGACAGACAGACAGATAGGCAGACAGACAGACAGGCCGATAGGCAGGCAGGCAGGCAGACAGACAGACAGACAGACAGACAGACAGACATACAGACAGACAGACAGACAGACAGATAGGCAGACAGACAGACAGGCCGATAGACAGATAGGCAGACAGACAGACAGACAGATAGGCAGACAGACAGGCCGATAGACAGACAGATTGTATTGTATTGTTTATATTATGTTTCCTATTAAAAATAATAGGTACATACAGGAGTGTTATTTGGGGGCTGATTTGAGTCAATATCCTTTTAACACATGGTCATTTGTGGGTTAATAGTGGGTGGTGGTTTAAATCAAATATAATTATTATGTCAAAATAAACATCTTTATTTTGCATTCAAGCCTCAGTTTTGGATGTATTCCTTTTTTTTTTACAGTGTGTGGGTGGGTCTCCATCTCTTCCAAATGACAACACAACATATTTTTAAACAAAATGCAGGATGAGCATCCAGTGTCATACCACACAGTGGCTAATATAATCACAATATAATGTAACACAGTCCAAGATAATCACATTTTTAATTGTTCCTGCTGTTTTAGCTATCATACTGATATCAAACTGCCACGCAGGACCGGAATGTCAATGGGACTTTTAATTGGATCTCACAAAGGGAATCCCACACTTGTGTGTGTCCTCCTCCGCGGTGGCGGTATAGGGCCATACGTGTTTTTAGTGTGTTAATGAAGTGAACAGTGGAGGACTCAGATCTCTCTGGGCTGACAGATCAGGCCTTTATAACCAGATAATTACAATAATAATATAACTCCCGCTCTATTAAAAATCACCAGTTTGCATATGAGATGATAATAGAGATAGGAGTGAATACTGAGAGTTATTTAATGAGGTGTTGGAGACTCAAAGACTGTCTGGATTGATGGAGGAGCCTCCTTGAATGGTCTGACAGGAAGACAAAGAGGTAATTGGAAATGGTCAGGCGAGGGAGAGAGAGACAGTGAAAAGAGAAGTCATTTCACAGTATAATGCATTTAGTATGTGTAACAATTCACTTCCATCTTGGTCTACAGACTAATTGTTTCTCTCTGTCTGTGCTGTTATTATTCCCAACATACCAGATCAGCAGAATAGATCCTAATTAAACCACATCATCTAATCATTGTCTGCACTGCTGTTTCCTTACCTGTTTAGACGTTATGCCTCCATCAAACCATAGAAAGATTAGATAGAATGTAGATTAGATTGACATTTTCTTGAAGGACTCGAACAGTGGGAGAGAGTGAAGGAGGTTAAGTCGTTTTATAAAGTACAGGCATTAAAGGCAACAATGAGTGTACATGCAGACAGAGAAACAGTTTCTGTGCCAGCACCTTGAGGAATAAAGAAAGTCTTTAACACACATTTCGGACTGTCTGAATATAATTACCTACCTTAATGTCCTGGGCATCCTGGGCGTATGTGTGCATGTGTGTGCATTTCGTGTGTGGATGTTTGTGTGCGACTGTAGGGGTGTGTCTGGCTGTCCCCTTTCTGACTGCAGGACTTGTCCTCTCTGCCCTTCCCTCTTTAATGAATCTAATTCCCCATGCTAATAATATTCACCAGCCTCCCTCCCCTCCCCTCCCCTGACTAATACTAGCTCTGTCCGGCCCCAGGGTGGTGGTGGTGGGGTGTGCTGGTGGTGGTGGGGTGGTAGAAGGGACAGGGGAGACTGGGGAAGCGAGGAGAATGGAGGCAGAAGGGTCTGTCGTCTGACCTCAGCGCTGGCGCTTCAGGAGACCAGGATAGAGCAGAGACAGAGAGACCTGATTATACATGTGGGATGTATCTGGTAATTGAGATAAAGACCAGGAGGGGACAGGAGAAGGGCATGTCATGCAGGGCTGAGAGAGGTGGATGGTGTGGAGAGAGAGGACTGACGGGAGAGACTGAGGGAGAGGAGAGGGACCTGATGTTCCATACCTGTTTCAGATTGTCTTCCTCAGGCTAGAGGTACCTGTGGATAACAGCTTGTCATTGGCTAGATTAATGAGTGTCTCCATTAGTACCCTGACTCCCTAGTGAGATGTCAGCAGAGAAAAGGTTTAAACAATAGTAGAACATCCCAATCTGACCTACTTTACATTATCACTGGAGTCAGTGACTCTGCTGAATTAATGGATTATTATTCATATTCACAGACAATGTCAATTACCTTCATTTTCTGTATGAAAGGTGTGGGTACAGTGTGTGTGTGCATGTGTGTGCGTCCCCTGCTCCAGGCTGTTAGTGATGAGCTAACCCACCAGGGAAGATAATCTTGCATTACCCACATTCCCCCTGCTGCCCTGTGCCTGAGAGAAACACGCCTCTCTCTCATTCTTCCCATGGGCTAAAGTAGCAGAGTCACTCACTGACTCACTGACCCTCTCCTCCTTTCCTCTTTCCCTGTCACCCCCCCTCCACCCTCCACCCTCCCCTCTATCTGTCCCGTTGTAGTCGACAGCATCCATCCATCAACTAGAGTGTCTTGCTGTTTAAATCCCCTGCTACCACTCTGAGTCCTGGGCCTGTCTCTGCCTGTGTCTGAATGTGTTAGCATCATAACACCATAACTTGTTACATGTCACATATCATACATATTATACCAGCCAGGCATGAACTTAGGACTGGTGGATGATCATGTCAATTAAATCATAATTTACTCCTGCTTGAATACATGCTGAATATGAACAATGCTAGAGTAATGTAAATTACATGCATCAGATTGTAAATTAAATGTAACCAGTTGACAGATATCCGTATAATAATTGAGAAAAAATATAAAAGCCCATGTTCCTATACTACCCTACCAAGCAAAAAGGCAGTACAGTGAGGGAAAAAAGTATTTGATCCCCTGCTGATTTTGTACGTTTGCCCACTGACAAAGATATGATCAGTCTATAATTTTAATGGTAGGGTTATTTGAAGAGTGAGAGACAGAATAACAACAACAAAAATCCAGAAAAACGCATGTCAAAAATGTTATAAATTGATTTGCATTTTAATGAGGGAAATAAGTATTTGACCCCTCTGCAAAACATGACTTAGTACTTGGTGGCAAAACCCTTTTTGGCAATCACAGAGGTCAGACGTTTCTTGTAGTTGGCCACCAGGTTTGCACACATCTCAGGAGGGATTTTGTTCCACTCCTTTTTGCAGATCTTCTCCAAGTCATTAAGGTTTCGAGGCTCACGTTTGGCAACTCTAACCTTCAGCTCCCTCCACAGATTTTCTATGGGATTAAGGTCTGGAGACTGGCTAGGCCACTCCAGGACCTTAATGTGCTTCTTCTTGAGCCACTCCTTTGTTGCCTTGGCCGTGTGTTTTGGGTCATTGTCATGCTGGAATACCCATCCACAACCCATTTTCAATGCCCTGGCTGAGGGAAGGAGGTTCTCACCCAAGATTTGGCCCCGTCCATCGTCACTTTGATGCGGTGAAGTTGTCCTGTCCCCTTAGCAGAAAAACACCCCCAAAGCATAATGTTTCCACCTCCATGTTTGACGGTGGGGATGGTGTTCTTTGGGTCATAGGCAGCATTCCTCCTCCTCCAAACACAGCGAGTTGAGTTGACGCCAAAAAGCTCGATTTTGGTCTCATCTGACCACAACACTTTCACCCAGTTCTCCTCTGAAACATTCAGATGTTCATTGGCAAACTTCAGACGGCCCTGTATATGTGCTTTCTTGAGCAGGGGGACCTTGCGGGCGCTGCAGGATTTCAGTCCTTCACAGCGTAGTGTGTTACCAATTGTTTTCTTGGTGACTATGGTCCCAGCTGCCTTGAGATCATTGACAAGATCCTCCCGTGTAGTTCTGGGCTGATTCCTCACCGTTCTCATGATCATTGTAACTCCACGAGGTGAGATCTTGCATGGAGCCCCAGGCCGAGGGAGATTGACAGTTATTTTGTGTTTTTTCCATTTGCGAATAATCGCACCAACTGTTGTCACCTTCTCCCCAAGCTGCTTGGCGATGGTCTTGTAGCCCATTCCAGGCTTGTGTAGGTCTACAATCTTGTCCCTGACATCCTTGGAGAGCTCTTTGGTCTTGGCCATGGTGGAGAGTTTGGAATCTGATTGATTGATTGCTTCTGTGGACAGGTGTCTTTTATACAGGTAACAAACTGAGATTAGGAGCACTCCCTTTAAGAGTGTGCTCCTAATCTCAGCTCGTTACCTGTATAAAAGACACCTGGGAGCCAGAAATCTTTCTGATTGAGAGGGGGTCAAATACTTATTTCCCTCATTAAAATGCAAATCAATTTATAACATTTTTGACATGAGTTTTTCAGGATATTTTTGTTGTTATTCTGTCTCTCACTGTTCAAATAAACCTACCATTAAAATTATAGACGGATCATTTCTTTGTCAGTGGGCAAATGTACAAAATCAGCAGGGGATCAAATAGTTTTTTCCCTCACTGTAACTGCTCATAGCGTGGAACTGAGAAAAATGGCTTTTATTTGCCTTGGTTTCACAGTAACCTTATGCAGTTACTGCTAACATGACCCCCATTTTCTCCAAAACACAATACAATAGAGGCAGGATACTTGTCCACATGATTAAGCATGTATTTAATGTAGCAAAAATGACTAACTAATTTTCGACCAAATGAGCAGTTACTGCCTTTTTGCTTGGTAGGGCAGTATACAAAGTCATCATTCAACATTCCTGAAGGGAAAGCATATATTTTATTATGTGTTGCATATGGATTACACTACAGTGAGTTTACGTGTAGAATGATACCTCAAAGCAAAATGTGTATTTTATATAGGTGATTCTCAGAGATTCCCAGTGATTGTACTGGGATCTAATTTCACACGATATCTCTCTCTGCTGTCTGTCTGTTTGTCTGTCTGTGTAGTTAGTTAGCAACACATTAACATTAAACGTCTGTTCGCCTAAGGCAAAACCACCAACAGAGAGAGAGAGAGGGAGAGAGATAGAATGGAGAGATACATTTTTTTAAATACCACAGAAGGAATTCTCATTTAATGTCCTCAACATGTCCCCCCTCCCTTCCCTCCAATATGAGATGTAAATATTTAATATAACTGAAGACAGCCTTCACAGCAAATACAGCAGGCTGTGGTTAGTGCCATTATGAAGGGTGCTGTAGAGCGCCTGTGTGCTGGGGGCTGGCTGGATGGATCACCTCTGGGCCTGTGGTAGTGGTAGTGATGACAGCGTTTAGCGCTGTTCCCTGTAGTCTACTACTGATTAGACCTAACATCTTCCTAATAACCTTAACTAGAACAACGCCCCAGGACGCTGCTCTCCTCCGCTGGGAGGGAGAGGGGGATGAGCTGAAGGCTACTCAACCACCTCTCCTCTGTCTTCTCAAAGTCACCCCACTATCCTCTGTCTCCTCTCATCTGTTATCTTCTCCTCTCCTCCTGTACTTGGCCCCATCCTCTCATTTTGAGCCAGAACTCCCCTTCTAACTCTCCTATTCTCCTCTTCTCTACTCCCTTCTTTTCCATTTAACCAAATGGAGGGAACTCAGAATTTTCATGGAATTGAGTTTGTTACGGTTCAAGTGACCAGACTGCAGAAGTTGCGGCATGAATATGAAGAGAAACCATCCTATGAATGTATTCTTTAATATAGCAGGTCCCTGACCTCAGTGGTAACATTATCCAGTGAGATGAGGATGGAATGAGAACAAAATAATTTATTGCGGTTTAAAGCTGTAGGGAGCGGTTTTATGTCTATCACTCCCTATGTGGTTGTTTTTATGTACGTGGTACTTTACTTTTTCATAGCTTAACACACACACACAGACACACAGACACACACACACGCACGAGCGCGCACAGAGACACACACACAGACATACAAATCTCTAGCATTTGCTATATTTCTATGTACATAGAAAATACCTCCAACGTATTTTCTAATGGGGGCATAATCCAATATGCAAAAATGAAAATCCAAAATGCTAATAGAAATGGCCTGCGCTCGACCTACTCTTGCTTTCAAGTGACTGGTCCTCTTTTTCTCCTCAGTCTCGGCAATTTCAGAGCAGAGTTAATAAAATCATCACTTTTAACTTTTATGGCTTTTATCTACTCCAGTTCTTACAGCATTCACTGATATGAATGGTAAAATGGTCCGTTTTGAGTTGGAACAGTACCGCGAGAAGACTGGAGGAGCTGGGCTGAGTCCCTTGGTGACGTCAGAGAGTCGGCGGTGTGTCAGGGCTGTCATGTGAGGCTGGGGAAACAGTTCGACCAGGAAATCTCCGTTTGTTGATAGGGTTATAGTTTAGCTGGTGACCGTCGGGGAGCAGATAAGTTGTTTTTAGTAAAACAAGGTTTTAGTTTTCATTTGTTCGCCATGGCATCTCTATTCAAGAAGAAGACAGTCGACGGTAAGTTTGTTTTCCGCTGATTGTAGGATTGTAACAAATTAACAAAGTTGTTTGAATTGGTGAGCGCCAGTGCGCTACTAACGGCATCATCTACTGAACAAGCCTGTTTTACCAGTTTAACTGATACCAGTTTAAAAAGTCAAGATTCATGTTTATGTTACGAAATCAACATTGGTCAACGTGGAATCATCTAAAGGTAGATTGTGTGTTAATGAGGATTAGCTGAAATTAACAGGCTATTTATAAACTGGCTGCCTGAAACTAGACATACAATTCCACGTGTCTGTGTATTAGTGAAGGTAGCTGGTAAAGTTGTTTTAAAAAAACTGTGTTCTGTGTGTCACGATTTATGACCATCGTGTAACTGGTGAACAGGTACAGTGTAGCTGTAGACATTGTTACATTGTTCAATTGATGTGATGATGCGATGATGCTGTCTACACTATGTTCAAGTGTTACTTTGTAATTTACCTGCTGACTGCAACAGAGAATTCCATGAGGAACAGCATCTAGCAGTGTAAGTCCTGTAAGAAAGCTTTGTTCAGGTTTAGACAGAACTAGTGAGAGAATCATGTGATCCATAGATACTGATGTTGAATGATTGCGTTACTTCATTCTGTTAATTAAAAGACAGCTGGATATAGGTTATGTTGACAATAGTCTGCTCCAGTCCCTCTACTGCCCCAATCCCCCACACAATGGCTCGTTAAGTGATGATCATGTCTAGATTTCCATTCGGCTCACAGAGTTGTCAAACATGATGCAAGAGTAAACAAAGTCATCAGTCAATACACACAACAGTGATAATTAGGTATGTGTGTGAGAGAGAGAGAGAGAGAGAGCGAGCTCAGGCTGCCTGTAGCTTTTAATGCTGCTGACACTTTGAAAATGTAGCAATATGTTGAACGAAGAACCCCAAAATATAGATTTTCAGGTCTCTTGAAATATATATTTTATCTCAATGTGCCTTACCTCGATAACGAAGGTTAAGAAAATAAAGAGGAAGAAATGTCTCCATCTTATAAATACTGGGCCTAATGCCTATCAGTTAAAATGGCTCCATCTTATAAATACTGGGCCTAATGCCTATCAGTTAAAATGTCTTGCTTAATGGCCATCAACCTTACAAGGTCAAAATGCAATAACCCTTCGGGCTATTTAGAAAATATAATGCATCAATTATATCTAAATCACTAATTACTTTATTAAACAAAAACATATTGCAAGTTTCCATCTAATTCAATTGCAAATGTATCTCATTTAATATGAATAAGTTATTCCGTGACAACAGTGTCATTGATAAAGAATATTCACTTACTGTAATTGTACTGTACCTTTATTCAAGGTCAGATAGTTGATAGGATATCTCCTCTTCTCCTTCTCTCCTCTCTCTCTGGGCATGGTGTGCCAAGGTTGCCCGATGTTGAGAAGCAGTGGCATCCTATGGTAGGGCGTGTAGTGGCGTGCGGGGGTGCGATGGCGGGCGGAGGTTAGCTGGTGGAGTTTTATAGATTATTACCCCACCCTCTTTTAGACGTTGTCAATACGTCACCCTGTACGTAGGTACTACGTTTAACTCTCACAAGTGGTCCAGCTCTCTGTCTATTACGTTTTGGGGGAGATGAGGCCACTGGTACCTATAGCAAGGATATTCACTATTTTATTTTATTTTTTGTCAACATTTGTACTTTAGGGTAATTGTATAAGATTGAGAGCCTATTAATCTGCAAAAACATTTATTAAACTTTTCTGCAGTCTGGATATATATATATATATATAATTTCTCTATCACTTTCACCATGCATTTTCCTCTAAAAGCTTGACATGCTTTACAACAACACAACTTTCATTGCTGCCATCCTTCAGTTTGGACTGTTACTGCAGGAATGATATTCTCTAACACACACCCCCCAAAAAATCCTCATATTGTTTTGAAATGTTTTATTTATACTTTTCTTTAGTTTTGAGGAAAACCCTTCTTTTAAGAAAAGTAAGCTAGTGTTCTTTGAATATCTAGCATTTGATCCAGTAGTGAAACAGAGGGTCAACAGAGGGTCAAGTTAGAGGTTGTGTTAGAGCTACTGGTACCCACTCCACTGTAGAGGTCATCTCTGGCAGTACTCTGGCTCTGGTGAAGGAGTCCAGTGCAATGGTTTAGGGTTTATTGTATCAGCTTGTAGACTGCCCAAGCTTACTATGTCTGCATGTGCGTGTCTGCGGTAACCTTAGGGCTAATAGCAGTGTAGGGGACCGGGTCCTCTACCCAAATATGCGAGGTGGGATGGCAGGGACACATTCACAGCAGGGTGTGTGTGTGTGTGTGTGTGTGTGTGAGAGAGAGAGAGGCAGTTTGCAGGAAATTGCTAGGACAGTAGTGTGCCCTTGCCTCCAGACATGCCTGGTCTCTGGGACTGCTCTCCCCCAAACTCATAAACCACTGCTGGGTGTGTGTCTTAGGGACTGCTCCTGTATGACTATCTCTTTTCCACTTCATTTCATGCTTGTGCCTATATTGTCCCCTTGATGCTACACTTCAGTGGTTTTATCCTGCCTTAAAACGTGGATTCTTCTTTTTTGTTTTTATTGCTGTTGTATGTATCAAATCAGGAGCCTGGTGCGTTTTTATTGGAAACCGTTGAAATAAGACACCACATAGTTTACCCTGCCTACATTTCTAAAAGTATAAATAATATGTTCCGAAGGGATATTTTTAGTCTGGGTCTATCTGAAGTATGAAATATCTCGATAAGAGTTAAATGATGAGCATCTCTTTAGTGTTGGTCCCTCTGTACATTAAGAAATAATCAAGTTTTATCGTGTACAGTTGAGTCTGGTATTTTGAGCATGGTGTGTGTGACGGATTGTGTTATACACACGCCATGTCGGGGTAATGGATAGTGTGTGAGGCAGGGATGGTTTAGATTCCAGACTCAGCCCTGTTAATGAGGAATGTCCAGAGCTATTGTCCCTGTCTATCTACCCGTGTGAACAGAATGGTACTGTGCTTCTATAGCTAAACAGAAAGCGTAGCTCAATGCCCAGCATAACTGTATGAATGAGTTGTATGTCATAAATAAATAAATAAATAAATATCTCCTTTGTTTTCTGTATCCTCTCTCTCAGATGTTATAAAGGAACAAACTAAGGAGCTTCGCGGTACTCAGAGACAGATCACTAGAGACAGAGCTGCTCTGGAGAAACAAGAGAAACAAATGGTGAGACACACACACACACACACACAACTCACCCTATGAAGTGCTGGTAGGACTGAGCCAGGTTTTAGTTTCTCAGTAGATCCTTTTCCTTAGATTGCTGCTGATTGCATCAAACGTGTGTAAATGACTGTAGGCTAATCCTGCTTCATCCTACCTCCACTCGCATCCCTTTCCTGCGCTGTCTGATAGGCCTACAGGCTGCTTAGCTAACGGCTGGGATAGAAAGGACAGGATTGGACAGGTAGAATAGCTACAGGGGAGAGAGGAGGTAGAACACACACAGTCACAATAGGACTGTGTGAACAGCAGAATAGAACATTTCCCCTCCATTTCCTCCTATGTCAGAAGGATGAAAGGAAGAGTGGTGGCTCGTTGTTGTTTTAAGTAAACATCACACAGGCCATAATTACCTCCCAAGGGACCAGCTTTTTATTACTCATTAATATTTCTCCTAATTAATTTAGTTTTTATCTAGTTATCTTTGTTGTTGGTCTGAAAAAATATATATTCTCTAAGAAGAGGAAGTGACCTATATTACAGTTTAGCATAAATGTATTTGTGCCACACACACACACACACACACACACACACACACACACACACACACACACACACACACACACACACACACACAGCTTTCCCTGTCTCTGTTTGCTCTTCCTCTGCTGGGGCTGCTGTAGTTGCTGTGCTGGGAGACTCCTCATTATTATTAGACTCACTAACACAGAGACTACTGGGCCTTTCAGCACGCACCCCAAAAACAACTGATGTCAACATTATTATCACTAACACAGAGACTACTGAGCCTTTCAGCACGCGCCCCAAAAACACAACAGCACAGTTTCGAAAATAATATTTTCTTCTTTCAACCAGATATAGTATCTATATTATTCAGCACTGTGTGTGTAATGCTTTGAATTTATAGCCAATTTATTCTATAGAACAACTTGGTTCATTATTCAGATGAAAAGGAACATGTTTTGTCACTTATCTACCTGAAATATTGCCCTGGTCCAGTGAACATTAGATCAGTCTGTCTCTATGTACATTGTTACTCTGTGTGATAGCATCATCTATCTGTCAGTTTTAGCTCTTGCCTCTCTCTCGTTCTCTCTCTCTCTGAGGCAGTATAACATCAGTAATAAGCTCACATCAGCAACACTCATCATCCCAGTCAGTCAACACTAAAACTCAGCTACATCAGCCTAGATTCCCACTGTTAAATATTTACAGTGTCATTTTTGCTTTATGGCAGATATCAAAAAGAAGCATCATTATTAAGATGCTTAGGTCTTATATTTGTCTATTCTTAACATGAATCTACTTAGCAGGCAGACAGACAGCACCTGTGTGTGTTTCAGAGGGGAATGTAATGGGCCTGTAATGGTAATGTGCTTACTCAGCTGTTTAGCAGAGCTCTGTACCGGAGGAGGAGACTGGAGCACTTCACAATCAGCCTAATGGCAGTTTAACCCTCATACACACTGGCAGAGGGAGGGGGTGGAGGATTTGGGAATATTATTCCGGTAAACTGTAATGATGATCATTAATAAATTGTTGTTTTCAGGTCTGGCTCTTCAGAACAAACACACATACACACAGACATAGGGCTGCAGCTGAATCTGTACTGTTTCCCAGGGGACATGGACAGCCTTGCGGTGTGTTTCCTCAGGGCGAGAGTCTGTTTTCATGTGTTTACCGAAGCTAAGAGAGGCTGGTAGCTCACAGGTGTTTAGACCATCGCCAAATCATACTATTTACACTGTTTACACTCTAACAGGGCTCTCTGGGGAACCTGATGTATATGTATTGTATGTATTTATGTAACAGTATGTTTGTGAATGAGTGTAGTGAAGTTGCCTGTTTACAGCTCCCCCTTGATAATCCTGTTCCTTCCCTCTTGTAGGAGATGGAGATCAAGAAGATGGCTAAGTCTGGGAACCGCGAGGCGTGTAAGATCCTGGCCAAGCAGCTGGTCCAGCTGAGGAAGCAGAAGAACAGGACCTACGCCGTCAGTTCAAAGGTCACCTCCATGTCCACACAGACCAAGGTCATGAACTCCCAGATGAAGATGGCTGGAGCCATGTCTGCTACGGCTAAGGTAAAGAGCACCACACACCTGCGTGCATTCACACACACATTCAGACAGCCACGCACACCATCACATATTGGATGTTGGGCCTCCAAAGGTTAGAGCATTTTCTTATTGTATAGTAGCTCCACACTCACCATACATCTATGTGTTTCTGTGTGTCTGGGTAAATGAGGCTGAAAGCAGACCCACTAACCCAGTTAAAACATTCAAACGGCTTCTCCAAAAACAGCAGAAGAGTTCAAAGGATTCTTCTCCTCTCTTGAGTGTGTAATAATTAGTGTCTTAGTCTGTCTATATTTCCTGTCATCCCCCTCAGGATGGTAATGCTTGTCTGACTGGGTGGAGATCCTCCATCCTACACCTGTTTACAGCTCAGACACACAGATGACATCCTTACACATCTTAGCTGTTATCAATTAGGCTTCCGGTCATGTTTAAAGCAGCATATCTAATTAGCCCAGTTATATGACTATATTAGCCCGTCATGTTTAGAGCTTGGAACGTGAACTAGTTACAGTCACTAAGTATTTATTAATGTTGTTATTAATGTATTAATGATCAATCTTTTTTTTCTTATTCAAAGCTGTCAATTAATCATAATCAGGATGGTGATTAGCTCTAACAAAGTGATGAAATTAACGTGTTTAGGGAAAACAGCTCACTGTGTTTTAGGGAAAACAGCTCACAATTCTGAGGTGGTAGTATGTAACTGAATGTGTGCACCCTATGGCTCCTGCAACTCTGGGATAAGGCAATTTGTCTTCATTGTGGAGGAGAAAATACTAACTTTTCACCAAAAAGCCCAAACCAGCCTCATCTATGTATAGAGACACACCACTATGCGGCTGCAGAGAGACCCACTATAAACAAACACACACTCAAACAGTTTGGGAACAATATGCAAATGACATCTAATTGGAGGCAGTGTGTGCAGCTCGTTTGGCTGTTTTAGGCTCCACAGTGAAACTAGGCCATGGCTGTGCCAACACACAGGAAGAAGAGGCAGATTCCCTCTGTGTGTTGATAATGTGCGTACATGCTCTGGGAGTTGTGTATTGTCTGTGCGGTATGTTGTAGTAGTATTTGTGTTGTAACTCTTGTGTGTCTGTGTGTTGTCCAGACGATGCAGACGGTGAACAAGAAGATGGATCCTCAGAAGACCCTCCAGACCATGCAGGACTTCCAGAAGGAGAACATGAAGATGGGCATGACAGAGGACATGAGTAAGACCTGCTGCCATTGGCTTTATAGCCTAGGATTTAAATATTTAAAAGATGCACAATAGTAACAGGAAAAAAAACTGTCTTTTTTTCCCCCACAGCTTTTAACAGTAAACTGACTAGTACCTCTGGCTCTCTACCTCTCTCTCTGTCTGCCCCCCCTCTCCCTCTTTACTCCCCTCCCTCCCTCCCTCCCTCCCTCCAGTCAACGATACGTTAGATGAGATATTTGACGAGTCAGGGGATGAGGAAGAATCTCAGGACATTGTGAACCAGGTTCTGGACGAGATTGGCATTGAGATCTCTGGAAAGGTAAGACCTATTGCCCTATACCATACCCCAGTCACTTCCCTCTATATGCAGTCCTCTGGAAAGGTAAGAGATAGTCCTGTACCATCTCAAAGCCTTTTCCATCTGGATGCTGTGAGGTGCAGATAGATAGACAGACAGACAGGCAGACAGCTGGAGGAGAGGGGGATAGCCCTTAGCCTGCCAGTTCTTATGGGAAGAAAGTATGTAGATTGTGCCTGCATGAGAGGCCATTACAGTGGCTGTCTCCATCTGGCAGAGAACCCACTCCCCCTGGGGGACAACATGTGCTACTACACCACCACCGCTCTAAATGCAGAAGAGCTACTGTACTGTGTGTGTTGTAAGCACGGCTGGCCCGCTCATTAGGCAGGATTAGGCAGCCACCTATGGTGGCAGATTGACAAGTGTGGCATTTTCCGAGCTAAACTGACCAAGACACACCTCCATCAACACATAAAATCTCACATCATTTTGCCCAAAAACAATGACAATTTCTCTCAGTGGCAGTGGCATATGGGCTTTTTAGGTGAGCGCTGATGCCGCCCTGTGATAAGCAGTGCCCACTTTGTCAAAATATTTTGCTTGTCCATTCCCAGCTTGCCTATCCAGGGTGCTGTTGGAGAGATGCATCGCTGCAGTGCTCCACCAATGTTCTGTCAAAAAAATTATCTAACATAAATCATGTAGCAGATATAGGATATGGTAGAAAGAGTATGTGGCCTTTTCTGTAGCCTACAGGCTGGAGATAAAATGTATGACAATGTAATGAGACAGACACTTTTTACATCATGCCTAACCTAAATGGTGCTCAATTAAATGGCGCTCAATTAAATAGAAAATGCGCTGTCATGTTAACATATCCTAAAAACAGGACAGGTCAAAGTAAAATGGACAATATGGAATGGACAATCACAACTGTTGTCCAGGAGTTTCACCCTCATGATCAGTGGTTTCAAGTTTGTATCTGTCAATTATTGACAAGCTGATCATAGTGAAAAAGAAAATAGTTCTGCATTTCCCGATGTGTAAACACATTGCAAATAGGCTCATGATAACTCCTGATAAAGTTGGGTAGCTGATATTCAGAGCTTAATTAGCCAAATTGATTAGTCACAGGAACCAGGACTAATAAAGCCACAAGGATGGGCATTCATAAAATTCCATTGTGGGCTGACATAGTAGGCTACACCCCAGTAAGCACGGACCGACGACGACGCCTTTTGGACTTCTTTTTTCGGTGCAGTCCGGACCGGCCTTGATTTCAACATCCACGGACATTGATTTTTGGTCCGATCCGGGCAAAATCTGAACGAATCATAGACATCTATGTTTGCTTCAGATTTTGTCCGGTCTGGACCAGCCTTGATTTGTCCCAAACATAGACGTCTATAAATTACATTCAGAAACAAAAATGAGCCTGATTTCAACATCCGGAAAATACGTATTTTCAACTTTCATTCAGAACCGAAAATGAACCTGATTTCAACGTCCGGAAAATATGTATTTTTCAACGTCCGGAAACTACGCCTTTTCAATGTCCTGGAAAACTTATTTTAAACATACGGAAACTACCTTTTCACCTTTTAATCAGAACCTACATTTAACCTAACTTCAACGTCTGGAAAATACGTCTTTTAGACATATTTTCAACGTAATTTTGCTTACTGGGACTATTCTAGTTTTGTGGGGGTGGCATTTTTTGGTCTTGCCTAGGGTGGCAGAACAGCAAGGACCGGCCCTGGTTGCAAGCCCAGTGTCAGTGTTAAGCTGTTGTAATGTGTGTGTTTCAGATGGTGAGAGCCCCAGCAGCAGGGAAGAATCTCCCCACTGCCTCTCCTAAACGGAAAACACAGATCTCTGACGACGAGATAGAGAGACAGCTCAGAGCACTGGGAGTGGACTAACACATACATACACACACACACACACCATGGGCTAGGCCTGTGTACTAGCAGGCTGGTGGTCCATGTGTCGGAGACTGGGAGACTGTGGCTGGTTATGAATATGTAATGACTAAATGATGGAATAATATAATAATGTGTTATTATGACCCAAACTACAATCTGCTGAAGGATGGGATCTTTATGTACATACAGACAGTTGACTCCGGTGACCTCTATGTGTACATGGGAGGACCAATCCTGTGGGAGGATGAAGTAGTGATGGTTGTTCTCTGTGCTCTCACATCTTTAGGTACAGTACTATAGATGCTTGTGATGTCATAGACTACTGACAATGTGTCTGTCTAGTACCACTGACATTAACTCTAGGAGCTACTGACAATGCTTGACTTTTTCCACTAATTAACATTTTGCATGAGAATCTATGGAATCAGCTGGACCAAACTGGGTATCAGTTAGGGACATAGATTCAGTTTGACACAATAACTTGTGAAATAATAATCTAATGCTAATTCAAACTAATAATCATAAACTTGATATATCAAGTAATGGTTACTTTTAATTGCTTGTTTTGTACTACTGAGTTGTACTCTAATTTGAAGATATTGTCTGTGTCTTAGTTGATCTCTGTGTCCTTTCTTTCTGATGTGGGATGGAACCAGCAGTCTGTGTCCTGTCTTTCTGATGTGGGATGGAACCAGCAGTCTGTTGTGTCCTGTCTTTCTGATGTGGGATGGAACCAGCAGTCTGTGTCCTGTCTTTCTGATGTGGGATGGAACCAGCAGTCTGTTGTGTCCTGTCTTTCTGATGTGGGATGCAACCAGCAGTCTGTTGTGTCCTGTCTTTCTGATGTGTGATGGAACCAGCAGTCTGTCTGTCCTGTCTTTCTGATGTGGGATGGAACCAGCAGTCTGTATGTCCTGTCTTTCTGATGTGGGATGGAACCAGCAGTCTGTTGTGTCCTGTCTTTCTGATGTGTGATGGAACCAGCAGTCTGTCTGTCCTGTCTTTCTGATGTGTGATGGAACCAGCAGTCTGTCTGTCCTGTCTTTCTGATGTGTGATGGAACCAGCAGTCTGTCTGTCCTGTCTTTCTGATGTGTGATGGAACCAGCAGTCTGTCTGTCCTGTCTTTCTGATGTGTGATGGAACCAGCAGTCTGTCTGTCCTGTCTTTCTGATGTGTGATGGAACCAGCAGTCTGTCTGTCCTCCTCATCTCTCTTTTCTGATGTGGGATGGAACCAGCAGTCTGTTGTGTCCTGTCTTTCTGATGTGGGATGGAACCAGCAGTCTGTGTCCTTTCTTTCTGATGTGGGATGGAACCAGCAGTCTGTTGTGTCCTGTCTTTCTGATGTGTGATGGAACCAGCAGTCTGTCTGTCCTGTCTTTCTGATGTGGGATGGAACCAGCAGTCTGTATGTCCTGTCTTTCTGATGTGGGATGGAACCAGCAGTCTGTTGTGTCCTGTCTTTCTGATGTGTGATGGAACCAGCAGTCTGTCTGTCCTGTCTTTCTGATGTGTGATGGAACCAGCCGTCTGTCTGTCCTATCTTTCTGATGTGTGATGGAACCAGCAGTCTGTCTGTCCTGTCTTTCTGATGTGTGATGGAACCAGCAGTCTGTCTGTCCTGTCTTTCTGATGTGTGATGGAACCAGCAGTCTGTATGTCCTGTCTTTCTGATGTGTGATGGAACCAGCAGTCTGTCTGTCCTGTCTTTCTGATGTGTGATGGAACCAGCAGTCTGTCTGTCCTGTCTTTCTGATGTGTGATGGAACCAGCAGTCTGTATGTCCTGTCTTTCTGATGTGTGATGGAACCAGCAGTCTGTATGTCCTCCTCATCTCTCTTTTTATCTCGGCTGCTGTGCAGTTACCGTATCTGTTATTTAAGCTGTGTGCTTAAACCACACACACACACACACACACACTAGAGTGGACAAGGAGTTTGTGAAGATAACACTAATGGTTTTGTCTTCCTGTAGTTCTCTCCACCATGCTGTAAGAGCAGGTTAGGAGACAATGACATATTGTGCAATGGCAACTAAACAGCATTTAATGCAGCCTAGAATGTTCTCTCATGGTCCTTTGTGGTTTTCTAATGTGGACTGGTATAACACTGAATGCTAAAATGATTATCTTAATGATTATTACTGGAAAGTATTGAGACTGGTACACAATATTTTACATTCGTTTCTTTTCAACTTGATTTGTGGTGCAATTCAAATGTAAATAAATGAAGGTTGTTGTCACGCCTTTTATCCACCATGTACAGTATGTCAACTAATGTATGTATCCTCTGTGTTTGTACAGTTCTACTGTTTAGGGTTGATGATGGCTTTTATAATGAATAAAATCACTTCATGTACTATCTGCTGCTCAAACAATTACCTATGCCAACCACACCTCCTTCACACTTCACATCAATGGTGTTTTTATTCAGTCATTGAAGAGGACAGTCAACAGTAGAAGTCACAGACATGAAGGCCCAGAGCTGTAACTACATGTAGATGAGGCTACAGACACACAGCCACACAGCCTCCCTCCCACTGGAGAACAGAGCCATATAAACCACAGGCCGTAAATGAACATGAAGAGCACATTACGTAAGGACCCTCTCAGTGTCGGTAGTGTCTCAGGGCTCCCATCCTCTCAGACAAATGGCATAATTATACAGTACAGGGTGCATGTGCATTTATATTTGTCTGAACACAGCTCCCTCTTATTGGGCTCTCGGAAATACCAACTGCTTAATAAATCAATTAACAAATCATTCAATTTAATGCATACGACTGCACAATCCATTAATTAATCAATTGCATCTACGGTAAATAGATGAATTAAATTATATATTACTTATTTTTGATAAATCAACCAGGTACCGAATGATTGATTGTAAGACAATGACAAGCACTTTTGAGTCCAACTCTACACTTATGCTACTCTATAATGTCTCCAGTATGCTACAGGGAGACAGGTGCTTATCTATCATCATCTAAATCAGCTCCTCTCCTCTCCTCACTGTTGGTTTGAATGTATTTATTCATGGAAACACAAAGAAATCAGTAAGTATGAAAAATGACATAAAACTGGGACAGCGGGTTTTGATTTCTTAATAATCAAAATGTCTGCGAATGTCTGTATATAGTCTTCTCTCTCTCTGGGTTTGAAGATACTGTATCTCCGACTCGAGAACACAAATCCGTCAATAAATTAGGTTTTCACATACATAGTCATTCAGTTTCATATATTACATTTCAGATAAACAGATCATGATAAAGACATTGGAATATATTCCCATCATTAGTTTTTACAACTACCAGACATGGAATCAAATTATTATACAGTGGTTTAGGCACTTCTGGGATAAATAGTAGTAGGCTGCAGGCACTACAAGTACAATATGCTTTTGGTCCAGTAAAGGAATGAGGTGACACCAGAACTCAAGTTCTCTTGGTCTTAGAGGTTAGATAGGAGTTAGAGGTCAGGGGTTAAGGTTATCTACAGCAGAGTTTCCTAAACTCGGTCCTGGACAGGTAGGACTGTCCTTCGTCTGGTAGGAGCTGTTGTGGAGGCTGCTCTTAACCCGTTTCTCTCATTGCCGTGGGTTACAGAACCAGACCTGGACCACCTCCTTTTCCAGGTGAAGCCCCTCAGCCATGTGGGCGATCTCCTGAGAGGAGGGCTTGATCTTCTCCCAGAAACTACACTGGGGGGACTGTGGCTCGGAGAGCACGACCCCCACCCAGATCATGCTCTGGAAATGTATACAGACAAGGAAACTAAAGAGATTGAGACAGAGAAACATCAACCGTGATACCAGCTACAGCCACTAGAGGGGAGTGTATCTGTATTAATGTTTAAGGTTGTGCTGTGTGTGTGTGTGTGTGTGTGTACCTTGCAGTGTGTTTGCTCCATTAACCATGTTGGGTTGCAGGACACTGCAGGTCTGGAGGATTCTGGCCTAAGATATACTGGCAGACAGCATCTTCTGAGCTAGGGAGGAAATCATCATCACCATCAGCATCGTCATCAGAGGGGGAGTGAGGGAGAGAGACCTTAGATCAGTTTAGACATGGCTTTTCGTTGCACCCATGTAAGTATATTTTTAAGTGTCCATGGGTGCACCTGTTTCTGAAAAACTGCATTGAGTGATAGCGATAAAACTGTGCTTGGTTTCCATTCTTTGTAGAAGCTGTAGTTTTGAATTAGATAATTACATTCCACATAGTGTGGGTTCATTTTCAATGATGATGTCAGAACATTTGATCTCAATCAGCAGGTGTTGTGTTCTTCTGGTGAATTATTGTCTCATGGTGAATGTGGACTGTTAATTTATCTTACTACAGTAATAATTATCTACAGACAGACACAGCAGGGACAATGAGCTGATTAGATACATTTACATAATTTAAATGCATTTAAACAAATGACTACTTGTCTTTGGAATTTCTCCTTCCCTGCTTGATGTACTTTGACTCACATTAGATTGGATTGAAACACACTCAGACAGGATGGGTATATTACAGTCCTGTAAAAAATAAATGCTTCCAAAAGTTCCAATAGGAAGGAAAATACACCATTCACATCACTGTCTGAATGTAGGCTTCAGTGTGTTCAATGGTAGTAGGCTGTTAATCAGAATACTGACTGAATCTTATAATAAATTGTGCAAGCATTACTGTTCAGATGCAGGCCAAAATCGTCATCCTCAGCTGTTGAGTAAGATGTGTGTGTGTGCATGTGCATGCACGTGTGAGGGAGTAAGTTAATACATTCCTGTCACTCTGCAGCCCAGATAGCAAAGCATGACCAAACACAACTGTTAGGAGACTGGAAATGGTTTAGAGAGATAGAAATAAGCGGTTATCACAGGTTAGGTCTCAGAGGTTATGGGTTAGCGGTGGGGGTGAGAGGACACCATGTTGTGTGTGGAGGCGGAGGAGGGCAGGCAGTCAGCAGCATAGGCGTGGTGAAGGAGTCAGAGCTGAACGCCTGGCATGACATTACAATGATCACACGACCTCCTTGCTACCTGGACAGGATAAAGTAGATAGACCTTTGCTCTGCTCTGCTCTCTTCTCCTCCTCTCTGCTCTCTTCTCATCTGCTCTCCTCTGCTCTCCTCTCTTCTCCTCCTTTCATCCTCTCCTTTCCTCTGTTCTCCTTCTCTCTCCTCTCCTCTGCTCACACTGCTCTCCTCTGCTCTCCTCCCCTCCCCTCTTCTCTCCTCTCCTCTTAGCCATTCTAAGGTAGGTGGTGGGGGTGAGAGGTTACCTGCGGACACCATGTTGTGTGTGGAGGCGGAGGAGGGCAGGCAGTCGGCAGCGTAGGCGTGGTGCATGAGGAGTGGCAGGGAGTCTCCTGCCAGGGTGGTGAAGGAGTCCGAGCTGAATGCCTGGCATGACATCACGATAATCACATAACCTGATTGCTACCTGGACAGGATCAAGTAGATAGACTTCCTCTGGTTCTGCTCTGCTCTCCTCTCCTCTCATCATCTCTCCTCTCCAATTCCCTCTCCTTCCCTCTCATCTGGTCTCCTCTGCTCTCTTCTCCTCCTCTCTCCTCTCCTTTTTTCTCCTCTGCTATACGCTGCTATCCTCTCTTCTCCTTCTCCCTCCTCTCCTCTCCTCTCCTTCTCTCTTCTCTCCTCGCACTGCTCTCCTTTGCTCCCCTACCCTCTGCTCGCCTCATAGCCGTTTTCAGGTAGGCACTCAGGTGCTGACTTCTCTTTTCTGCCCTATACAGGTAAAAGCTGCTCTGCTTGGCTGGTGCCCCTCTCCTCTAGGCTACACAGGTATACGCTCAGGTGGACAGGTCTCAGGAGGGCTCTCCACATTCTCCAGGCAGCACAGAAAATTGGTAACTCTCTGGGTCTCTCCCTCTCCCTTCTCTCTCAATCACTTTGTTTCTCTCTCTCTGGGTCTCTCTATTTATTTTCTATTTGTATAATATGGATGTATGTTGTGAGCACCAGCCTCAAACTTTGCTAGGGTAACATTTGTAAAGACAGAATAGTCATGAGTGCTACTATAAAAAGAAGGCACACTGCATATATCAATAGTATCATAAAGACTTCACTAGGCACCATATAATGTAATATCAATTATTCCAACAAACATCTGAACAAAACCAAATTCCACGCTAATTTCTAAAACATACACATCTACAGGATAGGTTTTAAACATGAGCTGTTTCATACATTTATACTTTATTTTTGAGCTTTCTAGCAATGTCCCTCTCTGCAGAACTGAATACTAGAAAACTTTAGAAAACACTAGAAACTTCTAGCAATAAATTTGATTTTACCGTGATTGATCTGGTTTGTGGTGAAAGCTGCAAAGTGTATGTTCGTAACTGTGTGTGTTTGTGTTTTTGTTTTTACTATTGTTGTGGGGACCAGATTTCAAGACAAGTGGGGACATTTCGCTGGACCCCACAAGGAAAAAGGCTATTTTAGGCTCAGGGGTTAGAATTAAGGTTAGGTTTAGGGTTAGTGTTAGGTTAGGGGTTTGTGGTTAAGGTTAGGTTAAGGGTTAGTGTTTAGGGAAAATAGGATTTTAAATGGGAATCAACTGTTTGTTCCGCACAAGGATAGTAAAACAAACGTGTGTGTGTTTTGTAAACTCTAACCGTCTGTCCGGTGGTTAGAGTGTGGAGAGGATGTGGCTGGCTCTCTGTATGTTAACTGTGTTTTGCATGACAGAAGTCATGATCTCTGATTAGTAGTTAATCTGGAGACGTGTGCCTGCGTGTGTCTCTGGCCCTGAATCACTCTGCTGGAGAAAATATTTAAGTCCAATTATTGTTTTTGCGACTATTAAAGCGAGAGTTAAACCAGTGAAGTCACAATGTTGTTTAAGAGACATTAAGCTGTTGTTGTAGGAGCAGTAGGTGAGCTGATGCAGTGTTTCCCCTATATTCATTTAGCAGAGGCTAAATTGTTGGCGCCACTCCAAAAAATATGATAAAAAGTCAATACATTTTGGGATGATAATTGCTTGAAATTACCTATAAAACTATGATTATTCTCTCTGCCCCTGTCACGTTCGTTTAAGGACGGGTCAGACCAAGGCGCAGCGTGAAATGCATACATGTTTATTTTAACGATAAACACACGAACAAAACAACGTAACGTGAAGTCCTCAGGCTGAACACAATACAGGCCTCTACACGGAACAAGAACCCACAACTAATGATTGGGGATCATACTTTAGTAGCCTGTTGGCAATCAGAGACAACGAGTGACAGCTGCCTCTGATTGGGAATCACACCTGGCCACACAACCTAGAAAGAGAACATAGAAAATACAACGTAGAACTCCACACCCTGACTCAACATACAAGAGTCCCATACGTCAGGGTGTGACAGCCCCATGACAACATGTGTAGAATTGAAGGAAATTAGCTTTCAAACAGCAAAACATTTTCACTGCAGCCAAGAGGAGGGCTTCCAAAATGTTTGTCGGAGACTGCGCAATTGGCCATGCCCACTACCCCGCCCACCACCTAAGCCCCATTTTGTTCCAGAAAAACGTATATTTGTAGCATTTCATACATTGAGTCCTTTGGGGCATTTCTATTAGGTAGATGCAGATGGGCAACCCTATGCTTCAACATATTTATTTAAAGCAGCTATGCTGCATCAGTTGGGTTACATGTTATAATGCCTTTAATGGGAAAATGGCAACATAATCTAATTTTCATTCATTTTGGAGTAGAATGTCATTTAAAAAAGTCACCAGAAGTGACCATCTCACAGTCATTCTACAACAACAACAAAAATACGGGGGTGCATGGCCCAGAACCCCCCAGCAACCTCCCCACACTAATATGGCCCGGACCCCCCCCAGCAACCTCCCCACACTAATATGGCCCGGACCCCACCTCGCTAACTTTGCCACCACTGCTGAAAAAAATCCTATGGGAAACACTAGTTGATGTCACCACCTACCCAGAAGGTAGAGCATAATGTGGGCATGCTCCAACCTGCCTCATAACACCACAAGGACCTTGAAGCAATACTGCTGTACCATGATAGATCACATTGCTTTGTAGAGCTTAGAATACAAGCAGTGAACAAACAATAGAATGCCATTTTTACTGTCAGAAGTGATAAATCATGGTTTATCCCTATGCCTTTGGCAAGGTGTTTAGCTGGGGTTCAACTGTGTATGTGCATGCATCTGTGTGTGTGTCAGTGTTGGGGAGTAGTGAAATACATGTAGTTCAACTAGTAATTTACAGTGAGGGGAAAAAAGTATTTGATCCCCTGCTGATTTTGTACGTTTGCCCAATGACAAAGACATGATCAGTCTATAATTTTAATGGTAGGTTTATTTGAACAGTGAGAGACAGAATAACAACAAAAAAATCCAGAAAAATGCATGTCAAAAATGTTATAAATTGATTTTCATTTTAATGAGGGAAATAAGTATTTGACCCCTCTGCAAAACATGACTTAGTACATGGTGGCAAAACCCTTGTTGGCAATCACAGAGGTCAGACGTTTCTTGTAGTTGGCCACCAGGATTGCACACATCTCAGGAGGGATTTTGTTCCACTCCTCTTTGCAGATCTTCTCCAAGTCATTAAGGTTTCGAGGCTGACGTTTGGCAACTCGAACCTTCAGCTCCCTCCACAGATTTTCTATGGGATTAAGGTCTGGAGACTGGCTAGGCCACTCCAGGACCTCAATGTGCTTCTTCTTGAGCCACTCCTTTGTTGCCTTGGCCGTGTGTTTTGGGTAATTGTCATGCTGGAATACCCATCCACTACCCATTTTCAATGCCCTGGCTGAGGGAAGGAGGTTCTCACCCAAGATTTGACGGTACATGGCCCCGTCCATCGTCCCTTTGATGCGGTGAAGTTGTCCTGTCCCCTTAGCAGAAAAACACCCCCAAAGCATAATGTTTCCACCTCCATGTTTGACGGTGGGGATGGTGTTCTTTGGGTCATAGGCAGCATTCCTCCTCCTCCAAACACGGCGAGTTGAGTTGATGGCAAAGAGCTCGATTTTGGTCTCATCTGATCACAACACTTTCACCCAGTTCTCCTCTGAATCATTCAGATGTTCATTGGCAAACTTCAGACGGGCCTGTATATGTTCTTTCTTGAGCAGGGGGACCTTGCGGGCGCTGCAGGATTTCAGTCCTTCACGGCGTAGTGTGTTACCAATTGTTTTCTTGGTGACTATGGTCCCAGCTGCCTTGAGATCATTGACAAGATCCTCCCGTGTAGTTCTGGGCTGATTCCTCACCATTCTCATGATCATTGCAACTCCACGAGGTGAGATCTTGCATGGAGCTCCAGGCCGAGGGAGATTGACAGGTCTTTTGTGTTTCTTCCATTTGCGAATAATCGCACCAACTGTTGTCACCTTCTCATCAAGCTGCTTGGCGATGGTCTTGTAGCCCATTCCAGCCTTGTGTAAGTCTACAATCTTGTCCCTGACATCCTTGGAGAGCTCTTTGGTCTTGGCCATGGTGGAGAGTTTGGAATCTGATTGATTGATTGCTTCTGTGGACAGGTGTCTTTTATACAGGTAACACGCTGAGATTAGGAGCACTCCCTTTAAGAGTGTGCTCCTAATCTCAGCTCGTTACCTGTATAAAAGACACCTGGGAGCCAGAAATCTTTCTGATTGAGAGGGGGTCAAATACTTATTTCCCTCATTAAAATGCAAATCAATTCATAACATTTTCGACATGCGTTTTTCTGGATTTTTTTGTTGTTATTCTGTCTCTCACTGTTCAAATAAACCTACTACTAAAATTATAGACTGATCATGTCTTTGTCAGTGGGCAAACGTACAAAATCAGCAGGGGATCAAATACTTTTTTCCCTCACTGTATCTTCACTTTGCAGTAGCTTGGTGGTAGTTAATAACTTTTTTGCAATGTAGTGGTGTAGCTAACTACTGGAACTACACACTACTTTTTTTGCAAAAATAAAATATGGGTGAAGTATGCAATAATTTCGTTTCTTTTTCAGCATTAGACCGGCTAAATTACACATTCTGTTAACATGTGACCTCAAAGTGATCTGTTCTTGCAATTTGTGGTTTGACATTTCAGATTTACATATGATATTTTTTCACGAAGTTGATTGGATGTAGTAAACTACTTTTTCAAAGTAACTTTAGTTAAGTAAACTATTTTTTTCTTAAGGGTAGCTTTAGTGTAGCTTAACTTCTTGCAGTGTGAAGTAATTGGTAGCTATGTAAACTATATTTTCAGAGTAGCTTCCCCAACACGGGTGTGTGTGTGTGTGTGTGTGTGTCCTCAGCAAGGTGTTTAGCTGTCTAACCATCTCTAGAGGAGCAGGCCCTTTAACCACAATGAATAGTCTCCGTAGTAAAGAATAATGTATTGATGGAAGGAGCTGGATCCTTGGAGCAGAGAGAGAGCGAGAGAAAGATAAATAGAGAGAATACTGGAGAGAGGAGAGGCAGGGTAAAAACAGGGGTTAGGGAGGATAAAAACAGGGGTTAGGGAGGGTAAAGAGAGGGGTTAGGGAGGGTAAAGAGAGGGGTTAGGGAGCTGTGAAGAGGAGCCTTTCCCATGGGGGAGACACAGACTCCCAACCTAATTAGCGATCGGACCATGAGCAGGCAGGGCCCTGTCCCCAGCACCTGCCCTGCTCCGACCCCTCACTGAAACACATACGCACACACAGCCTGATCTACCAGAGCAGTGGGAACAGGACACATACACGTCTTCTCACAGGTTACAGGAAGTGCATTGGTGGTGATTCCTAAGTCAGTTTATATGGCATTTTACTGTGTTTGGTTTGTCCTTCTGTCACTTTGGAAATACTTATTTTTTTGTGAAACAGTAGAGTACAGTAGAACACACCAAGTAAATAACTAAGAAAGTAACATTTCTGGATAATTATCAATAGAGAATGCCATCTTAGCCTTCTTTTTGTATGTCTTTCCTGCTAAAGTTAGCACATACAGTCGTGGTCAAAAGTTTTGAGAATGACAAGTATTGGTATTCACAAAGTTCGCTGCTTCAGTGTTATGAGATATTTTTGTCAGACGTTACTATGGTATACTGAAGTATAATTACAAGCATTCCATAAGTGTCAAAGGCTTTTATTGACAATTCCATTAAGTCTATGCAAAGAGTCAATATTTGCAGTGTTGACCCTTCTTTTTCAAGACCTCTGCAATCCGCCCTGGCATGCTGTCAATTAACTTCTGGGCCACATCCTGACAGAGGCAGCCCATTCTTGCATAATCAATGCTTGGAGTTTGTCAAAATTTGTGGGGTTTTGTTTGTCCACCCGCCTCTTGAGGATTGACCACAAGTTCTCAATGGGATTAAGGTCTGGGGAGTTTCCTGGCCATGGACCCAAAATGTCGATGTTTTGTTCCCCGAGCCACTTAGTTATCACTTTTGGCTCATGGCAAGGTGCTCCATCATGCTGGAAAAGGCATTGGTCGTCACCAAACTGTTCTTGGATGGTTGGGAGAAGTTGCTCTCGGAGGATGTGTTGGTACCATTCTTTATTCATGGCTGTGTTCTTAGGCAAAATTGTGAGTGAGCCTACTCCCTTGGCCGAGAAGCAACCCCACACATGAATGGTCTCAGAATGCTTTACTGTTGGCATGACACAGGACTGATGGTAGTGCTCACCTTGTCTTCTCCGGACAAGGTGTTTTCCGGATGCCCCAAACAATCGGAAAGGGGATTCATCAGAGAAAATGACTTTACCCCAGTCCTCAGCAATCCAATCCCTGTACCTTATGCAGAATATCAGTCTGTCCCTGATGTTTTTCCTGGAGAGAAGTGGCTTCCTTGCTGCCCTTCTTGACACCAGGCCATCCTCCAAAAGTCTTTGCCTCACTGTGCGTGCAGATGCACTCACACCTGCCTGCTGCCATTCCTGAGCAAGCTCTGCACTGGTGGTGCCCCGATCCCGCAGCTGAATCAACTTTAGGAGACGGTCCTGGCGCTTGCTGGACTTTCTTGGGCGCCCTGAAGCCTTCTTCACAACAATTGAACCTCTCTCCTTGAAGTTCTTGATGATCCGATAAATGGTTGATTTAGGTGAAATCTTAATAGCAGCAATATCCTTGCCTGTGAAGCCCTTTTTTGTGCAAAGCAATGATGACGGCACGTGTTTCCTTGCAGGTAACCATGGTTAACAGAGGAAGAACAATGACTTCAAGCACCACCCTCCTTTTAAAGCTTCCAGTCTGTTATTCTAACTCAATCAGCATGACAGAGTGATCTCCAGCCTTGTCCTCGTCAACACTCTCACCTGTGCTAACGAGAGAATCACTGACATGATGGCAGCTGGTCCTTTTGTGGCAGGGCTGAAATTCAGTAGAAATGTTTTTTGGGGATTAAGTTCATTTTCATGGCAAAGAGGGACTTTGCAATTAATTGCAATTCATCTGATCACTCTTCATGACATTCTGGAGTATATGCAAATTGCCATCATCAAAACTGAGGCAGCAGACTTTGTGAAAATTAGTATTTGTGTCATTCTCAAAACGTTTGACCACGACTGTACTCTAGTTAAACAAGCAAGAAGGTAAATGCTCCAATTTTTTGTTTTGTTTTAATTTTATTCTTAATATATTTAATATCTTATTTATTTTAGGGGGTAGATCAGCTTGAATATTGCAGATAGACAATGCTCTATTGGATACTGAGCAAAGGAAACTCTCTATTACCACAGAAACCTTCCAACCACCCCAATGAAGAGACCAGTCAAGGGGAGTGAACAATAAAAACAAGCAAGGAGACCACTGAGCCATAGTCTACATTTAAAACTTTTAAAGCAAAGTTCCCCTGGGGAAGTGTAGAACGTTATCAGAATATGACCAATCAGTCCATCAGGGCATATTTATTTTATTTATCTTTCTTTTTCTCTTTCCTTTGTAGCTACAGTTCCATACATCCCAGACACTGTACACCATCAGTCTGAACACTCTCTCTGCTCCCTCTGAAATACGGCACTGGTATATACAGTATATCTGACTGGTAATATATTTATCGGACTCAATGCTAAATGTTTAAAAATCAATATCAATATACAGTACACTACGAACACACCCGAATCCCCTCTCTCTCCATAGTTATAGCTGTCTGGTTACTACAGTTTACTGATAGGCTTTCTCTCTGTCGACTACATACACTGCTACAGCTAACAATGTTATCATGATAATGCCAAGAATTCACTGTAGGGTCATATCTTTATAGACATGAAAGTAAACATGCACAGGAAACTAATGACAGGACAGCACTAATGACAGGACTTGTGACGGCTGTTTGATTCAGACCAGGGACCGGGGACAGGAGGACTGGGTCTTTATACTGGTCAGGCTGGGGATGATGATAAGGGACAGGGATGTGATCAGCTCTTTGAAATGGTCCAGTGCTGATACTGTAGGCCTGGGCTCATTTGAACAGGCTGGTTCTTTCAGACAGAGACCAGGAGGACAATGTATCAATGCTATTTTTGCCTAGGGTCGGGTTTACAAGATTAGTGGGGTGGTGGGCGGAGAGGAGAGTTTCTGATCAGAGACGTAAAACAGTCTCCAAACCTGCACTGATCCATCCACAATAATAATAAAATAATAATAATAATAGATTGTATTTTGCGGATGCCTTTCAAGACACTCAAGGACATCGTACATTAAATGTAGGCCTACATAAAATCAATTGCAGTACATAAAATCAAGTGCATCAATCAAAAGCGCAATTTAAAAGCAAAGGACAAGACGAACAGGACAGATAAAAAAAGAGGAGGGAGCGGTTGGGTAGAGGATACAGACCTGTGTTAGGGTAAAGGTTTAGGGGGTAGGGTTGGGAATAGGATACAGACCTGTGTTAGGGTAAAGGTTTAGGGGGTAGGGTTGGGAATAGGATACAGACCTGTTTTAGGGTAATGGTTTAGGGGGTAGGGTTGGGAATAGGATACAGACCCGGTTTAGGGTAAGGATTTAGGTTGGGGGGACACATCGGGATGCATAGGGAAATGGGAAGGCACAGAAAAGGGGGTAGGACAGAGTCAATCATGGACGCTAAGCTATACCCACATTAATAAATACTATAGCGTATACCCGTGGTGGAATGGGGGGGGGTGACAAGGAGACCAGCATAGCGGGAGGGGGCATAGATTGGGAGAAGGTCAGAGTGGCGCAGTGGTCTCAGTTGGTAGAGCATGGCATTTGCAACGCCAGGGTTGTGGGTTCGATTCGTATGCACTCACTAACTGTAAGTCTGCTAAATGACTAAAATGTATAGGTGGGTGCCAGGTTATGGAGGGCTTGTAGGTGAGGAGGAGTGTCTGAAAGACAATGTGGGATTGAAGATCCTTCCATCTTATCATCTATCCATCCATTCATGAGTCAAGACTCAAACGTGATGGCCCCCGCCCAGGGCCGTAACCATGGTTAGAGTTTTAGTGAGGTCTGGAAGGACATTTTGAAGCTCATTTACTGCAGTTCTATACAATTAAAAAACGTTAAAATGCTATTTGGAGAACAGCAAAAACAAGCAAAAATGATCCCAGCCATTATCACCTTGGCTGCTGTAGGTTCATTCACCTCAGTCAATCTACAAACACATAGCCTATTAACTATACAATTGTAATGTTATACCCCTGAAAGGGGGAAATATTATAAATGATAAATTTATATTATAAATGACACGTAGCATCAGCGATGAAACGAAAACGTACTGTATTGTTTGCATTTTGATGGCATTTAATGTAGGCCTATAGGGAAGATAGGCCATGTGGAGATGTTCATATTGAAACATTTATATATATTGTGATGTCACGAGAGGCTGTGTCCTGGAGGGACGTTACATCCCCCTGAGGTGGCTGCAAACCCAGACAGCTATGGCTCCATCTGCTGGTATGGTCGGGAACTCCACCCCTCTATGGCCAATCTTCCCACGCAGCTGGAACAAATGAGGAGCTGATGAGCTGAAGGTTTGGGAAGGGAAGAGACACAGTCTCCAACCTGGGCTCTCTGGAGGACAAGAGTGCTGCACGTCCACTTCCATGAGGAATATAAGGATTTGGAGATACTTACCTTTGGGAAATACTCACCTTTGGATATATTCGCCTGTGGAAATACGTGAGAGACATTTGGAAGGACTTTTTGCTGGGTTGGCCACTAGCTGCAACGTGGACTACAGTAAGGCTGGGGAAAAGTTATCTGAGCGAGTGAGAATTATGATTTTGGATGTGGAAGAGACATCCCTGAACTGTTAACCCTTAAAGAGCCACAAGAGAACAGAATTTTGTTATATTTTCGTTAATTTCCCAAGACCTTTAATAAAATCCTTGTTTTGTTTGAACCTTGTCTCCTTGCACTACTTGAGCAATCCCGCTGAAAGCTGTGTAGCCTCTCGTGACGTCACAATATATTTTTTTCAGTTCCTAACTTGTTTCTTCAGGGGACCCCACATGGGGCCCCCGACCCCAAGTTTGGGAACCACTGTACTAACCTCACTCTCTGTTTCAGAGCCCTTCAACCTTATTGCAGTGCAGTAGAAGTCTCTGCTGGCAGCTAGCCACCTGACTGACTCGCATATCTATAAGCGACTGTTTACCAGTTGTGCACTCATTCTTCGAGAGTTGTTTTTTGTTTGTTTGGGGGATGTCTGTAGACACGGCAGGAGTCGCAGGGACGATTTAAAAAACTTTTGTCCAGCATCTGTTCAGCAGAGCCGACTGAGAGCTTGGGTAGTTTGTATTTATTTAAATGTAGGCTATTTGGGTCCATCTTCCCATTTTAAATCAACTAATATGGTAGCTGAATGACTAAATAAATAATTTATACCATTATGATAACATTCTGCCACCAGTAGGAGTAGTAACACCAATGATGGTTACACCAATGAGAAATGTTATGTACATGTTCTGAAATAGAGGCCACAAATGCTCAAATTTAAGGTAATCTATCCTTTTAAAATAATTTAATAAAGTGATATGATTAATCATTTTGCTAACAGTATTATTTTCGTTTATTTAAATTGAGTAACACCAAGTGAAAGTTTTGATTTAGACACACCAACTTATGAATGTAATCCTCATATTTATGACATACTTAAACTTGTAATAAGCTAATAATTATCATTACTTTAGACCTCTCCCCCTGATAACAGTTCACCACTGGAGAGAATGCTCAAGGTCGTTGTATATCTTTGTAATGAGAGATTTTCAAGGCGGTAACACCAATCACATAAAACTGAGGGACTCACATTATACTGGAAAATAAAATAGGTATTTTTTAGCATTTGTTTTTATTGATCTATACAATAAAATAAATAATTTTGTTCACTTTCTAGCATTACAAATAAAAATAAATAAATATATATACACAGTTGAAGTCAGAAGTTTACATACACTTAGGTTGGAGTCATTAAAACTCATTTTTCAACCACTCCAGAAATTTCTTTTTAACAAACTATAGTTTTGGCAAGTCGGTTCAGACATCTACTTTGTGCATGACACAAGTAATTTTTCCAACAATTGTTTACAGACAGATTATTTCACTTATAATTCACTGTATCACAATTCCAGTGGGTCAGATGTTTACATACACGAAGTTGACTGTGCCTTTAAACAGCTTGGAAAATTCCAGAAAATGATGTCATGGCTTTAGAAGCTTCTGATAGGCTAATTGACATCATTTGAGTCAATTAGAGGTGTACCTGTGGATGTATTTCAAGGCAACCTTCAAACTCAGTGCCTCTTTGCTTGACATCATGAGAAAATCAAAAGAAATCAGCCAAGACCTCAGAAAAGAAATTATAAACCTCCACAAGTCTGGTTCATCCTTGGGAGCAATTTCCAAACGCCTGAAGGTACCACGTTCATCTGTACAAACAATAGTACGCAAGTATAAACACCATGGGACCACGCAGCCGTCATCCCGCTCAGGAAGGAGACGCGTTCTGTCTCCTAGAGATGAACGTACTTTGGTGTGAAAACTGCAAATCAATCCCAGAACAACAGCAAAGGACCTTGTGAAGATGCTGGAGGAAACAGGTACAAAAGCATCTATATCCACAGTAAAACCAGTC
The DNA here is from genome assembly GCF_020615455.1 of Coregonus clupeaformis. Taxonomy (NCBI): domain Eukaryota; kingdom Metazoa; phylum Chordata; class Actinopteri; order Salmoniformes; family Salmonidae; genus Coregonus; species Coregonus clupeaformis. Next base: position 41,251,126 of record NC_059214.1, on the reverse strand, counting down.
CTATATCGACATAACCTGAAAGGCCGCTCAGCAAGGAAGAAGCCACTGCTCCAAAACCGCCATAAAAAAGACAGACTACGGTTTGCAACTGCAGATGGGGACAAAGATCGTACTTTTTGGAGAAATGTCCTCTGGTCTGATGAAACAAAAATAGAACAGTTTGCCCATAATGACCATTGTTATGTTTGGAGGAAAAAGGGGGTACTTGCAAGCCGAAGAACACCATCTCAACCGTGAAGCACGGGGGTGGCAGCATCATGATGTGGGGGTGCTTTGCTGCAGGAGAGACTGGTGCCCTTCACAAAATAGATGGCATCATGAGGAAGGAAAATTATGTGGAAATATTTAGAAGCAACATCTCAAGAAATCAGTCAGGAAGTTAAAGCTTGGTCGCAAATGGGTCTTCCAAATGGACAATGACCCCAAGCATACTTCCAAAGTTGTGGCAAAATGGCTTAAAGACAACAAAGTCAAGGTATTGGAGTGGCCATCACAAAGCCCTGACCTCAATCGTATAGAACATGTGTGGGCAGAACTGAAAAAGCGTGTGCGAGCAAGGAGCCCTTCAAACCTGACTCAGTTACACCAGTTCTGTCAGGAGGAATGGGCCAAAATTCACCCAACATATTGTGGAAGGCTACCCAAAACGTTTGACCCAAGTTAAACAATTTAAAGGCAATGCTACCAAATACTAATTGAGTGTATGTAAACTTCTGACCCACTGGGAAAGTGATGAAAGAAATAAAAGCTGAAATAAATCATTCTCTCTACTATTATTCTGACATTTCACATTCTTAAAATAAAGTGTTGATCCTAACTGACCTAAGACAGGGACTTTTTACTAGGATTAAATGTCTGGAATTGTGAAAAACTGAGTTTAAATGTATTTGGCTAAGGTGTATGTAAACTTCCTACTTCAACTGTGTGTATATATACACACAATACCAGTCAAAAGTTTGGACACACCTACTCATTCAAGGGTTTTTCTTTATTTGTACTATTTTCTACATTGTACAATAATTGTGAAGACATCAAAACTACGAAATAACACATATGGAATCATGTTGTAACCAAAAAGTGTTAAACAAATCAAAATATATTTGAGATTCTTCAAATAGCCACCCTTTGCCTTGATGACAGCTTTGCACACTCTTGGCATTCTCTCAACCAGCTTCACCTGGAATGCTTTTCCAACAGTCTTGAAGGACTTTGCTTTATCTTGGCCAGGTCGCAGTTGTAAATGAGAACTTGTTCTCAACTGGCTTACCTGGTTAAATAAAGGTGAAATAAAAATATTTTAAAAAAAGGAGTTCCCACATGCTGAGCACTTGTTGGCTGCTTTTCATTCACTCTGCTGTCCGACTCATCCCAAACCATCTCAATTGGGTTGAGGTCGGGGGATTGTGGAGGCCAGGTCATCTGATACAGCACTCCATCACTCTCCTTCTTGGTCAAATAGCCCTTACACAGCCTGTAGGTGTGTTGGGTCATTGTCCTGTTGAAAAACAAATGATAGTCCCACTAAGCCCAAACTAGATTGGGATGGCGTATCGCTGCAGAATGCTGTGGTAGCCATGTTGGTTATGTGTGCCTTGAATTCTAAATAAATCACAGACAGTGTCACCAGCAAAGCACCCCCACACCATAAAAACCTCCTTCTCCATTCTGTACGGTGGGAACTACACATGCGGAGATCATCCGTTCACCAACACCGCATCTCAAAGACAAAGGGGTGCTGATATTAATTAACAGCAATTTTGATCTGAATGTGCAAATTGTCCAAACAGATCTGCAAGGTAGATGGATTATTTTAAATATGTTATTGGACCATAAACAGATATGGCTCATTAACCTTTACGGATTATCAACCCTGTAAGCAATACAAGACTCTATTATTATGGTGGGAGATTATAATACTGTTTTAAATAGCTCAATGGACCGTAAAGGAAATCACACTACAAATGATCACCCTCATGCTCTTAAGGAAATCATGAATGTCATGGATACATTGGAACTAGTGTGTGTATATATGGAGGCTTAAATATCAATGGCGGAGACTCAATCAAGGTAGTCGTCTTGACTTCTTTCTTATGTCATTCTCGTTGGCACCAAAAGTTTAAAAAGTGTTGATAGGGGACAGAATGCAGTCGGACCATCATATAATTGGCATATACATTACTCTTACTGAATTTCCACGTGGGCGAGGATATTGGAAATGTAATCAAAGCCTATTGTTTTTAACTAGGACAGAGGAATTTATAACTGAATTTTTCCGACAACATAGGCACAGCAAATCCCCTTATTGTATGGGACACTTTTAAATGTGCCTTTACAGACCATGCAATTCAGTACTCATCTCGAAAACAAAAGCAATTTAGGTCAAAAGAGTTCATACTAACAAAGGAAATAGAAGGTCTAACAGAACAGATAGATAGCAATAAAAACTGTAACATAGAGGCTCAGAATAAATTAGAGGAAAAACAAAAAGAAATGGAGGAACTTATTCAAGAAAGATCAAGTGTAATATATTATTAAAATAAAGCTACCTGGATGGAATATGGGGAAAAATCACCAAATTATTTTTTAATCTTCAACATAGAAATGCTACCAAAAATGATTTACTGAAACTGGTTACAAATGACGGAGTCACCAATGATTGACCAAATGATATTTTGAAGGAGGAAGCAAAGTACTTTAAGCATATGTTTTCATTTCAGTCGCCTCCATCTCCTCTAACTGAAGCTAATTGTATGGATTTTTCTTCTATAGATAATGTAAAATTAACAGCCACACAGAAAGACTCATGTGAAGGTGAAATTACAGAGGAGGAACTACTGGATACAATTAAAGACTTTAAGTCTGGGAAAACTCCAGGGTTGGATGGCATACCAGTTGAGGTATACCAAACCTTTTTTGATATTCTCAGAGGACCGTTATTAGCATGTTTTAACCACTCCTATGTAAATGGTAGATTATCAGACACTCAAGAAGAAGGTCTGATTTAATTATTACTGAAACAGGATACAAGGGGGAAATATAAAGATCCAGTCCATTTAAGAAATTGGAGGCCCCTTACACTTCAGTGTTGTGATGCAAAAATTCTAGCAAAATGTATACCGCATAGAGTTAAAAAGGTATTGTCGGACATTATTCATTCTAATCAGACAGGTTTTTTACATTGGAGATAATATAAGGCAAGTACTGGAAACAATAGAACATTATGAAAAATCTGGGAAACCAGGCCTGCTATTCATAGCTGACTTTGAAAAGGCTTTTGATAAAGTACGACTGGAGTTTATATATAAATGCCTGGAGCATTTCAATTTTGGAGAATCTCTTATAGAATGGGTTAAAATAATGTATAGTAACCCTAGGTGTAAAATAGTAAATAATGGCTATTTCTCCTAAAGTTTTAAACTGTCGGAGTGAAACAAGGTTGTCCACTATCGGCATATTTATTTATTATGGCCATCGAAATGTTAGCTATTAAAATCCGATCCAACAATAATATCAAGGGATTAGAAATCCAGGTCTTAAAAACAAAGGTGTCCTTGTACACTGATGATTAATGTTTTATTTTAAATCCACAACTAGAATCCCTCCACAGCCTCATAGAGGATCTACAGTGAGGGAAAAAAGTATTTGATCCCCTGCTGATTTTGTACATTTGCCCACTGACAAAGAAATGATCAGTCTATAATTTTAATGGTAGGTTTATTTGAACAGTGAGAGACAGAATAACAACAAAAAAATCCAGAAAAACGCATGTCAAAAATGTTATAAATTGATTTGCATTTTAATGAGGGAAATAAGTATTTGATCCCCTCTCAATCAGAAAGATTTCTGGCTCCCAGGTGTCTTTTATACAGGTAACGAGCTGAGATTAGGAGCACACTCTTAAAGGGAGTGCTCCTAATCTCAGTTTGTTACCTGTATAAAAGACACCTGTCCACAGAAGCAATCAATCAGATTCCAAACTCTCCACCATGGCCAAGACCAAAGAGCTCTCCAAGGATATCAGGGACAAGATTGTAGACCTACACAAGGCTGGAATGGGCTACAAGACCATTGCCAAGCAGCTTGGTGAGAAGGTGACAACAGTTGGTGCGATTATTCGCAAATGGAAGAAACACAAAATAACTGTCAATCTCGGCCTGGGGCTCCATGCAAGATCTCACCTCGTGGAGTTGCAATGATCATGAGAACGGTGAGGAATCAGCCCAGAACTACACAGGAGGATCTTGTCAATGATCTCAAGGCAGCTGGGACCATAGTCACCAAGAAAACAATTGGTAACACACTACGCCGTGAAGGACTGAAATCCTGCAGCGCCCGCAAGCTCCCCCTGCTCAAGAAAGCACATATACAGGCCCGTCTGTAGTTTGCCAATGAACATCTGAATGATTCAGAAGAGAACTGGGTGAAAGTGTTGTGGTCAGATGAGACCAAAATGGAGCTCTTTGGCATCAACTCAACTCGCCGTGTTTGGAGGAGGAGGAATGCTGCCTATGACCCCAAGAATACCATCCCCACCGTCAAACATGGAGGTGGAAACATTATGCTTTGGGGGTGTTTTTCTGCTAAGGGGACAGGACAACTTCACCGCATCAAAGGGATGATGGACGGGGCCATGTACCGTCAAATATTGGGTGAGAACCTCCTTCCCTCAGCCAGGGCATTGAAAATGGGTCGTGGATGGGTATTCCAGCATGACAATGACCCAAAACACACGGCCAAGGCAACAAAGGAGTGGCTCAAGAAGAAGCACATTAAGGTCCTGGAGTGGCCTAGCCAGTCTCCAGACCTTAATCCCATATAAAATCTGTGGAGGGAGCTGAAGGTTTGAGTTGCCAAACGTCAGTCTCGAAACCTTAATGACTTGGAGAAGATCTGCAAAGAGGAGTGGGACAAAATCCCTCCTGAGATGTGTGCAAACCTGGTGGCCAACTACAAGAAACGTCTGACCTCTGTGATTGATTGATGGTGGTGTGGATATACTCGGAATACATATCCCAAAATAATTAAATGATCTCACCCTGTAACGGGTGATTTGGACGGAGTCAGGCGCAGGAGGGTAAATCACAGAATACATGGTTTATTCAGCAGATACAGCAGTGCGCAGCAATGCATAAAACACTACAGTGCGGTATAACGGCGCACTGGAGAAAACAAAACACAGGTAAATATCCCGGCGATACAATACAATAAAGCTCCACCGAGCTATCTTCACCTCTACATGAAAACAATCACACACAAAGACATGGGGGGCAGACAGAGTACTTATACAGGTACTGATGAGGGGATATGAACCAGGTGTGTGGAAAAACAAGAAAAAACAAATGGAATGATGAGATGAGGAGCGGCAGTGGCTAGAAGGCCCGTGACGACGAACACCAAAGCCTGCCCGAACAAGGAGAGTAGGCAGCTTCGGAGGAAGTCGTGACACACTCCAATACATTTTAATAGAAAGTTAGAAAAAATTGATAAGATCTTGCTACCATGGAAAGGTAAATACCTGTCTATTTGTGGAAAAATCACCCTGATTTAACTATTTAGAATTATCTCAGTTTACCTATTTGCTTATGGTCTTGCCTACGCCTAGCGAACAGTTAAAATTATATGAGAAAAAAATATTATATTTAGAACGGCAAGCCAGACAAAATTAAACGGGCCTATTTATATAATGAATATGAATTCGGAGGACAGAAATTATTAAATATTAAAGCATTAGACATATCACTAAAAGCTTCAGTCATACAAAAGTTATACTTAAATCCGAACTGGTTCTCTAGCAAATTAGTAAGATTGTCTCACCCCATGTTCAAGAATGGCCTATTTCCCTTTATTCAGATTACATCCTCTCACTTTCAGTTATTTGAAAAGGAAATCATCTCCCAAATATCACTATTTCTAAAACAAGCCATAGAAAGTTTGTTGCAATTTCAATTTAATCCTCCAGAAACAACAGAACAAATAATGCAACAAATATTGTGGTTAAAAAAACCATTATTTTTAGATATTTTTTTTTTTTTAAGGTATAATCTTCGTAAATGATATCATAGGTAGAACTGGTGGAGTTATGTCGCACATGTAGCTAACAAAAACATATAGAAATGTCTGCTCTACCCACAATTACAACCAAATAATTGCAAAAATGGTGGAATAGTGGAATAAGGAACTTGTCTGTCGGCCCTGCATTAAAGACCATAATTGGTTAAAGAAAATTGTGATAAATAAAAATGTATACCAGTTTAATTTAAGGACCAGAGGACTGACAGCCGTCCCATATAGATTGCAAAAAAGTTGGGAAGAGATCTTTGACGTACCGATTCCATGGCAAATGGTTTATGAACTGATACGCAAAACGACGCAGGATTCAAAACTTAGAATTCTTTATTTAAATTATTATACAAAATTCTTGCAACCAATAGAATGTTATTTATATGGGGGATACAATCTTCCCAGCTCTGCAGATTTTGCTGCGAAGAGACAGAATCATTAGATCATTTGTTTTGGTACTGTCCATTTGTAGCTTGTTTTTGGTCGCAGATCCAGGAATGGCTGAAGGATTGCAATATTTACCTGGAGCTAACCCTGCAGATAGCACTACTGGGTGATCTGAAGAGTCATAGTCATTTAGTATGGTTTCTTTGCAGCAATTCGACCATGAAGGCCTGATTCACACAGTCCCCTCTGAACAGTTGATTTTGAGATGTGTCTGTGACTTGAACTCTGTGAAGCATTTACATGGGCTGCAATTTCTGAGGCTGGTAACTCTAATGAACTTATCCTCTGCAGCAGAGGTAACTCTGGTTCTTCAATTCCTGTGGCAGTCCTCATGAGAGCCAGTTTCATCATAGCGCTTGATGGTTTTTGCAACTGCACTTGAAGAAACTTTCAAAGTTCTTGAAATGTTCCATATTGACTGACCTTCATGTCTTAAAGTAATGATGGACTGTCGTTTCTCTTTGCTTATTTGAGCTGTTCTTGCCATACACAAAATGTATGCACGCATGACTGTAAGTCGCTTTGGATAAAAGCGTCTGCTTAAATGGCTTATTATTATTATTATTATTATTATTATTATTATTATTATTATTATTATAATATGGACTTGGTCTTTTACCAAATAGGGCTATCTTCTGTATACCCCCTACCTTGTCACAACACAACTGATTGGCTCAAACGCATTAAGAAGGAAAGAAATTCCACAAATTAACTTGTTAGAAGGCACACCTGTTAATTGAAATGCATTCCAGGTGACTACCTCATGAAGCTGGTTGAGAGAATGCCAATAGTGTGCAAAGCTGTCATCAAGGCAAAGGGTGGCTATTTGAAGAATCTCAAATATAAAATATATTATGAATTGTTTAACACTTTTTCGGTTACTACATGATTCCATATGTGTTATTTCATAGTTTTGATGTCTTCACTATTATTCTACAATGTAAAAAATAGTAAAGAAAAAAGAAAAACCCTTGAATGAGTAGGTGTGTTCAAACCTTCGAATGGTAGTGTATTCGGAAAGTATTCAGACCCTTTTACTTTTTCCACATTTTGTTACGTTACAGCCTTGTTCTAAAATTGATTAAATATTTTTCCTCCTCAATCTACACACAATATCCCATAATGACAAAGTGAAAACAGGTTTATAGACATTTTTGAAACAGAAATACATTATTTACATAAATCGAAAACAGAAATACATTATTTACATAAATATTCAGACCCTTTGCTATGAGACTCGAAATTGAGCTCATGTACATCCTGTTTCCATTGATCATCGTTGAGATGTTTCTACAACTTGATTGGAGTCCACCTGTGGTAAATTCTATTGATTGGACATTATTTGGAAAGGCACACACCTGTCTATATAAGGTCCCACAGTTGACAGTGCCTGTCAGAGCAGAAACTAAGCCATGAGGTCGAAGGAATTGTCTGTAGAGCTCCGAGACATGATTGTGTCGAGGCACAGATCTGGGGAAGGTCACCAAAACATTTCTGCAGCATTGAAGGTCCTCAAGAACACAGTGGCCTCCATCATTCTTAAATGGAAGAGGTTTGGAACCACCAAGACTCTTCTTAGAGCTGGCCGCCCGGCCAAACTGAGCAATCGGGGGAGAAGGGGCTTGGGCAGGGAGGTGACCAAGAACCCCCCTCTGTGGAGATGGGAGAATCTTCCAGAAGACAACCATCTCTGCAGCACTCCACCAATCCGGCCTTTATAGTAGACTGGCCAGACAGAAGCCACTCCTTAGTAAAAGGCACATGACAGCTCACTTGGAGTTTGCCAAAAGGCACCTAAAGACTCTCAGACCATGAGAAACAAGATTCTCTGGTCTGATGAAACCAAGATTGAACTCTTTGGCCTGAATGCCAAGCGTCACGTCGGTGAAGCATGGTGGTGGCAGCATAATGCTGTGGGGCTTTGTTTCAGCAGCAGGGACTGAGAGACTAGTCAGGATCGAGGGAAAGATGAACGAAGCAAAATACAGACAGATCCTTGATGAAAACCTGCTTCAAAGCGCTCAGGACCTCAGACTGGGGCGAAGGTTCACCTTCCAACAGGACAACGACCCTAAGCACACAGCCAAGACAACGCAGGAGTGGCTTCGGGTCAAGTCTCTGAATGTCCTTGAGTGGCCCAGCCAGAGCCCAGACTTTAACCCGATCGAACATCTCTGGAGAGATAATGACTCAGATATGGGGCGGCAGGTAGCTTAGTGGTTAAGAGCGTTGTGCCAGTAACCGAGAGGTCGCTGGTTCTAATCCCCAAGCCGACTAGGTGAAAAATCTGTCGATGTGCCCTTGAGCAAGGCACTTAACACTAATTGCTCCTGTAAGTCGCTCTGGATAAGAGCGTCTGCTAAATGACTAAAATGTAAATGTAAATGAGAGACCTGAAAATAGCTTGCAGCGACGCTCCCCATCCAACCTGACAGAGCTTGAGAGGATCTGCAGAGAAGAATGGGAGAAACTCACCAAATACAGGTGTGCCAAGCTTGTAGCGTCATATCCAAGAAGGCTCGAGGCTGTAATCACTGCCAAACGTGCGTGAACAAAGTACTGAGTAAAGGGTCTGAATACTTATGTAAATGTGATATTTCAGCTCTTTATTTTTACTAACTTTGGTAAACGTTTTTCTTTGTCATTATGGGGTAGTGTGTGTGTAGATTGATGAGGGGGAAAAAACTATTTAATCAATTTTAGAATAAGGCTGTAACGTAACAAAGTGGAAAAAGTCAAGGGGTCTGAATACTTTACACATCACTACTGGGACCAGCCGATTTGCTTACCCATAGTACTTTAATGCAAGTCCTTTACACTGTATGCATTGCTTATGTTTTATCATTGATTAACAGTTCATTATAAACAAAAACATGTATGATGTGTAACTATTTGTCATTTTCAAGTGTTTTTCATGGTTGCAAAGGCAAATGCCACTGCAATTCAGGAACGACCCTGAATCAATGTTGTTTTCACTATTTTCAACAAAATAATGATATGTGATGACCTTAAATCAACATGCAAAACTGATGGATTTGCTAAATCTAATGAGATGGTTAACATTTTTGTTGATTTTACTGAATTAATGTTAGTTTACACGTTAGTTTACAATTAAATCAAAACTAATGTATGTGCCCAATGGGACAGGACCCAGCTAATGAGGTTATAGCAAAGATGATCTATTATTTTGACGATCAGCTCTAACAATGGAAATACATGTCCTCAAAGACGGAAGGCAGGCTTGAGGAGGTGAGATCACGTGGGAACATTCAAGCCAATGAGAGGGCAGATACTTGTGTGAACAACAGGCACAACTTTTTTTTAAGTTGCCAAAATGCAACGTGCGTCCACGTATAACAGTGCATTCGTAACAACCTAAGCATTAGGAAACTTCTATTCCATCAAATAAGCCTCACGTAGCAAATTAGCAATGACATTTTTGCTGACCAAATTCGACACTCTCATTGGTTCTATTTTCGTGGACAGATTTTGGGCGGAGTAAACCCTCTTGCTTCGCCTATTCCTCTCTGGTTATATCCACTGCTAATCATGGTAGCAGTATGTATCATCAGTAGCAGTATGTAGCACTATAATAACCCGGCCAGTCCCTCCCAGAGTCCCAGCAGACCACAGTTCATACAGGTAACTTTCTGCTACAACCTATGTCTGGGTCTGCAACAGCCAGCCTCTAATAAATTAGCATTGGTTTTTAGTGTGAGCAAAGTCTTTGTTCCTTATTTTCTCAAGCCCCCAGTGTAAAACAAACACGCACGCATGCTGGGGTCATGTGCATGTACACACGCACATACACACACACATACACCAGGATGGGGAGAGCTTGCATAATCCCCATGTCACATCCTGACTGCCTGCCTGCTGCCTGCTCATGGGCGGCGCACAATTGGCCCAGCGTCGTCCAGGGTAGGGGAGGGAATGGCCGGCAGGGATGTAGCTCAGTTGATAGAGCATGGCGTTTGCAACGCCAGGGTTGTGGGTTTGATTCCCACGGGGGGCCAGTATAAAAAAAATATGTATTCACTAACTGTAAGTCGCTCTGGATAAGAGCGTCTGCTAAATGACTAAAATGTAAATGTAATGCTGACCATCAAACATGAGTCACATCAGCTATTGGCCTAGTAGTCACAAACACACACACCCAAACTCACTACCTGTGCGTCAGGAGGTTTAGGCCCTGTGCTCATCTCAGTGGGTGGTAGAGAACATTACCGCCACACACATACATACAGAGGTCAGATCACAGATGACCCTAACCCTGGACAGAAAATCAATGGTGTTTATTTTAAAAAATATCAGTCTGACTTTATCTCTTGGTCTCACTAAGGAGGGCTTTAGAGTCCCCATTGCCCCTGTCTCTGTAAACGTGTTGAACTCTACAAGTCTTAAATGTCTCAGTTTGCCATTCATATAGGTGAGCAAATGAACCACATTACCTCTTGGTGGTGTTCCAAACGTACATACATTTTTTAAAATTATTTTTTTTAACCTATTTTTCGCCCAAATTTCGTGATATCCAATTGGTAGTTACAGTCTTGTCCCATCGCTGCGACTTCCATACGGACTCGGGAGAGGCAAAGGTTGAGAGCCATGCGTCCTCCGAAACACAACACTGCCAAGCCGCACTGCTTCTTGACACACTGCTCACTTAACTCGGAAGCCAGCCGCACCAGTGTGTCGGAGGAAACACTGTTCAACTGGCAACCGTGTCAGCATGCATGCGCCCGGCCTGCCACAGGAGTCGCTAGAGCGCGATGGGACAAGGACATACCGGTCGGCCAAACCCTTCCCTAACCCGGACGACGCTGGGCCAATTGTGCGTCGCCTCATGGGTCTCCCGGTCGCGGCCAGCTGCAACACAGCCCGGGATCGAACATGGATTTGTAGTGACGCCTCAAGCACTGTAGTGCCTTAGACCGCCGCGCCACTCGGGAGACCCGTTCCAAACGTACATGATGGAGGACAAAGAAGTGGGGTTCCATTCTTACCATCCATAGAGTGATGTTAGTGTAGTCAGATGTGAGGGTAAGGTTCCATTCCCCTCTATCATGGACCAGCACCAGCTGGTGGAGACAGTTGCCCTGTCAGGAAGAAGGGAACAGGAAGTGACCAGGTGCTATGCCGTAGTTCTAAATCCCCTTTTTTTTCCCCCTCAGAGGGATCAACCCACTAGCAATTATTTCACTCCAGTAGCAGAATATCTGAGTCATTATCCTATTGTTACCAGCCTACACATCTGCTCCTGCTAGTCTGCTCTGCTCTGTCCAGGGAGGGGAGAGTAGAGGTAAGGAGAGACGGCGAGGCGGCGAGGAGAGGAGAGGACAGGAGAGGAGAAGAAGGCTACTGCTGCAGCTACTGAACTCTGGTTAACTCCTCTGTTTCTTAACGATTTGTGCCATTTTGTGCCTCTTGAATGTACCCCTTGCAAATGTTTTGGAAAATGGTTCACCTCAGGTAATTCAATGAAAGGCCGCAATAAATCATTTAATCAATTTGTTATGATGAGAATCTAAGCCAAAAGCAGATGGGAGTTTGGCTGGGACTTCAAGGATGTCAACAACACACACACACACACTCACCACAGACACACACACACACAGTGTTCACATTCATGTACCCTGACAAAGGCTTCAAATTCATGTGGCTTTGCTAACAATGAAACACTGTATCCAGCAAATCAATCCAATGAGTTGCTGGTAAAACCTTCTGTCACATTGTGTAGCTTCTTTGTGCAACTTCTTTGTGCAGCTTTTTTCCTCATTATCGTTCATCCCCCTCATCTGGCTCTGTCTGGTCAATGTTGGTCTGTTCTTGTTGCCTGAGTCTGCCTATGTGAGAGAAGTGGTGTAATGGCTTGGTTGGCTGGGTTCACTGGTGTTGGCCTTCTGTCTGACTCATTTCCCCTTTGACAGAAATGGGTGGGTCTGGGTGTTCCTGCACACTGCTGTGTGTGTGTGTGTGTGTGTGTGTGTGTGTGTGTGTGTGTGTGTGTGTGTGTGTTTTTGGAGCGCAGACTGAGCCAAGCTATGATCCTATTTAGCTACTGCAGTGCAGATTGCAGAGGAAGTGTCTATTTATATCATCATAATATTATTGTCTCTCTGTGTCATGACATCAACACACCTCTACAACATCACGAAGACTTCTGCACAGACGCTTATAAGAAATCCCGCTATGCCCTCCGACGAACCATCAAACAGGCAAAGAGTCAATACAGGACTAAGATTGAATCGTACTACACCGGCTCCGACGCTCGTCGGATATGGCAGGGCTTGAAAACTATTACAGACTACAAAGGGAAGCACAGCCGCAAGCTGCCCAGTGACACAAGCCTACCAGACGAGCTAAATCACTTCTATGCTCGCTTTGAGGCAAGCAACACTGAAGCATGCATGAGAGCATCAGCTGTTCCGGATGACTATGTGATCACGCTCTCCGTATCCGATGTGAGTAAGACTTTTAAGCAGGTCAACATTCACAAGGCCGCAGGGCCAGACGGATTACCAGGACGTGTACTCCGAGAATGCGCTGACCAACTGGCAAGTGTCTTCACTGACATTTTCAACATTTCCCTGACTGAGTCTGTAATACCAACATGTTTCAAGCAGACCACCATAGTCCTTGTGCCCAAGAACACTAAGAGAACCTGCCTAAATGACTACCGACCCGTAGCACTCACATCTGTAGCCTTGAAGTGCTTTGAAAGGCTGGTCACGGCTCACATCAACACCATTATCCCAGAAACCCTAGACCCACTCCAATTTGCATACCGCCCCAACAGATCCACAGATGATGCAATCTCTATTGCACTCCACACTGCCCTTTCCCACCTGGACAAGAGGAACACCTACGTGAGAATGCTATTCATTGACTACAGCTCAGCGTTCAACACCATAGTGCCCTCAAAACTTATCACTAAGCTAAGGATCCTGGGACTAAACACCTCCCTCTGCAACTGGATCCTGGACTTCCTGACGGGCCGCCCCCAGGTGGTAAGGGTAGGTAACAACACATCTGCCACACTGATCCTCAACACGGGGACCCCTCAGGGGTGCGTGCTCAGTCCCCTCCTGTACTCCCTGTTCACCCATGACTGCATGGCCAGGCACGACTCCAACACCATCATTAAGTTTGCCGACGACACAACAGTGTAGGCCAGATCACCGAAAATGATGATTATTTGCTATTTTTATTTTTTACTTATCAATTTTTTACTTTTTCTTTTCTTAAAACTGCATTGTTGGTGAAAGGCTTGTAAGTAAGCATTTCACTGTAAGTATTTGGTGAATGTGGCAAATAAAATGTAATTTGATTTGCAGTTTAAAAACATTTATGGATATATAAGTTATCAGTAAACATCACAATGAGACGCTACCTCTGCTTATACAGGTTCAGATGAGTCCAGATCAGTCCCTTTAGTTTTTTTTATTTTATATTTTGAAGTTTGTAGAAAAAAAATCTGGAATCGTTGCAATATTGCCACATTGGGCTTTAATGGTAGTAACATTTTGTAGTAAGAAAACTGTGAAATTCTATAGAAATCACATCAAAATGGATCAAAAGCATTGACGTGATGGAAAATATTGTCTAATGGTATATACTGTAAATCTGAAATGAAGTCATATTTTGTCTGAAATAGCTACATTTATCAACTTGACCAATCCAAATATTAGTAGTTTGCTATCAAAAACGTATATTCTTTAAAGGATTAACTATTTTGAGTGTTTTCTATGAATGGAGAACATCTAACTTACTTTTAGTAATATTTGGTTGTCCTTTCTGGCTTAACTTGGAGAGAGAACCTCCTATTTTACTTCTTTACTATAAAATGAATGGTCATCAGTGGCAGTATTCTGATATCATTAACCTTTAAATAAAATGTATTCATTTTTGTTCACTTGATGTGTAGAGGGAACATCAATGTTACTTTTGAAGTATTTGGTTGTCCCTATATGCAGAATTTGGAAAGAAAACAATCACACTAACTTGTCCATGCAAGTACATGACTTATTTTTTCCTGTCTTCCCTAAGATGAAATAATTACGTAGAATAAAATTAATTGAGAAAAGAACATTGTGAGCCAGAGTTTGAGGTAGTTTTGTAAGTGTTGCAAAAACACTGCTTTGGGCTTAAAGGGTTGCCAAACTGAGACATAGGGCCACATTCATATATGAATGAACTACTAGGCCAATTTGAAGCTTAAAGCTGTGTTATACCTGTAAGTAAAAAGGGTTCTACTTGGAACCAAAAAGGGTGCTCCTATGGGGACAGCAGAAGAACCCCTTTGGAACCCTTTTTTCAAAGAGTGTAGTGATGCTCAGCAAGTCCTCATCATCCCATCCACAGCATACAGTGCATTCGGAAACTATTCAGACCCCTTGACTTTTTCCACATTTGGTTACGTTACAGCCTTATTCTAAAGTGGACAAATCTAATCAATCTACACACAATACCCCATAATGACAAAGCGAATACAGGTATTAGGAATTTTTGCCAATTTATAAAAAATAGAAAACAGAAATACCTTATTTACATAAGTATTCAGACCCTTTGCTATGAGACTCGAAATTGAGCTCAGGTGCATCCTGTTTCCATTGATCATCCTTGAGATATTTCTACAACTTGATTGGACCCACCTGTGGTAAATCCAATTGATTGGACATGATTTGGAAAGACACACACCTGCCTATACAAGGTCCCACAGTTGACAGTGCATGTCAGAGCAAAAACCAAGCCATGAGGTCAAAGGAATTGTCCGTAGAGCTCCGAGACAGGATTGTGTCAAGGCAAAGATCTGGGGATGGGTACAAAAATATTTCTGCAGCATTGAAGGTCCCCAAGAACACAGTGGCCTCCATCATTCTTAAATGGAAGAAGTTTAGAACCACCAACACTCTTCCTAGAGCTGGCCGCCTGGCCAGAATGAGTGATCGGGGGAGAAGGGCCTTTGTCAGGGAGGTGACCAAGAATCTGATGGTCACTCTGACAGAGCACTAGAGTTCCTCTGTGGAGATGGGAGAACCTTCCAGAAGGACAACCATCTCTGCAGCACTCCACCAATCAGGCCTTTATGGTAAAGTGGCCAGACGGAAGCCACTCCTCAGTAAAAGGCACGACAGCCTGCTTGGCGTTTGCCAAAAGGTACCTAAAGGACTCACAGACTCTAGTCTAATGAAACCAAGATTGAACTCTTTGGCCTGAAAGTCAAGCGGAGGAAACCTGGCAACATCCCTACGGTTAAGCATGGTGGTGGCAGCATCATGCTGTGGGGATGTTTTCAGCGGCAGGGACTGGGAGACTAGTCAGAGTCAAGGGAAAGATGAGCAGAGAGATCCTTGATGAAAACCTGCTCAGGATCTCAGACTGGGGCGAAGGTTCACCTTCCAACAGGACAACGACCCTAAGCACACAGCCAAGATAACGCAGGAGTGGCTTCAGGATAAGTCTCTGAATGTCCTTGAGTGGCCCAGCCAGAGCCCGGACTTGAACCCAATCGAACATCTCTGGAGAGACCTAAAAATAGCTGTGCAGCGACTCTCCCCATCCAACCTGACAGAGCTTGAAAGGATCTGCAGAGAAGAATGGGAGAAACTCCCCAAATACAGGTATGCCAAGCTTGTAGCGTCATACCCAAGAAGACTCAAGGCTGTAATCGCTGCCAAAGGTGCTTCAACAAAGTACTGATTAAATGGTCTGAATACTTATGTAAATGTCATATTTCCGTTTTTTATTTTTTATAAATTTTCAAACCTGTTTTTGCTTTGTCATTATGGGGTATTGTGTGTAGATTGATGAGGGGAAAAAACTATTTAATCAATTTTAGAATAAGGCTGTAACGTAGCAAAATGTGGAAAAAGTCAAGGGGTCTGAATACTTTCTGAATGCACTGTATCCTAAACAAAACAACTCAGAATAGCACTCTGATATCTAGAGCTTGTTATTTGATATCAAGAGCTTGTTATTTGCATGCTGTGAAGAGTAGATTGGACTGGCAGTGACAGTGCACTGTATTAATTATACTCCTTCAGTCCCGTCTTTCTGACTCATATAGTCTTATCTCCAGACTGTTACAAAATACATTAACAGGAGCTCAGAAGACCTATACATTCTGAAGAACTGACTGAAGCTCACTGGCAAGAGTCTGAGTTTTATTACAATTCAAGGAAACTCTTGCAGGGTTTGTTGAAAGGGAATTGAGTTAATTGTATAATCCATCTGAGTCATTGTCGAAGGAGCCCAGATTGTTTTGGTAGACTTCTAGACTTCTGCACTCTCTATGCCCTACTTCGCTGTTCTACGCCCACTCCTTATTCAATTGGGAGTTATGGAGAGAAAATCAAATTTCATATTTAGGAGGGAAAGATGTAACTGCATTGAACCATTAATATTATATTTTAACAGGGGAATTTTTGTAAAAAAACCTAGCAAGGGAGTGTTAGCATGTTAGTGTTGATAACGTTCAGACAATTTAAGTCACCTGTCTTTTCTTCAGCCACCTCCATGATCTCTGAGCGCGATTGTCTGTAATTTCAGTGGAAGGACTGGCTTTGTGTAGGGGTGACACCATGCACCTGTCAGAGGACAATGGCCCTTCCCCTGCAAGGTCCACAGTGTGATGGTCAGTGTAGAGGCCATTGGACTGTGCATGTGACAGAGCACATGAGAACAGAAGGATGAATATGTGATGTTCTTTCATTTGCCCTTAACATAGCCCATCTAAATCCACACACCACCCAACCAAGCAGTGTTAAAACCAACTCTGCTCGTTCAAACAGTGTAAAACCAACAGTGCCCATCCAGAGACAGGACAAAAGGTGCCTTCAGCTGGCCCTCGATTCAGTGACCAACACAGACTAAACATCTCCCTGTCTCCTCCCTCATCATCGTTCATCCAGTCCCCATGTCCTTCTGTAGCACAGGAGCTGATATCATCACTGGATAAACATTGTTCTGAAATCAACAGCTAGCACCTGACGTTTTACAGTTTGCAGTGCACGTGTTTGGGATGTGTGCGTGTGTGTGTGTGGCGGGAATGTTCTCTACCACCCACAGAGACGAGCACTGGGCCTAAACCTCCTGTGTGGGTGTGTACTTGCTTTCTTGCATGTGAGCGAGTGTTTTGGAGCATAGCTGATTGCAGATCTGACTGGAAAATCTGTATGAATGGCAGTTTCCATTAGTTTTGTTGACTTTTACATGTTGCCTAACTTCTCTGTTATCTCAGCTTTGCATTTTGATGCCAATTATAATTCATGCACAGGTTCTGCCAGAGGTTAGTCAGAGGTTAACTACAACAGTCTTCATGTTTCCGCTTAGTGGTTAAGAGCGTAGTGCCAGTAACCGAAAGGTCGCTGGTTCTAATCCCCGAGCCGACTAGGTGAAAAATCTGTCGATGTGCCCTTGAGCAAGGCACTTAACCCTAATTGCTCCTGTAAGTCGCTCTGGATAAGAGCGTCTGCTAAATGACTAAAATGTAAAATGTAAATGTAAAATTTTAATCTCCCCTAACATTTCCACTTAACACACATACCATAGAGAACAATTAGGCCTATTTACTTTCATATTGGTAGGCTATATGTGTAATGGTGGTCTTGTAGAACCATGTGCCGCTAAAAGTGACATTATGATGATGGTTACCTAATTTATATATATATGGTATATGCTTCATACAGGTGGTCCTTTGTGGCTCAGTTGGTAGAGCATGGCGCTTGCAACACTAGGGTTCTGGGTTTGATTCCCATGGGGGACCAGTATGAAAATGTGTGCATTCACTACTGTAAATTGCTCTGGATAAGAGCTATGACAAATGTAAAATACAGTGCCTACCTGTAGCTGTTCAATGAGTGCAGACCGTTGTGTAGGTGGCCACAATAGTGGAATTTGCGGTTCGCTTCAAAATAAAAGTAATCTCGAAGTATCCCTTTAACAGTTATAATCTGTGACTCGTTTCAGGAAACTACGTGTATGTCGCAAGTCACGATTGCACCGGAGAGGCATTTATCGCGTGGATTGCGCGATAAACCTCTGGGTAGACGCTGTGCCTCCCAGGAGTCATGTGTATCCCCTGTCGCAGGCTGAAACGGAGGCTATGGAGACATACGTCTTCGAGTCCCTGCGTCAGGGGTTCATACGTCCCTCCACTTCGCCCGCCTCCTCAAGTTTCTTTTTTGTGAAGAAGAAAGACTGAGGTCTGCGCCCTTGCATTGATTACCGAGCACTGAACAAGGGGACCATACGTTATAGTTATCCTCTACCGCTCATTCCATCTGTGATCGAGTCAATGCATGGGGCGCGCTTCTTCACAAAATTAGATCTCCGGAGTGCGTACAACCTGGTGCGTGTCCAAGAGGGGGACGAGTGGAAGACAGCATTCAGCACAACCACGGGGCATTACGAATACCTGGTGATGCCGTACGGTTTGATGAATGCTCCATCAGTCTTCCAGTCCTTTGTGAACGAGGTGTTTCGGGACATGCTTGGTCGCGGTGTAGATGACATTCTGGTGTATTCCGCTACGCGTGCCGAGCATGTGTCCCTGGTTCGCGAAGTGCTGGCCCGACTGTTGGAACATGACCTTTATGCCAAGGCAGAAAGGTGTCTGTTTTTCCAACAGTCCGTCTCCTTCCTTGGCATAAAGGTCATGTTCCAACAGTCGGGCCAGCACTTCGCAAACCAGGGACACATGCTCGGCACGCGTAGCGGAATACACCAGAATGTCATCTACACCGCGACCAAGCATGTCCCGAAACACCTCGTTCACAAAGGACTGGAAGACTGATGGAGCATTACGGGGGGGGTACTGTCACAACTTCCTCCGAGGCTGCCTCCTCTGAGGCTGCCTCCTTGTTTGGGCAGGCTTCGGCGTTCGTCACCGGCCTTCTAGCCACTGCCACTCCTCATCTCATCATTCCATTTGTTTTGTCTTGTTGATTACACACACCTGGTTCCTATCCCCTCATCAGTACCTTTATAAGTGTTCCCTCTGCCCCCTTGTCTTTGTGTGTGATTGTTTATTGTGAGGATAGTGAAGCTCGGCGGAGCTCCTTGTATTTTGTATTCGCCAGATTATGTTCCCTGTGTGCCTTGTTGGTTCCAGTGCGCCTGTTTTGCTCACTGGACTGTTTTGCCGCTTTATTGCGTACCGGAATAAATCCTGTTATTCTGTGATTTACCCTCCTGCGCCTGACTCCTTCAAATCACCCATCACAAAAACGGAAACGACACAGGACATCTTATTTAATGAAAGGGGTTGCAGTCTGCCGTGAAGCTTTCATCCGTGTATACGGGTAAGAGTCTAGCAACAGTTTCAGATATTATACGTTTCTAATTTTGTCAGAAAGTTGTTTGCATTGCAAATTAAAGCTTACTGTTAGCTAGCTAGCTGACGTTTGTTGGCTGGCTCGCTAGCTAACATCACGTGTATGATCTGTGTAGTAATATTACCTCAAAGCCATATGCATTGCTAATTATAGCCTAATGTTAGCTAGCTAACTAGCTAATATTGAACCTATTTGGTTAACTTTAGCTAGCTATGACAATCGGTTTGTATTGCTAGTTATCTATGGATTGGGATTATGGTTAATTGTTTAGCTAGCTAGCTAGCTAGCTAGCTACATGTCTAAACAAAAGACTCCACTTCGCCAGAGTAGAACAAGCCTGACTCTCCTCCACCAGTCATAGAAGGAGAATGGTCTAATGCAGGGTTCTTCAATTCCGGTCCTGGAGGGCCGAAACACTTCTGTTTTTTTTCTATCTGGTAGTTAATTGCACTCACCTGGTGTCCCAGGTCTGAATTAGCCCCTGATTAGAAGGAGAGGATGAAAAACAGAGGTGTTTCGGCCCTCCAGGACCGGAATTGAAGAACCCGGGTCTAATGCCTCCCATCAAAAAGAGAGCTGGCCCAAGCAAGCACAGGTTACACCTGAAGCATGAGGACTTGCAGCGAGTTGTAAACTTCATCAACAACTACGTCGAGGATAATGCAATAGTATTACCAGGATGCCACCAGGGACACAGACACTTTGGTGGAAAGCTGCTGCGATCTCATGTGACAAAAGTAGCGGTGTGGCGTCTCTACAAGGAATCGATGACAACACTTGGTATGTAAAGCATAAACAAAACGTTTTGATTATTTAATTTACCTCCAACATGATTGGTACTACCTTTACCGATCTCACATTATTTATGTATTTTCCAGATGTACGTGTAGTCGGCCAGTCTTCCTTCAGGAATCTGTGGAGAAAATTGCTGCCCCACATCTCAAGCACTAAGCCCAGGACAGACCTGTGCTGGCAGTGCCAGAGGAACAACTATCAGGTCTTCAGATCTGCCAATCTGCCAGAAGCTGTTACAGTGCCTTGCAAAAGTATTCAGCCCCCTTGGCATTTTTCCTATTTTGTTGCATTACAACCTGTAATTTAAATTGATTTTCATGTAATGGACATACACAAAATAGTCCAAATTGGTGAAGTGAAATGAAAAAAATTACTTGTTTCCAAAAATTCTAAAAAATGAATAATGGAAATGTGGTGCCTGTATATGTATCACCCCCTTTGCTATGAAGCCCCTAAATAAGATTTGGTGCAACCAATTACCTTCAGAAGTCACATAATTAGTTAAATAAAGTCCACCTGTGTGCAATCGAAGTGTCACATGATCTGTCACATGATCTCAGTATATATACACCTGTTCTGAAAGGCCCCAGAGTCTGCAACACCACTAAGCAAGGGGCACCACCAAGCAAGGGGCACCATGAAGACCAAGGAGCTCTCCAAACACGTCAGGGACAAAGTTGTGGAGAAGTACAGATTAGGGTTGGGTTATAAAAAAATATCTGAAACTTTGAACATCCCACGGAGCACCATTAAATCCATTATAAAAAAATGGAAAGAATATGGCACCACAACAAACCTGCCAAGAGAGGGCCGCCCACCAAAACTCATGGACCAGGCAAGGAGGGCATTAATCAGAGGCAACAAAGAGACCAAAGATAACCCTGAAGGAGCTGCAAAGCGCCACAGCGGAGATTGGAGTATCTGTCCATAGGACCACTTTAAGCCGTACACTCCACAGAGCCTGGCTTTACGGAAGAGTGGCCAGAAAAAAGCCATTGCTTAAAGAAAAAAATAAGCTAACACGTTTGGTGTTCGCCAAAAGGCATGTGGGAGACTCCCCAAACATATGGAAGAAGGTACTCTGGTCAGATGAGACTAAAATGTAGCTTTTTGGCCATCAAGGAAAACGCTATGTCTGGCGCAAACCCAACACCTCTCATCACCCCGAGAACACCATCCCCACAGTGAAGCATGGTGGTGGCAGCATCATGCTGTGGGGATGTTTTTCATCGAGACTGGGAAACTGGTCAGTATTGAAGGAATGATGGATAGCGCTAAATACAGGGAAATTCTTGAGGGAAACCTGTTTCAGTCTTCCAGAGATTTGAGACTGGGACGGACGTTCACCTTCCAGCAGGACAATGACCCTAAGCATACTGCTAAAGCAACACTCGGGTGGTTTAAGGGGAAACCTTTAAATGTCTTGGAATGGCCTAGTCAATGTCCAGACCTCAATCCAATTGAGAATCTGTGGTATGACTTAAAGATTGCTGTACACCAGCGGAACCCATCCAACTTGAAGGAGCTGGAGCAGTTCTGCCTTGAAGTATGGGTAAAAATCCCAGTGGCTAGATGTGCCAAGCTTATAAAGACATACCCCAAGAGACTTGCAGCTGTAATTGCTGCAAAAGGTGGCTATACAAAGTATTGACTTTGGGGGGGTGAATAGTTATGCACGCTCAAGTGCAGTTTTTTTTGTCTTATTTCTTGTTTGTTTCACAATTTAAAAAAAATTGCATCTTCAAATTGGTAGGCATGTTGTGTAAATCAAATGATACAAACCCCCAAAAAATCCATTTTAATTCCAGGTTGTAAGGCAACAAAATAGGAAAAATGCCAAGGGGGGTGAATACTTTCGCAAGCCACTGTAAGTCAGCCATGCTAAAGAAGCAAGAGCAGCATCTCCTGCTTGTTCAGAGTGAGCTGTCTACGAGAAGACTGTCTACGAGAAGATGGTTGCTGACTGCAAGACCACCTGTCAAGACCTGCAGTTGTCTCTGGGGGGGCCCTACTGAACCAGCAAACAAAGACATCAGGATGCATTACAGCTTTGATTTTGCTCAACAAGTAAGCAACATTTCCTCCTTTATACTAATTAAGGACATATACAGTGGGGAGAACAAGTATTTGATACACTGCCGATTTTGCAGGTTTTCCTACTTACAAAGCATGTAGAGGTCTGTAATTTTTAGAAATCTAGAAAATCACATTGTATGATTTTAAAGTAATTCATTTGCATTTTATTGCATGACATAAGTATTTGATCACCTACCAACCGTAAGAATTCCGGCTCTCACAGACCTGTTAGTTTTTCTTTAAGAAGCCCTCCTGTTCTCCACTCATTACCTGTATTAACTGCACCTGTTTGAACTCGTTACCAGTATAAAAGACACCTGTCCACACACTCAATCAAACAGACTCCAACCTCTCCACAATGGCCAAGACCAGAGAGCTGTGTAAGGACATCAGGGATAAAATTGTAGACCTGCACAAGGCTGGGATGGGCTACAGGACAATAGGCAAGCAGCTTGGTGAGAAGGCAACAACTGTTGGCGCAATTGTTAGAAAATGGAAGAAGTTCAAGATGACGGTCAATCACCCTCGGTCTGGGGCTCCATGCAAGATCTCACCTCGTGGGGCATCAATGATCATGAGGAAGGTAGGGGATCAGCCCAGAACTACACGGCAGGACCTGGTCAATGACCTGAAGAGAGCTGGGACCACAATCTCAAAGAAAACCATTAGTAACACACTACGCTGTCATGGATTAAAATCCTGCAGCGCACGCAAGGTCCCCCTGCTCAAGCCAGCGCATGTCCAGGCCCGTCTGAAGTTTGCCAATGACCATCTGGATGATCCAGAGGAGGAATGGGAGAAGGTCATGTGGTCTGATGAGACAAAAATATAGCTTTTTGGTCTAAACTCCACTCGCCGTGTTTGGAGGAAGAAGAAGGATGAGTACAACCCCAAGAACACAATCCCAACCGTGAAGCATGGAGATGGAAACATCATTCTTTGGGGATGCTTTTCTACAAAGGGGACAGGACAACTGAACCGTATTGAGGGGAGGATGGATGGGGCCTTGTATCGTGAGATCTTGGCCAACAACCTCCTTCCCTCAGTAAGAGCATTGAAGATGGGTCGTGGCTGGGTCTTCCAGCATGACAACGACCCGAAACACACAGCCAGGGTAACTAAGGAGTGGCTCCGTAAGAAGCATCTCAAGGTCCTGGAGTGGCCTAGCCAGTCTCCAGACCTTAACCCAATAGAAAATATTTGGAGGGAGCTGAAAGTCTGTATTGCACAGCGACAGCCACGAAACCTGAAGGATCTGGAGAAGGTCTGTATGGAGGAGTGTGCCAA
Source organism: Coregonus clupeaformis (assembly GCF_020615455.1). NCBI lineage: Eukaryota > Metazoa > Chordata > Actinopteri > Salmoniformes > Salmonidae > Coregonus > Coregonus clupeaformis. The sequence goes on along the minus strand of NC_059214.1, from coordinate 41,227,127 downwards.
AATCCCTGCTGCAGTGTGTACAAACCTGGTCAAGACCTACAGGAAATGTATGATCTCTGTAATTGCAAACAAAGGTTTCTGTACCAAATATTAAGTTCTGCTTTTCTGATGTATCAAATACTTATGTCATGCAATAAAATGCAAATTAATTACTTAAAAATCATACAATGTGATTTTCTGGATTTTTGTTTTAGATTCTGTCTCTCACAGTTGAAGTGTAGCTATGATAAAATTACAGACCTCTACATGCTTTGTAAGTAGGAAAACCTGCAAAATCGGCAGTGTATCAAATACTTGTTCTCCCCACTGTATATATTCACTACCAGTCAAAAGTTTTCTAACACCTACTCATTCAAGGGTTTTTCTTTATTTGTACTATTTTCTACATTGCAGAATTATAGTAAAGACATCAAAACTATGAAATAACACATATGGAATCATGTAGTAACCAAAAAAGTGTTAAACAAATCAAAATATATTTTATATTTGAGATTCTTCAAATAGCCACCCTTTGCCTTGATGACAGCTTTGCACACTCTTGGCATTCTTTCAACCAGCTTCATGAGGTAGTCACCTGGAATGCATTTCAATTAACAGGTATGCCTTCTTAAAAGTTACTTTTTTAAATTTCTTTCCTTCTTAATGCATTTGAGCCAATCAGTTGTGTACAGAAGATATCCCTATTTGGTAAAAGACCAAGTCCATATTATGGCAAGAACAGCTCAAATATATATATATATATATACACACATATATATATATATACACAGTATCTCACAAAAGTGAGCACACCCCTCACATTTTTTAAAAATATTTGAGTATATCTTTTCATGTGACAACACTGAAGAAATGACACTTTGCTGTAATGTAAAGTAGTGAGTGTACCGGTTGTATAACAGTGTAAATTTGCTGTCCCCTCAAAATAACTCAACACACATTCTTTTGTCTAAACCGCTGGCAACAAAAGTGAGTACACCCCTAAGTGAAAATGTCCAAATTGGGCCCAATTAGCCATTTTCCCTCCCTGGTTTCATGTGACTCGTTAGTGTTACAAGGTCTCAGGTGTGAATGGGGAGCAGATGTGTTACATTTTGTGTCGTCGCTCTCACACTCCCTCATACTGGTCACTGGAAGTTCAACATGGCACCTCATGGCAAAGAACTCATTGAGGATCTGAAAAAAAGAATTGTTGCTCTACATAAAGATGGCCTGGGCTATAAGAAAATTGCCAAGACCCTGAAACTGAGCTGCAGCACGGTGGCCAAGACCATACAGCGACAGGACAGGTTCCACTCAGAACAGGCCTCGCCATGGTCAACCAAAGAAGTTGAGTGCACATGCTCAGCATCATATCCAGAGGTTGTCTTTAGGAAATAGACGTATGAGTGCTGCCAGCATTGCTGCAGAGGTTGAAGGGGTGGGGGGTCAGCCTGTCAGTGCTCAGACCATACGCCGCACACTGCATCAAATTGGTCTGCATGGCTGTCGTCCCAGAAGGAAGCCTCTTCTAAAGATGATGCACAAGAAAGCCCGCAAACAGTTTGCTGAAGACAAGCAGACTAAGGACATGGATTACTGGAACCATGTCCTGTGGTCTGATGAGACCAAGATAAACTTATTTGGTTCAGATGGTGTCAAGCGTGTGTGGCGGCAACCAGGTGAGGAGTACAAAGACAAGTGTGTCTTGCCTACAGTCAAGCATGGTGGTGGGAGTGTCATGGTCTGGGGCTGCATGAGTGTTGCCGGCACTGGGGAGCTACAGTTCATTGAGGGAACCATGAATGCCAACATGTACTGTGACATACTGAAGCAGAGCATGATCCCCTCCCTTCGGAGACTGGGCCGCAGGGCAGTGTTCCAACATGATAACGAACCCAAACACACCTCCAAGACGACCACTGCCTTGCTAAAGAAGCTGAGGGTAAAGGTGATGGACTGGCCAAGCATGTCTCCAGACCTCAACCCTATTGAGCATCTTTGGGGCATCCTCAAACGGAAGGTGGAGGAGTGCAAGGTCTCTAACATCCACCAGCTCCGTGATGTTGTCATGGAGGAGTGGAAGAGGACTCCAGTGGCAACCTGTGAAGCTCTGGTGAACTCCATGCCCAAAGAGGGTTAAGGCAGTGCTGGAAAATGATGGTGGCCACACAAAATATTGACACTTTGGGCCCAATTTGGACATTTTCACTTAGGGGTGTACTCACTTTTGTGTCTAGCGGACTGACAACAACATGACTGCTTATTACAAAAGATGGAGCGGTAGAGAGAGAAACGGACAATGGCACAACACTTTGATACAGTCTAGGAACTATTCTCACAGTAATCATATACTTTGCACACGAACCACCGCCCATTTGGAGTAAGAAATCATGAATGTATTTACGCGTGAATGCCTTCGTTCGCCGTTTATCTCTGTCGGAACCAGGCCTTCTTAGGAAGGGTGTTGGCTGGGCCTTTCTGCGGCACGCTTGTAAGGCTCTGATTGTCCACAAGAGGTCACAATGTCCTTCTTCTTAGTTGTCCGTGGCTCTAATGACTTGTCATGTAGTCTTGAACAGAACTACAGAATAGATTATTCTTCCCGTCGCTCTTGAAGTTGCGTATTTGAAGATAGGCTGGCCAGCCCTGTCAATGGTTCCCCAGTGGGGTGATGAGAGTAGCTTAGTAGAGTGGTTTGGACAGAGTAGTATAATGGTCCCGCTTAAATTCGCTTTTCTATATACTTTGCCCAGAACAGCTAATCAGCCGTACCAGTGATTGTCTGGGAAGTTACTTTATCGTCTCCACTTTGTGTTGAGATTCAGGGTTCAAGCCATTTTAGACGTGAGCTGCAGCTCGAGTCTTTCTGGTCCCATATGTTCCAACAATTTTTACCGTGTAGTGGCTGCTTCACATCTTTCTGGTCTAAAGGTTAATTTCTCTACCAAGCCTTTATGCACTCTGGTCGAAAGGGCTGTTCCGTCAGCCTGACACGCTCTCTGACCTCACTCGGTGTGTGGCTACTTACTGTGCGAAGTTTATAGATAGCCATTATCTCTTTAGAGCTTCTCAAATCACATTCCTATCTTAACAAGAATACTCTCATCATTTTTCATATTTCATTCACAATGCATTGGATGAAAACTTCATACATATAGTGTGTATACGTTTCAAGTTCCAGTATTTCCTCTAACGTTTGAATGACATCACAAAATCACAACCCATATGACATTATTATTATTTAGTTCGCCTCTGACCATTCCCCCATTCTTATGTTAGAAATATTGTTCCAGTATTCATAATTTGAACATAAACTTTTTTTTTTTTATCAAAATGTGTTTTTTGGCAGAAATGTCTTCTGGAACATGTGAACTTTCATATGCCTTAATAACAAACTTGTATGCCATCTGTAAATACGAATACAATTGTTAAATTATGAGCCTAGTTGGTTTAGCCACAGAAAAAGACAGCAACCTTCCCGCTAGCCATGATTGGCTGAGATAATGAGTAGGCTGGACATGCCGAGAGTTAAGTTCAGATTGGTCTGCCATATAGCACGCTTCTGTCTATTTGAGCTGGTCAGTATGTGTAAGTAATCATGTCTCGCGTAGTAAACCCGCATAAGTGTTGCTCTCCACTTTCTGGAGGACCGAGTTTTGAAATCAGTGGAATTAGAGTATGATAGCTAAGGAGATGGAGAAAACACCTGTCTCCGGATTACATCTTGAAACTAAGGGCAACCATGGCATCCGTGACAGGGAGAAGTGTCCATCCATGATGTATACAGGTAATATAGTCAAGCTAGATACATTTTTCAGATATTACACGTTTCTAATTTTGAGTCATTTTCATTTCACGTTAAAGTGTACTGTTAGCTAGCTAGCTAACGTTAGCTGGCTGGCTCGCTAGCTAATGTTACATGTATGATCTTATTATTCGTATCTCAGAGCCATTTTGCTTTGCTAGTTATAGCCTAATGTTAGCTAGCTAACATTGAACCTGGTTGGTTAGCTACCTGCAGATTCATGCAGGGTAGCAACATCATGAGTTGGGATTATGGTTAATTGTTTCCCTAGCTAGCTAGCTACATGTCTTAACAAAAGACTCCACTATGCAAGTAACCATTTCAATAGAATGTCACTGCGACAACTGTTGATAGACGTAGCTCGTAAATTCGTTCTGGCTATCTACTCCGATTTCAGAGCACTCTTGTCTGAGTGTGCCAGAGTGCAGAATAACTGATACATTTACGAACGCTCAACACCTGTTGAATATGGCCGGTGCCAGTAAACGTTGGCAAAAAAGCGTAAATTGTTGCCAGCAGCACAGTTGCAGTCACCAACGCTCTGGATAACATAAAAACAGCCTAATCAGCTCTGATAGGGCGAGTAAAATGGTCAGTGAGCTGTTCTCTAATTTGTGTCTGGAAGTAACTAGCAAACTAACCAACGTTAGCCAGTTAGCTTGGGTGCTTGACTGCTGTTAGGACAGAACGCTCGGATCAACCCTTAAAGAGATGGGTGGGGCAAAATCTTAAGAGGGTGTGAACGATGCTGAATAGGTGTAGACAAAGAAGAGCTCTCCAAAACATTCAAAGGCAATTTTTCTCAAAAGTGAGGTTACAAGTTTATCAACTTTCAAAGCAGAATTACTTTCCCATTGTTCCTCAAATGCAGTGTATGATATACAATTTTGTAGCTATGTGTCTCTGCTCTTATCCAATGTAAAAAAACACAATTTTGCTAATTAAGACCAAATCAAGGTGGTCGGTCACATTTACGTAAGTATTCAGACCTTTTATTCGGTACTTTGTTGAAGCACCTTCGGCAGCGATTACAGCCTCGAGTCTTACATTTACATTTTAGTCATTTAGCAGACGCTCTTATCCAGAGTGACTTACAGTTAGTGAATACATATTCTATTTTTTATTTATTTTTTATACTGGTCCCCCGTGGGAATCGAACCCACAACCCTGGCGTTGCAAACGCCATGCTCTATCAACTGAGCTACATCCCTGCCGGCCATTCCCTCCCCTACCCTGGACGACGCTAGGCCAATTGTGCGCCGCCCATGAGTCTCCCGGTCGCGGCCGGCTGCGACAGAGCCTGGATAGATACATTCTTGGGTATGATGCTACAAGCTTGGCACACCTGTATTTGGGGAGTTTCTCCCATTCTTCTCTGCAGATCCTCTCAAGCTCTGTCAGGTTGGATGGGGAGCGTCGCTGCACAGCTATTTTCAGGTCTCTCCAGAGATGTTCGATCGGGTTCAAGTCTGGGCTCTGGCTGGGCCACACAAGGACATTCAGGGACTTGTCCCGAAGCAACTCCTGCATTGTCTTGGCTGTGTGCTTAGGGTCATTGTCCTGTTGGAAGGTGAACCTTCACCCCAGTCTGAGGTCCTGAGTGCTCTGGAGCAGGTTTTCATCAAGGATCTCTGTTCATCTTTCCCTCGATCATGACTAGTCTCCCAATCCCTTCCGCTGAAAAACATTCCCACAGCATGATGCTGCCACCACCATGCTTCACCGTAGGGATGGTATTGGCCAGGTGATGAGCGGTGCCTGGTTTCCTCCAGACATGACGCTTGGCATTCAGGCCAAAGAGTTCAATCTTGGTTTCATCAGACCAGAGAATCTTGTTTCTTTAGGTGCCTTTTGGAAAACTCCAAGTGGGCTGTCATATGCCTTTTACTGAGGAGTGGCTTCCGTCTTGCCACTCTACCATAAAGGTCTGATTGGTGGAGTGCTGCAGAGATGGTTGTCCTTCTGGAAGGTTCTCCCATCTCCACAGAGGAACTCTGGAGTTCTGTCAGAGTGACCATCGGGTTCTTGGTCACCTCCCTGACCAAGGCCCTTCTCCCCGAATTGCTCAGTTTGGCCGGGCCGCCCGCTCTAGGAAGAGTCTTGGTGGTTCCAAACTTCTTCCATTTAAGAATGATGGAGGCCACTGTGTTCTTGGACCTTCAATGCTGCAGACATTTTTTGGTACTCTTCCCCAGATCTGTGCCTCGACACAATCCTGTCTCGGAGCTCTACGGACAATTCCTTCAACATCATGGCTTGGTTTTTGCTCTGACAGGCACTGTCAACTGTGGGACCTTATATAGACAGGTGTGTGCCTTTCTAAATCATGTCAAATCAATAGAATTTACCACAGGTGGACTCCAATGAAGTTGTAGAAACATCTCAAGGATGATCAATGGAAACAGGATGTACCTGAGCTCAATTTCGAGTCTCATAGTAATGGATCTGAATACTTATGTAAATAAGGTATTTCAGTTTTTTATATTTAATAAATTTGCAAACATTTCTAAAAACCTGTTTTCGCTTTGTCATTATGGGGTATTGTGTGTGTATATTGATGAGATAAAAAAAATCAATTTTAGAATAAGGCTGTAACATAACAAAATGTGGAAAAAGTGAAGGGGATGAATAATTTCCGAATGCACTGTATGCAATAATAAAGTATAATATATTCACAGTGAGATTTTAACTGAAATTAACTCATTAGTATTTTGTTGAATTTATATAACAACATTCCGAACTTGTTCAACATTATCTAGTCCAAATAAGGCATGATTCCACAATTTGTATCCGTTTGAATCACTTTCAATATGGGACTTTTATTTTGAAGACAAACCGCAAATTCCACTATTGTGGCTAATCCTTATTGTTTCTAGCTTCACACAGATTCCGCGCAGATAGGCTACCTATTTACAGCCAGTGCTTAATTTGTAAATCGGGAGGTGCCGGAACAAAAAGTGAGCGCGAGAGGGGAGTTCTGGGGTTTTGAGGTACTGGAACGCATGAGAAAAAAATGGCATAGAGCAGTAGAGTAGACGCACTTACAGAAGTTGCACACATGGGGAAAATTTTTAGTAGCCTAGCATCACGGAAAAATGTTGCCTTTTATAAACGAATTTCATGCAATTCTACATCATTTTACATGACTCGAGACTTTGCCAGAATCTTTTTTAATACCGCACAAATAAATGATCGAAATGCCAGGCTACTTTGACACTGAGATCAATAAAAACGACCTTGTCTTGAATCCATCAATAGCCTAGTCATAGGTGTGTGGAGACACATGTTGTACACTACAAAAATGCTTTCCAGTTTCACTGACTCACCCAATGTTGCGCAGCTCACTCGCTGGTGATGGCTGATGCGCTCGTGCCAAAAGCCTATCTCTCTTTTGTTTTACTTTGTAAAACAATATTTGGAAGTTTATCAAATATTTTGGTAGCCTACAGCATAGTCTTCTCTTTTCAGCAGGAGCCATTTGCTTTCCAACCTGTGTTTCCTCTCAATTGTATTTTACATATTGCTAAAGGCCTGTTTTATCTGCATGCTGTTTTTTCACTGACAGATTTGCCTGGCGTTCCGGACTGTAGGCTATTCCTTGTTATTGGGCTACAATCCTCAGCTAGGCTATTTAAAAAAAAGAAGCTATTGATCATCTGTGGCTAAATTATATACCTTCTCATGGTGTAGTAGGCTATTCTGAATTATTTCATTTATTTCTGAACAGACAGCAGTAATTATGTAACTTTGGCAAATGTATTTACATTTATCTGGGGTGCTGCAATTCCTTCAGAACCCTTCGCGCGATTCTATAAGGAAATACATGTGCAACACTGGAGAGATGAGAGTTGCAGGCTCATGTCTATCAGAGGAGAGAGATCATATAAAGTGAATCTCATTCTAGTTATGTGAGAGATACTGGCACGCGTCTCACACAGCCACCATGACGCGTTGGTCTCATAACGCAGGTTACAATGTTGCGCAAATCACAAACCCGGGCCGGCCCACCCCGAAACAACTCTTAGAATATTAGGCCCGGGCAGAAAATCAACTTTTTCAAACTACGTTTTTTTTTGTGGGGGCAGGATAATTAACGAAGAGGCAACTCGAATGAACTTTGATTGCTTTTGTTAGAATTTTTACATAGCAAAAAGTGAAAATTATTCTTCATAATACGAGAGGTACAGGATCCGGCCAAATAGGTTCCGGAACAAAACAGTCAAAACGGAGAGGTGTCGGCTCAAATTAAGCACTGCTTATAGCTCAATTCCCTGGCTATTGAGCGCTGCTGTTGCACGATATTAACTGTTGGAGGACCACGGGTGCACGTGCACCCAATTGCGCATTCTTGGATGGCGTGAGGGCGTCAGTAACAGAAGAGTGGAATAGCTCTATATGATATATATCCCCTCTTCCTCCGCCCCGCTTAAACACCCAAACCCCGGCCAGGGAACCAAACACCGGTACATGAGCGGGAGGACACCATTCAACAGATCAACCGACAACTGACAGCTTTACCGCCGTTGAGAACACAGGTGAGAAATGCTGCTAGTTTCTTCACGGTCGGTCGTTATAATATTGCAAATGAGAAATAATTTCACTTTCTGTGAGGTGTGAATTTTTGCAACCGAACATAGGCCTATAGGTTGAATGTGCGCGAATCCAAATCAATGGCTTGCAGGTGTCCTTGGAACCATTTCCTTCCATTCTCCTTCCATTCACAGCATTGTTTTAGCTTACTGAAATGACTCTTTTTAATTGTCTTGGAATTAGATAAATTATTATTTTAATGAACCCAAGATAGTAACCTTCGGACTAGAGTTTCCCCTGTGATAATGATCGTCCCTGGTCTTGTCTCGTGGTCCTGTGTATTATGTATTTAATGAAGATGGGGCTGCTGCATCTGTTCCATCGTGATTTGTATAGAGTTCCTGTGCAGGCAGCTATTTAGACTGTCACTGGTTAACTAGCAGGGCTTCAATCCCCTCTCATCCTCTCTTCCTCTTTTTCCTTCATCCATTATCCTCCCCTTCTTATCCTCTGGCTATGTGTTTCTGTTTTAATTACTTATTTGACCATTCTCTAATGAGAGCAAGCGTTCAGAGCAGTCCTGTAATGCAATGTTTCCCAAACTCGTTCCTGGGGCCGAGTCTGGGAAAATCCTGCTGTAATGTAGCAGACAGACTACTAGTTGCTATTGAATATACTGATCACATGTATACAATGTGATGGTGATTCCCAAAGGAGAGTGAGTAGGGCACAAGTTGTACTTGACCTTAGGCAAAGATCTAGGATCAGTAACCCCTACCAAACCCAGTGTTGGGGAAGCTATACTGTAAAACTTTTCCCTGTAAATGTACAGCATTGTACTGGCAGCAGAGTTGCCAGCTAAATACTGTAATTTTGCTTTACAGCAGGCAATGCTGTAAAACATTTTACAGTAAGAAAAACAGTACCGCATTATACAATACAGCATTATACATATAGACTCAATGGTTGCTAAAATGGGAAGAGGTCTGTCCATGATAGGGCATTGCTCTGCCTTCTTGACATCTCAGTCGACCAGACAGGTCCTACAGGCCCTAGTTGTGTCGTACCTGGACTACTGCCCAGCTGTGTGGTCATGTGCGGCAAAGAAGGACCTAGGTAAATTGCAGTTGGTCCAGAACAAAGCAGCACGTATCGCACTTAGATGTACACGGAGGGAAAGTGTCAGTAACATGCATGTCAGTCTCTCCTGGCTCATAGTTGAGGAGAGATGGACTGCATCACTATTCAAATCAAATCAAATCAAATTTTATTTGCCACATGTGCCAAATACAACAGGTGTAGACCTTACAGTGAAATGCTTACTTACAAGCCTTTAGCCAACAATGCAGCTTGAAGAAAAAAAGTGTTCAGTAAAAAATAGATAATTATTTGTTCTTTTTATTTTTTACTTAAAGATCCAGTTGCAGAGGGAGGTGTTTAGTCCCAGGGTCCTTAGCTTAGTGATGAGCTTTGAGTGCACTATGGTGTTGAATGCTGAGTTGTGGTCAATTAATAGCATTCTCACGTAGGTGTTCCTCTTGTCCAGGTGGGAAAGGGCAGTGTGGAGTGCAATAGAGATTGCATCATCTGTGGATCTGTTGGGGCGGTATGCAAATTGGAGTGGGTCTAGGGTTTCTGGGATAATGGTGTTGATGTGAGCCATGACCAGCCTTTCAAAGCACTTCATGGCTACAGATGTGAGTGCTACGGGTCGGTAGTCATTTAGGCAGGTTATATTAGTGTTCTTGGGCACAGGGACTAAGGTGGTCTGCTTGAAACATGTTGGTATTACAGACTCAGTCAGGGACATGTTGAAAATGTCAGTGAAGACACTTGCCAGTTGGTCAGTGCATGCTCGGAGTACACGTCCTGGTAATCCGTCTGGCCCTGCGGCCTTGTGAATGTTGACCTGCTTAAAGGTCTTACTCACATTGGCTACAGAGAGTGTGATCACATAGTCATCCGGAACAGCTGATGCTCTCATGCATGCTTCAGTGTTGCTTGCCTCGAAGTGAGCATAGAAGTGATTTAGCTCGTCTGGTAGGCTCGTGTCACTGGGCAGCTCGCAGCTGTGCTTCCCTTTGTAGTCTGTAATAGTTTGCACGCCCTGCCACATCCGACGAGCTCAGAGCCGGTGTAGTACGATTCAATCTTAGTCCTATATTGACTCTTTGCTTGTTTGATGGTTCGTCGGAGGGCATAGCGGGATTTCTTATAAGCGTCCGGGTTAGAGTCCCGCTCCTTGAAAGCGGAAGCTCTACCCTTTAGCTCAGTGCGGATGTTGCCTGTAATCCATGGCTTCTGGTTGGGGTATGTACGTACTGTCACTGTGGGGACGACGTCATCGATGCACTTATTGAGGAAGCCAGTGACGGATGTGGTGTACTCCTCAATGCCATCGGAAGAATCCCGGAACATATTCCAGTCTGTGCTAGCAAAACAGTCCTGTAGCTTAGCATCTGCGTCATCTGACCACTTCCTTATTAACCAAGTCACTGGTGCTTCCTGCTTTAGTTTTTGCTTATAAGCAGGAATCAGGAGGATAGAGTTATGGTCAGATTTGCCAAATGGAGGGCAAGGGAGAGCTTTGTACGTGTCTCTGTGTGTGGAGTAAAGGTGGTCTAGAGTTTTTTTTCCTCTGGTTGCACATTTAACATGCTGGTAGAAATTAGGTAGAACGGATTTAAGTTTCCCTGCATTAAAGTCCCCGGTCACTACGAGCGCTGCCTCTGGATGAGCGTTTTCCTGTTTGCGCTCAATTAGCTGTATAAGGCCATAAGCAATCATAGTGCCAGCATCGGTTTGTGGTGGTAAATAGACAGCTATGAAAAATATAGAAGAAAACTCTCTTGGTAAATAGTGTGGTCTACAGCTTATCATGAGATACTCTACCTTAGGAAAGCAAAACTTCGAGATTTCCTTAGTATTAGATTTCATGCACCAGCTGTTGCTTACAAATATACACAGACCACCACCCCTTGTCTTACCGGAGTCAGCCGTTCTATCCTGCCGATGTAGCGTATATCCCGCCAGCTGTATGTTTCCTATGTCGTCGTTCAGTCGCGACTCGGTGAAACATAACATATTACAGTTTTTAATGTCCCGTTGGTAGGATATTCTTGATCTTAGGTTTTCCATTTTGTTTTCCAATGATTTTACATTGGCTAATAGGATTGATGGAGAGGAAGATTACTCGCTCACCGTCGGATCCTTACAAGGCACCCCGACCTACGTCCACGATATCTCTGTCTCTTTCTCATGAGAATGACGGGGATTTGGGCCTTGTCGGGTGTCTGTAGAATATCCTTTGCGTCCGACTCTTTGAAGAAAAAAATCTTCATCCAATACGAGGTGAGAAATCGCTGTCCTGATATCCAGAAGCTCTTTTTGGTCATAAGAGACGGTGGCAGAAACATTATGTACAGAATAAATGACAAATAACGTGAAGAAACACACATAATAGCACAATTGGTCAGAGGGCCGTAAAACGGCAGCCATCCCCTCCGGCGCCATTCTCCTCTTCATTCATTGGAAGAGTAGCTGATGCTTTTGCAGCGGCTAGTGGGGATCCTAATAAATACTTAATACCTAAATACTGTAAATGAATGAACCTGTAATCATTACAGCAACACTGTATTATATAATTACAATCATTTGCTGGCAACTCTGCTGTCAGTATAATGCTATATATTCACAGTACAGCATGTTACCGTAATCAGTGTACCAATACTCTTACTGTAATATTTTTACTGTGATTGTAATGAATGAATGAATGGATGAATGAATGCTGAATTTCATTGAGGGGAGGCAGGGTTTTTGTATTTTAGTATTCTACTGTAATTGCATGGGATTGGTGCAAGCAGGTTGGCTGCTAGGTAATGTTTTCATATTACAGCATATCAAATATATACACACCTGCATATATACACTACATGACCAAAAGTATGTGGACACCTGCTCGTCAAACATCTCATTCCAAAATCATGGGCATTAATATGGAATTGGTCCCACCTTTGCTGCTATAACAGCCTCCACTCTTCTGGGAAGGCTTTCCACTAGATGTTGGAACATTGCTGCGGGGACTTGCTTCCATTCAGCCACAAGAGCATTAGTAAGGTCGGGCACTGATGTTGGGCGATTAGGCCTGGCTCGCAGTCTGCATTCCAATTCATTCCAAAGGTGTTCGATGGGGTTGAGGTCAGGGCTCTGTGCAGGCCAGTCAAGTTCTTCCACACCGATCACGACAAACCATTTCTGTATGGACCTCGCTTTGTGCACGTTTCATGCTGAAACAGGAAAGGGCCTTCCCCAAACTGTTGCCACAAAGTTGGAAGCACAGAATCGTCTAGAATGTCATTGAATGCTTTAGCGTTAAAATGTCCCATCACTGGAACTAAGGGGCCTTGCCAGAACCATGAAAAACAGCCCCAGACCATTATTCCTCCTCCACCAAACTTTACAGTTGGCACTATGCATTCGGGCAGGTAGCGTTCTCCTGGCATCCGCCAAACCCAGATTCGTCCGTCGGACTGTCAGATGGTGAAGCGTGATTCATCACTTCAGAGAACGCGTTTCACAGCTCCAGAGTCCAATGGCGGCGAGCTTTACACCACTCCAGCCGACGCTTGGCATTGCGCATGGTGATCTTAGGCTTGTGTGCGGCTGCTTGGCCATGGAAACCCATTTCATAAAGCTCCCGACGAACAGTTCTTGGACTGGCATTGCTTCCAGAGGCAGTTTGGAACTCGGAAGTGAGTGTTGCAACCAAGGACAGACGATTTTTCCGCGCTACGCGCTTCAGCCCCCGGCGGTCCCATTCTGTGAGCTTGTGTGGTCTACCTCTTTGCGGCTGATCTGTTGTTGCTCCTAGACGTTTCCACTTCACAATAACAGCACTTACAGTTGACCGGGGCAGCTCTAGCAGGGCAGAAATTTGGTGAACTGACTTGTTAGAAAGGTGGCATCCTATGACGGTGCCACGTTGAAACTCACTGAGCTCTTCAGTAAGGCCATTCTACTGCCAATGTTTGTCTATGGAGATTTCATGGCTGTGTGCTCGATTCTATACAGCTGTCAGCTAGGGTACTGTATTCTGTGGGGTGGAATTACATTACATTGTAAAAACCGTAACTTGTTTTTACGGTAACTTACTGGCAGCCAGTTACCTGTTACTGTAAAAAAAGGTACAGTATATTACTGTAAATTCCAAAGAAACTATGGTTTAACAGTACATTGCTGTAAAGAAAGCACTTCTTTACAGTAATGTACTGTTACACCAAAGTTTCTTAGAAATCAATACTTTAAATTGCTCGAACGGCACCAGTACATCAAGATTAAATGTATTTAGAATTTTGTTCCAGCAATACACAGCATTCAAATTAAAAGCAGATTTACCTAGCTCGGTGTACACCATAGGAACTTCAAGAGGTAGCCTATCCTGTGAACGGGCTAGGCAACTCAGGTGTCTATACTTCAACAGTAAAGTTAGAGAAGGCGGAAGTTTATGAAGTAGGGCCTTGTAAACAGAAAGGGAGTAATGTAGAGATCTACGAGTCTTTAGCAAAGTCCAGCCAACCTTTTTGATCCAGGATGCAGTGATGAGTATCAAAACTGTGACCTGTAACAAAACGAAGGGCACTATGGTAGATGGCATCCAAAGGTTTAAGAGTAGTAGCAGCTGCACTTTGATAAATAATATCACCATAATCAAGAACAGATAAAAAGGTTGACTGAATAATCTGCTTCCTACTGCTTAGAGAAAGGCACAATCTGTTTCTGTAGAAAAAGCCCATTTTAAATCTTAGCGTCTTAACCAGCTCATCTATATGTTTTTTAAATGTCAAATCCATATAAATCCAAATGCCTAAGTATTTTATGTGGGAACATGTTCGATTGGAGAACCATATAATGAGTGAACATGTAGTTCATCTGAAACATTCTTACGAGAGTTTGAAAATAACATGTATTTCGTTCTGCCCACATTAAGCACACGTTTTAAATCAGCAAGGGATTACTGCATAGCTATAAAATCTGACTGTAGTTTTGACACAGCCAGATCGCCAGATCAACAGTCGGGGCAATAGCATACATAATAGTATCATTCGCATATAGATTAAGTTTACCATTTTTAACAGATTGACCAATGGTGTTTTATATAAATAGTGAAGAGAACACGTCCCAAAATTGACCCCTATTCAGACTTAACCCCATCAATCATGATGGCCTGAGTTCTGTCACTAAGATAATCATGAAACCATGAACAGGCGTCAGAGCTCAGGCCTATCGAGAACAACTTATTCAATAAAATAGCATGATCCACAGTATCAAAAGCTTTTGACAGGTCCACAAACAAAGCAGTACATTTCATTTTAGTTTCTAAAGCATTGACAAGATCGTTAACAACTAAAGTGGTTGCTGTAATAGTGCTATGCCCAGGCCTAAACCCTGATTGGTTTACATTGAAATTACATTTCTCAGATAAAAAAGAGCAAAGTTGTACATGTACCAAGGATTCAGGAATCTTAGCTAGACAAGGATGCCTTGAAATGGGGCGATAATTATTAAGATCACTACTATCCCCGCCCATATGGAGTGGCAGCACAAGAGCTGATTTCCATACTTTTGGAATATTTCCTGATAATGTTAAATACAAACTGTGGGTTATTGAGCCAACAATGATGGGCGCTGCACACTTAATCAGACCCGGGATCCAATTGGTTGGCCCCTGTGGATTTCTTGTTGTCTATTGCTAACAAAGCATCCAGGACTTATTTTTCTGTAAATAGCCTAAAAGAAAAGCTTTTACTATAATTTTTCTGATCATTCAGCAAGTTTCCCCTATCAGCATCCAGCCCAATATCATTGTGAATAGGCTTAGAAATTATTTCAAAGAGAGAGCCCACTGAAATAAGATGGTGATTAAATGCATCAATGACGGCATTTATTTCCTGTAATGAGGCCAGTGTCTGAATTAGTTTGTTGTGGCAGAGAGGAGGAAGTAGAACCCTTCAGGGATTGGACAGTTTTCCAAAATGTAGCTGGGTTCCCATTACAATCTGAAAGAGCGGTTACATAATAATCAGATTTAGCCTTTCTGATTTGTCTAACACAATGATTACTCAGTTGCTTAAAAGCTTGCCAGTCCGGGCCTAAGCCTGTGTTCCTGGCCTTGACCCAAGCATCATCTCTTTTATGAATGACTTCTGATAATTCCGGAGTGTACCAGGCATTTGATATACCTTTAACCCTTTTAAGGGAGCATGATTATCCACAATAGTATTGAAGACATCTGCAAAAAGGCTCAAAGCTAAATCCAGTTCAGGGATAGCTGAAATACAATCAAGGTCACTAAAATAAAGATAATGTAAAAAAGCCTGTTCACTGTGTCGACACAAGGCTTCGATTTTTGTATTCTCACATCTCTAACACAAACTACTGGGAAATGGTCACTAATGTCTTGGGCGAAGACACCAGTAGAAACATATTTCTCTGGCGTATTCGTTAAAATAAGATCAATCAGAGTCTACTTTGAAGGATCTTTAGGGTTGTGCCGTGTTGGCTTAGTCACCAGCTGGGTTAGGTTTAGATCATTACGCATGTCTTTTAGATTGTCTGAAGCCTGCATTTCCCAATCATAATTTAGGTCACCCAGGATAATAACTTCTGATTTAATAAAAGAAGACAACAAAGTAGTTAACTCCTCGAGTGCACAAAGGTTAGCCGAGGGACGACGGTAGACAGGGATCTACCAGCTTCATGCATCTCACCCGACAGCATGAGTAGTCGTAGTAGTCATAAGCTATTAATGTAAAGAAATACAGTATGTTAGAGTAATTTTTACAAGAGGCTTCCAATTACAGTTAATACCAGTATCTTTCAGCATTTTACCCATAATGCACTACAATCTGCAGCATTAATTCTGTAAAACACATTTAAGGTCTTGTACCGTGCATTCAACAGTGTTTTACTGTTGAAATTACATAAAAGTTTTAGTGTATTCTGAAAATATAGTTTACCAAACTACCAATAAGGGATATATGTTGGGAGTACTGTAAGAGTGTTAAGCAGCTGCACAGTTCAGAGTCAGACATTATCTGACTACTGTTTTCTCATTAAAGTCACGCAGAGAGTCATGCACTGATAACTCAGCACTCAGCCTGCCTTACCTGTCAACAGAACAAACACTGAGGGAGAGAAGAGAGTGAACCTGGGGTGGTGGGAAGAGCACTTATTGTTTGTGTGTGTGTGTGTGTGTGTGTGTGTGTGTGTGTGTTTTCATGCTCTGTGTGAGAATCCTTGGTGAAAGTGTGGCAAATCTCTGCTTCAGAGCCGTCCTCCCGTTCACTCTCTCTCTCCACAGCTCCTCAGCCATCATCCCAGACTAGTCTTCCCTCTGAGAGGAGAGTTCTGGGGGAGATGGGACTCTGGGGAACCAGGCTTCCATCCCAACTGAATAGGACAGATTGGCACCATGTCGTTTTGACAAACTGTGACTTTAAAGACTTCATCTCCTCCCTGCCTCTGATGAAGAGAACTGTTCATCTGTAGTCTCTTCTGTTGTTACTGAGGAGGAGGAAGCAGGATAGAGGGAGGTAAAAAGGAAGAAAGTGAGGGAGGGAGGGGCATCTGAAACAGACTTTGGACCATTCAGCCATCATAGATCCAGGCATTGGCAGGCAGATTTTAATAGTGAAGACCAAAGAGTACAGACGAGCGAGCCTCAAACCTAGAGGCAGTGAGGAAATTGAGTTTTTAAAAGTCACAGTGTCTCAGTCAAACCCTGTTGTCTGTCAGAGAGAGAAAAAAAGAGAGAGCGAGAGACAACCATGACTAAACAGCATGATTAGGGAGCCGTTGTTGATCAATGCCATGCAGGGTCTGCAGGGTCTGCAGGGTCTTTGATACACCCGAAAGAGAGAGAGATGTTTCCTCCCTCGTTTGTGTATAGCCTTGATCCTGCAATTAATGATATTACCCACAAACCTCCTCTGTTCCAGTTATCCCAGACAGATAGCAGACGTCTTATTTATAAACACTGATGATTAGTCTAAAAGTCTGGAAGCAGGATGAAACAGTAAAGGGATTCTTCTTTTGTCAGGCGTGTAAGAGAGAACAGCAAAGATGTCATATCTTGACAGGTTACATCCTCAAACAAATAAAGAATGCTGGAAGAAGATCTTGCAGTAAAATTGAAATGTTTGAGCAGCTTATCATCGTCCCCCTCCTCTCTCCTGGTATCCTACTCTTGAGATTTTAGTGAAGCACACACCCAGCCAGCCCAAAGGCACCTCTATTGTCTCACTATTAAGAGACTGTTAAAATGTTTTGGTCTAAATGACTCCCAGGGTCCTGTGGCAGAGAGCAACATGATGTGAATACTGATCTCTTCCAGGGTCTTTTCCCCCTAAAGCAGCATTCTGCAGTTGCGACATTAATGTTTTGACTTATAAATTACTGATACAGTGGGGAGAACAAGTATTTGATACACTGACGATCTTGTAGGTTTTCCTACTTACAAAGCATGTAGAGGTCTGTAATTTTTATCATAGGTACACTTCAACTTTGAGAGACGGAATCTAAAACAAAAATCCAGAAAATCACATTGTATGATTTTTAAGTAATTAATTTGCATTTTATTGCATGACATAAGTATTTGATCACCTACCAACCAGTAAAAATTCCGGCTCTCACAGCCCTGTTAGTTTTTCTTTAAGAAGCCCTCCTGTTCTCCACTCATTACCTGTATTAACTGCACCTGTTTGAACTCATTACCTGTATAAAAGACACCTGTCCACACACTCAATCAAACAGACTCCAACCTCTCCACAATGGCCAAGACCAGAGAGCTGTGTAAGGACATCAGGGATAAAATTGTAGACCTGCACAAGGCTGGGATGGGCTACAGGACAATAGGCAAGCAGCTTGGTGAGAAGGCAACAACTGTTGGCGCAATTATTAGAAAATGGAAGAAGTTCAAGATGACGGTCAATCACCCTCGGTCTGGGGCTCCATGCAAGATCTCACCTCGGGGGCATCAATGATCATGAGGAAGGTGAGGGATCAGCCCAGAACTACACGGCAGGACCTGGTCAATGACCTGAAGAGAGCTGGGACCACAGTCTCAAAGAAAACCATTAGTAACACACTACGCTGTCATGGATTAAATCCTGCAGCGCACGCAAGGTCCCCCTGCTCAAGCCAGCGCATGTCCAGGCCCGTCTGAAGTTTGCCAATGACCATCTGGATGATCCAGAGGAGGAATGGGAGAAGGTCATGTGGTCTGATGAGACAAAAATAGAGCTTTTGGTCTAAACTCCACTCGCCGTGTTTGGAGGAAGAAGAAGGATGAGTACAACCCCAAGAACACCATCCCAACTGTGAAGCATGGAGGTGGAAACATCATTCTTTGGGGATGCTTTTCTGCAAAGGGGACAGGACGACTGCACCGTATTGAGGGGAGGATGGATGGGGCCATATATCGTGAGATCTTGGCCAACAACCTCCTTCCCTCAGTAAGAGCATTGAAATGGGTCGTGGCTGGGTCTTCCAGCATGACAACGACCCGAAACACACAGCCAGGACAACTAAGGAGTGGCTCCGTAAAAAGCATCTCAAGGTCCTGGAGTGGCCTAGCCAGTCTCCAGACCTGAACCCAATAGAAAATCTTTGGAGGGAGCTGAAAGTCCGTATTTCCCAGTGACAGCCCCGAAACCTGAAGGATCTGGAGAAGGTCTGTATGGAGGAGTGGGCCAAAATCCCTGCTGCAGTGTGTGCAAACCTGGTCAAGACCTACAGGAAACTTATGATCTCTGTAATAGCAAACAAAGGTTTCTGTACCAAATATTAAGTTCTGCTTTTCTGATGTATCAAATACTTATGTCATGCAATAAAATGCAAATGAATTACTTAATTAATTATACAATGTGATTTTCTGGATTTTTGTAGATTTGTTTTTAGATTCTGTCTCTCACAGTTGAAGTGTACCTATGATAAAAATTACAGACCTCTACATGCTTTGTAAGTAGGAAAACCTACAAGATCGGCAGTGTATCAAATACTTGTTCTCCCCACTGTATATACCCACTGATTCTTGAAGAATATAACTTATAAATGCCTAATGAGCTTATTTGAACTGTCATATCCCACCATAACCCAAAATATAAGCTTGTTTTACTCCAATGTTTGGTCAAAAGTTTTGAGAATGACACATATTAATTTTCACAAAGTCTGCTGCCTCAGTTTTTATGATTGCAATTTGCATATACTCCAGAATGTTATGAAGAGTGATCAGATGAATTGCAATTAATTGCAAAGTCCCTCTTTGCCATGAAAATGAACTTAATCCCCAAAAAACATTTCCACTGCATTTCAGCCCTGCCACAAAAGGACCAGCTGACATCATATCAGTGATTCTCTCGTTAACACAGGTGAGCGTGTTGATGAGGACAAGGCTGGAGATCACTCTGTCATGCTGATTGAGTTAGAATAACAGACTGGAAGCTTTAAAAGGAGGGTGGTGCTTGAAGTCATTGTTCTTCCTCTGTTAACCATGGTTACCTGCAAGGAAACACGTGCCGTCATCATTGCTTTGCACAAAAAAGGGCTTCACAGGCAAGGAAATTGCTGCTAGTAAGATTTCACCTAAATCAACCATTTATCGGATCATCAAGAACTTCAAGGAGAGAGGTTCAATTGTTGTGAAGAAGGCTTCAGGGCGCCAAAGAAAGTCCAGCAAGCGCCAGGATCGTCTCCTAAAGTTGATTCAGCTGCGGGATCGGGGCACCACCAGTGCAGAGCTTGCTCAGGAATGGCAGCAGGCAGGTGTGAGTGCATCTGTACGCACAGTGAGGCGAAGACTTTTGGAGGATGGCCTGGTGTCAAGAAGGGCAGCAAGGAAGCCACTTCTCTCCAGGAAAAACATCAGGGACAGACTGATATTCTGCATAAGGTACAGGGATTGGACTGCTGAGGACTGGGGTAAAGTCATTTTCTCTGATGAATCCCCTTTCTGATTGTTTGGGGCATCCGGAAAAAAGCTTGTCCGGAGAAGACAAGGTGAGCGCTACCATCAGTCCTGTGTCATGCCAACAGTAAAGCATTCTGAGACCATTCATGTGTGGGGTTGCTTCTCAGCCAAAGGAGTGGGCTCACTCACAATTTTGCCTAAGAACACAGCCATGAATAAAGAATGGTACCAACACATCCTCCAAGAGCAACTTCTCCCAACCATCCAAGAACAGTTTGGTAACGAACAATGCCTTTTCCAGCATGATGGAGCACCTTGCTATGAGGCAAAAGTGATAACTAAGTGGCTCTGGGAACAAAACATCGACATTTTGGGTCCATGGCCAGGAAACTCCCCAGACCTTAATCCCATTGAGAACTTGTGGTCAATCCTCAAGAGGTGGGTGGACAAACACAACCCCACAAATTTTGACAAACTCCAAGCACTGATTATGCAAGATTGGGCTGCCATCAGTCAGGATGTGGCCCAGAAGTTAATTGACAGCATGCCAGGGCGGATTGCAGAGGTCTTGAAAAAGAAGGGTCAACACTGCAAATATTGACTCTTTGCATAAACTTAATGTAATTGCCTTTGACACTTATGGAATGCTTGTAATCATACTTCAGTATACCATAGTAACATCTGACAAAAATATCTAAAAACACTGAAGCAGCGAACTTTGTGAAGACCAATACTTGTGTCATTCTCAAAACTTTTGAACACGACTGTATAGCCTCAAAACATGGTTAAAACTATCATTCTGATATATTGGATGGTCAGTCTTTGCATCCATAGCTCTGTCTATGAATTTGAGCAGCTATATTTCTCCAGGCCCATCCCTCAGCTTTTTTACCAAAACAGAGGCGGGGAATCTGCTTTGTTATTGTTTCAATTGAGGATTGTCCTTTAATACAGATCACAGGGTCTATCCTCTACTCCTCTGAGGTTCACTTCAGAAGACCACCAATTAGCCGTCTGCTCTAAAGCATCTGTCTAACCACAGTCTGCTTCAGAAGGAAATACCTCATAACTTTACAGATGTAGGATCTTAATTTGATCACCCTGTTGCAGGAGACCATACATTTAACACATGTAGTGTATTTCAGATTTAAAAAGGCTTCTGACGTTTGTAATTTCCACTTTGAAATGTCAGTCTTGATTTTCCCTTACGAAAAATACATCAACCCCTATAGAAATGTAAATTCATTATAATCCACATAATAATTCACAGCATCATGCTGTGGGGGTGCTTTGCTGCAGGAGGAACTGGTGCACTTCACAAAATAGATGGCATCATGAGGAAGGAAAATTATGTGGATATATTGTAGCGACATCTCAAGACATCAGTCAGGAAGTTAAAGCTTGGTCGCAAATGGGTCTTCCAAATGGACAATGACCCCAAGCATACTTCCAAAGATGTGGCAAAATGGCTTAAGGACAACAAAGTCAAGGTATTGGAGTGGCCATCACAAAGCCCTGACCTCAATACTATAGAAAATTTGAGGGCAGAACTGAAAAAGTGTGTGCGAGCAAGGAGGCCTACAAACCTGACTCAGTCACACCAGCTCTGTCAGGAGGAATGGGCCAAAATTCACCCAACTTATTGTGGGAAGCTTGTGGAAGGCTACCCGAAACGTTTGACCCAAGTTAAACAATTTAAAGGCAATGCTACCAAATACTAATTGAGTGTATGTAAACTTCTGCCCCACTGGGAATATGATGAAAGAAATAAAAGCTGAAATAAATAATTATCTCTACTATTATTCTGACATTTCACATTCTTAAAATAAAGTGGTGATCCTAACTGACCTAAGCCAGGGAATTTCTACTAGGATTAATTGTCAGGAATTGTGAAAAACTGAGTTTAAATGTATTTGGCTAAGGTGTATGTAAACTTCCGACTTCAACTGTACATACATACACACACACGCTCCATCCTAAATGAGTTCATTACACTGATTATACTCAAATTAACACTGAGCAATCACCGATTGTCGTGTGTGCGTTTGTGTGTTCTTTCACAAATATTTACCTCCAACAGAACCCACTCATCCTTGTCCCTCAGTTCGGAGTGAGACAGTCAGGGAGATGAGTGTGTAACAGTATAGACCGGTGGTGGTGTGTGTGAGTGAGTGTGTGAGTGCCTGCCTTACTGCCTGCCTGTGTGTGCGTGTGTTTGACAGTTGAAACAACCGTAATCAAATGCCATATGTGTCTCACTTAGTATAACCAAACCCCTCTGGTCTCTCTGCAGGGAGGGTTTCACCTCAGTAGACTGCTGCTGGGTTTCCTGTCTGGTCTGTCTTTATCCAGAGTTCTTTATACAGTATAAGGAGATATACAGTGCCTTCAGAAAGTATTCACACCCCTTGACTTTTTCAACATTTTATTGTGTTACAAGGTGGGATTAAAATTGATTTGTCATTTTTTGTCAACGATCTACACAAAATACTCTAATGTCAATGTAAAAATGTATAACAAATAAAACACTAATACTGTATATCTTGATTACATAAGTATTCAACCCCTGATTCAATACATATTAGAATCATTTTTGGCAGTGATTACAGCTGTGAGTCTTTCTGGGTAAGTCTCTAAGAGCTTTGCAAAAGTGGATTGTACAATATGTGCACATGATTCTTTAAAAAAGTCTTCAAGCTCTGTCAAGTTGGTTGTTGATCATTGCTAGACAGCCATTTTCAAGTCTTGCCATATATTTTCAATTCAATTTAAGTCAAAACTGTAACTAGGCCACTCAGGAACTTTCAATGTCGTCTTGGTAAGCAACTCCAATGTATATTTGGCCTTGTGTTTTCGGTTATTGTACTGCTGAAAGGTGAATTTGTCTCCCAGTGTCTGTTGGAAAGCAGATTGGACCAGGTTTTCCTCTAGGATTTTGCCTGTGCTTAGCGCTATTCTGTTTCTTTTCATCCTAAAAAATTCCTTAGTCCATGCCGATGACAAGCATACCCATAACATGATGCAGCCACTACCATGCTTGAAAATATCAAGAGTGGTACTCAGTGATGTGTTGTATTCAGGACACAGTGGCTTGCAGAAGTATTCACCCCCCTTGGCATTCTTCCTATTTTGTTGCCTTACAACCTGGAATTAAAATGGATTTTTTGGGGGTTTGTATCATTTGATTTACACAACATGCCTACCACTTTGAAGATGCAAAATATTTTTTATTGTGAAACAAACAAGAAATAAGCCAAAAAAACAGAACTTGACTGTGCAAAACTATTCACCCCCCCAAAGTCAATACTTTGTAGAGCCACCTTTTGCAGCAATTACAGCTGCAAGTCTCTTGGGGTATGTCTCTATAAGCTTGGCACATCTAGCCAATGGGTTTTTTGCCCATTCTTCAAGGCAGAACTGCTCCAGCTCCTTCAAGTTGGATGGGTTCCGCTGGTGTACAGCAATCTTTAAGTCATACCACAGATTCTCAATTGGATTGAGGTCTGGACATTGACTAGGCCATTCCAAGACATTTACATGTTTCCCCTTAAACCACTCGAGTGTTGCTTTAGCAGTATGCTTAGGGTCATTGTCCTGCTGGAAGGTAGACCTCCGTCCCAGTCTCAAATCTCTGGAAGACTGAAACAGGTTTCCCTCAAGAATCTCCCTGTATTTAGCGCCAGCCATCATTCCTTCAATTCTGACCAGTTTCCCAGTCCCTGCCCATGAAAAACATCCCCACAGCATGATGCTGCCACCACCATGCTTCACTGTGGGGATGGTGTTCTCAGGGTGATGATAGCGTTTTCCTTGATGGCCAAAAAGCTACATTTTAGTCTCATCTGACCAGAGTACCTCCTTCCATATGTTTTGGGGAGTCTCCCACATGCCTTTTGGCAAACACCAAATTTGCTTATTTTTTTCTTTAAGCAATGGCTTTTTTCTGGCCACTCTTCCGTAAAGCCAAGCTCTGTGGAGTGTACGGCTTAAAGTGGTCCTGTGGACAGATACTCTAATCTCCGCTGTGGAGCTTTGCAGCTCCTTCAGGGTTATCTTTAGTATCTTTGTTGCCTCTCTGATTAATGCCCTCCTTGCCTGGTCCGTGAATTTTGGTGGGCGGCCCTCTCTTGGCAGGTTTGTTGTGGTGCTTGTTGTGGCGCTCACCACCTTCCGGAGACATTTGAAACCCCACCTCTTTAAGGAATACCTGGGATAGGATAAAGTAATCCTTCTACCCCCCCCACCCCACAGCGGAGTCACTCACCACCTTCCGGAGACATTTGAAACCCCACCTCTTTAAGGAATACCTGGGATAGGATAAAGTAATCCTTCTACCCCCCAAAAAAAAAATAATAATTGTAAAGTGGTTATCCCACTGGCTATAGGGTAAATGCACTTAACTTTGATCCCCTGCTGCTTTTGTACGTTTGCCCACTGACAAAGAAATTATCAGTCTATAATTTTAATGGTAGGTTTATTTGAACAGTGAGAGACAGAATAACAACAAAAAAATCCAGAAAAATGCATGTCAACAATGTTATAAATGGATTTGCATTTTAATGAGGGAAATAAGTATGCCACCAAGCTGGAATTGAGATTAGTAACTGCAGATCTGATGTTCAAAAGTTTTTGTCGATCATAAGAAAGGATAGCGGATACATTTAATGCAAAAAAGTAAAGATAAACGCCAAAATCACAAAATAGCAAAGCCATATAGTACGGCGCCATATAGCATCAGGTATCAGTCCCTATAATTTCATGCTTTGTGAACCTCATGCAGAATTGTGTCTCTCTCTCTGACTGAGCAGTGCTCCACTGAATGATTGGTGTAAGTGAAAGACTTGAATGCAGCATGAGGCATAGGTTCTCCCTTTGCTGCTGCTGGAAGATTGCCTCACTAAAGACTGTCAATCAACCACACACACACACACACACACACACACACACACTGACAGACTGAAGCTGAAGGGTTTAAATGAACCACTCTGGTAAGAAACACAACATACGTAATAAATACAGTGCATTACTATAATACAGTCTCAGGAGGTTGGTGGCACCTTAATTGGGGAGGACAGGCTCATAGTAATGGCTGGAACGGAATAAATGGAATGGTAATCTAAATGGATTCCATGTGTTTGATACCATTCCATTCACTCCATTCCAGCCATCCTCCCCTCAGCAGCCCCCGCACATTGACTCTGTACCGGTACCCTCTGTATATAACCTCCCTACTGTTATTTTATTTTACTGCTGCTCTTTAATTATTTGCTTTTTTTTTTTTTTTTTCTTAAACTGCATTGTTGGTTAAGGGCTTGTAAGTAAGCATTTCACTGTAATGTCTACACCTGTTGTATTCGGCGCATGTGGCAAATAACATTTTATTTTATTTGAGTACAGTACATACTGTTCCTTCACTTTAAATGATTAGAAGTGTATATATATATTCTATATATTGAGTCAACTCTGGAGGAACAGACTCACAGACAGGTGATATGCTGACAGACAGGAGAGGTTTCGGAAAGATCCACCGTTTAGCAATGTTTCACTGTGTATCATGCAGCTGTGTGTTTGTGTGCGCGTGCGTGCGTGCATGCATGCATGTGTTTGTGTGCATTTAATGATGTGTGAGTTTATCTGACTTAAGTTGTGCTTTTCTTCTATCTGTCCTTCACAAAAAGAAAGTCAGAGTTGCTATGACAACTGTTCTTATTCCTTCCTGCAGAATGAGAGAAGGAATGTACTGTATCTGTAATGGTATCACACCCTGAAACGGGCTTCTCACAGCTGACTGTAGAAATATACAACTATACAACATAGAACAGATGTAGGCTCAGTACATGGTCAGACAGTAGACCGCAGAGACTGGATAATTATGTGTGCATTAATTATCATCTTTCCGGTGTTTTCCATATTGAATGCATTATAGCATACTGTTTTTGTGTATTTGTATGCTGGCTTCACAAAATGAATTTCCATGTAAATGGTCAATAAGGTATATCGTATCATACAAGGTAATCAGCATGATGAGTGTCTTCAGGGTCATATGAAAGCTGCTGAATGCACTTAGTTTCACCTCTTGATTTATAAACTCAAATGAAGTGGCAGCTAGAGTGTGATGGCCACATGTAGCCAGCCGCACAGCTAAATATCCCTATCCTTTGCACTTTAACATTAATTTGCACCAAACATTTCATGTCTGATCAAATAATGACCCAACATAGTTGGGTCACATAGTTTTCATTTCAAATATCAAACAGACACCTTTATTGAATATTTATGTGTATAGTATATATTAATGTGTATTGATCTGTATACAGCGCTCATCTGTAAAATAGACCTTGGTCTCAGCATGACTAATCATGTTAATGATAATATTTATGCTCAAATTGTTAGGAATAGATCCTTGATCATTTATGTGTGTCTTTAAAGCCTACCTGCCATTCCCTTTAGATTCTGTGAGATTACCTTATGGCCTGAGTTAACCTGTGGAGTGGTGCCTGTTCTGCTGTGTAGACCTCCGTTAAATATTTATCTATGTTTGAGGTGGTAGAACAGTTTTACTTTTGTTAATTTACAGACCTCTTTATGCACTATGGTTTTGATTTCTCTTAATTTGTAAACAACCTCAAGTTTGAGAAAATAAAACCCCTAATATTTGCACCCGACTCAGTTGTCTCTTGTTGCCTGCTTGGTTGTCCCTTACATAAGAAGATTACATCCTCCTCCGACAGATAGATGGTTTATGTCTACTCCAGTATTGGATGGATGGATGGAAGGATGGAGGGAGGCAGGGAGAGGGAGGGGAGACAGTGTTGAAAGATTGATGCACTATTGCATTCTCCAAGCCTTGGCTGAAACAGGCCTGTTTAAATCCCAGTTCAACCTGCAGTCTGTTAAAGTAGTCACAATCAGCTTTGCATCTCCATAAGGACACATCAGTGACTCTCCCAGTCCTAGCGCTTCAATCCACAGGTTGACGGTTAAATGGGTGCATTCCAATTACACAGCACCAGGTATATGTCTCTATAATTTCCTGCTTTGTAAACCTCATGCACAAACATGGTCGCTCTCTGACTGAGTAGTGCTCCACTGATTGCTGGAAGTGAATGACTTGAATGCAGCAGGAGGCGCAGGTTCTCCCTTTGCTGCTGCTGGAAGAATGCCTCACCGAAGACTGTCAATCAACACACACACACTGACAGACTGAAGCTGACAGGTTTAAATGAACCACTCTGATGAGAAACACTTCATACATGCTGTTCCTTGACTTTAAATGAGGAGAAGTGTTCTATATATTGAGTCAACTCTGGAGGAACAGACTCATACACAGGTGATATGCTGACAGACAGGAGAGAGGTCTCATGCAGCTGTGTGTGTGTGTGTGTGTGTGTGTGCGTGCATGCTTGTGTATGTGCATTTAATGATGTGTGAGTTTATCTGACTTGAGTTGCGCTTTTCTACAGTCCTCCCTTCACAAAAAGAAAGTCAGTTGCTATGACAACTGTTCTTATTCATGCATACAGAATGAGAGAATGAATGTATCTGTAATGGCATCACACCTATCACACCCTGAAACAGGCTTCTCACAGCTGACTGTAGAAATATACAACTATACAACATAGAACAGATGTAGGCTCAGTACATGGTCAGACAGTAGACTGCAGAGACTGGATAATGACACTGAGTGTACAAAACATTAGGAACACCTGCTCATTCCATGACATAGACTGACCATGTGAATCCAGGTGAAAGCTATGATCCCTTATTGATGTCACCTGTTAAATCCACTTCAATCAGTGTAGATGAAGAGGAGGAGACAAGTAAAGAAGGATTTCTAAGCCTTGAGACAATTGAGACATCAGAGGGTGAATGGGCAAGACAAAATATTTATGTGCCCTTGAACAGGGTATGGTAGTAGGTGCCAAGCGCACCGGTTTGAGTGTGTCAAGAACTGCAATGCTGCTGGGTTTTTCACGCTCAACAGTTAGCCGTGTTTATCAAGAATGGTCCACCCCCCAAAGGACATCCAGCCAACTTGACACAACTGTGGGAAGCATTGGAGTCAACATGGGGCAGCATCCCTGTGGAACGCTTTCAACACCTTGTAGAGTCCATGCACCAACAAATTGAGGCTGTTCTGAGGGCAAAAGGGGGTGCAACTCAATATTAGGAAGGTGTTCCTAATGTTTTGTACACTCAGTGCATTTGTGCATTAATTATTATATTTCCATTGTTTTTTTTTTGTGTATTTGAATGCTTGCTTCACAAAATGAATTTCCATGTAAATGGACAATAAAGTACAGTATATCGTATCGAACAAGGAAATCGGCATGATGAGGGTCTTTAGGGTCATATGAAAGCTACAGAATTCCCTTTCAATTCTTAATTGATCAACTCAAAAGAAGTGGCAGCTAGAGTACTGTCACGCCCTGACTCTGGGGACTCCTATTTGTTGAGTCAGGGTGTGTATATTCTATGTTGTGTTGTTCTATGTTATAGGTTCTAGTATGGGTATTTCTATGTTGGCCGGTGTGGTTCCCAATCAGAGGCAGCTGTCGCTCGTTGTCTCTGATTGGGGACCATACTTATACTATTGGCACTAGTGGGTTGTGGGATCTTGTTCCGTGTGAGGTGTGTTGTTTGTGTATCGTGGACGTCACGTTTGTTGTTTTGTCGCTTGTTTATTAATTCCAAATAAACATGTATGCATATCACGCTGCGCCTTGGTCTGACCCGTCATTCAATGAACGTGACAAGTACAGAGATACAAGGACAAGCATCCACACACACACACACAAACACACACAGATGAGCGTCTGCTTTGTACCGCCTTTGATTTGTGATTGCACCTTGTGTATGCTTGTGTGTGTTTGTGTGCGTGCGTGCATGTGATGATGGTCATGGCTTTGATTAGAGATCGCGTCAGGGGTGTGTGTTATGAAATCACCGGCTGGACTCTCATTGGTGATTCTTTTCCCTCCCTCTTTTTCTTTTTGCAATTGTCTCTGTGACATTGGTTGAGTCCAGAGATACCAGAAAGAAGCTACTGACACTGAGGTTACTGCTGGAGAGGGAACACCAATGAAAACACATCACAAAGGTACACACAGCTTATACAACTATGGAGGATTACGCTTCATTCATCATCTGTCTGGTCTCTCTGAAGTCCTTATCTACATGGTTTGAGTGTGAGTACCTTTTGAACTCTTACGCATCGTTCATCTATACTGCTAGCCTTGGTGCAGACCCTTATCTTCCTCTCGTCTCCAGGATGGACTTGTCTAACTGTACAGAGGGGGTCTTCTCCCTGGGTGGGGGGGATGAGGGTGAGGGAGGGGAGGAGGGTTCTATAACCTCACCAAGTAAAATACTCCTCACCCTCACCCTGTCCCTGCTCGCTGTCATGACAACGGCCATCAACTCCCTGGTGATCACAGCCATCATTGTAACCAGGAAGTTACATCACCCGGCCAACTACCTGATCTGCTCTCTGGCGGTGACGGACCTGCTGGTGGCCATTTTGGTCATGCCCTTCAGTATCCTCTACATACAGAGGTAGCTACAAAGATTCAATAAATTATTGCACAATTGACTGATTTGTCTTGCAGGATAAAGTGTCTTACAGCATTTCAGATGTCCATATAGGCTTAAAAGACTTATCACAGTATACAGTTTGTGATCAAAATCATAATCAAGTGCAGTTACAAATGTAATCACTGTCAATATTCTGTCTGAATCCTCAGGGAGAGCTGGGTGATGGGCGAGGCTGTGTGTTATGTGTGGCTGAGTGTTGACATCACCTGCTGCACCTGTTCCATCCTCCACCTGGCAGCCATCGCTCTAGACCGCTACTGGGCCATTACTGACGCAGTGGAGTACTCACGCAAACGCACCGGCCTCCGAGCTGGGATCACTGTCGCTGTCGTCTGGTTCCTGTCCGTCCTCATATCCCTTCCCCCTCTGCTGTGGAGGAATCATGGTGGCGGGCCAGAGGAGGACCAGTGTCTGATAACGCACCACCACATTGCCTTTACCCTCTACTCCACCCTGGGAGCCTTCTATTTTCCCCTGCTCCTCATCCTCATCCTCTACTATAAGATCTACAGAGCAGCTCAGACTCTGTACCTCCGCAGGGGGGCCAGCAGAGCCAGCCAACATTCCTCCATGGTCAATGGAATCACCCTCCCCTCCTGCCCCACTGACGGAGACACCCTGAACCCCCCGGAAAAGTCCTACTCAGAGCCTTCCACGGAGGGCGACCGCGTGCGCATCACCGTAAAAAATCCCCAGAGCGAGTCGAGGCGGGAGCGTGAGTGTTCGTTGAGACGGCAGCGTATCTCAGGGACCAGGGAGCGGCGCGCTGCATCTACGTTAGGGCTGATACTGGGGGCCTTTGTGGTCTGCTGGATGCCTTTCTTCCTGAAGGAGGTGATCGTCAACACGTGTGGCTCCTGCAACACCTCCATAGAGCTGGCTGACTTCCTCACCTGGCTGGGGTACCTAAACTCCCTTATCAACCCTCTCATCTACACTATCTTCAACGAAGACTTTAAGAAGGCCTTCCAGAGACTGTTCAGGTGTAGTCATCGCCTCTGACACGGACAGAGAGGACACAAATTTGTATTTTATTTATTTAGACGCAAAAACAATACTTAAGAACGGGAAGCGTAGAAATAGCGCACATAGAACAGATCAACTGCTTCTTAGGCTCGCTTTCAATGAGAATGACAGATCTATAACTCACATTTCTATGTGAATTGGGTCAGTTCTCCCAAAAAGTTACATATTGCAACTTTAACGGCTGCGATAGGAGAAAACTGAGGATGGATCAACAACATTGTAGTTACTCCACAATACTAAACTAATTGACAGAGTGAAAAGAAGTAAGCCTGTACAGAATACAAATATTTCAAAAAATGCATCCTGTTTGAAATAAGGCACTAAAGTAAAACTGCAAGAAATGTGGCAAAGAAATTAACTTTACAGTGCCTTCAGAAAGTATTCATATCCCTTGACTTATTCCACATTTTGTTGTGTTACAGCATGAAATCAAAATGGGTTAAATGTAGTATTTTTTTCTCACACATCTACACAAAATACCCCATAATGACAAACTAAGTATTCAACCCCCTGAGTCAATACATGTTAGAATCAACTTTGGCAGCGATTTGGCAGCGAAGAGCTTTGCACACCTGGATTGTACAATATTTGCACATTCTTAAAAAAAATCTTCAAGCTCTGTCAGGTTGTTTGTTGATCATTGATAGACAGCCATTTTCAAGTCTAGTTATATATTTTCAAGTCGATTTAAGTCAAAACTGTAACTAGGCCACTCAGGAACATTCAATGGCGTCTTGGTAAGCAACTCCAGTGTATATTTGGTCTTGTGTTTTAGGTTATTGTCCTGCTGAAAGCTGAATTTGTCTCCCAGTGTCTCTTGGAAAGCACACTCGACCAGGTTTTCCTCTAGGATTTTGCCTGTACTTAGCTCTATTTCATTTCCTTTCATCCTAAAAAACTCCCTAGTCCTTGATAATGACAAGCATACCCATAACATGATGCAGCCACCACCATGCTTGAAAATATAAGGAGTGGTACTCAGTGATGTGTTGGATTTGCCCCAAACATAACTCTTTGTATTCAGGACATAAAGTTAATTTTTTTGCAGTTTTACTTTAGTGCCTTATTGTAAACAGGATGCATGTTTTGGAAATATTTGTATTCTGTACAGGCTTCCTTCTTCTTTTTACTCTGTCAATTACGTTAGCATTGTGGAGGAACTACAATGTTGTTGATCCATCCACAGTTTTCTCCTATCACAGCCATTAAACTCTGTAACTGTTTTAAAGTAACCATTGGCCTCATGGTGAAATCCCTGAGCGGTTTCCTTCCTCTCTGGCAATGGAGTTAGGAAGGACACCTGTATCTTTGTAGTGACTGGGTGTATTGATACACCATCCAAAGTGTAATCAAAAACGTCACAATTCTCAAAGGGATATTCAATGTCTGCTTTTTTTTTACCCATCTACCAATAGGTAATCTTCTTTGCAAGGCATTGGAAAAGCTCCCTGGTCTTTGTGGTTGAATCTGTGTTTGAAATTCACTGCTCGACTGAGGGACCTTGCAGATAATTGTATGTGTGGGGTAAAAGAGATGAGGTAGTCATTCAACAATCATGTTAAACACTTTATTGCACACAGAGCATATTTTGGCTTGCCATAACAGAGGTTAAATACATATTGACTCAAGACAGTTCAGCTTTTCATTTTTAATAAATTTGTAAAAATGTCTAAAAACATCATTCAACTTTGACATTATGGGGTATTGTGTCTAGGCCACTCACACAAAATGTAATATTAAGCCATTTTAAATTCAGGCTGTAACACAACAGAATGTGGGTAAAGTCAGGGCGTGTGAATACTTTCTGAAGGCACTGTTTGTCCTGAAGTTGCTTACCAAGACGACATTGAATGTTCCTGATTGGCCTAGTTCGTTTTGACTTAAATCTGCTTAAAAATCTATGGCAAGACTTAAACATGGCTGTCTAGCAATGATTAACAACCAACTTGAGAGAGCTTGAAGAATTTTAAAAAGAATAACATGCAAATATTGTACAATCCAGGTGTGGGGATTTACCCAGAAAGACTCACAGCTGTAATCGCTGCCAAAGGTGATTCTAACATGTATTGACTCAGGGGGTTGAATACTTATCTAATCAAGATATATTAGTGTTTTATTTTCTATAAGGTTTTTACAAATGTTAGAATTTTTCTTCCACTTTACATTACAATGAAATCCATTTTAATCC
The DNA here is from genome assembly GCF_020615455.1 of Coregonus clupeaformis. NCBI lineage: Eukaryota > Metazoa > Chordata > Actinopteri > Salmoniformes > Salmonidae > Coregonus > Coregonus clupeaformis. The sequence continues at coordinate 41,194,040 of NC_059214.1, read as the reverse complement.
CACTTTGTAACACAACAAAATGTGGGAAAAGTCAAGGGGTGTGAATACTTTCTGAAGGCACTGTAAATCTGTAGTGACTGAAAGAATTTCAAGAGTTAGCCATCCCTGTGACCGGTATGGTATCTCGTACTTCTATAGGTTAGTAACGATGTTAGGTTGTTGTAATGTTACAAGCACACACACACATAAGCATGTGCACGCCATTCAGTTCTGAGTTGCGTTGGATCCGGGATAGCATCTGACTGCCTGAGATCAGATATTATCGACAGAGTAAAGACGAGACTAAATCTTTACCCGGAGGAAATTACCTGTAATACTCTGACAAGACTATGAGACACTCTAGCCAGGTCAGTCTAATGGGACTGGCACATTGCTGAGCTTTGGAGGAAAGTTAAGAGGACCTCAGATCCATAAGAGTCTATTTATAGAGAGCCATGAGGTCATCATCTCCTTGATGTTTGGATGGGTTACTGATGTGGTCGGATGGTGTTTATGACATTGAAGGAACGATGTTAAAATGAACAGACAGAAACTGGTTAAACTGTAGGATGAAACTCTGGACTTAAACCATCAGCCTCAATCATTTCAAGGTTTTAGAATAGCTGATAATGGTGTTTCTGTCTGTTCTATAACTATGAACCTCCCCAAGCTAGTAGACATATCTGAAATATAACATATAAAAAGTTTTGACTTATTCTCCAAACAATATTTGTTGTGATCATTGTTTTTGTTGAAGCTACAAAAGTAGTGATTAAAGATATTATGATACTCAATCAGTGTTGTTAATAAGCTATATATTCCACTTCTACAGTGCAACTTTTATCTTATATGCAATATGGGTACTTTATATTCTGTCTTAATACAGAGACCTCTATAGCTGATTAAAGAGAGCAAAAAAAAAGTTGCTCCACCATTGTCCTCCACCCGTAGCACAGAGAGCTCTGATTCAGAGGCACAGCCGGCTAATGAGTGTGTCATTAAGAGAGGAGGTGCTGGAATACTCATTATTTTACTCCCACTCATAAACTTAGAATAGTGTATGTATGCTTTTCTTACTGTAAGTACAGAGGGGTTTGTGAGGCAAATGTAAGGAGATTTGTTTTTGAAATAAACAACTAAATGACAAGGTTTCAAAATTATAATTTGATACAGTGTGTTCTCATGAAAATAATACGACGCCAGAAAGAGGGGAGTCATGGTTTTATTGAACTGTTCCATCAGATGATGCCTCCCCAACAGAACGTGCCTCCACTCTGATGTTCTATTACCTCAGACTATAGTTCCCTCCACACCCTGATGGTATTTATGTATCAATATCAGGGTAAAGATGAGGTATGCTATGATTTATACAGTATGAATCATATCTCACCTTTATCCTAGACGCATTTAAATACCATCTGGGTGAGGAACTAATACAATGTTACATCATTCTGAGGCAAGGGATAGCTGGTCTTAACAGTATCTTAATAATGTATGTATGTGAGTCTTCTTATTTTACAGCATGTGGAACAGGTTCTTGAACAGGTTGATAGATTCATCCCAGCACTGAGCACAGAAGGCTACAACAACAACAGTGACCGTCCCACACACTGTAAGCACGAGCACAATGTCAGAATTGTGTAATGACGCCCTCCTCAGGATGACAGCAGATTTGCAGGTTTTTCATTTCCGGTTTAGGAAAAATGCACAGAATTCAAACTGACAACAAGTTGACCGTGCTTTTGGAGTTTGTTGAAAAACAATAGATCTTTGTGAAATCTCAAGATGAACAACGAATCGTCAGAGAGCGAAGACGTTACGGTGGAGAGGCTGAAAAGGAAATATCTGGAAAGGAAACGGGTTAGTAATGTGTAACTTATATAGCTAACAAGCCAACTATTTAGCTAGCTAATAGTAACTAACTAGTCAGGTAGATAACCTTAGCTAGCAGGTTTGCTTGTTCCCATGGTAACGACCATTGAGTGCTCCAGCTAGCTAACTTTGTTTGCTAGCTAGCTAGCTGGATCACTCGGAGTCGTTACCAAGAGAACAAGCAATCCAGCTAGCTAGCTAACGTTGTCGACCTAGTTAGCTAACTAAATAGTTAGCTAGGTTTAGTTGGCTTGTTATTACTGGTACTAGGTTGTGCACGTACATGCAGTGACTGAACATGCTATAGCTCACTATTGCCATTTGACAGGTCTCTACAGAGCAGAAAGCAGCTACGCTGAGTGGAAGACACTACCATGGTGAGCAGCAGAGAGTGGTGAAGTCCCCCAGGTCTAGACGCACCACCACCAGAGAGATGAGAGGTTACAACAGAGCTCTACAGGAGCTGTTCCAGGCTGTCACCAACCCTCCAGACAGGTCAGTCTTTCTCCAGGCATTTCTTTCAGACCAACACCTTGTTATAATTGCTGGAGGCCTAGCTACTATATGCCACTAATGTGAGATGATGTGATGTGTACCTGTCTGATCACCCAGGTTGGACAGTGACTGCAGTCGGGGTGACAGTGAGGAGGACCTGAGTGAGAACTATACTTCCTGCCCTCTCCTGGACACACAGATCCACTACACAGAGACAGGTGTGTGTGGGGTCTTCTTATATTCAGCATGTGTCTCAACAGATGTAGCTAGAGAATGATTTTTTAAAATGTTGATAATAATGGTATTATATTCATATTAATAATAATCATATTAATCATACCAATAGCGCTTTCTTCAAACTGAAAACACTTGACAAAATAAACAGTGTATGAGTTTTTCTGTTTCAGATGTGACCCTGCCCTCCAGCCTGGCCCGTACCTCGGGCTCTCGCGAGACTGAGTCCACAGTAGGCCTGGCCAGAGGAGAAGAGGTGAGGGGGGAGAAAGAGGGGAGAGGGGTGAGGCAGCAGCAGTCCTCCCTTGTCCTCTCCCCCTCCGGCCCCTCAGTGATGGGACAGGTCTACCAGGAGATGCTACACATCTACCAACAACTACAGGCAGAACGTTTGAGCCAGCAGCAGTGGTCAGCCCAGCTCCAGGACAGAGAGAACAGACTGCTACAGCAAGAGGAGGTACACACACATCATCAGCAATCCCTCAAGGTCGAAGATGATCTCTTCTTCACAGGTTTTTTTTAAGTGCATTGTGTGAGTGGTTCTGATAATGTGTATATTCCGTCAGAGCCGCAGCGAGGAGGTGAGGCAGCTACAGGAGCAGCTGAGAGAGAGAACCAGGGAGAACAAGAGGTTAAAGTCCAGCTTCAACTCCATCAAGGAACTCAACGACACCATGAAGAAACAGGCAAGCATCTGCTTCAGCTGGCTGCTTTTTACCTAAGATCATGTGTCATGATGACATGTGACTGTCTTCCCTTATATACAGTGGCTTGCGAAAGTATTCACCCCCCATGGCATATTTCCAATGTTGTTGCCTTACAACCTGGAATTAAAATTGATTTTTGTGGGGTTTGTATCGTTTGATTTACACAACATGCCTACCACTTTGAAGATGCAAAATATTTTTTATTGTGAAACAAACAAGAAATAAGACAAAAAAACAGAACTTGACTGTGCAAAACTATTCACCCCCAAAGTCAATACTTTGTAGAGCCACCTTTTGCAGCAATTACAGCTGCAAGTCTCTTGGGGTATGTCTCTATAAGCTTGGCACATCTAGCCACTGGGTTTTTTGGCCATTCTTCAAGGCAGAACTGCTCCAGCTCCTTCATGTTGGATGGGTTCCGCTGGTGTACAGCAATCTTTAAGTCAGACCACAGATTCTCAATTGGATTGAGGTCTGGGCTTTGACTAGGCCATTCCAATACATTTAAATGTTTCCCCTTAAACCATTAGAGTGTTGCTTTAGCAGTATGCTTAGGGTCATTGTCCTGCTGGAAGGTGAACCTCCATCCCAGTCTCAAATCTCTGGAAGACTGAAACAGGTTTCCCTCAAGAATTTCCCTGTATTTAGTGCCAGCCATCATTCCTTCAATTCTGAACAGTTTCCCAGTCCCTGCCGTTGAAAAACATCCCCACAGCATGATGCTGCCACCACCATGCTTCACTGTGGGGATGGTGTTCTCAGGGTGATGAGAGGTGTTGGGTTTGCGCCAGACATAGCATTTTCCTTGATGGCTAAAAAGCTTAATTTGAGTCTCATCTGACCAGAGTACCTTCTTCCATATGTTTGGGGAGTCTCCCACATGCCTTTTGGCAAACACCAAATATGTTTGGTTATTTTTTTCTTTAAGCAATGGCTTTTTTCTGGCCACTCTTCCGTAAAGCCCAGCTCTGTGGAGTGTACGGCTTAAAGTGGTCTTTGGACAGATACTCCAATCTCCGCTGTGGAGCTTTGCAGCTCCTTCAGGGTTATCTTTGGTCTCTTTGTTGCCTCTCTGATTAATGCCCTCCTTGCCTGGTCTGTGAGTTTTGGTGGGCGGCCCTCTCTTGGCAGGTTTGTTGTGGTGCCATATTCTTTCAATTTTTTAATAATCGATTTAATGGTGCTCCGTGGGATTTTCAAAGTTTCTAATATTTTTTTATAACCCAACCCTGATCTGTACTTCTCCACAACTTTGTCCCTGACGTGTTTGGAGAGCTCCTTGGTCTTCATGTTGCCGCTTGCTTGGTGGTGCTCTTTGCTTAGTGGTGTTGCAGACTCTGGGGCCTTTCAGAACAGGTGTATATATACTGAGATCATGTGACACTTAGATTGCACACAGGTGGACTTTATTTAACTAACTATGTGACTTCTGAAGGTAATTGGTTGCACCAGATCTTATTTAGGGGCTTCATAGCAAAGGGGGTGAATACATATGCACACACCACTTTTCCGTTATTTATGTTTTAGAATTTTTTTCACTTCACCAATTTGGACTATTTTGTGTGTGTCCATTACATGAAATCCAAATAAAAATCAATTTAAATTACAGGTTGTAATGCAACAAAATAGGAAAAACGCCAAGGGGGATGAATACTTTTGCAAGGCACTGTATGACTGTTTTTCACCAAATATCACTAGACTCTTTGAAACCCCCCTGATAATATTCTCTGTGAATGATTAGTCTAACTGTAAAGCTATTCTGCCATATTGTACGGTCTACTCACATGAGGTTCAGACGTACAGTGCCTTCAGAAATTATTCATACCCCTTGACTTATTCCACATTTTGTTGTTACAGCCTGAATTCAAAATTGATTAAATGTATACTTTATCTCACCCATCTACACACCATAAGGACAAAGTGAAAACATGTTTTTAGAAATGTTTTCAAATTTATTGAAAATTAAATACAGAAATATCTCATTTAATTAAATATTCACACCCCTGAGTCAATACTTTGTAGAAGCACCTTTGGCAGTGATTACAGCTGTGAGTCTTTCTGGGTAAGTCTCTAAAAGCTTTCCACACCTGGATTGTGCAACATTTGCCCATTTATTATTTTCAAAATTCTTCAAGCTCTGTCAAATTGGTTGTTGATCATTGCCAGACAACCATTTTTAGGTCTTGCCATAGATTTTCAAGTAGATTTAAGTCAAAACTACAACTCAGCCACTCAGGAACGTTCACGGTCTTCTTGGTAAGCAACTCCAGTGTAGATTTGGCCATGGGATTTAGGTTATTGTCCTTCTGAAAGGTGAATTCATCTCCCAGTGTCTGGTGGAAAGCAGACTGAACCAGGTTTTCCTCTAGGATTTTGCCTGTGCTTGGCACCATTCCGTTTCTTTTTTATCCTGAAAAACTCCCCAGTCCTTAACGATTACAAGCATACACATAACATGATGCAGCCACCACTATGCTTGAAAATATGGAGAGTGGTCCTCAGTACTGTGTTGTTATGTTTGGGGCAAATCTAATACAACACTTTGTATTCAGGACAAAAAGTGAATTGCTTTGCCACATTTTGTATTCTGTACAGGCTTCCTTCTTTTCACTCTGTCAATTAGGTTAATATTGTGGAGCAACTACAATGCTGTTGATCCATCCTCAGTTTTCTCCTATCGCAGCCATTAAACTCTGTAACTGTTTGAAAGTCACCATTGGCCTCATGGTGAAATCCCTGAGCGGTTTCCTTCCTCTCCGGCAACTGAGTTCGAAGGACGCCTGTATCTTTGTATTGACTGGGTGTATTGATACACCATCCAAAGTGTAATTAATAACTGCACCATGTTCAAAGGAATATTCAATGTCTGCTTTTTTTTTACCCATCTACCAATAGGTGCCCTTCTTTGCGAGGCATTGGAAAACCTCCCTGGTCTTTGTGGTTGAATCTGTGTTTGAAATTCACTGCTCGACTGAGGGACCTTGCAGATAATTGTATGTGTGGGGTACAGAGATGAGGTAGTGATTCAACAATCATGTTAAACACTATTATTGCACACAGAGTGAGTCCATGCAACTTATTATGTGACTTGTTAAGCAAATATTTACTCCTGAACTTATTGCCTCAAGACATTTCAGCTTTTCATTTTTTATTAGTTTGTAAAAATGTCACTTTGACATTATGGGGTATTGTGTGTAGGCCAGTGACAAAACATATCAATTTAATCAATTTTAAATTCAGGCTGTAACACAACAAAATGTGGAAAAAGTCAAGGGGTGTGAATGCTTTCTGAATGCACTGTATAACTGTCTCGACTGACCACAGGAGGGCGCTGGTTCTGATGGATCACTTCATTAGAACGTTGTGTAGTGAGTTGCTCTGAATAAAAGTGTTTACTAACTGTTTGTGTTGTATGATTGTATTGTGTTCAGCTGAATGAGCTGAGTGAGCAGAACAAGTGTCTGGAGAATCAGTTCAGGAAGGTCCAAGCTCGGCTAGAGAACCTTCAGGTAGGAAGGCAAACAACAAGCAAAATAGACCTGTATTATTCAGACCCTCGTCCTATACAATACTGTCTGTTCATTTTCATGTTATTTTCTCTCTCTCTAGAGGAAGTATGAATACTCCATGGCACAGAAAGGGAGAGAGAACGTTTGTCAGAAGACCATTGAGTCCAAACCTTCTAAACCCGAGAAGAAAGCCACCTCTAAGCCAGCCAAGGTATGTGCATGGTACAGTTGAAGTCGGAAGTTTACATACACCTTAGCCAAATACATTTAAACTCAGTTTTTCACAATTCCTGACATTTAATCCTAGTAAATATTCCCTGTCTTAGGTCAGTTAGGATCACCACTTTAAAGAATGTGAAATGTCAGAATAATAGTAGAGAGAATGATTTATTTCAGCTTTTATTTCTTTCATCACATTCCCAGTGGGTCAGAAGTTTACATACACTTAATTAGTATTTGGTAGCATTGTCTTTAAATTGTTTAACTTGGGTCAAACGTTTTGGGTAGCCTTCCACAAGCTTCCCACAATTTGGGTGAATTTTGGCCCATTCCTCCTGACAGAGCTGGTGTGACTGAGTCAGGTTTGTAGGCCTCCTTGCTCGCACATGCTTTTTCAGTTCTGCCCACAAATTTCCTATAGGATTGAGGTCAGGGCTTTGTGATGGCCACTCCAATACCTTGACTTTGTTGTCCTTAAGCCATTTTGCCACAACTTTGGAAGTATGCTTGGGGTCATTGTCCATTTGGAAGACCAAGCTTTAACTTCCTGACTGATGTCTTGAGATGTTGCTTCAATATATCTACCAAATATTCCTTCCTCATGATGCCATCTATTTTGTGAAGTGCACCAGTCCCTCCTGCAACAAAGCACCCCCACAGCATGATGCTGCCACCCCCGTGCTTCACGGTTGGGATGGTGTTCTTCGGCTTGCAAGTGACCCTCTTTTTCCTCCAAACATAACGTTGGTCATTATGGCCAAACAGTTCTATTTTTGTTTCATCAGACCAGAGGACATTTTTCCAAAAAGTACGATCTTTGTCCCCATATGCAGTTGCAAACCGTAGTCTGGCTTTTTTATGGCGGTTTTGGAGCAGTGGCTTCTTCCTTGCTGAGTGGCCTTTCAGGTTATGTCGATATAGGACTAGTTTTACTGTGGATATAGATACTTTTGTACCTGTTTCCTCCAGTATCTTCACAAGGTCCTTTGCTGTTGTTCTGGGATTGATTTGCACATTTCGCACTAAAGTACATTCATCTCTAGGAGACAGAACGCGTCTCCTTCTTGAGCGGTATGACGGCTGCGTGGTCCCATGGTGTTTATACTTGCGTACTATTGTTTGTACAGATGAACGTGGTACCTTCAGGCGTTTGGAAATTGCTCCCAAGGATGAAGCAGACTTGTGGAGGTCTAAAAAAAAAATTCTGAGGTCTTGGCTGATTTCTTTTGGTTTTCCCATGATGTCAAGCAAAGAGGCACTGAGTTTGAAGGTAGGCAACGAAATACATCGACAGGTACACCTCCAATTGACTCAAATTATGTCAATTAGCCTATCAGAAGCTTCTAAAGCCATGACATCATTTTCTGGAATTTTCCAAGCTGTTTAAAGGCACCGTCAACTTAGTGTATGTAAACTTCTGACCCACTGGAATTGTGATACAGTGAATTATAAGTGAAATAGTCTTTCTGTAAACAATTGTTGGAAAAATTACTTGTGTCATGCAGAAAGTAGATGTCCTAACCTACTTGCCAAAACTATAGTTTGTTAACAAGAAATTTGTGGAGTGGTTGAAAAACTAGTTTTAATGACTCCAACCTAGGTGTATGTAAACTTCCGACTTCAACTGTATACAGCATGCGTGTGTACATGCCCATTTCCACTGGGCGCGGTGGGTACTGACTGCTAGTGTTATTAGTGTGTTAGCTGTGATTGTAACTAATGCAGCCCTAACCCCACACATACTCCCTGATGAAGACTCATAGACTGGTACTGTAATTATTCTAATCAACAGTGGTGGTGGTTGTTTCTAACTACCTTTTAAAGTCGAATTTCCTTTCAATGTGTTTGTTTGGAAAACACACCACTTAGTATGGCCAGACCCTAACCATATATAATGATGATGAAGATGATGATGATGGTTTCTGGTTGTCTCATTCTGCAGGGCGGTGTAAGTCCCGCCCCTTTCAGGCTGCTGGCGTTGCTATTGGATTGGGTTCTAGACGGACAGGCATTTCCTCCAGTAGCAGGAGACAGCAGAATAGCCCAGGGTCAGCAGCACACGTCACCAGTGGTCTCTCTCCAGGACAGGTGCTCTAAGGTGGGAGGACTGGACTGGTCCGGGGCGGTGGGAGGACTGGACTGGTCCGGGGCGGTGGGAGGACTGGACTGGTCCGGGGCGGTGGGAGGACTGGACTGGTCCGGGGCGGTGGGAGGACTGGACTGGTCCGGGGCGTTGTGGCTTGTTTTCTCTTATTCACTTTATGTTGTTATGATGTCCCAGGCTTTGTGTTGATCCTGTGTTTTGTGGTTTATAATGTTTTGTTCATATTTTGTTGTTGTTTATAGTTTTGTTTATATTGTGTTGTTTGTATTGTCTTGTTGACCCCCTGTCTCTAGGTTTTGCCTTTGTTGGTAGAGCAGCTGCAGCAGTCCTCTGCATCACCAGACCCATCTGGCACCCTGTCCCTAATCAAATTTATATACTGGAGCCTGAGAGAGATAGACAACAGCACACAGGTAATACACTACACAACAACACAAACTGAGACTGCATTCTCCTCCCAGCTGTGAGAAAAAGCCTTTGATTTAACATCCAGTTGAGTTTAATTTTGTTTTCACACTGTAAACATTATGTTATTGAATCCTGTGTGTTGGTCTGTGTCCTGTGCTGGCCTGGCCAGTATGTGGTTTATTAATGTGGGGTACATTAGAAGTTTTCAAGTTTTATTAGTCGTATGTAGAACAGGCTGTGTGTGTGTCTGGTGAATAGACATCTCACTGACCGAGAGAGGCTCAGACCCAGCTGGATAGAATGGACCCCCAGCATCTCTGTCTGGTTCTCAATGAAAACATGCCCAGCCCAGCGAGTCAACAACAAGCATAGATGCCATCCCGGATCCAACGCCACTCAGAACTGAAACGTGTGTTTTTGTGGGGTGTGTGTTTGTTTGTCTGGCAGTGTCAGGGCAACTATTTGACATGCTTGATGCAACATTACTGCAACATGTTGAGTGTGAACCACAAGGCCAGAAACATAATCTCTGTGGATTTAATCACAACGCTGACTCCCACTGACTCCTAAATGTGAGTATGTGTGTGTCTCTGTGTGTGTAGCCGGTTGCTCTGTCATCCACTCTGCGGCGTCTGGGGGAGGAGGTGTCCAGGGTTCCGACCCAGCAGCAGGACCCCAGCGGCCCTCTGAAGACCAGGGGCCCCCCTCCACCTTCCTCTCTGTACAGGAGCCTCTGTCCCCACACACGTCTCCTCTCCTCCCTCATCATCCTCAGGACCATCACCCAGGGTAAAACCCTGCTACACTACATATACACACACTGTATAATGCAAACAATTATCCAATAATTCTATATTCTTCCTAAATCCAAGGGATATCCTTTGATATGTCTGTCAATTTGTTTTTGGTGTAGTTATGTGAAGACCCCAGCAGAGGGCAGTGTGGTTTTCCATTGGGAATGAATACAGGTTTATATAATTGTCTCTATCTAGTGAGTGAGTAACTCATACAGTAGTAAAGGGAAATGCTCTGTAGAGAGCCGTGCAGCTATCAATCAATCAACCAACCAACCAACCAATCAAATGTTATTTGTTTCGTGCTTTTCACAAGTACATTTGTGAGCAAGTTCTTAACAGCAACCCAGGCCTAAACCCCCAAAGTGCAAGCTCTCTGCCAGGTTGGCTCAGTTCTATCTCTGGATTGACATGAAACTGGGTTGTTCATATAGGAAGAATAGTTCCTCTTATTTCCTCTTATTTCTTTAATAGGTACCATGTCAGACTGATCTATCAGGCGCCAAAAAGCTTTTAACCGACTACAGAAAAACATCAGAACTAATAAAAAACAGTCTGCATCAGAGCCATATCTGTCTGAAATTATAGGCAGGCAGACAGACAGAGAGACAGACAGAAGGGATTCAAATGAGACACTAAGCTGTTTGTGCTGTGGGTCTGGGTCATGGAAAGAAAACAAAGCTTTCTGGAAACTCAGCCCCCTTAATGGGTTTGGACCAGAGAAAGAGAGGCAGGCTGGCTTTGGGTCAGGGGGGTTCTGGTGTACCCCTCCTGCCCAGTTACAGACTACATTGCTGTGTATCTGGAGATCATCAGTGACACAGGCCCCATAAAGATGTCTTCTCAGTAACCAGGTTGTCTCTCCTAGCCACTCTCACTCTGTCTGCTTTTACTGGGTTGTTCATTATCCATTACTCCTGTCTGTACGGCTCTGACTTGGGGAGAGAGGAGCAAGCAGACATGCAGGGCAGAACAGCATTTTGTCAGGGTCACATTCAGAGTGTCAGCTCCAGTGTGATTTATCCCTCGGGCTTTAGACAGACCTGTTAACTGATCTCACATATCTAGGTGAGCCTCCAGCTGGGATGGGATAAGTGTTGGTAGCAGAGAGATGGGGGTTGGGTTTCAGTGGCAGTGTCCAGGTTGTCTGTGTGACCTAACTCTCCTCTTTTCCCTCCAGCTGACATCCTAGCCCAGGTGTTGGACTCCCTCCACAGTGACCTGGTGTGTGTGGATGTCCGGGGGCTGTTTCTTCAGTACGGGGGAGTGTCTGTCCTCCTAGCCCTGCTCCGAGGAAGGAAGGGGGGGCTGCAGACCCCCATAGACATCCTACTGCAGCTCAGCGCAGAGTCACGTAAGTATAGATACACTACTTCTCTCACTATTAATCAAAGGTAACCTGTGTGTGGTGTGAAATGGAAATGTGTTCTTTGCATATCACACTCCCCCTGAGACACCCTCGGAGAGTGGGGTCACAGCCAGGGTCTGCCATTATTGACGCCGACCCTGGTTAAGTGCCTTGCTCAAGGGCAGATCGACAGATTTCACCTTGTCTGCTCAGGGATTCGAGCTAGCAACCCTTTGGCTACTGGCCCAATGCTCTAACCGCTAAGATACCTGCCGCCCTCAGTCAGTGCAGCTCTAAGTCCCATGAGTATGGAGACATCCCACGAATTCCCACCACAATGTACTGTCTCTCCATAACAGCACATTTACATTTTGGTCATTTAGCAGACACTCTTATCCAGAGCGACTTACAGTTAGTGAGTGCATACATTTTCATACTGGCCCCCCGTGGGAAACGAACCCACAACCCTGGCGTTGCAAGCGCCATGCTCTACCAACTGAGCTACAGGGGACAGTTACAGTATGCTCCTATTATGTGTTTTATGTTTGACTAATTTATGACTGCTGGTTGAGGCAAGGAGCCATGTCATTGGCTGATACTGAACAGAGTGTGTGTGTGTGTGTGTTTTGTGTGTATGTGTGTGTGTGTGTGTAAGCGAGAGACACTGAGCAGAGCTAGGCTCTTGGTCCCCTAAAGTCTAGTGTGGCAGGTGGAGATCTCTGCACCCCACTATGATTTATGAGAGAGAGGTGAGAGCTGGTGATTAGCGTGGTTTACAGGGGAGTAATGAAGTGAGTGTGAGTGAGGCCATGAGGGGGAGTTGGTGTTCACACCTGAAGGTCACCATTAAACTGCCTGACACACACCTCCCCTGTCTTGTACTACTGCAGCATGCTCAGTGTCTGCCTACAATGCAGCCTCCTCAACCCCCCTGTACAGTACGGTATGGCTGGGCTCCTTCATGCAGTTCACACCTGAAGGTCAACTTAATTTCCCCTCTGTGGCTGCCCTGTTAAGGCGCCTGCATACTAGGTTGGGTTTGTCCTAGCAGAACTCGTCTAGGTGAAGTGAACGTCTGTGCCTCGCATACTCCCTTAAAAGACCTTCACTTGAAAAACGAGAAAAAAGCAGCAAAAGTACTGTTTGTCCATCTTGAGACGCTATAGCCAGTATACATTTCCTCAAAATAGTCTGAATTAATCTAAGATAAATCACAAGAAATATGTCATTAATTTTGACATGAAAACAAGTCATCTCTCGTTGAATGACAACAAACACTTCATTCAAGAACCCCTACTGTTGCCTCAATAAAATATTTTGTGGCACGAACAGCTGAAAAAATCAGTGCCGAAGACCAAATCAAACAAAAACGTCACAAAATGTAATATGTGCACGAACTGTTTTGGATGGGATGCAGATGCCTTTATACTGTATACGCCTGTGTAGTGTCTGTCACTGACACACACAGGGGTCTGGTTCACACCTGCAGGTCACCCTCTCCCCAGTGTGTGTCCTGTCCTGTCCTGTCCTACAGTAGGCCTGCTTAGTGTCTGTGCCCAAGGCGAAGCCCCCATATAACTCTCTCAGGCTATATTTACAGTAATCCAGTCCATGTGTCCTATAGAGACAGGGGAGAACCAGGGGGGACCATAAAGAGAACCTCTCCCCTAAATCAGCATGGACATGGACCATTCCACCACTGACCCATAGTGTTTGAAGTTTCTCTCCCCTGTCCCACATACAGTACGGCTAAAAGGGCCTGAGGAGGGGAGAGGCTAGGGACCAGATGGAGGTGTGTGTCTAGCTCCCTGCTACAGTAACAGGGATGGACCTCCTGGGTCTCTGCCAGTCTGCTAAAGTACAGTAGCTACAGTAACATCATGAGGCTGTCTCTAAAGCAGATTGCTTTTTCACGCACAATTACCCCCCAAGTTACTCTACTCCTTTATTCCCTATTGAACCTATCACAGGGAAAATAAATGTTTGAATTGAATCCCCCAGGTCATTTTTGTACTTGTTTTTTTGTGCGAGTATGTGTTCTCAGTCAACTGAACCAGTAAAATAAAGTAAAATAAAAAATGTGTTGTTTGTAAAAATAGAAATGTGTAGGAATTTTGGGGCAGTTGTATGTTGGTTATGAGAAGTACTGTGTCATGTTGGGTCAATGACTTTGTCACGTATTCTACACTTATCGTTGTGATTGTAGTCTGTCCAGACTCTTACCATACTGCCTGACTGGCTCTGATGCTCCAAACACTCTTTTATTGACTTATCTGAGAGAAAAATGCAGAGATCTATGCCTCCCTTCTCCTATCAGGTCAATCTGTTTGTGTTTATGTATCCAAAGACAAGAGTTAACACTGACAATATGGACTCTTCTTGAAGTGAAATCATGTAGATTTACTCTCGTTGGCTGAGTGGAATTGATTAGCATCTGTACTACGACTGGAACACTTCAGCTGGGTTCCTGATCCATTCTGCTCACAGCAGAGACTGGTTGTAGAGTTGTAGGCCAGATGATGGGATGACTTGGCAGGTTAACAGGAGTAGACAGGACTGTGTAGGGTTCTTCAATGGAACTGTCTGTCTGCCTGTGTGTAACAGTGCCTGTTAACTATCATCAATAATTTGGATAGCCACGCTAGCATCACCCTCATGTGGGTGCTAGCAAGCATGCTAGATAGTGATATGTATCAATAGCCAATCCAGTAGGGGCTGGAAGCTATAGTGAGCTTCGATTGGTCAATCGTGCCGCGATATCGCAGAGTATTTGCATAAAGTTCAGCTTTCCCCAACTTAGGTCCCGCCTTGTTCACCCTCTCTCGCCCATGCTCGCATCGCCCACCGGTGCCTCCGACTATGTCACTCCCTCCATCAAAAATAAATGGCTTCCGTTGTTTCATCACCCACATCTTCTTCAGTTAACACTAACCGTAAGGTTCTTCAGTGGAACTGTCTGTCTGCCTGTGTGTATAGGGCTCTTCAGTGGAACTGTCTGTCTGCCTGTGTGTATAGGGCTCTTCAGTGGAACTGTCTGTCTGTCCATCTGTATACCTATCTAAGTGTTTCCCTCTCTGCAGGGTATCTTTCTGAGTTCCTGTCTGCGTGCAGCACTGAAGAGTTCTTCTGTACAGCAGCTCTCCTTGTGAAGAACCCCAGACTAGAACTTCCTCTTCTGGAGAAACTCTCCATCATCCTCCAGAAACTCTCCAAGATCAGGTGTGACAGACTGATCATGTTCTTTTGTCTGGACTCAGAATCATGATTAGCTAAATCAGGCATGTTAATGCAAGGTTGGAACAAAAACCTGAACCCCCCATTAGCGGAGTTGGAAACCCCTGGGCACTGTGTCTTAGTAGGGCGTTGGGCCACCACGAGCCACCAGAACAGCTTCACTGTACCATGGCACAGATTCTACAAGTGTCTGGAACTCTATTGGAGGGATACGACACCATTCTTCTATGAGAAATTCCATAATTTGGTATTTTGTTTATGGTGGTGGAAAACGCTGTCTCAGGCGCCGCTCCAGATTCTCCCATAAGTGTTCAATTGGGCTGAGATCTGGTGACTGAGACACACACACACACACACACCCTTTAAAACCCTATGCTCCTTTGAGACTCCTCTTTCAAAGTCAGATCTCTTCATCTAGCCATGGTAGCCAAAATAATGGGCAACTGGGCATTTTAATACATGACCCAAAGCATGATGGGATGTTAATTAACTCCGGAACCACACCTGTGTGGAGGCACCTGTTTTCAATATACTTTATATCCCTCATTTACTCTAGTGTTTCCTTTATTTTGACAGTTACCTGTAGATGAGAGGTGACCCACATTACCTTCCAACAGAACCCTCTGTTTAACTCTATAGGACCAAAGTATATCTAATAATATAGGACCGATTATTACAAGATCCTGTGCATTTGTAACATGTGGTAGTAGGTATACTATCATTCATAGACCCAATGTTACATACCCTCTTGTTTTCTGGTTTTCACAGGAAGAACAGACGGCTGTTTGAGCTCTGCTCTCTTCATCTGCTGCTGCAGGAGATGCACAGGACTACTGACCCTACACACACCTTCTTATTACTGAACCTTAGCTCTATACTACTCAACCTGAAATAACACACACACACTCACACACATAACCTTATTGTGGTGGTGCCTTTTTATTTTTGTCAAATGTTGTAATATGTTTTTATATGATCTTAACCTATATATTGTATGCAACTGTACATTGTTTTCAACTTGTCTACCATCTGCTATGAAATGAGCATCATGTTGGGAGTGGCTATAATGTTTGTCTCATGCATTCTGAGGCGAAGATGATTTCACTAGGAAGTTTTAACAGCAATAAACAAAGAAATGACGGGAAACAGTGTTTGATTCCTCTGTCATATAGTTATGAGATACATTAGTTTTATTTGTGTCACATATGTTTTCTATAAGCCTGTTTGTTTGTTATGGGCTAAAGCTGGAAATCGGACCCTGAGTTTTCTAACGAGTCCAGAATGGTTCTGTTTGGTGACGGTGAGGAGAATATCACACTGACAGACATGTCATATCTGATCTGTCCTCCTCTGTAAAGAGCCCTGTTAGTCAGTACGTTGAATAAAATCTAATTTCAACTTACTCTGCTGGTTCGTCAGGGTGTTTGACCCTGTTCACCTTGGAATGTAAGGCAAACTGCCTATTATTATCCAGACTTTTCTAAAATGTTGGTCTTCATCACTTCACCTCACAAATATAAGTCCTGCATAAGTGTGTGGTGTTGGCAAGCAAGCGCTGCAGAACGGTCTTGTGGGGGTGCGGGTACCAGTTACTTTAGTAAGGCTCTATAACAGTCCTAAACACTTCTTACTGCTTCAGAACCTGTCACTAACTGATTTATTGACTATCATTAGTTACATTACTAACTATGGGCCCACAGTGGGTCTGCTATATGTCCTCCACACACACACACACGCACAGCCCCTGCGCAGCGTCAGGCCTTGAGCTGCGGTCCCTGTCATTTATGTTAGTGTTTCCCAGTGGAGCAGATCTCAGTGGAAACTCCGTTAAAGACTCCCTGGCCTCCAATCTGGCCAGTCTACCTCATTAGAACACTATTTACCTGTTTAACATCAGTGGCTACACTTCACCACAGATATAAAGTCACTCAATCATGTTGGAATTTACAGACCACCAAATGTATATTATTTCTCTGAGTTAGCTGAGTTATGAGATGGCAGCAGAGTGGTATGTGATGCAGTTAAAGCATTGTGCATCAGTTGTGTACCTGACTGGAAATCTAGTCCTGAGAGAGTGTACTGTGAGTGGAACAATGTGCTTGGTGAGAGAGCGAGCATGGCCACAGCAGCCTGTTCGTCTGGGCATTCACTCCTTATTAATGAAGAGGACTGGGTCTTGTCCTGAGCTCTCTGTCTCTCCCTGTACTATTCAGTGCCTTCCTCTAATCCTCTACTTTCTTATACACTATACAGTGGGTATAGAAAGTCACCACCCCCTATCAAAATGTTCACCTTTTGTTGCCTTACAGCCTGAAATGAAAACACATAAAATTAGACTTTTTCCGGCTTTATTTACACACAATATCCAAGTGAAAGAAAATAACCAACCACCTTCCAGATCACAAATCAAGCTAATTGGCATCCATCTGTGGTCAATTGTAGTTACTGATTAGTTCAGAATAAAAGCAATTGTTCATAGAGGACTCCACTGCTTAGTAGTGCAATTCAAAGCAAAGAATACACTATGGGCGGAAAGGTACTTTCAAAAGATCTACGAGCTAAAGTAGTGGAATGGCACAAATCAGGGGATGGAGATAAAAATATTTCAAATGCTTTGTCTATCCCTCGGAGCACAGTTAAGACCATTATTAAGAAGTGGAAGGTGTATAGCACCACCCAGACCCTGCATAGATCAGGCCGTCCCTCCAAACTGGATGACCGGGCAAGGAGGAGACTGATCAGAGAGGCTACCAAGAAGCCAATGGCAACTTTGAAGGAGCTTCAGGCCTTTATGGCAAAGACTGGTCAATGTGTGCATTTGACCAGAATGTCACAAGCGCTCCACAAATCTGGCCTCTATGGAAGGGTGGCAAGAAAAAAACCACTCCTCAAAAAAAAGCCACATCAAGTCTCGTTTGAGCTTTGCCAAAAAGCACATTGTAGATTCCGAGGCCAAGTGGCAAAAGGTGCTGTTGTCAGATGAGACCAAAATTGAACTTTTTGGCTTGAACGCAAAATGATATGTCTGGCGAAAACCCAATACATCTTTCCACCCAAAGAACACCATGCCTACAGTAAAGCACGGCGGTGGCAGCATCCTGTTTTTGGGGTGTTTCTCTTCAGCAGGCACTTGTCAGGATAGAAGAGAAAATGGACAGTTCAAAATACCGACAGATTCTTGAGGAGAACCTGCAGCCCTCTGCCAGGAAGTTGAAAATGGGAAGATGGTTCATGTTTCAACATGACAATGACCCAAAACACACCGCCAAAGTAACCGTACAGTGGCTGAAGGACAAGAAGGTGAATGTCCTTGAGTGGCCTAGTCAGAGCCCCAACCTAAATCCCATCGAGAATCTGTGGAATGACTTGAAGAGTGCAGTCCATGAGCGGTCACCATGCAATTTGACTGAGCTTGAACAATTCTGCAAGGAAGAATGGGAAAATATTGTCTAGGTGTGCAAAGTTAGTAGAGACGTATTCAAAGAGACTCATGGCTGTAATTCAAGCAAAAGGTGGTTCCACCAAGTATTAACTCGGGGGTGTTCACTTATCCAAATACGGTATTTTACTGTTTTTTCAGAGTTTTGTAGATTTTTTTTCTCTCACTTGGATATTGTGGTTTACTGTGTGTAAATAAAGCTGGAAAAAGTCTGATTTTATGTGTTTTCATTTCAGGCTGTAAGGCAACAAAAGGTGAACATTTTGAAAAGGGGTGGTGACTTTCTATACCCACTGTATATATATATATATATACACACACAAAGTATGTGGACACCCCTTCAAATTAGTGGATACGGCTATTTCAGCCACACCCGTTGCTGACAGGTGTATATTGAGCACATAGCCAATTGAGCACATAGCCATGTAATCTCCATACACAAACATTGGCAGTAGAATGGCCTTACTGAAGAGCTCAGTGACTTTCAACGTGGCACCGTCATAGGATGCCACCTTTCTAAGAAGTCAATTCGTCAAATTTCTGCCCTGCTAGAGCTGCCCCGGTCAACTGTAAATACTGTTATTGTGAAGTGGAAACACACACAAGCCTAAGATCACCATGCACAATGTCAAGCGTCGGCTGGAGTGGTGTAAAGCTCGCCGCCATTGGACTCTGGACCAGTGGAAACGCGTTCTCTGGAGTGATGAATCACACTTCACCATCTGATAGTCCGACGGCCGAATCTGGGTTTAGCGGATGCCAGGAGAACGCTACCTGCCCCAATGCATAGTGCCAACTGTAAAGTTTGGTGGAGGAGGAATAATGGTCTGGCGCTGTTTTTCATGGTTTGGGCTAGGCCCCTTTGTTCCAGTGAAGGGAAATCTTAAAGCTACAGCATACAATGACATTCTAGACGATTCTGTGCTTCCATCTTTGTGGCAACAGTTTGGGGAAGGCCCTTTCCTGTTTCAGCATGACAATGCCCCCGTGCACAAAGCGAGGTCCATACAGAAATGGTTTGTTGAGATCGGTGTGGAAGAACATAACTTGCCTTCACAGAGCACTGACCTCAACCCCATCGAACACCTTTGGGATGAATTGGAAAGCCGACTGCGAGCCAGGCCTAATCGCCCAACATCAGTGCCCGACCTCACTAATGCTCTTGTGGCTGAATGGAAGCAAGTCCACGCAGCAACGTTCCAACATCTAGTGGAAAGCCTTCCCAGAAGAGTGGAGGCTGTTATAGCAGCAACGGCGGGACCTACTCTTACTATTAATGCCTGTGATTTTGGAATGAGATATTCGACGAGCAGGTGTCCACATACTTTTGGTAATGTAGTGTAGGTCAGAACCGGAGAGACTAACAGACAGTAGCTAGTTGATACAGCACTAGTTTAACACATTAGTCCTCAGATGCCCTGTCCTCTGCTGCCTCTGCTTCTAATGTAAGCTGTCTGTCATTGTGCTGTAATGTTGGATAAAGGCTTGTTTGGATTATGCAACATGCATGCTAGAAGGCTCTTTATATCTGGTGAAGGACTGTGTAGTGAGTAGTGAGTATGTTTTTCCTCCTATAGTTATCTCTATGCTGCTGCATACCTTGGTTGGCTAGGGAGAATACATTGTTTCCCATATTTGTCTGACAGTGATTAATAATTAATGACATCCACGGTGTTGGATTTTTCCCTGCATGTTCTGGGATTAGACAGCAACTGGCATTCATTATACACTGCTCAATGAATGAAATAATCTTATTAAATTCTTTTTTCTTTACATAGTTGAATGTGCTGACAACAAAACCACACAAAAATTATCAATGGAAATCAAATGTATCAACCCATGGAGGTCTGGATTTGGAGTCACCCTCAAAATTAAAGTGGAAAACCACACTACAGGCTGATCCAACTTTGATGTAATGTCCTTAAAACAAGTCAAAATGAGGCTCAGTAGTGTGTGTGGCCTCCACGTGCCTGTATGACCTCCCTACAACGCCTGGGCATGCTCCTGATGAGGTGGCGGATGGTCTCCTGAGGGATCTCCTCCCAGACCTGGACTAAAGCATCCGCCAACTCCTGGACAGTCTGTGGTGCAACGTGGCGTTGGTGGATGGAGCGAGACATGATGTCCCAGATGTGCTGAATTGGATTCATGTCTGGGGAACGGGCGGGCCAGTCCATAGCATCAATGCCTTCCTCTTGCAGGAACTGCTGACACACTCCAGCCACATCAGGTCTAGCATTGTCTTGCATTAGGAGGAACCCAGGGCCAACCGCACCAGCATATGGTCTCACAAGGGGTCTGAGGATCTCATCTCGGTACCTAATGGCAGTCAGGCTACCTCTGGCGAGCACATGGAGCGCTGTGCGGCCCCCCAAAGAAATGCCACCCCACACCATGACTGACCCACCGCCAAACCGGTCATGCTGGAGGATGTTGCAGGCAGCAGAACGTTCTCCACGGCGTCTCCAGAACGTTCTGTCACATGTGCTCAGTGTGAACCTGCTTTCATCTGTGAAGAGCACAGGGCGCCAATGGCGAATTTGCCAATCTTGGTGTTCTCTGGCAAATGCCAAACGTCCTGCACGGTGTTGGGCTGTAAGCACAACCCGCACCTGTGGACGTCGGGCCCTCATACCACCCTCATGGAGTCTGTTTCTGACCGTTTGAGCAGACACATGCACATTTGTGGCCTGCTGGAGGTCATTTTGCAGGGCTCTGGCTGTGCTCCTCCTGCTCCTCCTTGCACAAAGGTGGAGGTAGCAGTCCTGCTGCTGGGATGTTGCCCTCCTACTGCCTCCTCCACGTCTCCTGATGTACTGGCCTGTCTCCTGGTAGCACCTCCATGCTCTGGACACTATGCTGACAGACACAGCAAACCTTCTTGCCACAGCTCGCATTGATGTGCCATCCTGGATGAGCTGCACTACCTGAGCCACTTGTGTGGGTTGTAGACTCCGTCTCATGCTACCACTAGAGTGAAAGCACCGCCAGCATTCAAAAGTGACCAAAACATCAGCCAGGAAGCATAGGAACTGAGAATTTGTCTGTGGTCACCACCTGCAAAACCAGTCCTTTATTGGAGGTGTCTTGCTAATTGCCTATAATTTCCACCTGTTGTCTATTCCATTTGCACAACAGCATGTGACATTTATTGTCAATCAGTGTTACTTCCTAAGTGGACAGTTTGATTTCACAGAAGTGTGATTGACTTGGAGTTACATTGTGTTGTTTAAGTGTTCCGTTTATTTTTTTGAGCAGTGTATAATCAATAGATACTACTGTACCAACATTAGGATATAGGATGTCACTGTACTAGCAACATAAAGATATAGGATGTATGAGATATACAGTGGGGAAAAAAAGTATTTAGGCAGCCACCAATTGTGCAAGTTCTCCCACTTAAAAAGATGAGAGAGGCCTGTAATTTTCATCATAGGTACACGTCAACTATGACAGACAAATTGAGCATTTTTTTTTCCAGAAAATCACATTGTAGGATTTTTAATGAATTTATTTGCAAATTATGGTGGAAAATAAGTATTTGGTCACCTACAAACAAGCAAGATTTCTGGCTCTCACAGACCTGTAACTTCTTCTTTAAGAGGCTCCTCTGTCCTCCACTCGTTACCCGTATTAATGGCACCTGTTTGAACTTGTTATCAATATAAAAGACACCTGTCCACAACCTCAAACAGTCACACTCCAAACTCCACTATGGCCAAGACCAAAGAGCTGTCAAAGGACACCAGAAACAAAATTGTAGACCTGCACCAGGCTGGGAAGACTGAATCTGCAATAGGTAAGCAGCTTGGTTTGAAGAAATCAACTGTGGGAGCAATTATTAGGAAATGGAAGACATACAAGACCACTGATAATCTCCCTCGATCTGGGGCTCCACGCAAGATCTCACCCCGTGGGGTCAAAATGATCACAAGAACGGTGAGCAAAAATCTCAGAACCACACGGGGGGACCTAGTGAATGACCTGCAGAGAGCTGGGACCAAAGTAACAAAGCCTACCATCAGTAACACACTACGCCGCCAGGGACTCAAATCCTGCAGTGCCAGACGTGTCCCCCTGCTTAAGCCAGTACATGTCCAGGCCCGTATGAAGTTTGCTAGAGTGCATTTGGATGATCCAGAAGAGGATTGGGAGAATGTCATATGGTCAGATGAAACCAAAATAGAACTTTTTGGTAAAAACTCAACTCGTCGTGTTTGGAGGACAAAGAATGCTGAGTTGCATCCAAAGAACACCATACCTACTGTGAAGCATGGGGGTGGAAACATCATGCTTTGGGGCTGTTTTTCTGCAAAGGGACCAGGACGACTGATCCGTGTAAAGGAAAGAATGAATGGGGCCATGTATCGTGAGATTTTGAGTGAAAACCTCCTTCCATCAGCAAGGGCATTGAAGATGAAACGTGGCTGGGTCTTTCAGCATGACAATGATCCCAAACACACCGCCCGGGCAACGAAGGAGTGGCTTCGTAAGAAGCATTTCAAGGTCCTGGAGTGGCCTAGCCAGTCTCCAGATCTCAACCCCATAGAAAATCTATGGAGGGAGTTGAAAGTCTGTGTTGCCCACCGACAGCCCTAAAACATCACTGCTCTAGAGGAGATCTGCATGGAGGAATGGGCCAAAATACCAGCAACAGTGTGTGAAAACCTTGTGAAGACTTACAGAAAACGTTTGACCTGTGTCATTGCCAACAAAGGGTATATAACAAAGTATTGAGAAACTTTTGTTATTGACCAAATACTTATTTTCCACCATAATTTGCAAATAAATTCATTAAAAATCCTACAATGTGATTTTCTGGATTTTTTTTTCTCATTTTGTCTGTCATAGTTGACGTGTACCTATGATGAAAATTACAGGCCTCTCTCATCTTTTTAAGTGGGAGAACTTGCACAATTGGTGGCTGACTAAATACTTTTTATCCCCACTGTATGAAACAAGCTGGAGCCCTGTTTGGGAATAAGAAGAAGCAAGTATGTAATGGTGGAAAATGTGTATGTGTGTGCATGCTTGTGTTAGGTGTGTGTGTGTGTGTTAGGTGTTAGTGAGCAACTGTTGGTGTTCACAGTGGAAGGAAACTGGTAGGCAACTGGTAGGTGTGTGTGTGTTAGCAGGTACAGTAACTAGCTGAGCTGTATGAAGCTTGACTGTTTGTTGGCACTCCCTGCCCTCAGGAGTCCAGCTCTCTGTCTCACCTCGCTACACTCATGCTAAGTCAAGCACTAATAACTGGCCCTCAGGGGCCTGAAACACCCACACCTAAGTAGAAAAGAATTCTCTCTAGCTGAGCTATTTGAAATCTGATGATCCAAGTGTACTCCAGCCTCGTCACAGCTGACAGTCTATTCTCTGTACACCTCACATCTCAGGCCAGTAGAGAGATGGACATCATGATTTATCACAAACGATGGCTGTGTGATGTCTTGGCAGACAGACTAGCATGGCAGAGCCTGGTTAGGGTACATATGATGCTTCAAGGTCTGATGTCATGATGTCATACTGAAATAGATATAGAGTAACCAGGTTTCCACCAATACCGGCTGTTGTGTAAACCTCTCGAGTAATCTGAGATCTATGGTAATTGGCTATTCCAGCAGATTCCTCTTCTTTGAGAGAATAGTTTTACGACAACAGAACACATGACATCATTTATGTAAACTACAAGAGGGAAAATAAGTGGTATTATTATTGGAATAACTGTTAACAAAACCTTTGTTAAAGCGTCAAAATATCCTGTTATCTGTTTATCTTAATCAAAATAAATAAAATCATGGACTCTTTAAATTGATACTTCTTTATTGATGCATACAGTATGTACAATAATAAGTTATATATACACTTACATTTGTTTCCATGAAAAATAGTTTTTTTTCTATAGTCTAATCTGTGGAGCTTTGTGATACTGAGGTAAAAGAACCAGGTTCTGTACATACAGTACAGTCAATCATCTTCTGTCATTAAACAACCTCCCTAAACTACTAGCCATCTGACGCTGTGTTTGGATTGGAATGAACAAGGATCAACTAAAATAAGCTATTATGGATACCTGCTAAATGATGAGCATTGTACATGCACATTTATGATTCATATACACTACCGGAGTCCAGCCCCTTTAAACGTGGCTAAATTGAAACACCAGAGCAGTGAAAACACACTGAGAGATGGGATTGTGCCTCCCCAGTCACTCAATAGAAACAGTATACATGGAGGTATAGAAAGCCACCATTAAAACAATATAAGCCAAACACACATTCTCTTGTTCCTGAAACGTCTGTAGCTAGGAGCTTATCACCATTAGCTGATATATGCTGAATGGCACAAAATGGCTGCCGTCCTGTGGCATCACCCCGCATAGCATCAGAGCCAGGCTGACCATAGCGTAGTGCAGCGCTGGGTCTCCTGGAGTCCTGTCTTCCTGCATTTCTCAGGCTGCAGAAGGCCTAGTCTGTAAGCTAAGCAGTCTCTTTAATGGCCTCTGGCATCTGGTCTTTACTGGTTCATTGGTTTTAGTGGTTAATTAGGTGCTGAAAGTCTTGACTGTAAACCACAACGTTATTAGATCAGACTGCCACAAGTCAATCAATTAGAGCCAGCGGTAGCAGCTGACTGCTGGGGGAGCGGTGGGGGCAGGCGGGGTATGAGAGGATCTGGGTCCATGGGGATCCTGGCAGAGAAGAGGTCCATTATGCCATCTTCAAAATCTCATTATAAAATGTAATTTATATAAAATATATATATTTTTTGTTATAAAAAGCTTTTGTCGAGGCGTCCAGCGCAGTTAATTGCCAGTCCATTGCCAGAGGGAGACAGAGAGACGAGAGAGAAATAGAAGGAGAGCGATCTGAAATCTAGGAAGGCCTACTGACATCCTTCATGTGGAGGGGTACAGCTGTTTGTTTGTGAATGTATGTGTGTGGGCATGTGCACATGGGTGTACTGCATCTGTGCATAAACGTGTGTTCATGTGTGTATGAGTGTGTGTGGGAGTCAGACGCTTGCACAGCGCGGTGAGGACAGAGGAACAGTGTGTGTGTCTCCTCCTCCCAGTACATCAGAACACAGTGACTCCACAGCATCCAGTCTCTCTATCTGCACCAGTCTGGTGAGCAGGTCTGGGATGCTGTAGCCGGCTGTACTGATCCTTTCAAACAGCTGCAGGCCGTCACTCATCCCTCCGATCTCATCCCTCTTCAGGCCAAAGCTCTCTGCCAGGTGTCTCCAGGTCTTCACCACGGCTGCCTCGCTACTGTAGGAGGAGCTCAGCATACGACTGGCCTTCTCCAGACAGTCAAATGGTAGTTCTGTAGGACTCAGACCTGGGGAGAGGAAGGGAGGGTTAGGGATGTGTGTTGTGGCAAGAGTCCAGCATACAAGTTTCCTTCGCTAGACAGTCGAAGGGTAGTTCTATAGGGCTGAAGCCCGGGGGTGTACTCGTAAGTACTCACCCTCGGCCACACTGCAGGCTCTAGCATACAGATCCAGGATCTTTTTCCTCCGGCTCTGAATCTGTAGGAAGAGAGAGAGCGAAAGGTTGAGTAAGTTATAAAGTAATTACATTGCAATACATTGTAAAAGTACATAGTTAGATGTGAATGACTGTGATCTCTCTCACCCCTGTAGCCTTGTTGTTGTTGTTGTTATTGATGATGTTAGCGTTGCCATTGCTAATGTTGTTAGCGTTGATAGGGCTGGTGGGGTTGGATCCAGTCTTATCCCTGTCGAGGAGCCCTAGAGAGAGCAGGCAGAGGTCCGGCTTATTGCCCAGGTTCAGGAGACAGAGGCTGGGGTTAGGATCAGCCGCTCCCTGCCTCTCCAAGGCTGCCTCCTCATCACTGTCCATACTACGACTCAACAGCTGCTCGTTCTCTGACGATGCATCATTCTCACTGGGGAGGACAGAGAAAAGGAAGTTGAGTTGTCAAAACTCAATATCAGTCAGCATAATAACAGTAAGCCGTCATGACCTTATCAACTGATATTTTGCAGTGTCTAGTTATTCTAATGTGCTGTAGCTTCATCCTTATTGTTATACTGCAAATAGCCTCATGTTTTAGATTACATATTTAGCGTCAGATCCACAGAATGCTATTGACAGTGTGTGTAACACTGGGAAGTTCTCCCAAAAACACCTTGTTGACAAAGATTCTCAGAGATGCGCACACAATAGCATTGTTTCACAGGCACATGCACGCTCTCACACACACACACACACACACACACACACACACACACACACACACACACACACACACACACACACAAACACACACAGGCATTGTTTCCTAGTCACCCTACACCCACTCAGGCAGCTAAGACAGTGAGTTAGTACATCCTCTGGCATGCAGCTAGCCACATTGTTTACCACTACTGAGTCTGGCTAGGTGATGTAATGCTAATGTTAATGTGTGTGCTATCGTGTGTGTTGACATGTGAATAGGTCATACAGACCATATACAGTGTGTGTACATGTGACTTGTGATACTGTGTGTATGACACAAACTCATCCTCTGTGTCTACCCATGTTTACATGAGTGTGTATGTATCTTCTCCTTGCTACACCTGTCTGTCTGTCATAAAGAAAGGCTTCATTGTATGCTAGTGTGGGGTTGAGACAGACAGACAGACAGACAGACAAAGGGAGGAGAGGAGAGGACAGAGAGGGGAAGGGTTTAGGGTTTGGCTGGGCTATAGAGTCATTATCTCTCTATCTCTCTTCACTTCTCTTTGCCTCTCTCTCTCCTACCCACCCTCCCCTCTCTCATTCTCTCTCTCTATATCTCCCCCACACCCTTCTCCATCCCTCCTCCAGGGCCAATCTGTGCTCAGCTAGTTCACCCTCCAAAGCCAGAATCAATTTGCTTCAGAAAAATCCTCAGTTTTTCCATGACCCACACAAGGGGGCACATACACACACTGTCTCCCCACTAAAAGGGCTAGCAGCGATGCTCTGCTGCAGTGACTTGTCCTGTGGTAGTGTAATTATGGGCAGATCCCGAAAAACAGATAAAAGAACCTCTCTGTCTCTGAGGCCCCCAGTCAATCCCTACACACACACACACATGCACACAAACACGCTTGCAGACAAGCACACAAACACACTCAAACGCACAAACACATACAGACAGACCCAAACATGATCTGAACGATATTGGTAACCAATACACATCATTTGCGTTTGTCTGTTCAGTTTGATGTGTCATGTGTGCTGGTGATCAGGATACCTAACCTTTTCACCGTCTTCGGAGGCGTGGGTTTGAGTTTGTCGAATTCATCCTTTTCAGAGAAAATTACAACGTTGTCTGAAATAAAGAAAAAATACATTTATAAAAAATATAAATTAGGATGCTTAATAAGTGACACAATCAACAAATACACTACAAGCAAAAGTCTGTGGACACCTGCTCATCGAACATCTCATTCCAAAATCATGGGCATTAATATGGAGTTGGTCCCCCCTTTGCCTTCTGGGAAGGCTTTCCACTAGATGTTGGAACATTGCTGCGGGGACTTGCTTCCATTCATCCACAAGAGCATTAGTGAGGACGGGCACTGATGTTGGGCGATTAGGCCTGGCTCACAGTCGCCGTTCCAATTCACCCCAAAGGTGTTCGATGGGGTTGAGGTCAGTGCTCTGTGCAGGTCAGTCATGTTCTTCCACAAACTGTTGCCACAAAGTTGGAAGCACAGAATTGTCTATAGTGTCATTGTCTGCTGTAGCATTAAGATTTCCCTTCACTGGAACTAAGGGGCCTAGCCCGAACCATGAAAAACAGCCCCAGACCATTATTCCTCCTCCACCAAACTTTACAGTTGGCACTATGCATTGGGGCAGGTAGCGTTCTCCTGGCATCCGCCAAACCCAGATTCGGCCATTGGACTGTCAGATGGTGAAGCGTGATTCATCACTCCAGAGAACACGTTTCCGCTGGTCCAGAGTCCAATGGCGGCGAGCTTTACACCACTCCAGCTGACGCTTGGCATTGCCATGGTGATTTTAGGCTTGTGTGCAGCTGCTCAGCCATGGAAACCCATTTCATGAAGCTCCCAATGAACAGTTCTTGTGCTGACATTGCTTCCAGAGGCAGTTTGGAACTCTGTAGTGAGTGTTGCAACCGAGGACAGACCATTTTTACGCGCTACGCAGTTCAGCACTCGGCGGTCCCGTTCTGTGAGCTTGTGTGGCCTACCACTTCACGGCTGAGCAGTTGTTGCTCCTAGACGTTTCCACTTCACAATAACAACACTTACAGTTGACCGGGGCAGCTCTAACAGGGCAGAAATGTGACGTACTGACTTGTTGGAAAGGTGGCATCATATGACGGTGCCACGTTGAAAATCACTGAGCTCTTTAGTAAGGCCATTCTACTGATAATGTTTGTCTATGGAGATTGCATGGCTGTGTGCTCGATTTTATACACCTGTCCGCAACGGATGTGGCTGAAATAGCCGAATCCACTAATTTGAAGGGGTGTCCACATACTTTTGTATATATAGTGTATTAAAGATATCCCATTACTCAACAATATGAAAGCAGATATATTTAAATGGAACAATCTTCCCATAAATCTTACAGGCAGAATAAACCTCTTCAGAATAGCATGGCTCCCAAAGTTTTTACATTTATTTTCGGTAATACCAATCACCCCACCGAAGACATTCTTTAAAAAAGTTTACTTGGCCATAACATACTTTATATGGGAAAATAAAACTCATAGAATGAAAAAGAAGTTTTACATCTCCCTAAGTCTGAGAGTGGTTTTAACCTTCCAGACTTGGAATTGTATCAACTCGCCACCCAAGACTTTTACTTGCGACATATTTAAATGCACTAAAGAGTAACAATTGGTACATATTGAAGATGTGTATGCTCATCCCCAGAATATTTTTAGATGTCTATTTTCAAAGGATAAAGCTAAGAACATTAACAACTTTATAGTTTATTTTTATTTGTTATTTAACCTTTATTTAACTAGTTAACCTTTATTGTCATAGTTCAGAACACTATAACAATATGGAAGAAAATGAAACGTATTCTACAAGAACCAATATCACTCCCAAACAACACAACCCTATGGAACAATCCTTGGATAGTTTTTCAGAATGAACCGATAAATTGGTCCTTATACGGAAAACTAAAGGCATAAAAACCATAAATGACTTGGTAATAGGAAATAATTTATTTCCATGACAGAATTAAAAAGCAATTTTGGACTGACCAATGTAGATATTTTCAAATACATGCAACTTAAAAGTTTAATATCACAAAATGTGGATTTGAAATCTTTTGGACATCAGAGCAATCTTGAGGGAATCTTATTTGAGTCAGCAAAGTATATTCATATGATAGGTAAGATATACAAAACCTTACAGAGAGCATATCCAACTGACAACCTCTTAGAAAAAATATATTAAATATTGGAACCAAGAATTAAAAAGAATTGATATTGGCACAAGATTGAGGAAATGTTGGAACATTTAATCCAATATAAACAAATGTATAGAATGTATTATACAAGAGACAAAATGCACAAATTCTACATCACAATGATATCATGTCTTAAGTGTAAAACTAACAATGACTCAATAATCGATGCTATAAAGTCCAAAAGTTTATCAAAATATTGAAAAAGCGTGCGCAACGGAGAGTAACAATATTTGAGGACATGTGGTGTAGAGTAGTGCAGGCACTGGAGATAGGGCTGAGAACAGGTGGGTCTGAGCAGCTGTGATGTCGTTGATGTTTGTGTGTTTCTGTATGTGGTCTTTTTTGTTTTGTTTATCAAACGTTATTTCTCACACAGTTGCGTGAATAATGGTAAAAGTCAGAAACAATCATCAAAATAACCAGGGGAACAGAGGGCCCATTATTTTCTAAATGAATCAATTACAGGACTGTAGTGTTCAAATGCAATCACATCAAAGTTTAAAGCCTGTAAGTGTCTGACACAGCCAGCCTAGATGGACTATGCCTCAGAGACGCCACATCAGACAGACACATAGCTCCCAGCTATACCACAGATGTCAATCATAGAGACTTACGAAACAGCTGCTCAATACACACACACATGCGCGCACACACACTTTCCCCAATACATAAACACACACTTTGTATTGCTTTCACCAATACACTTAGAAAATGTAAACATACATTCAGTTTCGTGAATGAAACACTTACATTTAATTCTTAATTTGCAAACCTAAATACACAAGGTTGATTTCTAAACCTAAAGGACTGTATGTATAACTATTGCCATACCAGAGGTAAAATGGTAGGCCTATGTGAGATACCAGTGGGTGTATTATTGTGAGGTAGATAACCCCTGAATGAGTTGTTAACATTATAGTTTGTGAGAGGGGAACACTGATGGCCTACAGCTAGTGCTACAGTTTAATCTAAACATTCCACCATACTGCGCTCACTCAGTGTCAAACCCGCAGACACCAGGCATGACAGACAGCCACCACGTATGAGAATGCCTTTATGTTAGTAATAGACTAGACTATAGATTAAGCCTGAGGCCCCAGCCGGTACTATGCATGATGTTAATTGAGTGTTGTATTGTGTGGTTTTCTGTTCCCTGAAGTAGCATTTTGTATAGCTGTGTTGTAGTGTCTCACCTGGAACATCTTTCTTGTCCTCTTGTTTGTTGGTCTGAGCCTCCACAGCCTTCACCACCTGACCAGAGCAGCATGCTGCGCACAGAGAGAGAGAACGTTTAGTGATTGTGCACACTGATGTCCTATCTAACACAGGGAGGGAACCCAACTGAAACTGTGTGTGTATGTGAGTGTTACCCTGTCCGCTGGGCTTGGCTTTGAGGATATAAAACATGATGATGAGGACGATGGCAATGGCCATGATGAAGATGGTTGACATGGCGATGATGAGAGCGGTTGCTAGGTGACCCTGTCCTGTGGAGTCTTTGTGAGGGTGAGGGAACATGGTGGTTGAGACACTGGGAACTTTGCCTGACGACACAACTTTGGTAAGCATGCCTGGAACACACAGATACAACACAGTTACTACACACATACTACACAGGTAATTCATCTAACGGAAGCCATGTCCCTCATGATGCTTTACCCCTCAGGGGTGCGTGCTTAGTCCCCTCCTGTACTCCCTGATCACCCACGACTGCGTGGCCGCGCATGACTCCAGCACCATCATTAAGTTTACCGACAACACGACAGTGGTAGGCCTGATCACTGATGATGATGAGGGAGCCTATAGGGAGGAGGTCAGAGACCTGGCAGTGTGGTGCCAGGACAACAACCTCTCCCTCAACATCAGCAAGACAAAGGAGCTGATCGTGGACTACAGGAAACGGAGAGCCGAGCACACCCCCATTCACATCGACGGGGCTGTAGTGGAGCAGGATCTATCATGTTCCAAACACACCAACATACACTACCAGTCAAAAGTCTGGACACACCTACTCATTCAAGGGTTTTTATTTATTTTTACTATTTTTAACATTATAGAATAATAGTGAAGACATCAAAACTATGAAATAACACATATGGAATCATGTAGTAACGAAAAAAGTGTTCAACAAATCAAAATATATTTTATATTTGAGATTCTTCAAATAGCCACCCTTTGCCTTGATGACAGCTTTGCACACTCTTGGCATTCTCTCAACCAGCTTCATGAGGTAGTCACCTGGAATGCCTTTCAATTAACAGGTGTGCCTTCTTAAAAGTTCATTTGTGGAATTTCTTTCCTTCTTAATGCGTTTGAGCCAATCAGTTGTGCTGTGACAAGGTAGGGGGGGTATACAGAAGATAGCCCTATTTGGTAAAAGACCAAGTCCATATTATGGCAAGAACAGCTCAAATAAGCAAAGAGAAACGACAGTCCATCATTACTTTAAGATATGAAGGTCAGTCAATCCGGAAAATTTCAAGAACTTTGAAAGTTTCTTCAAGTGCAGTCGCAAAAACCATCAAGCACTATGATGAAACTGGCTCTCATGAGGACCACCACAGGAATGGAAGACCCAGAGTTACCTCTGCTGCAGAGGATAAGTTCATTAGAGTTACCAGCCTCAGAAATTGCAGCCCAAATAAATGTTTCACAGAGTTCAAGTCACAGACACATTTCAACATCAACTGTTCAGAGGAGACTGTGTGAATCAGGCCTTCATGGTCGAATTGCTGCAAAGAAACCACTACTAAAGGACACCAATAAGAAGAAGAGACTTGCTTGGGCCAAGAAACACGAACAATGGACATTAGACCGGTGGAAATTTGTCCTTTGGTCTGGAGTCCAAATTTGAGATTTTTGGTTCCAACCGCCGTGTCTTTGTGAGACACGGTGTGGGTGAACGGATGATCTCCGCATGTGTAGTTCCCACCGCAAAGCATGGAGGAGGAGGTGTTATGGTGTGGGGGTGCTTTGCTGGTGACACTGTCTGTGATTTATTTAGAATTCAAGGCACACTTAACCAGCATGGCTACCACAGCATTCTGCAGCGATACGCCATCCCATCTGGTTTGGGCTGAGTGGGACTATCATTTGTTTTTCAACAGGACAATGACCCAACACACCTCCAAGCTGTGTAAGGGCTATTTTACCAAGAAGGAGAGTGATGGAGTGCTGCATCAGATGACCTGGCCTCCACAATCCCCCGACATCAACCCAATTGAGATGGTTTGGGATGAGTCGGACAGCAGAATAAAGAAAAAGCAGCCAACAAGTGCTAAGCATATGTGGGAACTCATTCAAGACTGTTGGAAAAACATTCCAGGTGAAGCTGGTTGAGAGAATGCCAAGAGTGTGCAAAGCTGTCATCAAGGCAAAGAGTGGCTATTTGAAAAATCTCAAATATAAAAACACTTTCTTGGTTACTACATGATTCGATATGTGTTATTTCATAGTTTTGATGTCTTCACTATTATTCTACAATGTAGAAAATAGTAAAAGTTAAGAAAAACCCTTGAATGAGTAGGTGTGTCCAAACTTTTGACTGGTACTGTAGTTGTGAAAAGCGCACAACAACGCCTCTTCCCCCTTTGGAGGCTGAAAAGACTTGGCATGGGCCCTCAGTTCCTCAAAACGTTATACAGCTGCAAAATTGAGAGCATCTTGACTGGCTTCATCAACACTTGGTATGGCAACTGCTTGGCATCCGACCGCAAGGCACTACAGAGGGTAGTGCGTTCGGCCCAGTACATCACTGGGGCCGAGCTCCCTGCCATCCAGGACCTCTATACCAGGCAGTGTCAGAGGAAGACCCTAAAAATTGTCAAAGACTCGAGCCACCCAAGTCATAGACTGATCTCTCTGCTTCCACACGGCAAGTGGTACAGATGCACCAAGTCTGGAACCAACAGGACACTGAACAGGTTCTACCCGCAAGCCATAAGACTGCTAAATAGTTAGTCCAGGTAGCTATTTGGTTAACTATTTAACTATCTGCACTGACCCTTTTTGAACTAACTTTTTTGACTCATCACATACGCTGCCGCTACTGTTTACTATCTGTCACTTTATTCCTAGCTATATGTACAGTGGGGGAAAAAAGTATTTAGTCAGCCACCAGCTGTGCAAGTTCTCCCACTTAAAAAGATGAGAGAGGCCTGTAATTTTCATCATAGGTACACGTCAACTATGACAGACAAATTGAGATTTTTTTTCTCCAGAAAATCACATTGTAGGATTTTTTATGAATTTATTTGCAAATTATGGTGGAAAATAAGTATTTGGTCACCTACAAACAAGCAAGATTTCTGGCTCTCACAGACCTGTAACTTCTTCTTTAAGAGGCTCCTCTGTCCTCCACTCGTTAACTGTATTAATGGCACCTGTTTGAACTTGTTATCAGTATAAAAGACACCTGTCCACAACCTCAAACAGTCACACTCCAAACTCCACTATGGCCAAGACCAAAGAGCTGTCAAAGGACACCAGAAACAAAATTGTAGACCTGCACCAGGCTGGGAAGACTGAATCTGCAATAGGTAAGCAGCTTGGTTTGAAGAAATCAACTGTGGGAGCAATTATTAGGAAATGGAAGACATACAAGACCACTGATAATCTCCCTCGATCTGGGGCTCCACGCAAGATCTCACCCCCGTGGGGTCAAAATGATCACAAGAACGGTGAGCAAAAATCCCAGAACCACACGGGGGGACCTAGTGAATGACCTGCAGAGAGCTGGGACCAAAGTAACAAAGCCTACCATCAGTAACACACTACGCCGCCAGGGACTCAAATCCTGCAGTGCCAGACGTGTCCCCCTGCTTAAGCCAGTACATGTCCAGGCCCGTCTGAAGTTTGCTAGAGTGCATTTGGATGATCCAGAAGAGGATTGGGAGAATGTCATATGGTCAGATGAAACCAAAATAGAACTTTTTGGTAAAAACTCAACTCGTCGTGTTTGGAGGACAAAGAATGCTGAGTTGCATCCAAAGAACACCATACCTACTGTGAAGCATGGGGGTGGAAACATCATGCTTTGGGGCTGTTTTTCTGCAAAGGGACCAGGACGACTGATCCGTGTAAAGGAAAGAATGAATGGGGCCATGTATCGTGAGATTTTGAGTGAAAACCTCCTTCCATCAGCAAGGGCATTGAAGATTAAACGTGGCTGGGTCTTTCAGCATGACAATGATCCCAAACACACCTCCCGGGCAACGAAGGAGTAGCTTCGTAAGAAGCATTTCAAGGTCCTGGAGTGGCCTAGCCAGTCTCCAGATCTCAACCCCATAGAAAATCTTTGGAGGGAGTTGAAAGTCCGTGTTGCCCAGCGACAGCCCCAAAACATCACTGCTCTAGAGGAGATCTGCATGGAGGAATGGGCCAAAATATCAGCAACAGTGTGTGAAAACCTTGTGAAGACTTACAGAAAACGTTTGACCTGTGTCATTGCCAACAAAGGGTATATAACAAAGTATTGAGAAACTTTTGCTATTGACCAAATACTTATTTTCCACCATAATTTGCAAATAAATTCATTAAAAATCCTACAATGTGATTTTCTGGAGAAAAAAATTCTCATTTTGTCTGTCATAGTTGACGTGTACCTATGATGAAAATTACAGGCCTCTCTCATCTTTTTAAGTGGGAGAACTTGCACAATTGGTGGCTGACTAAATACTTTTTTCCCCCACTGTACATATTTACCTCAATTACCTCGTACCCCTGCACATCGACTTGAACTGGTAGCCCTTGTATATAGCCAAGTTATCATTAATCATTGTGTATCTATTACTACTTTTATTATTATGTGTTTTAATATTTCTCTATTTTCTTTCTCTCTGCATTGTTGGGAAGGGCCCGTAAGTAACCATCTTTCTCTCTCTCTCTCTCTCTCTCTCTCTCTCTCTCTCTCTCTCTCTCTCTCTCTACTCTCTCTCTCTCCCTTCGCTCACTTGTTCTCTTCTCTCTGTTTCTCTGTCTGTTGTACTATGATCGTTTTTAATTTAGCTGTAAACTCCTGACAGATCATAAATCAACCTGTCATTTTTTTTTTATCAGTCCTCTCCTCTCAGGCGTCAGGACTGGTACTACCCAGGCCCTGTGGTCACATACACTCGGACAACTTTAGCATTTTAGCCTTTCCCTAACCATAACCTTTTAACCTAACTCCTAACCTTAACCCCTAACGCTCACCCCTAGAGCTAACATTAGCCAGCTAGCTAACATTAGCATTAGCCACCTAGTCACCTAGTTAATGTTAGCCACAACAAATTTGAATTTATAACATATCATACGTTTAGCAAATTCGTAACATATTGTACGTTTAGCAAATTTGTTTCATCATACGAATTGTAATTCGTAAACATATCATGATGGACTTCCACAAATAAACACATACTATACGAAACGTAACATATCATACTTAATGGAGTGTCTCGGATTTACATACAGGATAATACGAAATGCTCTGAGACCACGTTGTTCCTACAGTGAGACATCAGAATAGACCAAGGCTTTCAACCATACAGGCAGACATCAGAATAGACCAATGCGTTCAGCTTCATCTCCTCTAAAGCTTTTGGACATCTTTATGCTGTTTCAGACTTTGTTTATTCACTGATCAGATCAGACTGACGAGGTCTATCATTGTATGAGACTGCTGCAGTTACATTAGACAAACCTGGGTTCAAAGTTTAAACCCAGTCTGTTACAGTAGATGGTGGTAAACAGAGGACAGACAGAGGTGGTATAGATCTGTATAGATGTATATAGCCTGGAGAGGTGGTATGACAGGCTGCTGCTGAAGAGAAGACCCAGTGCATGTGGAAACATGTTATTCATCTTTTTCATGCCCTCCAAACTTTTTAATTATCACACCGCGCCATGCTGGGAGCTAGCTGGGCGCCGCGGTAACACACACAAACACGCACACACACCTCACACACAAACACACACGCACGCACACTAAGCTGGAAGTCGGAGTAATTTACAGATTACTTGGCGAGTGCTAGCCTGTCTTGACCCTGAGCTAGTAACTCCACGCTTCAACTACATATTTCAAGACTTCATTTAAAACAGTTAATTAAAATGTACCCTCCCTCCTTCCCTCCCTCCATCCCTCTCTTCCTCCCTAACTTACTCCCTGCCTGGAAGAAACAATTAGACGCTTGTTAAAAAGTTTGTGTTTGTTGGTATACACTCATCTGTCCTCCTCCCTCCCTCCTTCTCTCTCTCTCTCTCCCATCCTCCTCATAGCAGGTTCCAGTCTGTTTGAGGTTTTCATATTTCAAAACACAGTCATTAAAATGACACAACAATTATATTAATTTCCGGGCAAAACAATGTGCCAGTGAGTGTTGGTTTGAGCGACGGACACAAAAAACAATTCCTGGGTTTGAGCATTACTATGAGGAAGCAGTTCCAGACCCTGACGAGGTAACATCATGCTGCCTCGCCCTGTGTTCTGTCTGTCTGTCTGTGTTCATTAACTAGTCACAGCCCTCAGCAGCCCTCACTCGCCTGACCTTACAGTGATCGCGCTCTGTCTCTCTCTGACCGTGATTCTGTAAAACAGTGTGTTTGTGTTGTAGAAGTAGTAAGGTATAGTAGAACGTACACTCTTTAGTGTTGCGTGGTGCATTCTGACACGAGTGACAGACCATTCCATACAGGTTCCTGGGCCGGTTCTCCTGGATGTAATACCTGACAGAGAGGAAACACAGAGAGAACCTTTAGAGAACAATACTGATACAGTACCTATTATTGTCTTCTTATATACAGAGAGATGTTAAGATATGGTGTGAATATGTACATATTTTACAGGAGAATTGTCTCAATAACAGCTGAGGTGAAAAGGCTGAACTGACTCCTGTGTTGATGCCCAGAGGGGAGGGAGTGATACTGTATACCATTAGGTTAGGTAAGGTATTATATAGCCCTGAGCTGGGACAGAGGACGAGAAGGGAAGCTGCTTCAGAGCGTGGCGTTCTCTAGGCCTCTAGGGCAGAGAGGCTATCATTAATCAGAGCACTGCCAAAGCATTAAACGTGAGATTAATAAAACAATTTTACTTAGAGGAGTTTGGTGAGGAGTTAAATAAAGTATGATTTAATTAAAAAGTATTTTGATTCCATCACAGCAGCAGTCAGGCAGTGTTCAGTATCCCCCCAGCACAGTCCAGCTGAGAGAGAGTGTATATTAAAGCAGCCAGTAATGTTATGATAAAACACTCCAGTCTGTATATTGACTTTAAACTCAATTGAAACCAGAGAATGCCTTTGAGGTGGTAAAGTCACTGAATTATATCATGAGAGAGAGAGAGAGAGAGAGAGAGAGAGAGAGAGAGAGAGAGAGGAGAGAGAGGAGAGAGAGAGAGAGAGAGAGAGAGAGAGAGAGAGAGAGAGAGAGAGAGAGAGAGAGAGAGCCTCCATGTTGGTGGGTGACCAGATGGCAGCTGGGTAATTGAGGCTGGTAGTGTGGCCAACGGAGGGTTAGACTAGGCTGTGTGTGATATGGGGGGTTGTGGGGGAGAAAGGCCCTATGGGGTGGTCCTGTCTTCTCAATGACACTCTGATAGTGAGTGTGTAGGCTTGTGTGTGTGTGTCTGAATGTGTGTACATACCCAGGTAAGCAGGGTCCACAGTCTGCGTCACTGTCTGGTGTCCCAGGTGTGAGTACTGTAGCGCGGTACAGACCTTCGCAGTCCTTATGTCTCCTGCAGATCTCGTACTTTCCCTTCGAGTACTTCCCCGCCGGACACGACACACACACAAAGTCCTCATCCTTAGTCCCATAGCCACAGTTCTGCAACAAAACACACATATACAATGTTAGACATGTGTTATACATGTGTTGTGCTCACACACACACACACACACACACTTGAAATGAGTGGTGCTGTTCATAGACCACTGTGTTAGTGTGTATAGTAATGCTGCATTCTGTGTTCTGCTGAACCCAGGCTAGATCTGACAGTCTGTGTCTGAGACTAAAGACGTGAAATGTGATTGGTCACAAGAACAGGACATGAGTCATTCTGAACGTGATCTTTGTGTAGTTTGTGTAGTGTATTTGAGGTTCAAAAAGGCTTATGAAAGTTTGTAATTTCCACGAAAATCTATCAACCCCATCAAAAATGTCCATTCATTATAATCCACATAATAATTCTGATTTCCTGTTGCTGCAGGATTATGTTCCTGCTGTAGAAAACTGGCTCAAACTAAGATCCTACATATGTAGTCTGTGTTTGTGTGTGTGCATGCGTGCCTGTGTTTAGCCTAGTACATGTGGCGAGGAAGTGGAAATGTACAGTGCATTTGGAAAGTATTCACACCCCTTGACTTTTTTCACATTTTGTTACGTTACAGCCTTATTCTAAAATGGATTACATTGTTTTTTCCCCTCATCAATCGACACACAATAACCCATATTGACAAAGCAAAAACAGGTTTTTAGAAATGTTTGCAAATGTTTTAAAGAGAAAAAAACTGAAATATCACATTTACATAAGTATTCAGACCCTTTACGAGAGAGAGAGAGAGAGAGAGAGAGAGAGAGAGAGAGAGAGAGAGAGAGCCTTTCCAAATCAAATCATGTCCAATCAATTGAATTTACCACAGGTGCTCCAATCAAGTTGTAGAAACATCTCATGGATGATCAATGGAAACAGGATGCACCTGAGCTCAATTTCGAGTCTCATAGCAAAGGGTCTGAATACTTATATAAATAAGGTATTTCTGTTTTTTATTTTTAATACATTTGCAAAAAATTCTAATAACCTGTTTTCACTTTGTCATTATGGGGTATTGTGTGTAGATTGAAGAGGATTTATTTTATTAAATCCATTTTAGAATAAGGCCGTAACGTAACAAAATGTGGAAAAAGTGAAGGGGTCTGAATACTTTCTGAATGCACTGTATGTTCTAGTATGGAATGAGGAGGTCCCAGGCTGATGCACTACTCTCAGTGTGGAGCTGTGACAACAACCAATACTCTGCACAGTCTGACAGACACATTAAACATCTATCTTTATTAAAACCGTTAAAGCACCTCCATCTTGTAGTAAAAGTATCTGCTCTATCAGATCACATCAGGTCTGTGTGGGAGTTGAAAGAGTGCTGTTTGATGTGTGTGTGTTTTTTTTGGGGGGTGGGGGGTGGGGGGAGTCTCAGGTGGGGGTAGAATTATCCCAGTGATTATAGGGAAAGCACATGGCTAGATTAAAGACTAAATACTACTTCTGATCACAGATGCGAGATGAGAACAGAGCTGAATGCCTGGTTAGTTATGTTGCTGCTCTGTTTGATAAGTCCTTACACAAATAGACAATCATGAGCAATGATAGGCTTACTTGTCAATGTCACATTATAGTCATTTTCTGTAATTAGATAGGAGAGTTGAATAACTTTAGAAGTCTAATGAACAACGGACTATTCAAACAGTTAGATATGTGTTACGATTGTTGTTTAGATGAAGAGGAGAAAGGTGGGCTCCTTTTGGAGTTGTTCTGTGTAGTTGTGTGAAGTAGTCTATACTGTAGGTGTGTGTGTGTGTGTGTGCATGCGTGCATGTGTGTGAGGTGTGTCTCCTACATATTAAGGCCCAGTGAGGTGCTGCCTGCTGTGCTTTTTGTTTTGACCGGGGGACTGATGACTCATGGCTACTGACAGACTACTGTATCATTCCTACCCACGGGGCTTCAATATTTTGGAAAAAATTAAAATGGAGTGACAAACCGTGAAAATTGTTCATTTCCCTTTATGAATCGGAAGAGGCTTACAGTACTGGGATTTAGATGGTAACTCTCTCTGAGCTGGGAGGTGTACAGATGTAGTATCTTAATTTGATCACTCTTTTGTTGCAGAGAATTTTCCTGCACAACAGGAAACGCAAACGTGTAGTGTATTTTAATTTCCACTTTTTAATTTCAGACATCATTTGCCCTAACGAAATTCACATTTCCTATTGCTGCAGGATTATTTTCCTGCTGTAGAAAACTGGCTCAAATTAAGATCCTACATCTGTACCTGTGTGTATACCAGTGAATCAAGTAAACAACCTGGGTGGTCTGAGCAGATAGGTAGACTAGAGAGTATGGCTGGGAGGCAAGTAGCAGGGGTCAGGGTTCACACGATACTGACACTCAAGTCATTTCACCCAAGGGAAAGTGTGTGTGCGTGTGTCTCACCATGTGGGGCTCCTGTCCAGGTTGGCATGGCGGGCATGGCTGGCAGCTACTGAGGGTCTGGTTGTAGAACTCAAACTCTCCACAACTACTGTACTCTGATCTGAGAGAGGGAGGACAGGACACCTGAGAGAGAGAGAGAGAGAGAATTAACCGCAGGACACACACTTGAATGCACTCATGAACCCATTCTATGCGCACCAAAATGTTTATCTGTTTATCTGAAGTGCCTTTTGAAAGCCTAACACAGTAAGATCATATTTTATAACTTGGCTAACCATGTTGGAAACAGAATAAGCATTCAAATGATGCCCACCTGAGATTGTTTTTGGATTGCATAAACAACAACAGTAATTGTGTGTTGGTGGGGACGCAGGGCTGTGTTCCAAACAAAAAAGTGTGCTTGCTTCAGTTCCTCAAAGCTAGGAGAGCTAAAAAAAAAAGCACCTTATAGTTGAAGGCTCTTTCCTTGAGTCATAAAAGTGCATTGAAATTATTTAGGAAGGAACTGTGTACAGTTTGGAGAGGTGTGTGGCCACTTGAAGACACCAGTTAGACCTCTCACTCAAACCCTTGTAATAGTTTTTTTCTTATCTTGCACCACATTTCAATGAATATTTTTATGTTTATATTTTAGTGTTTTCAGATTTCGTTATTGACAAATGCTGTGAAAAACCAGTAAATGTAAAATGCACATAAAATCAACAGTGTAATGTTTGGATTCAGTCTTGTGTCAGGTGAACTGTTGTGTCCTCACCTTTGGTCTGATAATTTCTCCATAATCTCCAAAGTGTTGGTGCCATGGTCATGCATATGCTTTTTATAGATCTTCTGTTAGAAACATTTCACTTTGGCCCTATCCATATACAGTGGGGGAAAAAAGTATTTAGTCAGCCACCAATTGTGCAAGTTCTCCCACTTAAAAAGATGAGGCCTGTAATTTTCATCATAGGTACACGTCAACTATGACAGACAAAATGAGGAAAAAAAATCCAGAAAATCACATTGTAGGATTTTTAATGAATTTATTTGCAAATTATGGTGGAAAATAAGTATTTGGTCAATAACAAAAGTTTCTCAATACTTTGTTATATACCCTTTGTTGGCAATGACACAGGTCAAACGTTTTCTGTAAGTCTTCACAAGGTTTTCACACACTGTTGCTGATATTTTGGCCCATTCCTCCATGCAGATCTCCTCTAGAGCAGTGATGTTTTGGGGCTGTCGCTGGGCAACACGGACTTTCAACTCCCTCCAAAGATTTTCTATGGGGTTGAGATCTGGAGACTGGCTAGGCCACTCCAGGACCTTGAAATGCTTCTTACGAAGCCACTCCTTCGTTGCCCGGGCGGTGTGTTTGGGATCATTGTCATGCTGAAAGACCCAGCCACGTTTCATCTTCAATGCCCTTGCTGATGGAAGGAGGTTTTCACTCAAAATCTCACAATACATGGCCCCATTCATTCTTTCCTTTACACGGATCAGTCGTCCTGGTCCCTTTGCAGAAAAACAGCCCCAAAGCATGATGTTTCCACCCCCATGCTTCACAGTAGGTATGGTGTTCTTTGGATGCAACTCAGCATTCTTTGTCTTCCAAACACGCACTGAGTTTAGTTTTTACCAAAAAGTTCTATTTTGGTTTCATCTGACCATATGAC
The DNA here is from genome assembly GCF_020615455.1 of Coregonus clupeaformis. Lineage (NCBI taxonomy): Eukaryota > Metazoa > Chordata > Actinopteri > Salmoniformes > Salmonidae > Coregonus > Coregonus clupeaformis. Next base: position 41,151,412 of record NC_059214.1, on the reverse strand, counting down.
ATTCTCCCAATCCTCTTCTGGATCATCCAAATGCACTCTAGCAAACTTCAGACGGGCCTGGACATGTACTGGCTTAAGCAGGGGGACACGTCTGGCACTGCAGGATTTGAGTCCCTGGCGGCGTAGTGTGTTACTGATGGTAGGCTTTGTTACTTTGGTCCCAGCTCTCTGCAGGTCATTCACTAGGTCCCCCCGTGTGGTTCTGGGATTTTTGCTCACCGTTCTTGTGATCATTTTGACCCCACGGGGTGAGATCTTGCGTGGAGCCCCAGATCGAGGGAGATTATCAGTGGTCTTGTATGTCTTCCATTTCCTAATAATTGCTCCCACAGTTGATTTCTTCAAACCAAGCTGCTTACCTATTGCAGATTCAGTCTTCCCAGCCTGGTGCAGGTCTACAATTTTGTTTCTGGTGTCCTTTGACAGCTCTTTGGTCTTGGCCATAGTGGAGTTTGGAGTGTGACTGTTTGAGGTTGTGGACAGGTGTCTTTTATACTGATAACAAGTTCAAACAGGTGCCATTAATACAGGTAACGTGTGGAGGACAGAGGAGCCTCTTAAAGAAGAAGTTACAGGTCTGTGAGAGCCAGAAATCTTGCTTGTTTGTAGGTGACCAAATACTTATTTTCCACCATAATTTGCAAATAAATTCATAAAAAATCCTACAATGTGATTTTCTGGAGAAAAAAAATCTCAATTTGTCTGTCATAGTTGACGTGTACCTATGATGAAAATTACAGACCTCTCTCATCTTTTTAAGTGGGAGAACTTGCACAATTGGTGGCTGACTAAATACTTTTTTTCCCCACTGTATGCCAATTTCCACGAGTGTAAGGGGTTAAGATTAATATTTTTCTTCTGCTTCAACTCACTACAGGATTTTTCAGTATATTCCCTTTATGCTTGTAGACTTTATTTACTACAGCTTTCAATAACTCATTCTAATTAAAATCAATGAGACTATATTAATCCCCTTGGGAACCATTAAGAGACCAATCAAGCCGTTGTCATTAATGTGGCCATAAATCTGTCAGCCAGAGAGAGAATGTTACATCACTATCTCTCCCACCATCCAAGCCACACAATAACATACTAACCAAACTGCAATCGCTGGGTGTCAGAGCGAACTTAGGGACAGACCATAATTGTTTAAATGTGCATATCATTGATTTATCGAGTGGCTGAAGTGTGTGTGTTTGTGTGGGCATGTGTTTGTGCACTGTAAAGGAAAACTGTAATTTATATGGTAATTTTGGGTATTATCAACAGTAAAATACTGTGAAACGTTTTACTGCAGCATACATTAAAAAATTGTGGTGCATTGTGGGAAAATGTTGTGGGCAGGGGAATAATTGTTGTATTCCGAATTGTACTGTAATTCCATCCCACAGAATACAGTGCCTTGTTCTGGAGGTAGCTCTGCAGAGTGTTCACTAGCTAGCATAGCCACAAAGTCTTAAAATCTGATTTTAAACCTAACCCTAACCCTAATCTTAACTAAACTGCTAAACCTAATGCCTAACCCTAATCTTAAATTAAGACCAAAAACCACATTTTTGTTTTCATTAATTTTTACAATATAATGGTAAAAAGACTAATGACAATAAACGTCAACCTGCATATTTGTTGCACCCGTTAGTGAGAATGCTGTACCAATTTAACTGGTATGTAGTAGTAGTGCCCCATCAATTTAAAATATATAGGGGACAGATTTGATTGGTAGCAAGTCTTAAACTGTTAATGGTTAAGTATTTTGCCATGTCCTTTTGGTCTGTTTTGCCCTGTAGTCGCTGCCATTTTGGAAGCATTTGTTAGGCCTCTAGAAATGGAAGTGATATAAAACACTAAATATTCATTGATATGCTGTAATGTGTAAACACATTACCTAGCAGCCAACCTGCTTGCACCAATCCCATGTAATTATAGTAAAATACTGTAAAATACAAACCCCAATCCCCTCAATCATGGCCGTGGGAAGATGTTTTGGGTTGGGGGGTGCTGTAGCATTTATGTTTTACAGTACAATATAATTTTACGGTATTGTACCGTGTGTCATTACACAGTTCTTGCTTTGATACTGTATTTAAATTACAATAGGTGTACTGTAACATTATATACAGTAACTTACTTACCATTAGCTACCTGCCTGCCTGCCTGCCTCTGTGTGTGTGTGTGTGTGTGTGTGTGTGTGTGTGTGTGTTTCTGTTGACTGTTCTCCTCACACAGATCTGCTGTCCAGATCCATCCATCAAAACCCCCAAATAAACAAACACACACTCAGCTCTCCCCAGCTCACAGTCAAAAATGTCCTTTTCTAAACACAACAAGTTAAACACTGCTGTTCAAACACACAGAGACTGAAATTAAACCCAGTTACTGTTTGCAGTGGTGGAAAAAGTACCCAATTGTCATACTTGAGTAAAAGTAAAGATACCTTAATAGAAATTGACTCAAGTAAATGTGAAAGTCACCCAGCAAAATACTACTTGAGCCAAAACAATTATTTGGTTTTAAATTTACAGTAATTAAGTATCAAAAGTGAATGTACTTGCTAAAATATACTTAAGTATCAAAAGTAAAACTAAAAGTATAAATAATTTAAAATTCCTTATGTTAAGCAAACCAGACGGCACCATTTTCTTGTTTTTTTAATATTACGCATAGCCAGGGGCACACTCCAATATTCAGACATCATTTACAAATGAAGCATGTGTGTTTAATGAGTCCGCCAGATCAGAGGCAATACCGATGACCAGGGATGTTCTCTTGATAAGTGAGTGAATTTGACAATTTTCCTGTCCTGCTAAGCATTCAAAATGTAACGAGTACTTTTGGGTGTCAGGGAAAATGTATGGAGTAAAAAGTAAATTAAAGTAAAAGGAAAGGAATGTAGTGAAGTAAAAGTAAAAAGAATAAATATTTTTACTTAAGTACTTTACACCACTGACAAACTCTATAACAACAAACACAAGACAGACCGAGCAGCAGCTGGGGAGCTGGAGTGAACTGAGACATCTGACATGAAGACATGTGAGTCTGAGGCTATCATACACTGTGTATGGAGGGGGAGGAGGAGGAGGTGGAATAGGAAAGAGGTGGCGGTGGAAGGAGGAAGAGGAGATGTGAGTAGATGTGAGGAGGAAGAGGAAGAGGAGGAGGTTGGAAGAGGAAGAGAAGATGGGAGAAGGAAGGAGGAGGAGGGCGTATGTGGCTGGTGAGAATGAAGGACTGTGGAATATCACTGGACAACCACTGGACAATCACTGGACAAGCACTGGACAACCTCTCTCTCTCTAGCTCTCTTTCTCTCTAGCTCTCTCTCTCTATATCTCCTTTCTCTCTCTCTCTAGCTCTCTCTCTCTCGCTCCTTCTCCCTCTCTTTCTCTCTCTCTCTCTCTAATCCGGCCCTCCAGGAGTGGCTTTAGTGGGGATCATTAATTGAGCTCTGAGGGAAGTTAAACTCCTGGGAATACAGCCAACACACACACACAGCCAACAGGTTTCAACATCAGAGGAAGAGAGGAGAGATTCAGGCCCAGATTATAACTGCTCTCTTAGAGCTCCACTGAGGAACCTCTGATGTTTCACAACCTCTGGCAAAGACCTGCTAAAGTCTGGCTGTACCTCTGCCAGTGTTATGTCTGTACGAGTGTGGGTGTGTGTTCAGTGTGTTTGTGTTCGCGCATGCGTCTGTGTATCTGTTACACTGTTTCATTGCTGAAGATGGGTGAGGATGAGAAGAGGAGGGGAAGGAGGAGAGAGAGGAGAATGAGGAGTAATGTAATTTGAGAGAAACTCACCAACATCAAACAGAGGAAGAGGGACTCTATCTGACTTCCTTTCTGGAACATCTTCACACCTTCCCCTGAGAGAGAGAGAGAGAGAGAGAGCGGCGGGGGGGAGAGATAAAGAGAGTCAGACATACATATACTCTGAAACCCATGACTGCCAACGATCTGTTTCTAACTTGTTTTCCAGTGTCCCCTCTGCTGTGTATGTGGTAAGTCTTCCAGTGCTTAAGAAAAGATGTCACTCCTCATAAACATTTGACCCACACACACTATGCGTCATAATGTGTGTGGGTTATACTTGACTGAGTGTGTGTGTGTGTGTGTGTGTGTGTGTGTGTGTGTGTGTGTGTGTGTGTGTAGGTGTGTAGGTGATACTGTTCTCTACTGTAGGTTATTCCTCTGCCCTACTGATGTGATGAGATGATTAATGATCCCCCTATCAGAGCTGCCAGTCACTGAGGAGAGAGAGTGGGAGAGAGGGAGTGTGTGAACGGAGGAGAGCAGCCTGGTGGAAGAGGAAAGGATCAGCTCGTCACCTCTCTGACACAGATGGATTATGGGTAACCAGTCATTAGAGGGACTGTGCTCTGTTTGTTTTAGTTCCTGTAGTATTGTCACAGATCTGGAAACCCTTTAACTACTCTGGCAGTACATACTTACTACACTTATATAGGCACTCACAGGTATGTCAGGGGGAAACACACTCACTGTCTCTCTCTTCTCTCTGATCTGTAGTTACTAAGGTATACAAGCACTCACAAGTACATTGAAGAACACATAAAACTAACATTAGATCAAACTTCAAACATGGATAAGAGCGTCTGCTAAATGACGTAAAATGTAAATGTAAAATGATTTATCCATTTAATTCTTGTATTTAAGATAATAATGTCGATGTAGAGGATTTAATGGATTTATTTATGTTTATAGCAACGCTATAGACTGTGTGAGAGAGGTGCGTGTGTGTGGGTGTATGCATGCTTCCGTACGTGCATGTGTGTTTATGCGTGCTTATGTCTGTATTGTGTCCATCTGTGTGTGTGTTGCCAGGCCCATCCCTTACCTACAGGAGATAGATTTTTATTGGCCCACTCCCAGCATTATAATAACAGTCAGCTCTTATTTCTCTCAATAAAGGATAAATGAGTGTGCAAGAGAGTATTTTACCCCAGAAACACCCATTACCTAAATCTGAGTTAAACCGTTTAACAGAGACATCAACAGCAGGTAAAGAAACACACAGGATCTCAGATTAGTTTCAACACTGTCCAGGCTCAGGGGAAACTCTGGGTCATTACGGACGTTCTTAGATACAGGTTTATTTATTTGTAAACAGATTAATTATTTTCTAATTCTGTGAGGACACCGAGAGTGCAGGTTTTCTGACACACCACAGTAATGACCCGCTCCAGTCTTTAATGGGGTTGTATTATTAGATGTAAACAAACACAGATTTTACTGGAGCCTAATTGCCCCCACCACGGCTAGTGTGCTCTCTCTCCTGCAGAGGGTGTGTGTGTGTGTGTGTGTGTGTGTGTGTGTGTGTGTGTGTGGGGGGTGGGTGGGTGGGTGGGTGCTATCTAGAACCTAAAAGGGTTCTTTGGCTGTCCCCATAGGAGATCCCTTTGAAGAACCGTTTTTGGTTCCAGGTATAACCCTTTTGGGTCCCATGTAGAACCCTTTCTACAGAGGGTTCTACCTGGAACCCAAAAGGGTTCTACCTGGAACTCAAAAGGGTTCTCCTATGGGGACAGCTGAAGAACCCTTTTGGATCCTTTTTTTCAAAGAGTGTAGTAACATACTAAGGAAGTGGAGCTCAATCTCTTACAAAAACACACAGTACATAAAGTCATTTAGACAAACCCATGCAAGACATTCTGACTCAGACCCATAGATCACAGCAACATCTAAGCCTGTCTGCCTGTCTTTAGGGGAAATTATATTCTCTGCAAATATGTATTTGAATAGTAACTAAGACAAAAACAGTCTCTGAAGCGGAGAGGTTGTGTAAGACACACACATTGTAATTATTGTTATCAAGTAAATTTCTCATGGAGTCTCTCAGACAGATAATTACAGCATATGCAAGAAACAACAGGTTGGGAGAGAGTGAGAGAAAGAGAGAGAATTAGCTGGCTTTTTACTGTGGTTTCACAGATTGAACAAAGCCTTTATCCAGACATTAGTATTGGTGTACTGTATGCGGGCACCATGCAGTGTATGTAATAGTTCTATTCATGGAGCTGTTATTGTATCAGATTATCCATAAAGAGAGAATGAGTTTAGTCTGTCTGCTATAGGGGTCCCGCTGTCACCCTAACTCTGCAGGTATCACACACACACACAGCAGGAGAAAAGAGCATTGTGCTCCCTCTGACACCCCGACGCTTCTCTCTCTGTGACAGCTCAACTGAAGAGCTGGTGAGACACACTGACGATCACTAACAAAACAACTGATGGGAATCAGAGATAGAGTTACCACTAACTACTACACTATAAATAGTCAGTCAATCAGAAACAGATTAGATCGACTACACTGCTTTAATTAATCAGAGGGAGATTAAATCCATGCCCTCTTTCCTTCATGGTTTCAGGAGACTGGATGGGGGATTGTGGGCCGGGGGTGGTGGGTAAGTGGTGATGGTAGGGGGGGTCGGTCCCCAGGACAGTTCCGGTTTAACCAACCAGACCACCCGTTTATCTGTGTTCCACATCGCGGTTCCTGTGTTTCAGATCAAGGTGCTACTGTAACTGGAGAGAAACGTTCACATGTTGAATGGAGCTGATCGTCTAAAAGGGTCACGTCCTTTTCCCTTTGATCCTGTTTAATCACAGCCCCCATGCACACACACAAACACACACATATACACACATACACACAGACCTGGCTTCTGAGCTGAAATTAGCTTGTGTGTGTGTGTGTGTGTGTGTGTGTGTGTGTGTGTGTGTGTGTGTGTGTGTGTGTGTGCGTGTGTGCGTGTGTGTGTGTAGGAGACCCAGTGGCGCTGCCGGGCTTTCAGGATAAAATAAGAAAATGTAACTTTTTGTTTTGATAAAAAGCTTGTCTTCTGAACAGGAAGTGAGAGCTGCCAAACAACGCTGCCCCGAGCACCTCATTATCAGACTAAACGAACACACAAGCACACACACACACACACACACACACTGATGCTTTCATCAGGCTCCAGCCCAGCTCCTCACACCCCCGCGAGTCCCCTGCACCCCACACCCACACACACACCCCCTACTCCCCTGGACTGGAATGCATCACTCTATTTCAAGTGTCTCTCTCGCTCTCTTCTCTCCCTCTTTCTCTCTCCAACCCTCACTCTTTCCTATCCCTCTCTCTCCCTGCCTCTCTTTTCCCTATCCCTCTAGCTCAATCTCACGCTCTCTTTGCTCTCTCTCCCCCTTCCTCTCTGCCTCTCACTCATATTATTCTCCCCATCTGTCCCCACCTCTCCCTCTGTTTGTCCCTCCTCTCTCCTTTTCTCTCTTCCTCTCTTCCTCCTTCCCTATCCCTCCCTCTCTCTCTCTCTCCTCCCTGTCGAGACATATCTGTGTTAAAAGCCAACCTCAGTCTCCCCATGCCCCAGGGTATTCATCTTCAAACGAGAGTTAATCTCACATAAACACACTGACAGTCATTATCTGTGTCATTAACGGCCTGACAGACCCACACCTCGGGCACAAATAAATACTTTCTACAGACCCACACCTCGGGCACAAATAAATACTTTCTACAGACCCACACCTCATGCACAAATAAATACTTTCTACAGACCCACACCTCATGCACAAAGAAATACTTTCTACAGACCCACACCTCGGGCATGACTTATAATACACTACTAGACCCTACTGATTTCCTGGCACAGTACTGCATTAGAAAGGAGAGACTCTCCTCAGGGTATTGGCTTACAGAGGAGCTCACTTTTACGGACGTGATGATACACTTTAAAAAGTGGGATGATGCTGTTGTTCATCTGAAGTGCTTATACTGACTGGAATGATGAAAATGACGCTTTGGTTTGTTCAACCCATCAATTTTTTTATTTTTTTATTTTTATTTAAATCTTTATTATTTTTTTCATTTTCTTGTTGGGCGGGCCTACATGCACAATATATAAATTCATATAATTTCATAGCTAGCTCGAATCCACCCGTGGGCTGCCACTCAAAAATAATATATATTTTTAAAGGTACACAAATACAAAGCATTGATCACCATGATCATAATACAGAGCCAAAAATAAAATACATTTAGTATCTACACTGAACAAAAATATAAACGCAACATGCAACAATTTCAAAGATTTTACTGAGTTACAGTTCATATAAGGAAATCAGTCACCTGAAATAAATTAATTAGGCCCTAATCTATGGATTTCACATGACTGTGAATATCAAATCAAATCAAATTGTATTTGTCACATGCGCCAAATACAACAGGTGTTGACCTTACAGTGAAATGCTTACCTACAAGCCCTTAACCAACAATGCAGTTTTAAGAAAGAATACAAATATATATATATATTAAAAATACAATATAAAATAATACGAAATAAAAGTAACGAATAATTAAAGAGCAGCAGTAAAAATAACAATAGCGAGGCTATATACAGGGGGTACCGGTACCTAGTCAATGTGCGGGGGCACCGGTTAGTCGAGGTAATTGAGGTAATATGTGTCACGCCCTGGCTCTGGGGACTCTAGTATGTTGAGCCAGGGTGTGAGTTTTCATTTGTTTTTCGTTTCTAGTTGTTGTATTTCTATGTTGGCCAGAATGGTTCTCAATCAGAGGCAACGAGTGTCAGCTGTTGCTGGTTGTCTCTGATTGGGAACCATATTTAGACAGCCTGTTTCCCCACAGTGGTTGTGGGATCTTGTTCCAGTGTGGTTTGTGTTAGACCGAGGACGTCACGCTATCGTTTGTTGTTTTTGTTCGTGTTATCATTATTTAATAAAATATGTTCACTTTCCACGCTGCGCCTTGGTCCTCTGTACCCGACGATCGTGACAGAAGATCCCACCAACACTGGACCAAGCAGCGTGTCCAGGAGCCAGCGCCAGAGGTATCACGAAAGGACATCAACCTCGGCTGGGCCTGGCCCACGGGGAGGAGAGACCCCCAGAAATTTTTTAGGGGGGGGGCTCACGCCGTGGACGACGGGGCAGCAGGAGGCCGCTATAGAGCGGTCCAGTGGGGTTGCAGAGGAGGCCGCCAGGTTAAGGGGGCCACTGGTCACAGAGGAGAGGGAAAGTGTAGAGGCACGGCGAGAGGTACTGGGGTGTGTTACCAGTCCGGTCCGACCCGTTCCTGATCCCTGCGTAGGGCCAGTGGTGTGTGTCCCCAGTACGGTCCGGCCTGTTCCTGTTCCTCGCATCGAGCCTGTGGTGCGCGTCGTCAGCCCGGCCCGGCCTGTTCCTGCTCCACGCACCGCCTATGGTGCGCATCGTCAGCCCGGTCCGGCCCGCTCCTGCTCCCGCACCAAGTCAGTGGTGCGCCGTCAGCCCGGTCCGCCCGCTCCTGCTCCCCGCACCAAGTCAGGGGTGCGTTTGCGTCAGCCCGGCTCGGCCCGTTCCTGCTCCCCACACCAAGCCAGTGGTGTGCGTCGTCAGTCCGGCACAGCCCGTGCCTGTTCCACCGGTGCCTGGTTCGGCACAGGTCAGCTGCTTCACGCCGGAGCTAGAGCAATCCGCTCCACCAGTGTGTAGTCCAGCTCCGGTCAGCAGGGCCAGACCGGACCAGGGGTACTTTGGGGGGTTAGAGAGGGAGTGGGGATCATGCCCGGAGCCGGATCCGCCGCCAAGGCGGAGTGCCCACCCGGTCCCTCCCCTGTGGTGTTTGGTTGGCGCGGTCAGAGTCCGCGCCTTTGGGGGGGGTACTGTCACGCCCTGGCTCTGGGGACTCTAGTATGTTGAGCCAGGGTGTGAGTTTTCGTTTCTAGTTGTTGTATTTCTATGTTGGCCAGAATGGTTCTCAATCAGAGGCAACAAGTGTCAGCTGTTGCTGGTTGTCTCTGATTGGGAACCATATTTAGACAGCCTGTTTTCCCACAGTGGTTGTGGGATCTTGTTCCAGTGTGGTTTGTGTTAGACCGAGGACGTCACGCTATCGTTTGTTGTTTTTGTTCGTGTTATCATTATTTAATAAAATATGTTCACTTTCCACGCTGCGCCTTGGTCCTCTGTACCCGACGATCGTGACAATATGTAGGTACAGTTATTAAAGTGACTATGCAATAGATAATAAACAGAGAGTAGCAGCAGCGTAAAGGGGGGGCAATGCAAATAGTCTGGGTAGCCATTTGATTAGATGTTCAGGAGTCTTATGGCTTGGGGGTAGAAGCTGTTTAGAAGCCTCTTGGACCTAGACTTGGCGCTCCGGTACCGCTTTCCGTGTGTGGTAGCAGAGAGAACAGTCTATGACTAGGGTGGCTGGAGTCTTTGACCATTTTAAGGGCCTTCCTCTGACACCGCCTGGTATAGAGGTCCTGGATGGCAGGAAGCTTGGCCCCAGTGATGTACTGGGCCGTACGCACTACCCTCTGTAGTGCCTTGCGGTCGGATGCTGAGCAGTTGCCATACCAGGAAGTGATGCAACCAGTAAGGATGCCCCGAGCACCTCATTATCAGACTAAACGAACACACAAGCGCACACACACACACACACACTCGGATGCTTTCATCAGGCTCCAGCCCAGCTCCTCACACCCCCGCGAGTCCCCTGCACCCCACACCCACACACACACCCCCTACTCCCCTGGACTGGAATGAACCATGGGGCACTCTGTTCACAACATTGACATCAGCAAACCGCTTGCCCATAGGACGCAATACAGTGGGGAAAAAAAGTATTTAGTCAGCCACCAATTGTGCAAGTTCTCCCACTTAAAAAGATGAGAGAGGCCTGTAATTTTCATCATAGGTACACGTCAACTATGACAGACAAATTGAGGGAAAAAAATCCTGAAAATCACATTGTAGGATTTTTAATGAATTTATTTGCAAATTATGGTGGAAAATAAGTATTTGGTCACCTACAAACAAGCAAGATTTCTGGCTCTCACAGACCTGTAACTTCTTCTTTAAGAGGCTCCTCTGTCCTCCACTCGTTACCTGTATTAATGGCACCTGTTTGAACTTGTTATCAGTATAAAAGACACCTGTCCACAACCTCAAACAGTCACACTCCAAACTCCACTATGGCCAAGACCAAAGAGCTGTCAAAGGACACCAGAAACAAAATTGTAGACCTGCACCAGGCTGGGAAGACTGAATCTGCAATAGGTAAGCAGCTTGGTTTGAAGAAATCAACTGTGGGAGCAATTATTAGGAAATGGAAGACATACAAGACCACTGATAATCTCCCTCGATCTGGGGCTCCACGCAAGATCTCACCCCGTGGGTCAAAATGATCACAAGAACGGTGAGCAAAAATCCCAGAACCACACGGGGGGACCTAGTGAATGACCTGCAGAGAGCTGGGACCAAAGTTACAAAGCCTACCATCAGTAACACACTACGCCGCCAGGGACTCAAATCCTGCAGTGCCAGACGTGTCCCCCTGCTTAAGCCAGTACATGTCCAGGCCCGTCTGAAGTTTGCTAGAGTGCATTTGGATGATCCAGAAGAGGATTGGGAGAATGTCAGATGAAACCAAAATATAACTTTTTGGTAAAAACTCAACTCGTCGTGTTTGGAGGACAAAGAATGCTGAGTTGCATCCAAAGAACACCATACCTACTGTGAAGCATGGGGGTGGAAACATCATGCTTTGGGGCTGTTTTTCTGCAAAGGGACCAGGACGACTGATCCGTGTAAAGGAAAGAATGAATGGGGCCATGTATCGTGAGATTTTGAGTGAAAACCTCCTTCCATCAGCAAGGGCATTGAAGATGAAACGTGGCTGGGTCTTTCAGCATGACAATGATCCCAAACACACCGCCCGGGCAACGAAGGAGTGGCTTCGTAAGAAGCATTTCAAGGTCCTGGAGTGGCCTAGCCAGTCTCCAGATCTCAACCCCATAGAAAATCTTTGGAGGGGAGTTGAAAGTCCGTGGTGCCCAGCGACAGCCCCAAAACATCACTGCTCTAGAGGAGATCTGCATGGAGGAATGGGCCAAAATATCAGCAACAGTGTGTGAAAACCTTGTGAAGACTTACAGAAAACGTTTGACCTGTGTCATTGCCAACAAAGGGTATATAACAAAGTATTGAGAAACTTTTGTTATTGACCAAATACTTATTTTCCACCATAATTTGCAAATAAATTCATAAAAAATCCTACAATGTGATTTTCTTGATTTTTTTTTCTCATTTTGTCTGTCATAGTTGACGTGTACCTATGATGAAAATTACAGGCCTCTCTCATCTTCTTAAGTGGGAGAACTTGCACAATTGGTGGCTGACTAAATACTTTTTTCCCCCACTGTACATGCTGTCTGCCATCTACCCAGTACAGTTGAAACCGGGATTCATCTGTGAAGAGCACACTTGGCCATCGAAGGTGAGCATTTGCCCACTGAAGTCGGTTACAACGCCAAACTGCAGTCAGGTCAAGACCCTGGCGAGGATGATGAGCACCCAGATGAGCTCCCCTGAGATGGTTTTTGACAGTTTGTGCAGAAATTCTTCGGTTGTGCAAACCCACAGTTTCATCACCTCTTCGTGTGGTCCTGGGCTGGCATGGTTACACGTAGTCTGCAGTTATGAGGCAGGTTGGAAGTACTGCCAAATTCTCTAAAACAACATTTGAGGCAGCTTATGGTAGAGAAATAAACATTCAATTCTCAACAGCTTTGGTGGACATTCCTACAGTCAGCATGCTAATTGCACACTCCCTCAAAACTTTAGACATCTGTGGCATTGTGCTGTGTGACAAAACTGCACATTTTAGAGTGGCCTTTCACTGTCCCCAGCACAAGGTGCACCTATGTAATGATCATGCTGTTTAATCAGCTTCTTGATATGCCACACCTGTCAGGTGGATGGATTATCTTGGCAAATGATAAATGCTCACTAACAGGGATGTAAACAAATTTGGGCACAACATTTGAGAGAAATAAGCTTTTTGTGCGTATGGAAAAATTCTGGGATCTTTTATTTCAGCTCATGAAACATGGGACCAACACTTTAATACTTTTTTTTGAATAAAATGAAAGCTTCTAAATTGTTTTCAACACCTCATGCACATGTGCATTGAATAGCATTAGGGGCAATGTATCAGAATAGTTGAGAGTGAACGTCATTCCAGTTAATGTGGTCTTGTAGTTGTTATATAAACTTAGACTTGTACACTGCCAGCTATATAATAATACTTGCATAAGCGCATGTGATACTGAAGAGCCTGATACATTTTCTATGTTAAGGTAGCCAATGCTTGGTTACAATATTGTAGCTACTAAATGGGAAAGTCTTGTGTAAACAATATGTTTAGAAATATTATTTCAAGTTTTTTAACCTCTTAAGGATCGGACCCTTTTTTAAAAAATGTTCACCTAAAATGACATACCCAAATCTAACTGCCTGTAGCTCAGGACCTGAAGCAAGGATATGCATATTCTTGATACCATTTGAAAGGAAACACTTTGAAGTTTGTGGAAATGTGAAATTAATGTAGGAGAATATAACACATTAGATCTGGAAAAAGATAATACAAACAAAAAAACATGCGTTTTCTATTTGTTGTTTTGCTCCATCATCTTTGAAAGGCCACAATATAATATTGCAGTTTAGGCGCAATTTAGATTTTGGCCACTAGATGGGAGCAGTGTGTGTGCAAAGTTTCAGATTGATCCAGTGAAGCATTGCAATACTGGACTATTTTGTATCAAGTCTGCCCAAATGTGCCGAATTGGTCAATTGATACATTTTCAAGTACATACAGTGGGGGAAAAAAGTATTTAGTCAGCCACCAATTGTGCAAGTTCTCCCACTTAAAAAGATGAGAGAGGCCTGTAATTTTCATCATAGGTACACGTCAACTATGACAGACAAAATGAGATTTTTTTTCTCCAGAAAATCACATTGTAGGATTTTTAATGAATTTATTTGCAAATAAGTATTTGGTCAATAACTAAAGTTTCTCCATACTTTGTTATATACCCTTTGTTGGCAATGACACAGGTCAAACGTTTTCTGTAAGTCTTCACAAGGTTTTCACACACTGTTGCTGGTATTTTGGCCCATTCCTCCATGCAGATCTCCTCTAGAGCAGTGATGTTTTGGGCCTGTCGCTGGGCAACACGGACTTTCACCTCCCTCCAAAGATTTTCTATGGGGTTGAGTTCTGGAGACTGGCTAGGCCACTCCAGGACCTTGAAATGCTTCTTACGAAGCCACTCCTTCGTTGCCCGGGCGGTGTGTTTGGGATCATTGTCATGCTGAAAGACCCAGCCACGTTTCATCTTCAATGCCCTTGCTGATGGAAGGAGGTTTTCACTCAAAATCTCACGATACATGGCCCCATTCATTCTTTCCTTTACACGGATCAGTCGTCCTGGTCCCTTTGCAGAAAAAACAGCCCCAAAGCATGATGTTTCCACCCCCATGCTTCACAGTAGGTATGGTGTTCTTTGGATGCAACTCAGCATTCTTTGTCCTCCAAACACGAGCGAGTTTAGTTTTTACCAAAAAGTTCTATTTTGGTTTCATCTGACCATATGACATTCTCCCAATCCTCTTCTGGATCATCCAAATGCACTCTAGCAAACTTCAGACGGGCCTGGACATGTACTGGCTTAAGCAGGGGGACACGTCTGGCACTGCAGGATTTGAGTCCCTGGCGGTGTAGTGTGTTACTGATGGTAGGCTTTGTTACTTTGGTCCCAGCTCTCTGCGGGTCATTCACTAGGTCCCCCCGTGTGGTTCTGGGATTTTTGCTCACCGTTCTTGTGATCATTTTGACCCCACGGGGTGAGATCTTGCGTGGAGCCCCAGATCGAGGGAGATTATCAGTGGTCTTGTATGTCTTCCATTTCCTAATAATTGCTCCCACAGTTGATTTCTTCAAACCACGCTGCTTACCTATTGCAGATTCAGTCTTCCCAGCCTGGTGCAGGTCTACAATTTTGTTTCTGGTGTCCTTTGACAGCTCTTTGGTCTTGGCCATAGTGGAGTTTGGAGTGTGACTGTTTGAGGTTGTGGACAGGTGTCTTTTATACTGATAACAAGTTCAAACAGGTGCCATTAATACAGGTAACGAGTGGAGGACAGAGGAGCCTCTTAAAGAAGAAGTTACAGGTCTGTGAGAGCCAGAAATCTTGCTTGTTTGTAGGTGACCAAATACTTATTTTCCACCATAATTTGCAAATACATTCATTAAAAATCCTACAATGTGATTTTCTGGATTTTTTTTCCTCAATTTGTCTGTCGTAGTTGACGTGTACCTATGATGAAAATTACAGGCCTCTCTCATCTTTTTAAGTCATTACTGATCCTGTCAGGGTTGTCAGTGTTGGTATACAGACAGACTGATCTATTGGAAAGTCCCCCTAGAGACCTAGCAGGGGCAATCATCTACACACATACACACACACACACAAACGCACATGTACACAGACAAGCATCCACACACACACACTAGCGGAAGGTAGGTGCCAAAACAACAGCATTCTTCAGCTGTAGTGGAGAGCGAGACAGATAGCATCCTCCTAGTAGTGTTAGGATGGGTTTTTATCCCTCTCTCTCTCTCTCTCTCTCTCTCTCTCTCTCTCGCTCTCTGACTATATCTCATTCCCTCTCTCTCTCTGACAATGATTGACAGCTGTGGAGCAATAGATATAGAACCTGATATATTGTCTATGTGTGGAGATCTGTGTGTCTTTGTTAGAACAGAGTGACAGCTATGAACTCCATAGGGCTGTCACGATCGTCGTATCGAGTAGACCAAGGCGCAGCGTGTTGAGCGAACATACTTTATTTAATTAAAGTGCACACACGAATAACAAAACAACAAACGATACCGTGACGTCCTAAGTCTAAACACAACCAACTGGAACAAGATCCCACAAACACTAAGGGAAAACCGACAGTTTAAATATGGCTCCCAATCAGAGACAACCAGCCACAGCTGACACTCGTTGCCTCTGATTGGGAGTCACTCAGGCCAACAAAGAAATAAACAAACTAGAACTCCCAACAAAGAAATACAACACATAGAATGAACACACCCTGGCTCAACATATAGAGTCCCAGAGCCAGGGTGTGACAGTACCCCCCCCTAAAGGCGCGGACTGCGACCGCGCCTCAACTAGAACAAAACAGGGGAGGGCTGGGTGGGCATTCCTCCTCGGCGACGGTTCTGGCTCCGGGCTTGCCCACCACCCTCCAATAAACCCCCCATAGCGCCCCTGGTCCGGTCTGGCCCCGCTGGCTGGAGCTGAACTGGACGTAGCAGGAGCGGTTAGCTTCAGCTCCGTTGTGGAGCAGTTGACCGGTACCTGATTAGGCAGCGGTGACCCAGGCACGGGTTGTGCCGGCCTGACGACGCGCACCCCTGGCTTGGTGCGTGAGGCCAGAAAGGACCGGAACGGGCTGACGATGCGCACCCCTGGCTTGGTGCGTGGAGCAGCAACGGGCCGGACCGGGCTGACGATGCGCACCCCTGGCTTGGTGCGTGGAGCCGAACGGGGCTCACCGGACTGACGATGCGCAACCCCTGGCTTGGTGCGTGGAGCAGCAACGGGCCGGACCGGGCTGACGATGCGCACCCCTTGCTTGCGCGTGGAGCCGAACGGGCCTCACCGGACTGGACGACTCGCACCCCTGGCTTGGTGCGTGGAGCAGCAACGGGCTTTACCAGGCTGACGACTCGCACCCCTGGCTTGGTGCGAGTAGCAGGAACGGCTGGACCAGGCTGACGACTCGCACCCCTGGCTTGGTGCGAGTAGCAGGAACGGGCTGAACCAGGCTGACGACTCGCACCCCTGGCTTGGTGCGTGGAGCAGCAACGGGCTTTACCAGGCTGACGACTCGCACCCCTGGCTTGGTGCGAGTAGCAGGAACAGGCCGGGCCGGGCTGGCGACGCGCACCGTAGGCTTGGTGCGAGTGGCAGGAACAGGCCGGGCCGGGCTGGCGACGCGCACCGTAGGCTTGGTGCGAGTGGCAGGAACAGGCCGGGCCGGGCTGGCGACGCACACCGTAGGCTTGGTGCGAGTGGCAGGAACAGGCCGGGCCGGGCTGGCGACGCGCACCGTAGGCTTGGTGCGAGTGGCAGGAACAGGCCGGGCCGGGCTGGCGACGCGCACCGTAGGCTTGGTGCGAGTGGCAGGAACAGGCCGGGCCGGGCTGGCGACCGCGCACCGTAGGCTTGGTGCGAGTGGCAGGAACAGGCCGGGCCGGGCTGGCGACGCGCACCGTAGGCTTGGTGCGAGTGGCAGGAACAGGCCGGGCCGGGCTGGCGACGCACACCGTAGGCTTGGTACGAGGGGCAGGAACAGGCCGGGCCGGGCTGGCGACGCACACCGTAGGCTTGGTGCGAGTGGCAGGAACAGGCCGGGCCGGGCTGGCGACGCACACCGTAGGTTTGGTGCGAGGGGCAGGAACAGGCCGGGCCGGGCTGGCGACGCGCACCGTAGGCTTGGTGCGAGTGGCAGGAACAGGCCGGGCCGGGCTGGCGACGCGCACCGTAGGCTTGGTGCGAGTGGCAGGAACAGGCCGGGCCGGGCTGGCGACGCGCACCGTAGGCTTGGTGCGAGTGGCAGGAACAGGCCGGGCCGGGCTGGCGACGCACACCGTAGGCTTGGTGCGAGGGGCAGGAACAGGCCGGGCCGGGCTGGCGACGCACACCGTAGGCTTGGTGCGAGTGGCAGGAACAGGCCGGGCCGGGCTGGCGACGCACACCGTAGGTTTGGTGCGAGGGGCAGGAACAGGCCGGGCCGGGCTGGCGACGCGCACCGTAGGCTTGGTGCGAGAGGCAGGAACAGGCCGGGCCAGGCTGGCGACGCGCACCGTACACTTAGTGCGAGGGGCAGGAACAGGTCGGGCCGGGCTGGCGACGCACACCACTTGCTTGGTGTGAGGAGCGGGACTGGGTTTCGTCATAACCCTCCGCTCCCTCAGCTGCCTACCGAGTTCCTCTCGCCGTGCCTCAATTCTCACCCTCTCCCTTATCGCCTCCAATAGCTCCACCCTCTGCAACACTAACTCCTGCTCCCTCTGTGCCAATAGCCCCCTTAACCTGGTGGCCTCCTCAATACGCCCCTTTTCTGCCTCCGTCAGCCCCGTCGTCCATGCCCTGTGCCCCCCCCTAATTTTTTTTTGGGGTTGCCTCTCGACCGTCCGACGACGACACTGATCACGCCGTTGCTCCTCTCTCCGTCGCCTCTCTACCGTCTCACTCCATGGCCGGCGATCCATCCCGGCCAGGATTTCCTCCCAGGTCCAGGACCCCTGCCCGTCCAAAATCTGCTCCCACGTCCAGGCTTCCTGCTCCTGGACACGCTGCTTGGTCCTGGTATGGTGGGATCTTCTGTCACGATCGTCGTATCGAGTAGACCAAGGCGCAGCGTGTTGAGCGAACATACTTTATTTAATTAAAGTGCACACACGAATAACAAAACAACAAACGATACCGTGACGTCCTAAGTCTAAACACAACCAACTGGAACAAGATCCCACAAACACTAAGGGAAAACCGACAGTTTAAATATGGCTCCCAATCAGAGACAACCAGCCACAGCTGACACTCGTTGCCTCTGATTGGGAGTCACTCAGGCCAACAAAGAAATAAACAAACTAGAACTCCCAACAAAGAAATACAACACATAGAATGAACACACCCTGGCTCAACATATAGAGTCCCAGAGCCAGGGTGTGACAAGGGCATGGTTGTTTTTTTTGCCGTAGCATTACACAGCTGATTCAGGACCGAGTTTGGGAAACCCTGCAGTAGGGAACATTGGGAAATATTCTACCAATACCACAGGATCAGACAGATACACCATTCTTCCCCTAAAGTGACAGAAATATCAGAATGATCCTAGATATCCATTCTAGTTTAACTTTCTACGTGATTCCTAATGTTCACTTTTGCAAAATATGTTTTGAAATTAGTTCTGTAAACCTGGTAAACAGATTTGATTGAATAGGGCCCAAGCTTAGTTTATAAAATGTTTGCATCTCTCTGTTCTCCAATCCCCAACCCTCCCCATATGTCACGGCTTCCTCCGAAGCTGCCTTCTCTCCTTGTTCGGGCAGGCTTCTGTGTTCGTCGTCACTGGCCTTCTAGCCACTGCCGCATCACATCTCATCATTCCATTTGTTTTGTCTTGTCTATTACACACACCTGATTCATATCCCCTCATTAGTATGTGTATAAGTGTTCCCTCTGCCCCCTTGTCCTTGTGGGTGATTGTTTATTGTGAGGATAGTGAAGCTCGGCAGAGCTCCTTGTATTTTGTATTCGCCAGATTATGTTCCCTGTGTGCGTTGTTGGTTCCAGTGCGCCTGTTTTGCTCACTGGACTGTTTTGACGCCTCTCGTGGGAAAGCCCTGGAGTGGGCCAACGCGGTCTGGAATGAAGGAGGAGCCATGTTGGACAACTACGGGGAGTTCGCTCGCCTCTTTCGGGTTGTCTTCGATCACCCGCCTGAGGGTCGAGAGGCGGGCGAGTGGCTGGTCCACCTGAGGCAGAGGACGAGGACTGCGCAGGACTTCGCCCTGGAGTTCCGGACTCTAGCAGCTGGGTCCGGGTGGAACGAACGGGCCCTCATCGACCACTTCCGGTGCCATCTACGGGAGGACGTCCGAAGGGAGCTAGCCTGCTGGGACACCATGTTGTCCTTCACGCAACTGGTGGACATGGCCATCCACTTGGACAACCTGCTGGCGGCCAGAGGATGTCCTGGAGGGGGTCTGCCCGATCCAACCCCGCCCGACTCAGATCACGAACTGGTGGAGCAGTGATCCGAGAGAGAGGAGGACGACAGCGCCAGTGTCACTCTGGTGGCACGAGAGGACATTTCACTGCACGATGTCGACAGCGTTCTTTTGGGTCTGGAGGCGGCAGGCAGGGCACTCTCGCGTCACCCCAGGTATCGAACACCCACACTCGTTTAGAGCCCTCTGCTGCGCACTGTACCCTACCCATCCACTTTCCTGATTACATTGTAGTTCCCCAATGTAAGGCGCTTGTCGATTCAGGCGCAGCTGGGAACTTTATGGACAGGTCATTTTCACACAGTCTAGGCATTTCATTGGTTCCCCTATCCATTCCACTCCCCATCAGAGCACTTGACAGTCGACCATTAGGGTCCGGGTTTGTTAGGGAAGTTACAGCACCAGTCACTATGGTTACCCACC
This sequence comes from Coregonus clupeaformis, assembly GCF_020615455.1. Lineage (NCBI taxonomy): Eukaryota > Metazoa > Chordata > Actinopteri > Salmoniformes > Salmonidae > Coregonus > Coregonus clupeaformis. Next base: position 41,131,312 of record NC_059214.1, on the reverse strand, counting down.
AGACTCATCACGAGCAAGTCACTTTTTTTTATTATTGAGTCTCCTGCTTTCCCTGTTGAATTAGGTATTCCTTGGTTAGCACTCTCACAGGGTGGTCGCGAGAGTGTCAGGGTAGGTGTCTCAGTGTTTCTGTTGGTGCAACCACGGTGGAATGTCCAGACAGTACCTCCACCGTGTGCATTCCCCCAGAATACCTCGATTTGGCGTACACGTTTTCCAAAATGCAGGCGACCAAGTTACCACCTCATCGGGCGGGGGATTGCGCGATAAACCTCCGGGTAGACGCTGTGCCTCCCAGGAGTCATGTGTATCCCCTGTCACAGGCTGAAACGGAGGCTATGGAGACATACGTCACCAAGTCCCTGGGCCAGGGGTTTATACGTCCCTCCACTTCGGCCACCTCCTCTAGTTTATTTTTTGTGAAGAAGAAAGACAGCGGTCTGCACCCTTGCATTGATTATCGATCACTGAACAAGGAGACGATACGATTTAGTTATCCTCTCCCCCTCATTCCTTCGGTGATCGAGTCAATGCATGGGGCACGCTTCTTCACCAAATTAGATCGCCGGAGTGCATACAACATTTACATTTTAGTCATTTAGCAGACGCTCTTATCCAGAGCGACTTACAGTTAGTGAGTGCATACATTTTCATACAACCTGGTGTGTGTCCGAGAGGGGGACGAGTGGAAGACAGCATTCAGCACAACCCCGGGGCATTATGAATACCTGGTGATGCCTTACCGTTTGATGAATGCTCCATCCGTCTTCCAGTCCTTTGTGAACGAGGTGTTTCGGGACATGCTTGGTCGCGGTGTAGTGGTCTACATCGATGACATTTTTGTGTATTCCGCTACGCGCACCGAGCATGTGTCCCTGGTTCGCAAAGTGCTGGCCCGACTGTTGGAAAATGACCTTTATGCCAAGGCAGAAAAGTGTCTGTTTTTCCAACAGTCTGTCTCCTTCCTCGGATACCGCATTACCACCTCAGGTGTGGAGATGGAGGGAGATCGCATTTCAGCAGTGCGTAATTGGCCGACTCCAACCACGGTAAAGGAGGTGCAGCGCTTTATTGGATTTGCCAACTACTATCTGAGGTTTATCCAGGGCTTTGGCAAGCTCCGCTGGTCTGCTGAGGCTGACAGGGCCTTCAGTTCACCTCAGCCCCGGTACTGGCCCACCCCGATCCATCACTACCGTTCGTAGTGGAGGTGGATGCGTCCGAGGTAGGGATAGGCGCTGTCCTATCTCAACGCTCGGGCACGCCACCCAAGCTCCGCCCCTGTGCCTTCTTCTCCAAGAAGCTCAGCCCGGCAGAGCAGAACTACGACGTTCGTGATCGGGAGCAGTTGGCTGTTGTCCAAGCCCTGACCGTATGGAGGCACTGGTTCGAAGGGGCAAAACACCCTTTCCTCGTCTGGATGGACCACCGTAACCTGGAGTACATCCGGGCGCACACCGGGGGATATTTTCCCTGTGTGCCTGTTTTGTTCCAGTGCGCCTGTTTTGCACACTGGACTGTTTGACGCTATTCTTATATTCCGGAATAAACTCTGAATTCTGTGATTTACCCTACTGCGCCTCTCCTTCAAATCACTCATCACACCATAACCCTAACCCTGTACCCCTATCATATCCCAAGCTCCCTTCCTCTACATTAACCCTATCTCTCGCTAACCCTAACCCCAGTTCCCTGATCAGGATCTCAGTGGTAACAGATGGGATCTGTCACCTAAAGGATGTACCGGAAATGAATGTTTAACCCCGTACTGGATATTTACTGTGAGTCGATAAAGACTATGTCAGATTAGGAAATGGCTTCTCTAACAAATCAATCAGGAAGGAGATGCAGCCAAGAACCCAACTAAACCCTTTCTCATACACGTGCATGTGAGCGAACACACACAAATAAACACACACAGACACAGACACACACCATCCTGCTGCTTCCAGTTTGTTTTCAATAGAACTCAATGCTTTCCAGCCAACAAACAACACAAGTATCAAATACACATTGAAATGCACTCACACACTCACCAGCAGTTGGGAGAGAGATAGTCTTTCACTATATAAATCTATCATCTTTAGCTTCAGATGATTCATGGAGATAAAGCTCAAATCAGATTGTTTCCAAGTTTTCCGAAAACTAGACTCCCAGACTTCTTAAACAGGTTCATATTATCACAAGACTGTACTGATACAACTGTGTGCATGCATGTGTGCGTGTGCGTGTGCGTGTGTGTGTGTAGCTCCCGTGTAGCTCAGTTGGTAGAGCAAGGCGCTTGCAATGCCAGGGTTGTGGGTTCGATTCCCACGGGGGGGCAGTATGAAAAATGTATGCACTAACTAAGTCACTCTGCATAAGAGCGTCTGCTAAATGTCTAAAATGTAAACGTAAATGTAGTCTCTTCCTCTCTCTTCATCTTTTGATTGCTTTAATTACAGACTGATTGTCAGCTCCCCTCTCAGAGAGCAAGAAAAACACATTCTTAACACACATGAAAAGGAGACACCACACATGCACATACACACACATACACACACACACACACACACACACAGTAGTCCCTTTGATTTCTGTCTGACGGTGATCTGTCTTTCATCGTCTCCTCTCCCTGATCCCTCTCTCCTTCTTTACATCCACTGGGGCAGAACGTCTCCCTCCATATCTCCTTCGTCTCTCTCTTTGTCTATTGAGTGTTAATACTGTAGCTGGGCAGGGTAATTTACTGTGTCTCTTTGTCTCTCTAACACATTAGTAGGTGGGCAAAACGGTTTTTGTCTGCTTCTCTCTATTCCTTATTATCTAGCATGACAGCAGAACGACTGACTCTCTGCCTGTCAGTCTATTTGTGTTTAATGTAGAATGATTACACCATCTGTAGCCTCGTTAAGAACCAGGCGTCCCTAGTACAGGTGTAAGAGGACTCAGAGCAGTGGGCTATGGGACCTTGGGATTTGGTCTGATGAACTGACAATGTCTCTGTAGCCTTAGAGAGAGAGAGAGAGAGAGAGAGAGAGAGAGAGAGAGAGAGAGAGAGAGAGAGAGAGAGAGAGAGAGAGAGAGAGAGAGAGAGAGAGAGAGAGAGAGAGAGAGAGAGAGAGAGAGAGAGAGAGAGAGAGAAGAGAGAGGAGGAGAGAGAGAGAGAGAGAGAGAGAGAGAGAGAGAGAGAGAGAGAGAGAGAGAGAGAGAGAGAGAGAGAGAGAGAGAGAGAGAGAGAGAGAGAGAGAGAGAGAGAGAGAGAGAGAGAGAGAGAGCCTTTCCAAATCAAATCATGTCCAATTCCCACGGGGGGCCAGTATAAAAAATATATATATATGTATATATGTATTCACTAACTGTAAGTCGCTCTGGATAAGAGCGTCTGCTAAATGTTAAAATGTAAAATGTAAAATAACACAATTACTACTGTAAGTTAATTGATGCATAGAGCATACACTCCTTCATTTACACACCATGTTAATATATGGTCGTTAGAGCTGCTCGGATTACAGTGTTGTTAGAACAATCTGTTACAGGTCAGCTCATATTTTTATCTATCTACACATCTACTGATAAGGAGTTCAAAATCCTGTATGATCTGAGGTCAATATATTCAGGAACTCTCTGCTCCTGTGATGATAGTCTACAGTAGGAACTGAGATTAGCGCAGTCACAGAAACTGCATAAATGCTTGTTACATTTGGATATACTGTATATTAGGCTACATATTGTTTAAATATTATCTGACATAATATTATACAATTCTGCCATGTATCTGGAGAAGAGATATTCACATCAGCTACAGAAATCTGCATTCATTTGTAAACGTAATATATTAGGCCTATTTTATATAGTCCAAGGTTGCCAGGCACACTTCACCATTATGCTAGACCTTCAAAAGAGCATATGATCTATTTTAAAAAATCATGCTTAATAAAAAAAACATAGGACCTACTAGCTGAATGTCAATGATACAGCTCCCTTACTAGGCTACTAAACAAACTGTTAGCCTAATACATCTGATCATTCTGATTTGTTTAGTAGCCTAGTAAGGGATTTAGCTGTATCACTGACATTCTGCACAAAAAAAAGTTTATTAAGCATGATTTTAATATATTTTTACAAAAAATCATAGGCCTATACTTTTAATATGACCAATGTTGTGTTTTATCGTTATTAGGCTACTGTATCAGTAGGCTATATCCTTTCATCCATTTAATCCCGCGGCGCCACACTCGCTTTTGAAGATAATTTACCATTTTTCTTTCTCCCGTTTCTTCTTCTCTCTTTATCCTTTCTAACTCAAACATGAAAGACTGCAGCGGTGTGCTGGGGGGAGAGAGGGACGGAGGAGCAGAGACACAGAGAGAAAAGGGGATTGATTTCCACCGTGAGCGCTGCAGCAGTAGTTCAAAGCTCCAGACGTCAGAAAGCGGCAGGATTTAGCATGTCGAGGCCGGTTCCAGGCTGCCTGTCTGCGCCCTGGACTTCCCCCAGGGCCCGGGGAGGGCGACAGACAGGCGGCACCGTCAAAACAATTATGAGGAAAGGGATTGAGAGGAGAGCAAACTACACACCCGGACCAGGACCCGCCGCTGTCTCAGAACCCGCTGTCTCTCTCGGGAAGATGAGAGGTGAACTATGATCCCATGCTCCCTTCATGTAACAATTACCTCGAAGATGGTAGGCTACAGGTCTAATGGACTCAGTAATAGATCTGATGTCCTAAACGTTATTACTTTATAACCCACCACTTAACGACCACACACACACACTCACACACTGCGCTCTATTACTACATGGTTTAGCCTAGGCTGCTATAAACTGTCATATGAAAAAACAACCAACCTCCGGTTTAGAGCAATTACTAGATTATCAACTCTTTAAAGCAGAGAAACAGGTCTATTTCAAGCTGGAGAACATTTCGATATTGTCCATTTGTCTCTCACACAGTGCCAAACTTATCTGACATTTTTTTGCTACATTTTTGACAAACAATGTAATGCATGCAGTTATTTTCATAAAATAAAATTACTGTTAAGTAGGCTACATGTGTCTGTAGCATAAATGCTCTAGGAATTTCCCCAACTCTTGCAGCAATCCCGCTTTACATTCCAGAGCGCTTTACCTGCGTGTAGAGCTGGGTTGAGACGGGACAGGTCTTGCGGAGTGTAGCCTATCTCCACGATAGAGTGATGGTTGGAGCAGTGATTGCTGTGGTCTCTCTGCACTGACTGCTGTAGCCTAATGATCAGACTGTATTGAGGAGTCTGACAGGCATCACCGATATCTAAACCACGGTAACAAATCCTCCGTTAATCTCTCTGTCTTCAGTCTGCCGTATGATCCAGAGTAGCTCCTCCTCACAGAGAAAAATATACGTTTTCCCCGCCCAAGAAAATGATGATGATAAACCTGATGCAGGTAAACGAACGGTAGCCTATGTGGCTCCACTACGACATCTAGAGGTGAACCCCAAACAATAAAGCTCCTCTTAGGGTAGCCTATTTAATTCATGTAGGCTAGCAGCAGCAACTGATGTGGTGAGACAGAACCATTCAATTAATCTAATCACATTTATCTGAATCTATCCTTTCATCAGTGTGCCAGTAATCCAACTGAGAGAGAGAGACACAGAGAGAGAGAGAGAGAGAGAGAGAGAGAGATCAAAATCCAGAAAAGAGTCGTTAAATTCTATAACCACTTAAAATGAAGCGATTCCCAAACGTTCCATACATACAGAGAGATGAACTTGGTGAATAGTCCCCTAAGTAAGCTGGTCCTGGGGCTCTGTTCACAAACACAAACAGACCCCACAGAGCCCCAGGACAACAACAACAACAACACAATTAGACCCAACCAAATCATGAGAAAACAAAAAGAGAATTACTTGACACATTGGAAAGAACAAACAAAAAAACAGCGCAAACTAGAATGCTATTTGGCCCTAAACAGAGAGTACACAGTGGCAGAATACCTGACCACAGTGACTGACCCAAACTTAAGGAAAGCTTTGACTATGTACAGACTCAGTGAGCATAGCCTTGCTATTGAGAAAGGCCGCCGTAGGCAGACCTGGCTCTCAAGAGAAGACAGGCTATGTGCACACTGCCCACAAAATGAGGTGGAAACTGAGCTGCACTTCCTAACCTCCTGCCAAATGTATGACCATATTAGAGACACATATTTCCCTCAGATTACAGCGATCCACAAAGAATTCGAAAACAAACCCAATTTTGATAAACTCCCTTATCTACTGGGTGAAAAACCACAGTGTGCAATCACAGCAGCAAGATTTGTGACCTGTTGCCACAAGAAAAGGGCAATCAGGGAATAACAAACACCATTGTAAATACAACCCATATTTATGTTTATTTATTTTCCCATTTGTACTTGTTTCCTATTTGCACATTGTTACAACACTGTATATATACATAATATGACATTTGAAATGTCTTTATTCTTTTGAAACTTCTGAGTGTAATGTTTACTGTTAATATTTATTGTTTAATTCACTTTTGTTTACTATCTACTTCACTTGCTTTGGCGAGAGAGAGAGAGAGAGAGAGAGAAGGTTGTGTTTGTATCCGGTATCAGTGTTGTAGGTCCATGAATAAAAGGGAAGCATTGCATTTCATACTTAATGCTTTTAAAGAAGATGTAGGATTCAGATTGTGGTTCATATATCTAAGAATCAGATTTCAAATGTTCCTTAATGTAATGTTTACTTTTTTGTTTGTTTACCAGTCAGCACCAGTTTGGGACGGACCAAACCTTGAACTTTCCCTGAGGCACGAGAACTGACCAAAGAGACTCCACCACTGTCCATCTGTCTGTTTTCTCTCCTATCAACTCTTTGTCCGGTCTCTCTCTGCCCCTTCCTCTCTGCTCCTCTGCAGGAAAGAGCAGATAAAAGAGGTGCTTAGCGCTTCTGAGGAGAGAGAGGTGTGTTTGAAGAGCTAACTCCTGTAAGTCCTATAATTATACCTTTCTCCCCCCCTACTCTCTCTCTCTATCTCTCTCTTGCTCTCTGGCAGCCTTGAGCCCGGTGGCCCTCTCATCCTCTAATCTCTGATCCTTACAGGAGCTGCTTCCTTCCTTCCTTCCTAACCGACAGACAGACAGGGAGACCAGTGGAGCGCAACAGAGCACCACTGGGATGAAAACACCTATCATATTACTTTACTCCAGATCACTATTACCACAGGACCATAGCCAGAGTAAACAGAAACCCAGTCAGCTGTCTTCTAAAGCCAACAGCGATAAGGCCAATATCAGCTCTTTAATAAAGGCAGCAGAAATAGGAAAAGGTTATCTAGCTACTGAAGCCAAAACAAATATCACAGACTTCTCTCTTTTAAACTGTGTATTAAGCCATGTAAGTCACATGGGTTTCAGGCTCCTGACGCTGTTTATGATGGGTACTCTGTAAAGGTGGACATATTTTATCTTCTCCTCTAACTACTCGTCCACACACACACACACACACACACACACACACACACACACACACACACACACACACACACACACACACACACACACACACGTGAATGCTGTCCTCTAATCACTGTACCCCTCAACAGGAGAGCAGATTCCATTACCATGTTGACTGCATCGTCAGCTAACCTAGTTTCCACTGTGAAAGGACATTGGGTGAGGAGAGGAGGCTAGCCTATACCTATAGGTAACATACAATTAAACTATACATCAAGATACAATGATAATGTAACATTATTGATGTACAGTAAGCTTTAAATCTAGCATTTGAATAGGATAAATGTATACTTTGTCAACGTGAATTGTCAACGTGAAAAAATGTAACTGTTTTCTTTACATGATTCAGACCCAGATTTGCAGTGGAGAATTGCGTTGTGGGAAAGAGAGGGAGGGGGGGCTGGTTCCACACACACACACACACATACACACACACACACACACACACACACACTACGTGTGCATCAGGAGGTTTAGGCCCCGTGCTCGTCTCTGTGTGTGGTAGAGAACAGTGCCGCCTCTCAGCCAGTCAGGTAGTCAGATCTGGGGAACACAGCCTTCCCCTGGGCAGGAGTTAAACGTTAGAAAAGGGCAGGTAGAGACAGGCAGAGACAGGTAGAGAGAGACAGTACTGTGCAGCTGACAGACCTTCTGCTCCCTCAGCCATGAGGCTCTAACAGCAACAGAAACTAAGGCTGCATCTGAAATCGCACTCTATTCCGTATAAGGCTCTGGGTAATAGGAGTGCACCATGGTGTCGTTTCAGATCAGATTTTCTGATAGTCAGAAACATGGTTTAGATGGCAACTAGGAATGTGTGTGTGTGTTCAGTCCAAGAGCAACCTCTTGGATCTTACAAGATAGGCTCATTTACATTTACATTTACGTCATTTAGCAGATGCTCTTATCCAGAGCGACTTACAAATAGGTGCATTCACCCTATAGCCAGTGGGATAACCACTTTACAATATCTTTTTTTATTTTTAGGGGGGGGTAGAAGGATTACTTTATCCTATCCCAGGTATTCCTTAAAGAGGTGGGGTTTCAAATGTCTCCGGAAGGTGGTGAGTGACTCCGCTGTTCTGGCGTCGTGAGGGAGCTTGTTCCACCATTGGGGTGCCAGAGCAGCGAACAGTTTTGACTGGGCTGAGCGGGAACTATGCTTCCGCAGAGGAAGGGGAGCCAGCAGGCCAGAGGTGGATGAACGCAATGCCCTCGTTTGGGTGTAGGGACTGATCAGAGCCTGAAGGTACAGAGGTGCCGATCCCCTCACAGCTCCATAGGCAAGCACCATGGTCTTGTAACAGATGCGAGCTTCAACTGGAAGCCAGTGGAGTGTGCGGAGGAGCGGGGTGACGTGAGAGAACTTGGGAAGGTTGAACACCAGACGGGCTGCGGCATTCTGGATGAGTTGTAGGGGTTTAATGGCACAGGCAGGGAGCCCAGCCAACAGCGAGTTGCAGTAATCCAGACGGGAGATGACAAGTGCCTGGATTAGGACCTGTGCTCAAGCAATTAAAATATGTATTGAGGTCAAAATGACCTGAAACCTCACAGATAAAATGAGATTCTATTGTAGCTTCATCCAAACATCTGGGTTATGGATTAGTTCAACACTTCACCAGCAGGCAGCGGTAGAACCCCTCTGTTACCAACAATACTAGGCTACCTACCTACCGTCCACAAGACAAGACAGACAAACTATAATTTCTCTAGTTGTCCGCGGGGTGGCAGTGTCTTCACACATCTGTCTGCTCTGATCTGATTGATGTCTTTTTTATTGAGCATCTGTCATCGTCCAGCCAAGGGGGCAACAAAGGGTAAAGGAGCCGGTATTGGTTATTCTGTGGTAGAGTAACCTACTCTCCTAACGGAGTCCACCAAATATCTGATTCATTTTGGTTATTGACTTTGCACAATATTTATAACACCTAAAGATAAACCTGTGGTCCAACACTACTATTTCTGGAGCGCATCCCAGAAGATGGTGACAGGTTTTGGGGATAATCTGTGTTGCATTATGCCGGTTGAATGCATTCTCCACTCTGTTTACCCCCACAACTGTTACATTATCACACACACAAACACACACACAGACACACACACACACACACACACACACACACTCACACACTCTCACACACATAGAGCTCTGCTCTCCCACACAGCCTTATAATCAATAGTTATCACCTCTCTCTGGTTGGCCTCACTGAAGCACCTATAGCCTATACCCATCTGACACATATAGGTAGCCTAGCTGTATGAATGAATAACTGGTAGGGGCCTAATTGTAACGAATTAACCGGTCAGTTTGATTCACAATTCTCTCCTCTCCTTGTGTGTGTGTGTCTCTGTGTGTGTGTCTCTGTGTGTGTGTTTGTGTGTGTGTGTGTGAGAGAGAGAGAGAGAGATGAGAGCGTGACCTCACTGCAATCTGCACAGCTGCGCGAGAGAGAGCAAGGAGAGAGAGCGAGAAGAGAGAGAGGGGTTGCCTGGTTGCCTGCACGGGCTCAGTTCGGGGAAATAGCACAGCAGATTGCGCTTTTAAACAGCCTACGCCGATATGTATTCTTCAGTTTCTGGTGCATTAAACGCGCAATCAGAAACCAACACCCACTCGGTTAACGTCAATAATAATCGGTAAGGAATATTCGTAGTGTGAGATGGACGAGTCGTCTCTGTTGGATTTGCTGGAGTGTTCAGTGTGTTTGGAACGGCTGGACACTACAGCTAAAGTCCTGCCTTGCCAACACACCTTCTGTCGCCGCTGCTTGGAGAACATAGTCAGTTCCAGAAACGAACTGAGATGTCCCGAATGTCGCATCCTAGTCGGCTGTGAGGTGGACGACCTCCCCGCGAATATCTTGCTGGTCCGCCTGCTGGACGGGATCAAACAGCGGCCAAGGAATGGAGGCAGTACCAGGCAGTCCCAGGTGGGGGGCGGAGAGACATTGGGTTGTGCAACCGGGATCAGCGCTTCTCCCCCGGGCAGTGGGATCAGGGACCTGCCGGTGGCCACAAGGAGCTCCCCCGTCAAGGTACTTGGCTCTGCTACGTGGTATTTGGGCTGGTTGGCTGCCAACTTGCTGTACAGAATGTTCCTTGGCTGGAATTATCCAGAACCGAGTTGCTGTAAACATGTGTGGGGGGTGGTGGTGTTGCATAGCTGGGCAGCTGAGAATCTGTTTGGGAAATCTAATTTGACACCAGAAAGAAAAGCAAGCACCGCAATGTGTAGATAAACGAATGTGTTGAAAGACATCCTATGTGTTCTCTACCCCCAGCTCCTGCAGCTAAAGACACAATTAGACAAAATTGAGCTAGGGCTAGAGAGAGAGGGGGGAGGGGTGTGTAGAGAGAGAGAGAAAGCAAGAGATATAGTCACCTGTGCTATTCATGTTATTACTAGACAGACAAGCGAGGTATAGCTCCAAGAGATGGTTTAGTTACCTCAGTGCTTTAGTTACCTGTGCTGTGTCCAGGTAGTCTAGAGCTGCAGAAGGCTGCATAGGTTTCATAACATAGAGGCTGAACAATAACACAAAATCAAATCAAATCAAATGTTATTTGTCACATGCGCTGAATACAACAGGTGTAGACCTCAGAGTGTAATGCTTACTTACAAGCCCCTTAACCGACAATGCAGTTTTAAGAAAAATAAGTGTTAAGTAACAAATAGATAAGTAAAAAAATAAGAAGCCATTTGATTAGCTGTTCAGGAGTCTTATGGCTTGGGGGTAGAAGTTGTTAAGGAGCCTTTTGGACCTAGACTTGGAGCTCCGGTACCGCTTGCCATGCGGTAGCAGAGAGAACAGTCTATGACTAGGGTGGCTGGAGTCTTTGACCATTTTTAGGGCCTTCCTCTGACACCGCCTGGTATAGAGGTCCTGGATGGCAGGAAGCTTGGCCCCAGTGATGTACTGGGCCGTACGCACTACCCTCTGTAGTGCCTTGCGGTCGTACCAGGCAGTGATGCAACCAGTCAGGATGCTCTCGATGGTGTAGCTATATAACTTTTTGAGGATCTGAGGACCCATGCCAAATATTTTCAGTCTCCTCACAACTGTCTTGGTGTGCTTGGACCATGTTAGTTTGTTGGTGATGTGGACACCAAGAAACTTGAATCTCTCAACCTGCTCCAGTATAGCCCCGTGGATGAGAATGGGGCGTGCTCGGTCCTCCTTTTCCGGTAGTCCACAATCTGTTACATATAGGCTACTCTAGGTTTTTGGATGTTAGGGCCTATACTGTATGGATGTTCTATAGGCAGTTGACATATGCTTGTTAATGCTTTCAGCTCCATGTCATAGCATGTCAAGACCAGTGGTTTTTATTCAAACACTTCTCAATCCTCTGAAGGGGAGCAGGATGACTATTGAACATAAGGACAGTCCAGGACTGAGAGAGAGTGTGTGGTGGGGTGCAGCCAGCAGGCCTGCCAGATAGAACCACTAGCAGAAGCAGTAGAATCTAAACACTCATCATGAATGGATTAATGGAATGCTCTCACTCTCCTTCTCTCTTTGTCTCTCTATTTCGTTCTCTTTCTCTCTCTCTCTGGCCAGTCACTGTTTGTTTTAGCTCCTTTGTGAGAGCAGGACACTCTGGAGACTCGGGGTAGAAAACACTCACAACCTCCCCCTCTCTCCCCCACCTTATTGATGAGACTCGGATCTTTCAACTAATTTCATTCAGTAATGCAAAGAGCACGCGGGACCTCCTGTCAGCGAACGATGAACTGAAAACTCGAAATAGTCATAATTCTACCAGCCTCTCGTTCACGTGTCGTTCACCATAAAGGGCTTATTGTAGCTGTCATTTTTGACTGAGACTTGTAAAAGCGTGCTTTAAACGATGTGAATTTGTTTATTGCTTACAAATAAGATTATTTATTGGAACATTTGAAACGAGGTCTAGTTGTGGCCGCAACCGGACTAGATTGTGAACGACTCTTGGAGGAATGCATTGCTTGACTGCCGTGAGGGTGAACAGAACAATATCTTTCGCGAACTGCTGCACCCCAAAGGATTCGCTCTCGAGTTCGAGAGTGTTGAGAAGAGGCTGTGTATGTTTTGGTTCAACAAACATTCAATAGTGAATTAATTGCATTCATTCTTGCACCGTGCGATCAATTATCAGTTCTACACATATATTTTTATTCTATATGCTGCCTGCAGCATGATCTACTTTGCCTGTGCGCATGTATGACAGACAGTTGTTGACCGGAGCACGTTTCCGGAGTCACCGGAGGAGCGCGTATTAATCCTGCTGTAGAATTAATTGCGGCCAGCATGTCAAACGAACGACTAAAATGAACGAGTCACTCAGAAAAACGAGTCATGACTCTCAAGTCAGTAAAACGAGTCTTTTAAAAAGGACGAATTGTTTGCGAACTGCACATCAATTCACTACCCAACCTCCCCAGGACCTAGATATGGTGTGCAATGTGTGTGTATGTACGTGCGTATGTACACTGAGTATACAAAACATTAAGGACACCTGCTTCTTCCATGACATAAACTATATTCGGACGGGATACAATTTAGTGGGGGAGCTCAGGTAATGTAATTATGTGCAGAAGCACAAATCACCACATCCATAATCTGTGTCCCGTCCGAATCTGCCATGTCAGTAATTTTTACTTGGGAGGAAGGTTTTATCCCAGCCCTGAAAACCTGTTTTTCGGCAAACTCCCAAATCCTCTGATAATACTTATCCCGTGCGAGTTGTAATCCCAGTGTTTTAAGGGATATTACAGAGTTTAACAGGTGCTGCACCCAGTTTGGGTAAGAACATGGGAACAAATTGACAGTTAAAACAAAGTGCTGCACGTAGCCTACAGATTAATCTGTTTTGTCACATATTAACTTTCCTAGAACCATATTTGGCTTTTAAAATATGAAGTGGACGATATTGTGCCAATGAATTGAAAAATTGCCAAATACGTCAGTTAATTAAATGTCTGCATAGGTTACAGTTCATGGTTCATATTGACTATTATTTGGACTTTCTCTGAATTTAAGGCAATTAGGCCAATATTAGGCTATCCCTATGCATGTTAAATATCTTCACGCCTAGAGGAGCTTCCAGGCTGCCGTCATAACGGTACATTTTGAATGAGGAAAACAAATAATTACAGGGGCAGTTTGGTAAAACTAATCCATTCCAAATGGTCTGGAAAAACGGACATGCTGTGGTAATAATTACATAATGGACATTCTATATTAATACTAGTCCAGTGCAAATAGAGCTATAGACTGACCAGGTGAATCCAGGTGAAAGCTATGATCCCTTATTGATGTCACTTTTTAAATCCACTTCAATCAGTGTAGATGAAGGGGAGGAGACAGGTTAAAGAAGGATTTTTAAGCCTTGAGACAATGGAGACATGGATTGTGTATGTGTGCCATTCAGAAGGTGAATGGGCAAGACAAAATATGTAAGTGCCTTGAACAGGGTATGGTAGTAGGTGCCAGGTGCACCGGTTTGTATCAAGAACTGCAACGCTGCTGGGTTTTTCACGCTCAACAGTTTCCCATGTGTATCAAGAATGGTCCACCACCCAAAGGACATCCAGCCAACTTGACACACCTGTGGGAAGCATTGGAGTCAACATGGGCCAGCATCCCTGTGGAACGCTTTTGACACCTTGTATAGTCCATGCCCTGATTAATTGATGCTGTTCTGAGGAAGGTGTTCCTAAGGTTTGGTATACTCATTGTATGTGTGTACATATGTTTTTGAGCTCAGCCTTTTCCCCCGCTGAGTTTCAGAGGTGCTTAATGGTGACATCAAATAGGAGGTGACATCAACCCCCACAGACCAAGGCTTTGAAGTGTGTTCACCTGTATTTACAGGTAGTCCTGAGCCTTGATCTCTGCTGCCATTAGTAACACACCCTGGTGATGACAGGGCAGCGCAGACCACCACCTTACATTACTACTACACTAATTGCAGCAGAGGGGGTTGGAGTGTGTGTGTGTGTGTGTGTTTGGTGTGCTTGTGTGTTTTGTATCTGAGTTCAGGCAGACAGACTGACATTAAAGTTTCATAGAAGCTTTTACTTCTGACAAGAGAGAAGAGAGGACACAACTGCCACTACTGACACCATCACACACACACAGCTATGTCTTACGATACTTGTGAGGAGTTTTGTGGGGACCAACAATTGATTCCCATTCAACATCCTATTTTCCTTAACCCCTAAACCTAACCTTAACCCCTAACCCTAATTCTAACTCTAAACCTAATCCCTAAACCTAAAATAGCCTTTTTACAAGTGAGGACTGGCAAAATGCATAGTATACAAGTATAGTAAAACATGTCCCCACACACTCTCTCTCTCTCTCTCTCTCTCTCTCTCTCTCTCTCTCTCTCTCTCTCTCTCTCTCTCTTTGTCTTTCTTTCTTTCTTTCAGATAGCCCCATGTGTAGGTAATGTGCTGCAATCCTTTCGCTTTGTGAGGAATGCTTTCGAGAGTCATTTTCATGATTGTGTGTGTGTGTGACAGAGAGAGAGAGAGGGAGGAAGAGAGATGTGTTAGTTTAAGATGTCCCCTACAGACTAGACAGCCAGCCTAAGCTATGCTTTATTCCTCTGAACACTTACACCCTCATCATTTATTAATTAAGGAGAAAGAATCTCATTTAATGTGTGTATGTGTGTGTGTGTGTGTGTGTGTGTGTGTGTGTGTGTGGCTGCTGCTGCTCCAGTTTGAAGCAGTGGATAAAGGGCAGAGAGGATTCAGAGGGGACCTTTTCTCTTTGCTGACACACACAAACACACACACACATATACAGTACACACACAGCCCAGCGCACGGGGAGAGCCTCTGATATGGAGAGCCCATTGAGGGCAGCCAGACATGCAGTGTTGATGTGGTATTAATGAAGTATTAGTAAAGGTCACGTGTAATGAGTGTCAGGTTGTTGATTTTGGTGATGACTGATCTGCATGGTAATGAACTGACTTACTAGACTGTTACTGCCTCTCAGACGTTATTTTATTCACCATAACAGGAAAATTAACACATTACAAGGTAATTATTTACAAATGATTTACAAGTATGGCGAGCTGCTGACTTACTGTTGTGAATGTGAAAAAATTAAAGCAGTGCTGTTACGAGGTTGCTGTCACTCAGGTTACGATGACAAAGTTGAATGTCTCTTGCGCCTTCCCGGCAAAAGCAATGGCAATATAAAAGGTGAACGCCGACAAGAATGTGGTAAACAATTATTTTTTCAGGGGGTAGAAGTTGTTAAGAAGCCTTTTGGACCTAGACTTGGCGCACCGGTACCGCTTGCCGTGCGGTGTCAGAGAGTACAGTATGACTAGGGTGGCTGGAGTCTTTGGCAATTTTTAGGGCCTTCCTCTGACACCGCCTGGTATAGAGCCCCTGGATGGCAGGAAGCTTGGCCCCAGTGATGTACTGGGCCGTACGCACTACCCTCTGTAGGGCCTTGCGGTCGGAGGCCGAGCAGTTGCCATACCAGGCGGTGATGCAACCAGTCAGGATGCTCTCGATGGTGAGAACCTTTTGAGGATCTGAGGACACATGCCACATTTTTCAGTCTCCTGAGGGGGAATAGGCGTTGTCATGCTCTCTTCACGACTGTCTTGGTGTATTTGGACAATTATAGTTTGTTGGTGATGTGGACACCAAGAAACTTGAAGCTCTCAACCTGCTCCACTACAGCCCCGTCGATGAGAATGGGGTCGTACTTGGCTCTCCTTCTCCTGTAGTCCACGATCATCTCCTTTGTCTTGATCACATTGAGGGAGAGGTTGTTGTCCTGGCACCACACTTCCAGGTCTCTGACCTCCTCCCTATAGGCTGTCTCATCGTTGTCGGTGATCAGGCCTACAACTGTTGTGTCGTCGGCAAACTTAATGATGGTGTTGGAGTCGTGCTTGGCCACGCAGTCATGGGTGAAAAGGGAGTACAGGAGGGGACTAACCATGCACCCCTGAGGGGCCCCCGTGTTGAGGATCAGCGTGGCAGATGTGTTGTTGCCTACTCTTACCACCTGGGGGTGGCCCGTCAGGAAGTCCAGGATCCAGTTGCAGAGGGAGGTGTTTAGTCCCAGGGTCTTTAGCTTAGTAATGAGATTTGAGGGCACTATGGTGTTAATACTGTACGTTTTCTTGAATTTGTTCTGAATTTGGGGACTGTGAAAAGACCCCTGGTGGCATGTCTGGTTGGGTAAGTGTGTGTGTGTGTGTGTCAGAGCTGTGTGTAAATTGACAATGCAAGCTATTTGGAATTTTTAACACATTCATGTTTCTTATAAAAAGTGATGCAGTCTGTCTCTCCTCTACTTAACCAAGAAAGACTAGCATGCATAGTATTGATATTAGCCTTCTGATTACAGTGAAGAGCAAGATGTGCCGCTCTGTTCTGGGCCAGCTGCAGTTTTTCCAGGTCCTTCTTTGCAGTACCTGACCGTATGACAGGGCAATAATCAAGATAAGATAAAACTATAGCCTGCAGGACTTGCTTTGTAGAGTGTGGTGTCAAAAAAGCAGAGCATCTCTTTATCATGGACAGACCTCTCCCCATCTTTACAACCATTGAATCAATATGTTTTGATCATGACCGTTTACAATCCAAGGTCACACCAAGTAATTTAGTCTCCTCAACTTGCTCAAGAGCCACATTATTCATTATCAGATTCAGCTGAGGTCTAGAACTTAGGGAGTGATTTGTACCAAATACAATGCTCTTAGTTTTAGAGATGTTTAGGACTAGTTTATTTCTGGCCACCCATTCTAAAACTGACTGCAACTCTTTGTTTAGGGTTGCAGATATTTCACTAGCTGTGGTTTCTGACTGTTATAGGGTTGAATCATCAAATCAAATCAAATCAAATCAAATTTTATTGGTCACATGCGCCGAATACAACAGGTGCAGACATTACAGTGAAATGCTTACTTACAGCCCTTAACCAACAGTGCATTTATTTTAAACAAAAAAAGTAAGAATAAAAACAACAACAAAAAAAGTGTTGAGAAAAAAAGAGCAGAAGTAAAATAAAGTGACAGTAGGGAGGCTATATATACAGTAAAATAAAGTGACAGTAGGGAGGCTATATATACAGGGGGGTACCGTTGCAGAGTCAATGTGCGGGGGCACCGGCTAGTTGAGGTAATATGTACATGTGGGTAGAGTTAAAGTGACTATGCATAAATACTTAACAGAGTAGCAGCAGCGTAAAAAGGATGGGGTGGGGGGGCAGTGCAAATAGTCCGGGTAGCCATGATTAGCTGTTCAGGAGTCTTATGGCTTGGGGGTAGAAGCTGTTGAGAAGTCTTTTGGACCTAGACTTGGCACTCCGGTACCGCTTGCCGTGCGGTAGCAGAGAGAACAGTCTATGACTAGGGTGGCTGGAGTCTTTGACAATTTTGAGGGCCTTCCTCTGACACCGCCTGGTATAGAGGTCCTGGATGGCAGGGAGCTTTGCCCCAGTGATGTACTGGGCCGTACGCACTACCCTCTGTAGTGCCTTGCGGTCGGAGGCTGAGCAGTTGCCATACCATGCGGTGATGCAACCAGTCAGGATGCTCTCGATGGTGCAGCTGTATAATTTGTTGAGGATCTGAGGACCCATGCCAAATCTTTTCAGTCTCCTGAGGGAGAATAGGCTTTGTCATGCCCTCTTCACGACTGTCTTGGTGTGTTTGGACCATGATAGTTCGTTGGTGATGTGGACACCAAGGAACTTGAAGCTCTCAACCTGTTCCACTACAGCCCCGTCGATGAGAATGGGGGCGTGCTCAGTCCTCTTTTTTTTCCTGTAGTCCACAATCATCTCCTTTGTCTTGGTCACGTTGAGGGAGAGGTTGTTGTCCTGGCACCACACGGCCAGATCTCTGACCTCCTCCCCTATAGGCTGTCTCATCGTTGTCGGTGATCAGGCCTACCACTGTTGTGTCGTCGGCAAACTTAATGATGGTGTTGAGTCGTGCCTGGCCATGCAGTCATGGGTGAACAGAGAGTACAGGAGGGGACTGAGCACGCACCCCTGAGGGGCCCCCGTGTTGAGGATCAGTGTGGCAGATGTGTTGTTACCTACCCTTACCACCTGGGGGCGGCCCGTCAGGAAGTCCAGGATCCAGTTGCAGAGGGAGGTGTTTAGTCCCAGGATCCTTAGCTTAGTGCATAGTAAGCTAAGCTTACTATCAGCATACATAGTAAAAATTAGTAAAAATAGAGGGCCAAGAGAGCTGCCCTGCGGTACACCACACTTTACATGTTTCATATAGAGAAGCTTCCGTCAAAGAAAACCCTCTGTGTTCTATTAGATAGCTCCAAATCCACAAGGTTGAAAAGCCATAATACATTAGTTTTTTCAACAACAGATTATGGTTAATAACATCAAAGGCTGCATTGAAATCTAACAGTACAGCTCCTACAATCTTCTTATTATCAATTTATTTCAACCAATCATCATTCATTTGTGTCAGTGCAGTACATGTTGAGTGCTCTTCTCTGTAAGCATGCTGAAAGTCTGTTGTTAATTTGTTTACAGAGAAATAGCACTGTATCTGGTCAAACACAATTCTTTCCAAAATGTTGCTAAGAGTCGGCAGCAAGTTGATTGGCCGGCTGTTAGAACCAGTAAAGGATGCTTTACCATTCTTGGGTAGCGGAATGACTTTGGCTTCCCTATAGGTCTGAGGACAAACATTATTTTCCAGACTTAGATAAAAGTGTGGCAAAATAGTCCACTACCATCCTCAGTAGCTTTCCATCTAAGTTGTCAATACCAGGTGGTTTTTCATTATTGATTGACAACAACAATTTTCCTACCTCAACCACACTAACTTTACAGAATTCAAAATTACAATGCTTTTCTTTCATTATTAGGTATTTTATGCATGAAAATGATGGCTCACAGTTGTTGGCATTTCATGCCTAAGTTTGCCTACTTTGCCAATTAAATAGTCATTAAAGTAATTGGCAACATCATTTTACATTTACATTTTACATTTTAGTCATTTAGCAGACGCTCTTATCCAGAGCGACTTACAGTTAGTGAATCCTTTTTTTATACTGGCCCCCCGTGGGAAACGAACCCACAACCCTGGCGTTGCAAACGCCATGCTCTATCAACTGAGCTACATCCCTGCCGGCCATTCCCTCCCCTACCCTGGACGACGCTGGGCCAATTGTGTGCCGCCCATGAGTCTCCCGGTCGCGGCCGGCTGCGACAGAGCCTGGATTCGAACCAGGATCTCTAGTGGCACAGTTAGCACTGCGATGCAGTGCCTTAGACCACTGCGCCACTCAGGCGGTTTTGTGATAAATGAGCCATCTGATTCAATGAAAGATGGAGTTGAATTAGTCTTTCTGCTAATAATTCCATTTAAAGTATTCCGAAGCTTTTCCATCATACTTTGTCATTTATCTTGGTTTCAGAATACAATTTATTCTTATTTTTGTTCAGTTAAGTAACATAATTTCTCAATTTACAGTAAGATTGCTAATCAGATGTGCAGCCAGACATATTCACCACTACTTTTGCCTCGTCCCTCTCAGCCATACAGCTTTTCAATTCCTCATCAATCCACAGGGCTTTAACAGTTCTAACAGTCAGTTTCTTAATAGGTCCATGCTTATCTATAACTGGAAGAAACAATTTCATAAATGGTTCAAGTGCAGTGTCAGGATGCTCCTCATTACACACATCAGACCAACAAATATTTTGTGTATCTTCAACATAGGAATCAGTACAAAAATGTTGTATGATCTCTTTTACACTATTTTAGACCCAGCCGTTGGAACTTTGGCTTTTCTAGATATGGCCACTATATTATGGTCACTACATCCAATGGGTATGGATACAGCTTCATAGCAACGTTCTGCAGCATTGGTAAAAATGTGATCAATACACGTGGATGATATAGTTCCTGTACTGTTTGTAAACACCCTGGTAGGTTGATTAATAACCTGAACCAGATTACAGGCACTGGTTACAGTGAGTAGCTTCCTCTTGAGCGGACAGCTTGATGAAAACCAGTCTGTATTCAGGTCACCCAGAAAATAGACCTCTCTGTTAACATCACACACATTATCAATAATTGCAAATATATATATATTATCCAGATAATGAATGTTAGCACTTGGTGGCCTATAGCAGCACCTCAAAAGAAGAGGCTTTAGATGAGGCAGGTGAACGTGCAACCACAACACTTCAACAGCATTGTGATCCTCTCTTTACAGGAATATGGCTCTGAACATATACAGCAACACCTCCTCCATAGGCATTGCTGTCTCTTCTGTTATATCCATGTATTGCTACTGCTGTATCGTCAAAGGAATTATCTAAGTGAGTCTCAGAGATGGCCTTTTTTAAGCCCTTTCCTGGGTAGCTTATCAGAGATAGACATAATATGAAGGAAAAAAATACACAAAGCATGAAAATAACATTGTTTGGCTAATAGAGTCAGTCAATCAGGCACTTGTGAGTGTCAGTTGGTGTATGTGTGTGTGATGTGGGGCTGAAGCTACTGACCCGGAAGCTAGGCTATCTCACTCTTTCACCTGTGATAGAGAAGCACTGTCCTCTCCATGACTCCCACATTTGGCTTTGGATGCCATGGTAGCAACGTAGGCTAATGCTGGTAGTCCCACGCAGTTCCAGACAGGGGAGGTCGCAGGGCAGATTTAAACAGCAACAAACAGCAGGGATTTAGACAGGCACAAGCCCAGGACAATCCGCGGTACCAGCCAAAAGGGCTAACCGCGGTGCGGGCTGTATTCAAGCTGTCAAGGAAATCTTGCTAGCTTGCTAGCTAGTTAGCAGCTAGGCTAGCTGTTACGCCAAGCAGCTCTTCAAACTTTTGGTTGTCAGGATCCTTAGACAGATATAGCAGTCCCAGCAACTGATGCTAACCGTGTCGCAGGATCCAAATTCAAAAGGTAACCAAACTTTTTCAATACAACACTTTTTCATAGACTTTCAAAGCTTTCAAAACAACACATTTTAGGTAATAGTTAGGTAATTAGGTAATAGTATACACGCTGTTCCCAATGTTATTGCTGCCTGGTCTGATATAATACACACTGACAGCACAGTGAGCTGATCAATATGGGATTGTTGTAGTTGCATGAAGAAAGAGTATGTTGTAGTGGTAGAGAGATGTAGAGAGAAGGAGGGAGAAGGAGATGCAGATAAAAGAGAGAGAAATGGGAGAGTGATGAAAAGAGGGAGATAGAAAGTGAGAAGTTGTGTGTAGCTGGGGGTGGAGATGCAGAGGGGTGTATAGGCCTAGATGGGGGTGTTGTGGGCTAAACAAGTTTTGAGCTTGGCTGTTATTCCCGTGGGGTTAAGGGTTAACTCCTATCCCCCCATGACACACACATACACATACACAAGGTTAGAAGGTTAACCCCCCGCCATTGTTAGTATGGAGATGAGGGTGAGAAGTCAGTCAGGTCTGGCGGCTGGCCTAGTGCTGGCAATTTAATTCATACATGGAGGAGATGATAATAAGAAATGAGCAGTTACCAATGTGACTGACCAGATCATCTCGCTGTGCAACTCAAGAATGTATCAGCCCACTGAGCCAAAGCCTGATGTATTATCACAGGATCTAACTTCAAACCCCAAACATGGTTACTCATCCTCCAGGTCTAAACTATTAGAAACATCAGGTATTAATGTTTTCCTGTGGAACACTTCTCTGAAGAATTATATCATGGAAATGCGCTGCCTCTCTCTCTCTCTCTGTGTGTTCGCATGTGTGATAGCAGTGTGTCACATCCTGTTGCGACCAGGGTCTGCTTTCTCTTTGTTTAGTCTACAGGAGGAGAGTGAAAGAGACAGAGAGACATAGACAACAGGAGATAGCGGGATGGAGAGAGAGGAAGAGAGAGAGAGGTGTGAGCTGTAGGTCTTGTCAAACAAAGAGACATTGCCGGAGGAAATGTGGACTTGATGTAGTTGATCAGTCTAATTAGCTCAATTTAGCTGCTACACACACACACACACACACACACACACACACACACACACACACACACACACACAGACACACAGACACACACCTCAGCTCCGATCTCTGTATTGACCAGCTTGCAGCAGAGCAGTTCCACAGTCCTGACAGATAATTTAAAACCCATTCTCTGTATGCTGTCTGCCAGTCCTCTATGATACAGTGTGTGTGTAATTGGCTATATCTCTGTGGGTGTAAAGGGAAATGGAGAGTCCATCATCTTTAGAGCCTCTCTCTCCCTCATCCCTCTCTCTCTTTCCCTCCATCCTCTCTCTGCCTGGCTGAGTGATGCTGATGATTATTCTGCTGCAAATTAAACCTCTGTTTCATCAGGAGGCCTGGTGATCTCTCTCTCTCCATCTCTCTCCCTCTCATTGTGGGGTGAAGTGATGTTTGTCCTCACGACAGATGCGTTAACACTCTTCATTCTGAGGTTCATTCATTCTGATCAGCTTGACAGAGAGAATAGTGACCATATACCAAACCCATCTCTCCTACCCTATCCTCACATCTTACTGACTGGTCACATCCCAAACCAGCCTCTCCTACCCTATCCTCACATCCTTACTGACTGGCCACATACCAAACTAGCCTCTCCTACCCTATCCTCACCCCCTTACTGACTGGTCACATACCAAACCAGCCTCTCCACCCTATCCTCACCCCCTTACTGACTGGTCACATACCAAACCAGCCTCTCCTACCCTATCCTCAAGTTCACATTGTTTGGATGTGAAAGGTTAGGTAACAACACATCTGCCACGCTGATCCTCAACACGGGGTCCCCTCAGGGGTGCATGCTCAGTCCCCCTCCTGTACTCCCTGTTCACCCATGACTGCATGGCCAGGCACGACTCCAACATCATCATTAAGTTTGCCGACGACACAACAGTGGTAGGCCTGATCACCGACAACGATGAGACAGCCTATCGGGAGGAGGTCAGAGACCTGGCCATGTGGTGCCAGAATAACAACCTCTCCCTCAACGTGATCAAGACAAAGGAGATGATTGTGGACTACAGGAAAAAAAGAGGACTGAGCACGCCCCCATTCTCATCGACGGGGCTGTAGTGGAACAGGTTGAGAGCTTCAAGTTCCTTGGTGTCCACATCACCAACAAACTATCATGGTCCAAACACACCAAGACAGTTGTGAAGATGGCATGACAAAGCCTATTCCCCCTCAGAAGACTGAAAAGATTTGGCATGGGTCCTCAGATCCTCAAAAGGTTCTACAGCTGCACCATCGAGAGCATCCTGACTGGTTGCATCACTGCCTGGTATGGCAACTGCTCGGCCTCCGACCGCAAGGCACTTAAGAGGATCTATTTTTTACTTAACACTTATTTTTCTTAAAACTGCACTGTTGGTTAAGGGCTTGTAAGTAAGCATTTCACTGTTGTATTCGGCGCATGTGGCAAATAAAATTTGATTTGATTTGATATATCAAATAGGGAGATGCTTGAGGAAAACAACGATTTACGTGCACAATACTATGTTAGCCCACTGAGCTAAAGCCTTGGCATTTATTTAATCAGGGAGCTTACACAAGTCTTCAGGTCTTAGAAAAGGTTACCATTACATGAGCGTGGTTTACTGAACCACCTCTACTACACAGACTCAGAGCTGCTAGAATAGAGAGCTACTGTAGAAGGCAGAGGGAAACTGGGACAAGCGAACCCCCGCAGCGACACTTGTCTCCAAAATACACTTTTCTCTTCTACCTCATTTACACCAATTCTCTAATTCACCACTCTCCGCCGTTTCTCTCTCAACCTCTCTCAACCTCTCTCCCCTCTCCCACTCTCTCTTTCTCCCACTCGTCCTCTTTCTCTATCTCTCTCTGCTTCTCTTGTCTCTTTCTCAGCCTCATGCTGGTATGAGTGGCATTATAATGCCTATCTGCTGAATACAGCTGCCAGCGCTCTCGCTCTCTCTCTCTCTCTCTCTCTCTCTCTCTCTCTCTCTCTCTCTCTCTCTCTCTCTCTCTCTCTCTCTCTCTCTCTCTCTCTCTCTCTCTCTCTCTCTCTCTCTCTCTCTCTCTCTCTCTCTCTCTCTCTCTCTCTCTCTCTCTCTCTCTCTCTAAAAATAAAACAAAGCATCAGCAGGAAAGGGTTCTCTCCTTTCAGTTCACGCCTTGGTTAAAGGAAATCATTAGATCCCACCTCTTCACTCCTAGTCAGTCACAGAGTTATAATAGTACTGTACCTGTCTTCTAGGAAAATAGTGAAATGGAATTGTTCATGTGATGTTTTGTTCCAAATAAGTCACCCATATTCACTGAGACAGAAGTACAGTCACCCACACTGTGTGCGTGTGTGTGTGTGTGTGCGCAACTACAGCTTCAGGGATTGTACTACTTTTCCCTCTCTCTCTCTCTCTCTCTCTCTGCTGATCTCTATCTTGTCACACACTGTCTTTGATGTCCTCTTTTGTTTTCTGTATCTCATTACCATTATAAAGCAGAGTGTTTTTAAACATCACGCTCTCATTCTCAACTGTAGCTCAATCTACTGTTCTGTCTAGTCTATTCTGAGAGCCAGGTTAGAGAGAAAGATTCAGTGGAACTGAAGACCTGATCCTCACAGCCAGAGGGCATAAAGGTGTGTGAACTATGATCATCACAGGCTATACCTAGATACATTAAATCTATCAGATCTACAGAATCACCTAGAAGATGTACGGGTTGATTTGGGATGCACACACACAGACGCAGTAGCCACTGGTGGTCTACGGACAGACAGGTTGGACAGACTGGTGTCTACTGGTGGTCTATGGACAGGTGTGTCTGGGTGCATGCATGAGTGTGTCAGCTGGCACTGTTACATTGTCTAATTCTCTATTTGTTTTAAATCAATGATGTGGACTAGTAGTGAACAAATGAACAAGAAGGGTATAGAACTGGACCACATTTTAAGACATGTCTCTCTCTCTTTCTCCCTCATTCGCACACTTTCTCTCTCTCTTTTTCTCTCCCATGGGCAGGTTAGGGTTAACCCACAGGACAGACAGAGAGAAGGAGGGAGGGAGGGTATCTGTATGTCTGAGTTGTGGCTGTGTTTCAGATGTCAGTGTGGTTTCCCCAGACTACACAGTGGTATGGACTCCTGCCCAGACTGGATATGGGCGCAGACACACACACACACACACACACAGGACCACTGTCTGCTTTATTCTACCACTGAAAATATTATATTTAGTACCAGAGCTAGATCAGTGTGTGTGTGTGTGTGTGTGTATGCGTGGTGTTTGTGAAGAGGACTTAAGGAAGTCTCTAGTCACTCTCAGGTCCAGCCAGGTCACCCGTGATACAAGTCAGTATTCGACATCCATCCATGACTGAGGACGTCGGGAGATGACAGGGAAAACGGCCTCTAGGGGCAACGATGAGCGCTGTTACTTTCAAGGTTTCGGTTTCGATAGGGCGTTGTTGACGGCGGATGGGCATAAGCATCTACCTCTGGTGCGAAAGGTTGCATGTTCAAATCCAGAAAAATAAAGTTGTTTTTGAGATTTTTGTTTTAAGCCTATCCCAAACCTTAACCCTTAGCTTAACCATTCGGCGTTAATGCCTAACCTTATGATTTCGGAGTTAATGCCTAAACTTAACCTTAAACATTTCGAAATTTGACGTTTGGAACAACTTGGAAATTTGAAGTTTGAGAAACATTGATGAATGTTTAATTCTGACGTGAGACTGTGAGAGCTAGTTGCTCAGGTCAATCTAGCTTGGCTAAAGATAGGGACTTATGTCTGTGTGGTCAGTCTCTCTGTTTCAGCTGTGTGTGTGTGTGTGGTGGGCGGGTGGGGGGGGCTGGAGAAAGACAGATATGTTCATTCACTCCTTCTCTCTCATCCTTCTTTCTATCAGACAGTCATTCATAAATCCTAGTCTTCTTTTTATGGGCGAGTTGCTCCAGTCTCATATAAAGATGGAATCCGCAGTAGGGGAAACAGCGCCACTGTCCCCCCACCGGCGTTGTTATTGTTTTTGTTTTGTTGACAAAGTGGAGGTAAGGAGCATCGCGCAACATGGTAAAAAAAATTGCTGTATATTTTCTGCTGTTCTGTTGCAGGTACATTGATGTCCGAGAGAAGGAACAGTGTTTGTTGTTTGCAGTAACTTCTTTGTTGTTGTAATATCGCATGACTAGAATGACAGATTTCCTCTTTTTGGCCACATGATATCTTTGGCTTTGTGTGTGTCCATGTAAAATTTGGCAGTGTGCGTGCATTCGGGTGTGTAAGTTTGTGTGTGTGCGGGTATCTGTGTGTGTGTGTGTGGATGTG